>NC_135152.1:13747412-14372412 GCF_050948215.1 Halictus rubicundus | reverse complement strand
TAACCTATCGCAAAATAAAATAAAACACAAAATGTTAGTAGAGGACTTTCCTTAGAGTTCCCTTAAAAATAATCCTTAAACTTTCAGGACACTGTAGTATTATCAATTTCAACCATCAGTAGTAAAACAGAAGTAGTAAAACATACTTGTGACTCCTAATGTCGCACGATTCCCATGTTCAGGTTGATAATGTTACGGCATGTCACGAAACACGTTAACCGATACAAAGATCGTTTAAAATATTCGAAACGTTTTAAAGCAATCGGAAAACGTTATCCTATGTTCCATAAAACAATGTCGAACTCTGGATTAGTATGAGAAGAGGCAGCGCAAGTGCAGTGCTTGTGTATATTTCGAGTCGCACGGTGTCAAACAAGAACCATGATGTACAAAAGTGTTCAGTTAGTTCTTGCGCTTGTTTCTCTTTCTCTGGTGTTAGGATTATCCTTTGCGTCACCCGATCCTTACGTAAGACAATACTTTCTTCTATTCTATTGAATTTACTGGGTTCGTAATTGTACCATAATGAATCTGTGTTCCATTAACAGAAAATTAATTGCGACTGCAACCATGTAACAGCACCAACGTGCTTTGTAAGTCTCAATTTCTCTTTTCTACTGAATAAACTATTTATTATGTTCGTAATCAGAATATAAACACTTACAATTTCTCTTCTCCTATTAGTTCATATGCCTCCGAAAAGGGAAATAAGGGCGATACATCGATAATGAACGATCATGGCAGAATGCAGGAAATTATGTATCAATTCGTCATGCCGATTAATTATTAAACTATTGCCAATGTCAAAGATTTCTGTATTTTATTTCGATCCCGGTCTTCTATAAATTTTCACACTTTTATCAAAAACACAAATTTTGTCATTAATCAACTGCGTCCCTAAACATTTTCTACGTGTTACATGTTTTGAATAGAATTTTGGTTTTATTTTACAAAAACCTGAAATCGGCCAAAAGTAAGTTGTCCACTATTCTGATCTTCATAAAACAATTTGCGAATGTACATTGCGTCACATCTCGCGTTTCACAGATCATTAACAATAATTTGATTACAATGATAGCTTGAATATAACTGGGCGCTCGCAGTACGAAAACATCGACTACCAGTTTTCCCATTGTTGGCGGCGAAACAGATCGGCCGGTAATATTTAACATTTCATAAATTGACGCGCACGCGATGCAGATGAATAAATTCCTAGGCGTTTTACACGCGACGCGGAAATATGTCGTTCGGGTCAATCGCGCGTGCATCGGCGAATGATAAAAAACTTCGATAAACAATATTGTCCCGTAAAAAGTTTTGCAGCATTTTTCATTCCCGTGTAGAAACGGAATTCAACGCGAATGAATGGGCCGCGTAATTTCGAATCCGATGTATATACTCGTTCTGTCATCCTATTTCTGCTTTTATTCGTTAACCGTCCGTAAATAAATTTCGCGGAGCTCATTCTACAGTTTAGCTTGATAATACCAAACGCGTAAAACTCTGAAGATTTTATTTCGACGCTTGCTTCAGCGCATAATATCTGCCGGTGGACAAATGTTGTTTGCCCGTTGTTATAATAAACTTGTACGTTGGATTCGATTTATGGAATGAATTATTAGGTTGCTGCATAATTCCCGCAACCACTCTGATCGTACAAGCAGCGAGTTACTCGATCCAAACAGACATGCGATCTAAACTAGAAGAGACAGAGGATGTGAGATGCAGCAGCATTAAAAATGGACGATTTTGCTGTGGGACAATCACTTTTAATTCATTTTTAAGAGAAATGCAAACGAAAAGGTTAAGTAATTAGATTCGAATCAACCGAATGGAATGCTTATTGTAAACCATCCGACTGAAACGAGAGAATAAATCACTTCGAAAAACGTAAATTTGCCTTATTATCTTCCATCGACACCTTTTACGTTATTTTTTATACGGTCCATTTCAATTACGCCGCGTTTCGCTTTTATTCAGCATCCGCCTGTGAATAAATTTGACGAAGCTCGTCCTACATTTTGGCTTTGTAACACAAAGCGCGTATAACTTGAAGATTTTATTTCCACGCTCGATACACCGTATAATATCCTTCGGGGAAAATGTTGTTTTGCCGGTTGTTATAATAAACTTGCACGTTGAATTTGATTTTTGGAATGAATGGTGCGAGAGCACGATGCGCATAACTTCCGTTCGCCGCTCCGTTTGTGCAAACAGTTTTTCGATCCAAAAACACTGCTGTATTCACAACGCCAACTTCTGGAAAAAACAAACGGGGCGAGGACTGCGAATTAAATGATCATTTCCTGCGACACGGAATGGTCTATCTCCACGATCCAACAACGCCCCGTGTATTGACAACAATGTAAAAAATATTGACATATTCATCGAATCTGTATACAACAGATTTTCGCTATTTTCGCCGCGAAAAAAGGTACACTCGTGAATTCTCAAACACAGAAAAATAAGTGGTTTTTATTCGCACATGGTTCACGAATTTCAAGCTGAAATTTCACACAGTATCACCTTCGTCATAGTACAACTATTAGGGGTACCAACTGTCCTTGACAATGATGGAGATTACTTATGGCCCCCCTAATATTAAAGAAAGGAAAACATATTTCAGTGGCTCCTACATCTCGTAACAAATGCAGTAAATTTTTCTTTCGCATGACGCATGTTGATTAAAGAAGAGAAACTTTACATGTGCTGTAAGAGCACGCGAAGATGGTGTTACGCTTAAACCGTTCAAATTGAAAAACCTGTTTGCCGGAAAAGTTTGCGCGTCTGTGCAGGTTGTCCACGATCGGAATCGCTCGGGTGATACGTCGGGCGGAAGTTTCGCGTGGAAAAGTGCGGGCGAAGTTTCGCCTTTAAAACCAATTAAGCTAATACAAAGTTCCGGGCTGTGTGTAGGAAGATCGAAGTCGGTTCGAAGTAACCAGCTAGAATGAGGGGAGACGCGAGCCTCGATGCTGTAGGGACAGCTACGCGGAAGCTCGAGCGGCGTAATCGAGTAAAATAACAGGCGCCGGAGCAAATTAACAAGTTTTTATGCGTTTAGTTTCCCAGTTGTGCCGTCGTTATGTTCGACAATGTTAAATTCTACCGTGGCGACTTACAATGGCGGCCGTTTGTCCCGCTACGGCCAATATCTGCGCCGACTAGACGTACTTCGATTAATCCTGACTCGTCGCCGACGTAAACGGGAATAATGAAGCTGATTAAATCCTAACCAGCATGGACACTGAACCTGCAAGAAATACTACTGTCGGATGGAACGCTAATGTTTACAAAGACAATACTGTGAAGACGTTAACAGAATTCAAGATATTAATTTAGAATTATTATAAAGGGAAATAGATCGTCGTTCAACTTGTGCTTCGTACGATCGATGTGTAAAATTTGTATTTTGCATAACGGTTGCGACGACTGCGAGATGTTCGTCACGCATAAATATAGCGAAATGGGCGTACCTCTAAACGGCGATGAATCTTCGTTATAAACTTTTAGTTGACTTCAGCTCGCTAATGAAGGGCCATTATCCGGTGGATTCATCCGGTGAGATTAAATTTTTATAATTAAAGGTACATTAACGGCGCGCCGGCAAAACGAATGAAAGTCAGATCTGAAAAATCCAGCTCGGGTAAACAAATAAAATAATTAAACTGGAGGAGAGGCGAAGTGAGCAGGAGTAAAAAGTTGATGGAACCGTTCCTGGCGCTTTCGCAGAGCGCGAACCGGCGGATAAACCTTGTAAAGTATTTCATATAATCTTTTAATAAGTTAGACGAGCTCCTTCCGAACGTTGCTGAACCGGGAGAAATTCTTCCATTTATTTCGAGCCATGATAATGCTTATTGAATTATCAATACGCCATATTTAAAGTAGCCTAACAATTTTCCTAATTACGCTATAATCAGCTCGGAAGATTCGAAACTTCGGGGCTCGGGAGGTTTTCAGAGAGGGTCTTTTATAACTTGTCGATCGGAGATGGTAACTTGATCAAGGGACTGTTTATCACTGGAAGGATCTTTCGACAAGCGCAGGAGAAAATTTCATTCATTGTTAATGACGTGAATCTACTATCTTGCCAATCCGGCGCACATTAATATCCCGGGCAGACAAGTCGAAGATTATGTCCACGTGACGATCAAGCTTCCTAGACGGTTTTATTTATCGTTCCCCGGTGTCGCGGAGTATCGATCGTTAATTTCATTAAACGGGATGGAACGAGAAGCTGAAATATAGTAACGGAAGCCGCGGCAACGTTGAACAATTTTGCAGTTTTTCCGGATAGAAGCGAGATCGTTTGATCAATCATTTATTGTTCTCGGTGTTGCTGTAGGCCAAAAGTATTTTAATGAGATATATTATTTTCACGACATTTGCTCGCCGAGCCGTGCAAAATCGGCAGCCCGTCAAAATCTAGTCATTAATGGCGTAATGTAATCATGTTGCGAACGAGCCTTTCTGTCGCGCTGCGCATCTCGTAGAAATTAGTAGGGTGGATCGATTTTTCGAGAGGCATCCAAAATGAAATTATTTCGTTAGCGAGAAAAATTGCTCCTTCAAAACCGACTACCTTCCTTCCCGGGCGCCTAATAATCGCGCTAAATTTAATATCTCGCTCCACGCCCTCTATCTGATAAAGATCAAAAGCATGACAAGTTCCAGCCGGCCCCGGGATTTTCATTACACTAAAGCGCTGCTCTTTGTTATTAACACATCGAGCACTTGCCGGGAGAGAGAGGATTATCTTGATAATGCGTTTTCTCTATAGCTCCCACCTGACTAACATAACGCGTTCGCCGGCGAACTTGAACAGTCTTCCGACCGGTCCATTGTTAATTATTGCCGAGCAATAATATTCCGTCGAATCGTCCACTTTCCGGTCAACGTTGTTCCCATGACAATGAAACTCGCTTTTGTTGCTCGTAATATGGAGACCGTGCCTATTATTGGCATTCGAACAACTTTTACGCACAGGAAATTACAGTGTTCGCGTAACAATCGAGTAAAGTCATTTCATAGCTGGCTTTGTTCTCGGGGAAATCAAATTAGTCTCATTGTCTCCAATATGCAAAGTGACGTATAGGAGTCCGATGGCTGTAATTAAAGAAAACTCCCATTACTCATGGGATGATCTAATAGAGCTAATTTTGGGTTTACTTTTACCACCGGAAACTAGAATTTCTTGACTTTATCTAGAGATCACTGGTTCAAAAGTTATGTGTGGTTCAAAAGATTGTGATCTATACTGTTGGCTTATTTTATTCAATACATTTGCCTTCTCCTACATTGTATGATAAATATTCGAACGCACTGTGTATTGTAACTAAAACTTCTGAAATTTTTAATATTTTTATCTTGAAATCTCTACGGTACGAAACTTCTCTGGTAGCTTATTTTTCTTCTCAAGAGCAATAAAGATTTCGTAACTTTACCTTCGTCTTGTATCAAAAAGGATTGGAGATTCCCACGGGAATTGACGTGTAGTGTTCTGCGAGATTGTAGCAAGATGGTTGCCGATGGCAGACCATTTTTGTCTTGCCGAAGGCGAGATTGAAGGCGTGGGAGGATGAATGGGAGAGAATAAAAATGTATTAGAAACCGGGGAGTGTCTATTGGACAATCCGAAGGTGAAGGACACAGTGAAACATTTTATTCTATAAACGTATGAATTCTTTAAATCCGAGCAATGAGCATTAAAGTTCGTTATAATACCCTGTAGATAATGCAAAATATTCTCGTCAACACGTTTAACACTAGATTTACGGGACCCGTCAAAATGACGGATTCTAATATTTTTAATTCACGAATATTCAGATTGCAAACATGGATCCACGAGGAATTACTTAACCAATTGATTTCTCTAGGTATATATTATATTCATGTTATTTTTATAAGGAAATGTAAAATAGCCATTTTAGTGCTCCGTAAACCTAGTGTTAAAGAAACAGAGCTTACACACGTGGGATATTTTACAATTACTAGACTGCGGATTTTATTGAATATTGATAAAAATCGCTTGGTCAAGTACAAAACGAAAAAATATATTTCAAACGGTGGAAAGAGAAAATACATTTCCATTTAATTCCAGTTTGTTCGTAAAAATTCGCAAGAATTTGAAAAATTAGCAGCTCGGAGCTCGACGGGAATGCTAACGCGAATATTTCTGGCACGGGTAACGCGGGATTAAAGGGATACTGTAAATACAGGAAGAGCGTGTAGCGAAAGGACGTTTACAGCAGCGGCAGGATTCGTTCACCTGAGTATCAATTACCGAAAGGACATTGGGGTTCCGTGGGGTTGGCGCTGCGGGCAGGTGAAATTGGCGGGGGCCGTTCTTGGCTCGGGACGCGACCAAATCTAATTTATACAAGGTTGTGTCGGGGCCGTTGGGCTCTCTCAATCTTTGGGCACGGTTTGCTGGATTACAAATTGTTTCGGTCGGCGATGCAGACAGCCGGTGGCCCCTGGTAGACACGGGCAACGTTAAGGTTTACGCTTGGCCCAGAAACGCAGCAAGCAGCCGGAAGGAAGACGGCCCGTGAGTAGCAAAATGGCGTCAGATGGATGCCCCCATTAATTAGCAGCTACCTTAGAGTTCCTCCTCGCGGCTCTATCATTCATTCGAGTCACTCTTGTTTCCTGCGACTTATCTTACCTCCGAGCGTCAAATCGCGTCTCGTTTCACCTGAATTTATACCGGCGCGCCGCCGCGCCCGAGGAAGAAGCTGTAAAACACCGCCGCGTCTCGATCGATTGACACACTGTCTCGTGACGGGGATCCCACCCACCAATGATCATTATTTTCGATCCTTTACCAGATTTCAGCCTTCCATTTCTATCTGACGAATTTCTTTCATTTTTCTTTAGAAAGTATCTAGTAAGTATTTTAGAAAATGCTAACTAAATTTTTTGGAAGATCCCAGTACTTTTTAGTCTGAGGAAATATTGGGTTTTTTTTTATGAAAATGAAAGACGATTTTCTTGTAGCGTATAAATTTTCCATTTCGGTGCAATACCATAGTACCTAATTACCCAATTATCCAATTTTGTCTTTACCAGCTTCAACTGGCCTTCCAGAACGTAGTGCTTGTTCAACATCAAAATTGCCGGAACGAAATTTTGCAGACCAGTTTTGGCACCGGCGTTCTATCAGTACATCTTCTCCGTGCACATCGAATAATTTTTTTCTTGCTTGAAAAGCATTTTTACCTTTTCGATAGTAAAAGAGTAAAATATGCCGAAAATGCTGCTTTCGACTTTCCATATTTGATAGGGCACCAAACAAAAACTATTGCGCAGAATCAAACGTACTTGTTCACAAACAAGCCTTGCTGTATCAGCTGTCAAAATATATACAGGGTGGGGCAATAACTATGTCCAGTTTGAATATTGCCGTTATTTGTAATAATACGAAAAAATGTTATATAGAAAACTTGCACGGTATAGAGGGGGACATATTGTGACACAAACATTTTCTGCGTGGGTGGAGGCATAGAGGAGATTTCAAGGTCAACTTCTATTTTTTTAAATGGAATCCTATGTTTTTTTTATCACGATGTGATAGCCAGTGTTGAGACGAATTCAGCGAGTTATCATTGAAGGTCATGCAAGGTCGAATATGGTAGTAAAATAAACTTTATTACCTTACAGGAGATGCTCGGATTGGTGACCGTTTGCGTCAATGCAAAGTTGCAATCTTCGTATCCAATACAATATTCAAACTGGACATAGTTATTGCCCCACCCTGTATAATGACAATGCGGCTTAGTTGGCTGCAAAAAAATACAATCACGCTCCCTGTTGGGAAAAAACGAAATTACTTTCCGAACAACCCAATAGTATACCGCTGCAGGGCAAAGATTCTTATAACACTTGTTAAAACAAAGTAAGCAATAAAATATCAGTGCTCGCTTGTTTCGCGAGCGAGTGCCTAAAATCGTGGAAGAATTTGAAACCACCTGTAATCATGGAATTCCGTTCTTTATCGGTGGGATTGAACGAAGGGTAGATAGCAATCCGCGATTACGCGTCTTTCCGCGATATCCGAGGAACGCGAGGATTTAAGAGCCGCGGCTGAAGTGGACGGTTGAATGTTCCGTAAAAGGTAGGTGCACTCACGGTTGACTGGAGGCAACGCGTCATCGAGCAAATGGGAGATTCTTCTGAACGTGGATGTTTACACCGGGGACGTTTGTATAATGTTACGAACGCCTGCCGCGAGTAGGACACTCGAACTTCTTTCGTCCCTTGTAGAATATTCCGTCGAATGGCGGCGCCGCGATGCTCGACTTTCTCGTTCTCGTCGCGTGTCAATCCCGCTTGACAATCTCGCGCGCGATTCCCCGCATAATGAATATCAAATCTCGCTACGTCAGTTTATTTTTTATTCATCCCGAGCGGCGTTTGAATGTTTCATTAAACGATGTCTGTCCCGTCTAGAATATTACACGCTTCGGTATATTCGAGGAACGCTGTTACGTCAAAGCTGACACGTTTCTCCGTACGCTGGTGTTATCGTCGAATCGAAATAACACTGCTCCGAAAGATAGGAGATCGCCGGATTTAGATTTCAAGGAAACCGCGTACTCAAAGGGTTCGATTAAACGAGGACGGATTGAACGGGATACATCCATGGTGCACAGCCATGAATAAAACAAATTCCGAAGAACGAATTTGGATTGGCGCAGGGTCTAGGAGTTAAAGCGCGCCAACCTTGCACCGCAAACACACAATTTAGTGTTCCGCAGACTAGAGAATCGGACACATTTAGAACCAAGAAATCCGAAATAAACCAAACCGGGGATGCGCAGCCGGAAACCATGTAAATCGATCCAAGACCGAAAGACTCGAGTTGTATCCACCTAGGACCAGGAGAAACTAAATGAACCGAATTATAAATCACCGAGCCATCTCGACATTAAGGATCCCACCTGGGGATCTCTGGATCCTGACAGGGTCTGAGATACGGGATCCTAAAAACCGACCATTTTGGATACTGTATCTGGTCTAATTCTATTTTTTAACTAATTAACTAATTTTAACTAATTCTATTTTAACTAATTTTAACTAATTTTAACTAATTCTACTTGTTTCACGAGTGACTGTGCTGAAAAAATGTTCTGTATTCATTCTAAAACTGTTTTTGAACTACAAGATAAATATTAATGTCAAGAAAAATGGATAAACTGGTTTCAATTTTTCTGTATATGTTTATCAATCTTCAGAAAATAGAAAACGATTATTCTGTACGAGATTGCAGAGATTCAACAGTTTCCATAAAACATATTACAGTTATTTGAAACAGACAATCAAAAAGGTTTCAACTCTGCATCGGTGTGACTATCGTTTAAACTGAAATGAATGTGGAGTAATAAAAGCGAAAAATGTATGTCCACGATTGAAAGGTAAAAATTTCAATTTCCGTAAAATACTGATTGGCCTTTTAGCTGAGAGAAATAAAATTTTGTCAATATTGACTTAGTAGTTCCAATTCAAACGAAAACGGTTTTATATTTTTAATGTGGTAACGGTTTTGTTAGGAGAATGATTTCAATCTGTCGTAAAGTATATGAGTTATCAATTTCGAGGGGTACATTTATAACAATCCCGGATCGTATTTGCGAAACGGATTACAAGCTTGCCAATTTCACGAAATTCTTAAATTGCTTAATATCATGACAATTTGTTATAGAGTATGAGCGACCAATTTCGCGAATTTGTTTGCAACTATCTCAGATCACATTTGCAAAACAAGAGCTTTCTATAAGTCTCCTTTCGATTAGAACTAAAAGCCCTATTGCTCAATTGCCCGGCCATGTACACCGCCGCTAGAGAAACATTATGTTTTCTTTATTCCCTGTAACAGGTACACGATAGTTGATGGTCATAATACTTTTATGGAACACGACAGCAAAGCGTTTCTTAGAATACAAGTCGGGTCATAGCGCAAGGGATGCGTGCATCTGTGTCTTTGATCACCGGCAGATCGCTTTGTGAACCCCGAGGCCAGGCGAAATTGCTCGCAGGTTTAATGAGATTATTTTATAATAAATTTCCATAACACTCGCTGGCAAACGGCCCGTTAGCCACATGTTAGACGGCATTATTACGTAAACCTTCGGGCAGTTTCGTAACTACCCTATGTTTATTTAATAAGCCATTGTGTCTCTTGTTAAGAATCAAATATCGTTACCCTTTGTATCAAAGAGGATTAATGCGACGACTCCACGTGAACGTATTTTCTTGTCCAACTTTTGCATAACTGTCTTCCCCGAGAGTTCATCGAGTAAATTGGAAAATTTAATGAGACCGGTCCACCCCCCACCTCCCCTCCTTCTCCGCCGTCTGCGACTATCCGTGCCTCTCTCCCCCTCTCTCTCTCTCTCTCTCTTCGAGATTAATTGTACGTTATGTCACTTATGTTATCCGTCTAAATCCGGAGAAATTTGGTTACACGGGGAACACGTCGATGGCAAATACTCGCGCGGGCGGGCACGATTTTCGGCGTCGCGGCCGAGCGAGCAACGCGGGGAAAGCAGAAACACAATTGGCAATGATAAACGGCGCGCGGGCGAGTCACGAACCGAACGATAATTCTCGGTCGTCAGCGAATCGGTAATTAAAAGCAAATCACGGGTGCAGAATCGACCATTTACGTAGAATGAATATTTCATTCGGGTTCCTAACGGCCGGGCCCGGCGCGTTTCGGCGCGCGCGAGCCCGCTTAAAGCCGCGCCGAGGAAAGTTCGCACGCGAGCGTTTAATTACTGCACGTGCCGATTACATTTTACACCGAGACCCTGCACACGTACCCGACCACCTAGCCTGGATATGTCATATTTTTTCTTCTTTTTTTTTTTTTTTTGTTTGTCACCGGTCACGTATCGAATTATATTTTTATTCTTCCCGGGTCAACGTGTTGCGACGCGTCACGTTCGATAATCTCCTGTCCGCCGTGCGTGCCCGCGCGATGTCTGTTTCTTTGCAACAACTCCGCTCGAACGATTTTTAACCATTTGCACTAGGCCGTCCGAGGCATCGCTAAGAATTGCTATACCGTTTGATTGTCCCGAAAGTCTCTTTCGCAATGTTTCATATTGTTAGGGTAAGGGAAATATTCCTTCGTAAAGACTGATTCGTAACTTAACCCTTATGGCAACAACCCACTTTTCAAAATTTCTTTAGTATTTTTGTTGATAAATCACAAAATTACTGTAGATTTTTCTGTTCTTTGCGAATCTAGATTAATTTACCTTTGAGGCATAAAGATATGCACTGAAACTACAAAGTGCAACATCATTGGATATTGTTGACAATTTTGGTCCTCGACACGAGGATTAAATTGCTTTTTTGCTTAAAATGTGAGTAAACTAATAAGGTTACTTAACATGTTATTCTTTGATTAGATTTCGAAACGCGTCCCTAACATGTTCGAGCTAACTAAATTTTGTTAAGACTCGTAGCATGTAGAAGGATCAAAATACTAATTTGCTTTGATCGATTTGAATTTTCCAGTTTCAGTTTTCCAGAGTCATCAATTTTCTGTCACTTCGAGCCTTTAGCATGTTGCGGTTGTGGATATGAATAGTTGTCCTAATACATGGATTACAGCGTGTAGTACCGCGATGGGTTTCGGGAACCGTCGAATTTGCGAATTCGGTTTCATCGGAGGCTGGACTGTCATTGTGGCGTTGGCCGATAGCAATCATTCTTCGCCGGATGATCCCGGCGGACTATTAATTCGTAGCAGATTTACTTTGATCTATTACGGCGCACCATTACAGAAGCATTGTCGTGCGCCGTGCCGGCCGCGATCGACCGGCAACCATGCCGAAGATATCGGAATTCCTGCGGTCGGTCGCTCCGATAAAATTAATACCGCCATCAAACGTAATGTAATTAAAATGTAAATTCAAGCGTGAATCATGATCCCGATCCGGTTGCCTGTTCCTCTTCGGCCGTCCCACGATCCGATCTGGTTATTGTTGCGCGTTAACCGTCCTCGCCGGACGTCGTATTTGAATTCGGATATCGCGGAGCGACGATACCCCTCCCCTTCATGGAAAAGTATCGTGAAAGGGTCGGAAAGTTTAACGAGTCGTGAATTAATGGACGTATCAAAGTTACGGGCTCCGCGGGCCGGCCCCGTCCCGAGCCCACCGAGAAAAAGGGTTATGCGTCGGTCGATTCTCGAAGCAGGATCCCACGTTTTCCCGGATCGCTGCGTCCGACAATCGAACCCGACCCTGTGCTTTTATCAAATTTTTCTCTCTCCGCGAACGTTCTGCTTGGAAATGACCGCCGTTTATGGCCGCTGGATAATCGCAAGTTTGTTTTACGCGAAACCCAACCTTGTTGGAAACACACCAAAACGATTTCCGGAATGTTACTCGCGTTCTCTGCTCTCCGAGACCGCCTGGAGTCCGTGCGTGTGGACCCCGTTTCCAGAACTGACTATACCTATCTAGCGATAAATATTCTCTACATTCGTAAAAATGTAGATCTAGCTCGAAGGCACAGTTAATAAAGTTATTCAAAAAATTTAACGGGAAACCAGATTATACGCACAGTTAGTATTAAGTGGAACATTATTAAATTGGAAATTCCATTAAAATATGTAGACAACTTTTAATGGAATTTCGAAGCGGGTGTCGAGAAAGAGATTTGTTCGTGTGATTTTCTCCATATATACGAATGACGAATAAATCTCCAATATCGTCGAGACTTTTTTTTTGTGTGTAATATAAGCAGAAGTAAGCGCGTCACGATCGCGGGTCCCCGCAAGCTGTTTGCATATTCGGAGCGAACGATTCGGTAATAATTCGCATTGTCGTGCACGCGTGTTGCAGCATGCGGCGATGGCGGTGAACAATGCGCATCATGTCGTCATTTTGGTTTCCCGTTATTTTAATTCTGCCGCGTCCCCCGGCCACTCCATTTGTTTCGACGCGGGTAAAAATGCAGTGCGCGATGGTCTGCGTGATTTAATGTTCTATTTCGCGTGGAATTTACAAAGGGAAACAACATTCCCGTTGATTTCGCGTGCGTCACCGTCGCGGTTGCTTTATTTCGTCGGCGCACGGGCGAATTTAAATATGCTGATTTTATTATACAAAGTTTACACGTGTGCACGCGGAGCGTCGGCCGTATTGCAAGAAATTCTGCTGCACTCACCCGCGAAACACTATAACCCGATTATTAATCGGCATACTTTTTTCGCGTCGCGTCCGCGCACATTACTTCCGTTCGTGTTACATCGTTTCGTTCGACTGGAAGTTTACGTCGTACAAATTCAGACCACGCAGCAGGATATCGAAGTTGGCGGAAACTAATTAATACTTCAGCAAACAGTTTAGTACATTGACCCAATTTGACAGACGCAGTCTAACCCGCGAAGGTCTTGTTAGTAACAATATATTCGACGATGCTAATTATCGCGTCAGAAACGTGTTTGGTATAACCGTGACTCGTGTTTCGACGGTAGCTAGCAAACAGAAGGCTTCGAATATTTATACTGCCCGAAGTGTATCGGTAATCTCGTTAATTCAGCTAGTTTCTTTGAGCCGAGAAGGTGCGCGAACCCGACAGGTGAGTGACGGTCGGTCCATTTTATCGTATACCGCCACCCAACGACCTTTAACTCGGGACCGTCGCGTGCAACGATAATTAAAGGTGCTGTCCGACGCCTGGAATCCAGCATGGCCACGTGGCGCCCGGAAATACATGCTTAACAGCCGTATATAATGGATGCGCCGCGGCAACGAGTGATTTTCCCGTTTCGGAGATTGATTGCTTTGGAAAGAGTCGTTAATGATTATCCTTCCCGACGCGATTAGCACGCATCTTCGATACAATGAAACCGCGAGCCTCGTGCGCTAACGCCTTCGGTCACAAGTGCGCGTTACTCACTGTAACTCACTGTAAGATGTACAATCTTTTTTTTAGTCGTCTTATTAACCCTTTCCACTCGAAGCCATTTTAACTCTAAAACGGAACATTTCTTCCGACCTAGAATATTTCCCTTCTGTATATATTTTTTCATGCTATACATACGAAAATGGTGCATTTTACTCGTAGAGTATTGAAATGATTAGTAATTTATTGAATAGAAACAAATTTAGTAATGTAAAAAATATTTTGAATAATGATACAACAATTTTTAGTGGCGCCTTACAGTCGCCATTCGAGTGCTAAGGGTCAAGGTCTACACGAAAGGTGATCGCAGCCAACTTTACAGTGACACACGGTACACCTCGAGGGCTTTACCGAACTTGGTTCTCTTTGTTATTCCATAAAAAAGTGTAGAAAAATCGTAGCTCAATTTTTATGGTGTTGTTGTAAGGGGAAGGATTCAATCTTCAAATCTGTGGAAGATTGATTCAGGAACAAATTTTTTTAATCTGTTTACAAATTTTTATAGCACTTTTTGACGAAAAATGTGCTTTCACCGATTACTTCCTCAGGATGCTGCGAAGTTTCGATTTTAATTTTCGCTTTAATTGTACCTATGGCTGGAAACCTTGCGCCTAAACTGGAATTTTCTGGAAGACGGCTTCCATTATTAGCAATTTCTATTGGACCGTTCTGTCTGGTGAATCCATCGTTAAAATTCCGTCCACGCGTTGTGAGGCAGCCTGTACGACAAGGTATTTCAGGTATTTCCTAGTACTCCGTCGAAATGAATGGTTATAGATAGATTGCGGATTCTCCGCGCTAATGGCATTCGCGAACGAATAAAACTCGCGAAACTAAATTTCGCTAAGATTTCGAATGTTCTTGGAACGGTTGTCGTGGTATCGTTGCTCGAGATAGTAACGCGGTGTATAAAATAGTTCATAAAATGATCTAGTTACCATCGTTATCGGGCAATAACGCGAGCCGACCGTGCTTCTCCATTCTTTTGACAGCGTTATACGTTTGACTAGAATAAACCATAAACTTTTTACGGGGCATGCTGCGCGTTCATCCGAGTTTATCCGTTCATCTGTCTTCGTTTCGCGTGCAACGTTCTGGCGTCGCGTCGTTCTGAGCTCGGATCCATTTCCAAACAGAATCGCTGATGATACACGTGCCCGTGGAAGTTACGAGCATTCCGCCCCTCCCCACCCCCCACCCTTCCGGACAATGAAGTAATTATAGTTAAGCGGTCATCTGCATTGTCAAGTATCAGGAAACATTTCGAATGACTCTGTTGTTGCAACGAGATAATACCCGACGTCCGTACACACGGCAACCGGCAACTTTGCTCATTGTTCGTGTCATCGATCGGTCTCGTATCGGACGTTTAACGAATACATATGTATGTATTCGGCTACCGATGTTTCCATCGCAGCCTGCGAAGGGGATTATCGTGGCTTCAATGAATCCTATCCGTTACACGCGAGTTAGCGCAAGCTTTAGCGGAACCGAATTTCCGTTAAGCGGTGTTTGTGGATTACTTTTTTCCTCGCGGATAACTGTTTGCCGATTCGTGCCGCACGTAACAACGCGGCCGGTGACATCTTTTATGTATCGGCCGAGTCCCGACCATACTGCATTCACCTTACGGACCGCGAAAACTGTTTCCGCTGCACTAAGCGAGTGGACCACCTTGACTATCTAGAAACGTGATATGCTTTCCGGATTTTTTTCAAGGATAATTAATGGCTGAAAAATTCCGGTTTCTCACAGCGATATTAGCATAAGTCTGAACATTATTCTCCATTTTTTCCGGTGGAAAATATTAAAAAATGGCGGGGCTGTTTGTGGAACGGAGCACGCGTTCCAGTTAGTTAAGAGACGCATTTTATTAAGAGACTGGTGAACCGTGCCGGACCGTAGTCCGGTTTATTAATTAACAGGAACGACAACACCGATACAAGGCAGGCACCGTGTTCTCTAATTCTGACGATGGTTGACGCACAGCGCACCGCGCCAACTGTGTTACAATACTAGGCAACGACTTGCGCAAACACTTAGGGTGATCCCGGAGTGTACGTTTGTTTAGTTACATTCCCGTGCACATTGCCGGGCGAGAGAATGGTTGCTTATGCCCGCATGTACCCTCGCTGAAAATACACATGCTCGATTATACCGAGCGTTAAACGTGACAAGGTACGGGCGCAGTAATTGCGTCACGCTATTACATTTAATTAAAAGTTCGCCCCCGCCCCGCTCCTCCTTCCACGTCTCCTTCTACTCGGCCGGCAATGCTCCGAAGAAATCCGATTGTTCGAAGCTTGCTTAATATAACGAGGAAATGGGAGGCGAAGTTGCGCGGCAAGTTACAATTAAGCTCGCGTAAGCCCGTCCCGTAACAAGGGAATCGCATCGAATGGAAAAATCGTTTCCAAGGAATCGCCCTGATTTTTTTGATTTTTTCTTTTGTCACGTCGACCGGCTTAAACCGGCCACCATTGGCTCGTAATTTTCAAGTCCCGTCGTGCCACAGCTATTTGTCAACGCGCGTACCGCTGCTGGATAATTAATAATACATGTTACGAAATTATTATGATAATGCAACTGTAATCGATTGGATATTATTCAAAGCGAGAGGTATTTATTTGCAATTACCACCGCGGCTTGTAAATGTAATAAATTTGGGGCGGATTCCGCGAATTCGACAATATTTCCGACATTGTGCTGCTCACCGTCGAAACATTTGTTTCGTACAGTTTTGTTACCAAACGCGATTTCGTCATTTCCATAACAATTTTCATACATACACTGATTTCTATTCTATACATAAAAAGTCCCAGTTTATTGATCATTCACGTCGGTTCTTTGCGCTACGTTGAACGTAAAGTTTTTTCTTCTTTGTCCGACTGAACACGGATACATTATTTTCATAAAAATTGCTGTAGCCGATCGATAATGTAATTTCCCTCCATTTTTGTTGCCCTCTCTCTTTCTCTCTCTTTTTCATACTATACGAGGTCGTGGCAACAAGAAAATAACAAATTACCTAACAGAATAAATTACGCAAAAATAATTGAGCTTCATCGAACAATTTCATAAACCTAATTTTACTTTGAATACCTCAAGGAAACAGGTCACCTTACCGTTTAATTTATAATATGTATAGAATTCCGTATTAAAGTGATTTTTCAATTTTTCAATAGTTCTGAGAAAGATCGAGAATAAAGTTTAGAGTGATGTTAACGTCATTGTACGAACTCAGAGTTTTCCACTCATTAATGATCCTAAAAAAAATTCCCGAAAGCCTAGCACATCTTTCAGATAGTGAAGGTGGTCTAGCCCCTTCAGGTGCAAACAGGATCAAATTTCGTTGTATTGGAATTCTAATGTACATCGACCACCATCTCGCACAGACGGGCGGCCATCTTACCGTCGACAGGTGGAGCACAGGCGTTTCGAGAGCGTCGAATATTACTTATGCAAATCTTGCGGTGGAACCTTTTAACGGGGACCTGACGGTGGCTAGCAGCCGGCCATCTTTACGGACAGCGAGATTTAACCTTTAAGCTCACTCCGGCCCGTTAATTTTAATTGGGTCGTGAAAACAAATGTCCCAAGGAACGAGTCGTGCCGCACACCCGCGTTTTACATCCCTTCTGATGACGCGGACGTTCTTAATCCTGCGAGCTGATGTTGTGGCAGCTCCGAGAGTTTACTCCGATCCTGAGCATCACACCCGGCTCAGCCGTTGCTGATTCGACGACAGGCAAATCTTCTTGATAGGTGCAGGTAATCCGCTCCGGCTAAGAAATCGCAGTGAAAAGAATTTTGGTTCTGTCCTCGGTCTTCAAATCTCGATTTTATGGGAGCCGGTGACACTCCGAGCAGGTCCTTGCTTAATTGACTCCGGGCCTGTGTCGCGATTATTATCGCGGGACAGACCTCCATTATGAAGCGTCTTGATCCGGAGTCAAAAGCAGTTTTCGTTTCTGTTTTAACGGTTCCGTTGGTTGGCAGATATAAAGGCAAAATACAGTCGAACGACCGCTGCATTCTTCTTTAATTGCGTTTGGAAGCTATGTATATGTGCGGATTTGTTACTACAACGGCTCTCTAAAGCAATCATTTATTTCGGAATACTTTTGTGAAAGGATATTTAAAAATATTTTTCTTGATTTAGCCCAGGAATTGAGAGTTGTACTGTTAAGATTCCAACAAGTACATATTCTCAAGATTTGATAGGCAATCGATCACCGATGGTTCTCCAGAATGAAATTGATTATGTAATAAAAGTGATTTTCGAAACGTGTTTTATCGTGTCGTTATCTTCGAAGTGTCACGAATTACACCACGGTGTCTAAAGATTTCAGAACACGGCAATCTTTTATTCACTGCGTGCGCCGTTCTGCAGCCCTATTTCGCACAACGGAACGAACCCTAACCGCTGATTCGTTACAATAACGATTCTCATGGGTCGTTTAAATTTTGCGGGGCTCCGCACTTGAGAAAACGGCGCACGGCCGAGAACAAAGACGATGATTTGCGTACCGCGAAACGGAAATGCGTTTCATAATGTAAATAAAAAGCGCGGAAGGGGATTATGGTTGGTGGAGTGGCTTTTAAAGACCTTTTCATTTCCTGCGGCGCGCGCGCTCCGCGACGTCTTCGGTCGTTCCGCATTTTTTAATTAGCACGATAACCTTTATAAAGCAACAAAATCTCATTTCCCCAGCCGCGCGCTCCCTTCGTGCTGTTAATAAAAATCACCGGGCGTTCGTTCGCTTTGTGCGACGCTGCGATTCAACCTTAATGGCGCTACGTTTTTCCCCTACTTGACGTTCAGGCCAATTTCGCATTTCCGAGAACAAGACAGTGGATTATTGTTAACACATTCTGGCGGTACAACGTTTTCTCCAGGCTCTTTTGCGAATTTTTTATCAAAATCCGGCCGAGGTTGTCAACACGAGCTTTATTCGTGCGTACTTCTCCGACGGGTGAATAACAATTTTTCGTAATCGTTCTGCTTACCCGAAACAGCAAAATCTAATTCAGTCTTACTCAGCACACCTCCGACTAGTTTCTGTGCCAACGAGAAACGAAAATATTGAAAATTAACAAAATGGCCGCAGTTTTAACATCATGCATTCGATGGAATCGATTTTTCTTTTTGCATTCAAGGGGTTGTAAAAATGAGAAAAAAATGTATTTCGACGTGATTCATGTGCTGAAGATATATACAAAATTTGAGTCCGATTGGTTCAGTGGTTTTTAATATATCGTGGCGAAAAAAAAACGTTTCGCGAAAAACGCGTTTGAAGTTTCAACGAGGTAGAACTCTGATGAATCAACAATCGATGTGGCGTATTGTTGACAAGCGATCACGATAATGGAATTCAGAAGCCGGCTTCAAGTGCATGTGCACTTTCGGTTGGTATAATTAATTTACGATATTTATGAATTTAAATGACGAAGAACCGCGAGTAAATCAAATTGCAGCAGCAAATCCGTCGGCGGAAGTATTACTCGTGCAAAAGAGCCTTTTGTGTTGTGTTCGTTGGATACCAATCAGATTTCAAATACGTAAGAATAATTATTTAACAGGACTGTGCTTTACGTAAGGTCGAACACATCGTTAAATAACGTAACGCATGTAAATCACCCGAGGGAAGTTACACAGTCGAAAACGCATTTCATTGATTGATGAACATATTAATGCAACTGCTCCTTTCTGTCACCAAGAATCAATTATTTTTCGCGTAAGCACTCTATTTCGTTGCAGAATTTATAAATTCATCGAAAGAAACATGAAAAACCGATTGCCTCGCTTTTCCTTTTGCAAGCGAATATTTTTCGCGTAACTGTAAACAACGCGAGCAATCCTGCTCCTTTTGCATTTTGACTTCTAACGCAATTGTTCGCGTACGGTACCATTGTGTAACAGCATTTAACACGCGGCGCAGAAATTACTCGTATAGTTGCCGCCACTATACACAGCGTTCAATTTCAAATTACTGCTGCGTGAGGAACACTTGCGAGGCCGACGCAATTGCCAGATGCACATTGAAAGTATTTCATTGAAAACGTTCGAAAGTAGTCAGGCTAGAAACATCGGGCATAAAAAAGTTTTACGCTCCCGGAGTTTAGTATCTATCAATATGATAACTGAGTCACGATGCATTTAGACGTGTCCACACGAGAGATGCAGTCATGTATATAAACCAGCGAAGTGTGCGTCGATATTAATGGAAGCAAGGTCTCGAGAAAAAGAAAAATCATATTTCGGAAAATGAAGTTCGCTGTTCTCATACTTTCCGTGGTTATTGTGTCGATGTTTCATGTCGCGCCATCCGAAGCCAGTGTAAGTTTTTGTACTGTGTTGGCTATTGCTGAAAATTTCATCATTAATTCCAAGAAATTTGTTTATTTTTTGTCGGAACAGTAATTTGTGTCGCTCACAGGTTTAATTACTGTCTGTATTGCGTGTATTTTAGGACAACGGGCCTGTTGAACTTGACAACCGTTTCGGAGACGAGGCAGATAACGCAAATGACACCAGAAATGAAATATATTTAAAAAATATGAACATTTATTGGATTCTAATTCGACCGATATAATAAGTGGCGAACGAATGTTACAATCTACTGTAAGCTAAAACGTGCTGTACCCCAGGCCTGGGCAACTTGCGGCTCGCGAGCCACCGACGACTCCTCTCCCTACTCTTGGATTCCCCCCACCAACTGCCGAGTACAGATCATGCGCACATTCGCGGTCACGCGAGGCAATGCATGAAATAGTTGATAGTGGGGGAACCGGTACCCCGGTGGTGGGGGTCGTGAAGCGACAGAGGGGAAGAAGTTGCCCGGGCCTGCCGTGTTGTGTAATACTCTTGTATTTATATCAAATATCCAGCACATATTTCTAAGAATACATTTTACGCAACATTTATATCTACGATAACTTCGGAAGAGTGCAGAAACGGCTATTAAAACTTTTACAACATCTTCTCAAAAAAGCAGCGTATTGTTTTTTCGTTCACAAGTTTATGGTTTCCTCCATTTTGGGAACAATTTATTATGTATCGAAATGATAAACGAGTCACGATGCATTTAAACGTTTCCACGCCATAGATACAGCCACGTATATAAAGCAGCGAACTGTGCGCATCGATGTTAATGCAAACCAGGGCTGCACAAGAAGAAAAATCATGTTTCGGAAAATGAGTGTAGCTGTTCTAATATTTTCCGTGGTCGTTTTGTCGGCGTTTTACGTCGCACCCTCTGAAGCCGATGTAAGTTTTTGTACTGTGTTGGCTCTCGCCGAAAATGTTATCATTTATACAGAATTTGTTTATTGCTTATTCGAGCGGTAATTTGTATCGCTCGTAGGTTTCATTTTTGTATGTATTGCGTGTATTTTAGGACAACGGGCCTGTTGAACTTGACAACCGTTTCGGAGACCGGGCAAATAACATAAATGACACCAGAAATGCAATATATTTAAAAGATTTGAACATTTACTTAATTCTAGATCAACCGATATCATAAGGGGAGTCTGAATTGTACAATCTAATATAAGTTAAATTAAAATCTTTTTAACGGTGTCTTTTATGTAGCCTTTATGTTTGCGATAGCGTCGAAACAATACGTGAACGGATATTAAAAACTTTTACATCTTCAACATCTTGTCAACAAAAAGGAGTATATTGTGAGTTTGTGGCCTACTCCATTCCGAGCACAGTATATTATTTATTAACAGAATAGTTGACTCACGACGAGTGCATTCATCCTTTTTAATAATCGTTTTATTGTCTCATTCTGTAGAACGTAAAAGGAAGCAGTATTTAAAAAAAAGACTCATGATTCTGTGTTCGTGCTGATTGCGTCAACTGTTTTAAATCACGTTGTTTGAAGTAAATATTTGTTGGACATTATATGACCGAACGAAACAATTCCAAGAGCATAGTCTCTCATTTTTTTTAATTCGCTAAATTGTGAAACACTTTTGAGCGATAGTGCACACTCATCGCAGAATAACGTAATCGGTACCAATCATCTGTAATCATTTAAATTTTATCTGTTTATTAGAGGACGACCAAGAGCCCTGACATTATCATACGCTTTGGATAACTACAAGCGAAACGTAAATGGCAGCAGAAACGGATATAAAAAGATGAATTAAAAAAAAAAATTTAAAAGACAAATGTTTCTTTCATTCTCATCGCATCGACATAATATCATAAATGGCACCTGAATGTAACAAACTAATATACGTTAAAACATTTAGTATGCAATTATTCTTGCATTTATTTAAAAGCATATCTCAGCACATCTAAGAAACTTCTTAAGGTAGCTTAAAGTAGTAGAAGATAATAAGATTGATAAGAAAAGTAGGATAAAGCAACAGTTACAAATTGATAACCTTGTATTGCTCCTCACTTGCCCCATTCCGCTAAACTGCGAAACATTTCCGAGCGGGAGTGTATAGTCTTCGCAAAATAACGTAATCGGCGACAATCGTCTGCAATCATTTTACTTTTATCTGTTCACTAGAGTTCACGCAAGCGCACCGACGTTGTTATACGGTTGGGATAACTACGCACAGAACATTAAGTGACCGCAGAAACGGACATAAGGCCACCTGGATGTTACGACTTACTATAATAAAGATATTTTGTGTTTGAATGTTCTTGTATTTATTTCGGGCATAAAACTCGTTATAAAATTCACTTCCACCAAGTTACATGGCAAATATTTTCGCACATCATCACCGCCGAGGAAGACGCTTGGCTGGCTACGTTTAAGTGGTCTGTCTTGTACGCCGTAAATTAATAAACACCTGTGTCATTTCATTCCTCCACGGCGGAAATACTGCCAATCGGACATCTGGTAAAAGGTTAACGCGAAATTACTGTTTAGAATTCCGCTGAGCGGGAAAGAGAGAAAAGGAGGGGGGAAAGAGGGGGACGCCGCTCGGTGGCGTTTTCTAATTAAGGTTCCGGGCAAATCACGTACAAAGAGCCGGTGAATGCTTTCGCATTTGAATCGTCAGTCGAAGGAACGGGCCGGATTCATGATGATGAAGGCCGCGGTTAAAGAAATGAAAACTCATCGGGTAAAGACGTGCCGTGCGAAGATCGAAAAAGGATGAGTCACTATACGGTGCCGGGGCCAAGAGACGACGAAGAAGGGTAAAGGAGGTAGAGAAGGTAGAGGAGGTAGAGAAGGTCGCGGTACCGCTGGTGCCGGTGACCTTTTTCCCTACCCTTAGCGTTACCCGAGCCAAGGAATCGCCTATTCCTTGTTCTTCCGCGTCGCACGGACACCGTCTCTTCTTATAAAATATCCACGACGACAGCTGCATACCTACGCGATAGATCGCATAACGCAAAAACGTCGCTCCGTTAGCTCATTGCGCATGTCGTGTTGTCGGCGACATTATGCTGTCGTTACCCTCGACCGATTCGCCTAGCCTTTGTTTTCACAATTTTCTCCACGATAATGTCGGCCGTGGATTATCGGCTAACACCGCCAGCGCTCAAAGTGAATACCTTATAAGTTATGACGCTCGGATCTACCGTTTCATGTCCACTAAGATCATGGACGCGCTTCTGCAATAGTTCAAATAAAAATTGCTAACTATACCAGCACGTTAAGTGGCCATTTAAGTCACAAATATTGGTCACACTAATTTTTGACCAGGGAAATTTATTTTTATTACGATATTTTTATTTTTATTACTTAATTTTTCACTGTAAGAAATGTTGACTTTCTAGTTTTGGTATATACATTATTTCGATTTTGTTGGAATTTTTGTGCATTTTTGCTTAAAATTAGTTTTACGAACTAATTCCTCGTTTTGAAAAACTAATTGAACAGACGTGGTCATTGTACAAAGCACGTATATGTACTGTGTAAAAGTGCGGAAAACATCGTGAACAATTTGATTGTTTTTTACAAAAAGAAAAAAAAGAGAATAAAGGGAAACGCCCGCTTGTGATGTTTAGTTTGACTTCGTAGAAACCTGACCTTCCGGGGTGCCCTACAGCAAAGAAACGAAAAACAAACAAAAAAAAAAACGGTGAAACCTGCAGAACCGGGAGTCGGTGTTTCACAAGAGTCTCAGTTTCCAGCTGCAACAAGCATGCTGCAGCGTTGCAACGTTTCATGATCCATTAAATATCAAATAAACATGTAACACAGCCTTTGGAAAAACAGTGTTGAAACCGTCGTCCTCGTCCGTTAAATGCATGTTCCATCTGTTACTCCACATCCAGTCCGAACGCGTTCATCGTTTTTCTTTTTTTTCTATGATTCTCTGATAGCCGTTGATAATGTTGAATTGAAAATTTGAAGTTGTAAAGACCTCGTTTTAGAGGTGTACCCTACTCAGGTTACACATTTTTATTATAATTTTTTAACAACTCATACAAAGTTTCTATTAAAATCTATGAGACACTCTATGTGAAGTACTTAGTAGCGTTGAATATAAAATATAAACGTTTACATTTTAACATAACAGTTTCGTTATCCAATTACCTAGTCATCATTTCAATAATTGCCTCCCAACGTTTATCATCCTGATGGATGTCCCTTTTCCGTAGAAACAATCTTGGTTATTCTTCGAAAACGGTCCCGAGGTCTCTGAAAATCGGACAGGAACTTTTGCAATCATCCAATGGTTAAACATTTCCTCGGCGAAGGCTCGCACGATTTGCGCAGAAATATTTTACGATCATGCCCGAAGCAGAAAGGCTTTGCCGTCGCGCGACAGAACGTTTTTTCGCAGAACGTACCTCAAGGGAGGAACGTCGGCCGCAAATCGATACCAGAAAGAAAATAAGGAGCTCAGACGAAAGAAAACTCGGCAACGTTCGTATTGTCTTCGTACGCGTCACGATTTACCAGACGCTCGTAACGTGTTCGCTACGCCGTATAGTGACTATTGCGTGTATAAGGCGTGTGCGCTCACAGTGCTCGATGTTTAACGAGGTACAATAATTCACAAAGAAAGTTTTCCTCCCCAGCACCGAACGATACTACTCCTGTCGAACGATAACCCGGCAGCGAGTAACGAGCAACTTTCATACTTGGAAAATTTTCGCGATGTCCTTCGCGGTCGGGGGTTTTTGTCTTTGCTAATGACACGGCTGCTTGCGCGCGAACATGCGAAAAAGGGAGAAAAAAGGGGATGAAAACTTATCTGGCGGAAAGCACATGAGAGACCGTTTTCCAGGGACGCGGTTGTTACTTATCTCATAATATGCAGTTACCGCACCGCGCTTCTAAAGCCGAGTGAAACTTTGATGCCATTCTCCTCGAAAGAAGTTTGTGTACATTTTCTCGCGCAAATTTCCCGGCATTCCCCCGGGGCGGGAGGGAGGGGGTGCGAATGCCGGTTACCTTTCTGAACGGAGAATAAAATTTTCCATACAATTTTTGTAATAACGCGAATCAGCTCCGTTGTAACCCCGTTTCGTTCGACTCGCCGATTGAACACGGCGCGCGCTCTTCGTTTTGCACGGAAACGTGGACAAAATTGAAAAAAGATATTTTCGTGGAATCTAATCAATGTTATATGCGCCACATAGTTCCTTATTAATTTTAACGATTTCAGTGGTGGACTGTTGAAACGTGTTCGAGTTTAAAATTTATTTGAACTTTAGTATCCATTTCGAGATTACACTCTACTAGATTTTACAAACTGGGAGAATAATTAGATCAGAGGATACAAAAGTTGTTTAAAAACTGCAAATCAAATTTATGACTTTGTGACTTTTACAAAATGGCACGAGTTACCCGAATTTTTCTGAACAGGATTTAAAAATGGGAAAAAGCTGTGTGCCGTATTCTGTCGTCGAAATGACGACGCATCTCAAAACTTTTATTAACCATGAATCTCTGAACATTAAATTGTGGGAGTATGTTTATGAAACATTATTTTCCTGGTAACATAAGAGTGGCTTTTCGCACTAGGAAAAAAGCAGAGTGCCGGAACCAGATTTGATGGATCAAGAAACACGACCAACAGGTCCGTTTGTAACGAACGACGTATGTACAACTAACAATGGTGTGGATTTTGCGCTGGTTTTCGTGCAAATTGATCAGTGCACCGCGCATCGAACAGTTACGAACATTGATAATGCGACACAATGCGAGTCCGTTGCCGCCGCGCTGTTCCCGTTCGTTTCGAAGCGCGAACATTCAATGAGAAGGTATCACGTTAGAAAGTTATTATTTTGTTAGATGAGGTACGCATTTAATTGCATATGGGAAACAAGTTCTGTTTACCCTGTTGTGCGAGACAGAGTGCGTGTCGATAATTGTTATGTATTATAATTATTACGTTTACGCGGCATTGTGGTCAAAGCGAGAGTTAATGTTATTATGAAACACAATTATATTGTGAATTATTGCGTAATTATCGTAACGTGCGAGCGCAATGACAAATCATTAAATACGGATGCCCGATTGTTGACTGGCGACCAAACGGCCGTACACGTACCGGCAGAAATGTTCGTGCGACATCAAAGAATACAGTGCTGTGCCCTTATTTCTTTGTAAACGTCATGAAAGCCATAGTAAATCAACTCCAATTTTATGTGCAGTCGCAATTAAAGCGCGCTCGAGGTGAAAATTGAAAGAGCGAAACATTACTTCAGTACAATGCCTGGTTTCAACCACAACTCTTCGATATTTTGTACAGCGATAATAATTAGTACTCCGTTAATATTCATACTCTCCCGAAGAAGAGAACAACAATTTATACGTATGAGTATACATTTTTTTAATGACTATCGGTAATGGAAAAGTATAATTCCATTTTGGTTTAAAAGAAATTGATAGCATTCGTATTTAGCAGTTTGAAATCGTCATTGACAGTCTTGCTGAATATTACAGAGCAATGGATTGATATGAAATGAAATAATCGTTTTCGCTTGAAGCACAATATTTAAACAACCCCTTGCCGATTGAATTCCAAGGTTTCAAATTAACCCTTTGCACTCGAAGCCATTTGAACTCTAAAACGAAACATTTCTTCCGACCTAGAATATTTCCCTTCTATATATACTTTTTCATGATGTACATACGAAAATGGTGCAATGTACTCGTAGAGTACTGAGATGTTTAGTAATTTATTAAATGCAAACAAATTTAGTAAAAAATATTTTGAATACAGCAATTCTCAGTGGCGCCTTACAGTCGCCATTACAGTCGTCATACTAATTCATTCCGTCCGACAGTTCACCATTTACAGGGCGAATGTTTTCGACGATTCTACAGATGGAATTCTTCGATTCCATTTAGAAAATTGTTCGCCAATTTTTCCAAGCATCGGTACCTACACGCGTTTCTTCGCGGGGGAAACTGTACGACGGACGTTTTCCCCGTGGTGGTGTTTCGTCGTTGGAAGATGAGGCGTCCGGCGACATCCGAAAACAGCATTCGATCCGGACGATTAGATCCCGGACGTCGGACGTCTTCGGGAGGCGTCTTAGCCGACTGGCGGGGTCCTCGTGCATGGGTTCCATTTGGTAGGCAAATGCACGGAAACTCTGCCGTCAAATATTGAGACACGTACGCTCACCGGTGCCTGCGTGTACGGACCGGTGAACGGTACACGTGAAATCCGGCCTTTCCAGCTATTTATGTAAACGACAGTTCCCGGGAGAGTGTGGAAGGCGTGCGAGCGAGCGCGCGCGCGCACGCGACTCCACTCGGCGTTTGCTTATATTTCCGGCATTTTGTGAACATTACGGTGGCATTCAGGTGACGTATTCGCGGCTCTTCCTCCGGCGCTGTATCTTCTTTTCTTGTGCACCAGCCCGAGCACCGTCTGCGAGGCTTCACGCTCGTGCCGCGCGTCTTGCTTTATTTTCCCCTTTTCGAGCGCTCTTCCTGTTCCCCAACCCCCACCAGTCCCGGTCGCTTCCTTGTTTCTTTCACGGAACCTTCCTGCGGGATACCTTGCGTTCTAGAACACGGCCCGCCATCGCAATAACTCACCGTTCCCCTCCCTGCCCCCCGGTTTTCTGGCCAAGTAATTCCTGCGAAGATTGTCGCGTCTGTTAACTATTATCGTCCCCCAGCCGCCTCGCCGCACCTTTCGCTGAACCACCATTGTTCTTCGCGAACATTCATATTCCCGCGAACGATCCCGGCCAAATGAGCACCGAAGAAGAACATTCGGGCTAACGATAGCCGTGATTGATTAACTTTCTCCCGGAATCCATTCCGGAGGGTGTCTCCTCGGTTAGGGGATGCCCCTTCTCGAGCGTAACTTCCAAAACAGCCTCGAGGTACGATTGTTTTTCTTAATGTTCTGCGGTTGGGGCATTATTAGAGGCGTGCGGGAACTCGAAAATGTCGGGACGGGTCGAGAATTTCAGTGAAAGTGCTAGGAACGGTGACTCAGTAGTAATGATCAAGAATAATTGAGAATTGCGTGGATCGCAACAGTTTCGGATATAGCAATGAATAATAATACATCGTCGTTGCAACGGTTTGCGACCGATAGAACAACATGCGTGCATGTCACTGTTTCTGACAACAAATTACGCCAGCGAAAGCTATCGCCGGCAATAAGGATTACCACGGGAAGTTTATAACGCTTTAATACTGAAACATGTGACAGCGTGAATTTACATGAAACGCATTACCGTTGTCACTTTTTTGACACTCCTGACGGCAGTTTTACGTTGCGAAAGTGCGTGTCCTCCGTTCCGGCGTGAACCACAACGTTTTGCTCGGATAGATCGCATATTTGTCGAGCAACTTCGCGAAACGCTGCGACAGAACGCGGACAAACGGTCAGTTTTAAAATGGAGATATTTACGCTAATGACGTTGATTTAAGGCGTCTCTGTACTTTTGAGCACTGAAAAAGTATCCGAAAGCACAGAATAACGGCATACAGAAAATTCTAACGAAACACGTTCAACTGCAGTCAGAAGAACGAAGCAAACACGATGCATAATTCACAGTGAAGCGATCGATAATCGGTTTCGTACTCGATCCACCGAACAGATCAGTGGCTATTTTCCTCCGCAAGACGACGGCGGATCAAACAACAGCTGTAGTCGTTCCTGAAATCAATAATAAATTTTCAAATTTTCCGGACACGAGTCGTTGCACAGGAATAGCGATGATGTTACGGCGCCGAGGTAACTACTGGGTACGAGTGGTGTTCGCATGAGACGTTCGCACGTAATACCACGTCTATGGAAACATAGTAAGCGAAGTAAGGTAGGCAGAATGGTGAAACAAATGGGGGCGGTGTGGGGAAAGTTCCTTAAGCTGGGAGCTTACGTGGAACGGAACTGGCGTCGGAGGATATATCGAATTTGTACGGGGAAAACGATCCGTTATTGCCGTGCCGGGTATTGTCAGTCATACTAATGACCGTCGTGAACGACAGCCAAAGATCGGAATTAAGAGTTAATCACATGTCAATGGAAACTGCACGGCCGTTACGCGCGACATTTTATTCATAGCATAGAGCAAATGTGTTCAACCAGTCATTTGAATGCACATCCGAACATCGGTTAAAGTATAAGAGACTCGAAACTTCCCTGGTAGCCGGGCAAATGGATCTTCCTGACTCGTATAAGTGATTTAAGAAGAGAGCGAGACGAACAGTGGGAGAAAGAGAGTGAGAGAGAATGCACGAAAAACTCGACTAAGAACAATTTGAATAATTTAAAATCGTAGTAGGATTGAAGTCTGTGAACCGAACACGACCACTCTGACATGTTTTCCCCGGGGGGCGCGTGTCATCGATCCGGGGGCCCCGCGTCACGTATTCATAAACCGTCGCATTAATAAATACGCTGTAAGTTCTATTTCCTCCGGGATAAAACCACGTACACAGTCGTAGCACGCGTTGACACCGACGTAATAACTCGTAATTATTGAACAAAGCGAATCAAAACCGTTCCACCCGCGTGAATAAATAACAGCATCGCGAGATTCAATTTGTTGCGATCCCGTTGAAATTGCAAGGGAAACTCGTTACGCGGAAGTAAACGCATTTAATTAGTTGCGACTGTCAGTTTTTACGTTAGATCAAATTTCAGGCCGTCCTTGTAACCTTCACTGTCCAAATCTATGGTAGATTCGTTGCCGAAAAAAAGAAAAATTCGTCAATGTTTCTACAGTCTTTTTGTAAAAAGAGAAGCTTCTCATTGGAAATTCTGGAATCAACTTATGCTAATTGCGTCGTCAGCGTGGGCGTCGCCTAAAATCACGTTCAGGCGTGCCGCGACAACTGGCTCATTCGTAGGAGACGCAAAAACAATGTCCCACCCCAGAGCCAATCGATTCGGCGTCGAGTCGTGGCGGTGCATCGATGACAACCGTCATTTGCAATGCTATTGCTTCGGTCTTACCGTTAACAATGGGCGATTTCGATGTATTAATTCGAGGCTGATACGGCACAACGTTCATTGTTCCGTTTAGACAGTGGGTAAAGACCGCCGCACCCACACGCGGCCGCGGTCCAAGCGACGACGAATACCGGCTACGGGCCGTGGATAGGAAGTAAGAGAGGTTTGCTGTGTAACAGAGAGAAAGAGAGAAAGAGAGAGAGAGAGAGAGAGAGAGAAGGATTTCGTAGAGGGATGGGTCGCGCAGCGGTGTAGGGTCGTGCAAATGCATGTATATTGCTTCATGAATGCGCGCGCGATGAGCTTGTAGTTAGCCGTCGCGGTGTCATTATTAGCGTAGACAGGCTTATACGTCGCTCGTACAGAATCCGCGGTGACAAATGGCCTCCTGGCAGACGAAACAGGTCCGAAAGCAATTTGCACTCCGTGCTCGGGGCGGATTTCCGCGCCCGTCCCACCGAAAAATGTTACAGAAGGCCGGCCGTCCGTCCACTCTTGTCACTTCTATCGTCATCGTTTATTAATGACCGGCGCGACGCCACCGCGACGTACAAACTCCGGCCAAGTGGACACCCTGCCTAATTCATCAGCGTAATTGTATTCATACCCGCGCTACTCCGTTCAGTTCGCCACGGTCCACTGCGAAAAACACTTGAGAAATCACGAGCCCGACAGTTTGCGCAATGACTTCATTTGTTGACGCTTCTCGCAATGCTAAATGAGAATTCAGTGAGGATGAAAGGGAAACTATCCAATAAATTTCTTTGAATGTGAGGATTGTCGGTAACTGGTGGTGCAAGTACCTTTATTTTGTTTCGATATTCATTCTTCCGGATAACATGATCGGTAGAGTATAAAGAAACTTGTCGACTTTAATTTCTTTTGAACAAGTAAGAGAAAGGTGGTATTAGCGAAAATTGGAAAATATTGCTAAGCATATGAGAATCGGCAAGAAGTGCAAGAAAACGAGCGGCAGCGACATCAAAGACGTAATGCTTTCGGTACGCAACAAGTTTGAACAAGAGCCAATCGACCATTGATAACAGCTTCCGGTGGCTAACATTTTTCTCGGGGAACGGGAGAATCGTACGATGAATAATATTAATCCGGCTAAAAGGGTGAAATTATGATTGGGCCATTCCTTAAAAGATGGCTCGATGGAAAAGTTGGTGGAAGTTCGTAGCCGAAGGCGACTGTTGTTACGAAGGTCATTGTCTTCGGCTGGATCGACGGGGGGCGGGGGTGCCGAGGGAGAAAGGAAAGTTTTGTTGGTTGGGAAATATTACATTTTATCACATCCTGCTACGATCATTGCTGGACAATACATAGAAAGAGCTTTATTCCCGATCCCCTTTCAATCTCCTGATGGGACAATTTCCTTCGAAACGGCGAATGATCAACCAATATCTATTTCTATACCTTTTTCTGAGTCCCGGGGCCCCGGCTCTGTCCCTCTTCTTCTACCCCGCGACCTATTTCTATTAGCCATTTATGGCCGATGAGTTACTTTATGTAGTTCCATTGATCCTGGCCGGCCATATCCGATTCTCCCCGTATCAGACCACGGATAAAACGACGGCCCATTGTTATCTTGCGGAGCCGCGTTAGGGCGACGACGACGCACCAAAATCTAATCCGCCGAAGGAGAAATCAGTTTCGACCCCCGGCTACCCAGTGCGTGGGAGAACGTCCCGAGATTGTTTTCGAATCTGCGGCAAACTCGATTTTTCAGGATTTCTCCGCGATCCCGTAAAATTGATTTCGCCGCCGCTCGAGGAGAATTGCTCGATATGAATTCGAACAATTCTGTTCGATAACTCGCTCTGCTTTCGAGTCCGGTTCTCTCGAAAACAGTTCTACTTCAAATAACATCAATGTACGTCACTCGTGTCACTAAAATTTTCAACAATTCTTTCATTTTATTGTGTCGCAATATCCATATATTTATAGAATAAATTACATGATATTTGCGTCGATTTTGATAATATTTTTGCTATTTCCTTGCCCTATAATACCGAGTCAGACTCGTGATGAAGATTCAGAACAGGGTCTGATAAACATGTATGTTATTAATTTCCTTCAAACCGAAATGAAATTCTATTTTGTTGCAGTTGACATATCTCCTTTAGAGAAAACATAGGCATGCGATAAATATACACTATCTTTTTTTTCTATGAAATTATGAACGATGAGGAATTTCTGATCATTATAATCTCAAAATAAATAGTAGTGCAACGGGTTAGAGTTACCTGATCCCGGACCCGTCAAAATGACGGATATTCTTAATTTACGAATATTGAGATTGTAAAGATGCATCTATGGGGAATTGTTTACCAAATTGATTTCTTTGGGTATACATTATTTAAAAAATGGCCAGAAATTTTGATATATACTATTCCCATATTACGCCTGATAGTGTCAGATAACCATGTAAGGTTTGCGTGCAGAAATGACAGAAACAGTGAGTCGGGTTCATTAATTCTTGCTTTGTCGATAGTGCGTATCGACTCGGGCTTTGATCTGGATGATATCTTGCTCCGAACGTGTTCGAGGATTATCTGAAACCCGGTCGGTAAATAATCACGGCCCGATGGGGCACTAAATTCTCCACAAGTTCGCATGTCCGTAGAGCCGGAGATTAGACGCACGATAATCTTCGGCGCGCAAGATACCGCGTCGCTGTACACGCGAATCTGATTCAGCAGTCACGAGCTGACAACGATATTGTTCCCTCGCAATTTGCAGGGACGACGACGACGACGAGGAGGACGGGGACAGCCGACGAAACCCGACGACCTACGCGCGTTATGATGCTTCCCATACGATGTCGCAGAGGCACGGCCATCTTCGTAAAGTAACGCGAGGCACGCTCGTTATTTTTACACTGGAATTTGCAGGAACCCCTGTATTCACGACAAAGCTGCGTACGACGTGGGAAACGAGCCGGAGATAATTCGCCCTCTGTTTGCCTGCGCGCCGGTTGAAGGAGCAAACCCGCGTCTGCGTCCTTCCCCGATGCTCCTGAGGATTGCTGTTTAACAAAACTCTCGCGTCCCTTCGCTGCCACCAACCTCGAAACTACCGCAGACACTTCGACGCATATTCGCAAAAAAGATTCGTTCTGTCATTGGCTGTATAAAAGGAACGAATTTTAAAATAGTCTGCAGTATTGCCTCGATATACGTGACATAAATGCGCACGATATTCGTGACAAGTGTACCCCAAGAACTGAAATGAATCCAATGGAAATTTTTTTGTTTGTTTTTAACTACCTTTTTAATACTACCTTTTCTTGCTAACATGTTTGCGACAGTTTTCTGATTGAAATGACACCAGGCACGATACAATTTGGAGCATATCTGCTTGTTTAATTCACGATATAGTAGAACCTCGATCACCCATTATCCTAACAGGATGATCTGTCCAGTTAACGAGCATAATTATACCTAATACACATGATAAAACCATCAGCCGATGTTAGACCAGCGTAACTTGCGTACGCGACTAATATCAAAATTTTATCCTCATCGGAACCTAACAGTAATGGCGGCAATAATGGGAGTACGTTGCTGTGTTGCAGCTGAATTGTAAGGAAGGCGGTAGCAATAATGGACGGTTACTTGTTTGGATTAAACTAATTAAATATCCGAGTTATCTGACTAATTGGTGCGCAGTTAAGAGGCTAACGTAATTAGGGCAAAATGATTGTATTTATCCGGTTAATTACCGAGACCCGAGCTTAGCTGCACGGGAAAAAAGAATTATAGGGCGTTTCATCTAGGGCGTGTTAATTGCAGAACTTCAGCTCATTAGTTGCCACGAGCAGAGCTGGAAATTAAATAAGCAACGTGCTCGCCTGTAAATTAATATGATATGAAACGGCAAAAGAATAGGTTGACAGATACGTATCGGCATAAATAAGCAAAAGTGTTTCCTCTCGATATAGTTTCGGTTGGTGGATATTCCGAAGTTTCATTTCATAAATGGGAACCGAAACGGAACGTTGCCATTTGTAAAGTAGTAGCCCGCTTCCCTGCCTCGACAGTGAGTTACTTTTAATTTGCAAATTGAATCGATAGCTGTACTTATTCTCCGCTCGGGATCGCTTACTCGCCTAAACGAGACGGCGGTTGCCGCGTTTGACGCACGCACAGGATTATCGGAAACGAATTTGTTTGAACGGTGGCTGATCGCTGACACCGACACGTTGCGTTTTAAAGGGTATCGACGGGTTCCCCGTAACTTTTTCCGTCTTATTATACTAACCCGTACGCTCGCTGCGCAAATGTAGCGTGCGCCTTATACGGTGCATGATAAATGGACGCGGTTAATCAAATCAAACGGTAGTATTCAGCTGTTGCGCGTTACCGCGCTGCACGGCACGCACTGCAAACAGTGATTTATAATATTTAACGAAACGCGGCGATCGTCTGTAGATTTGTTTGTGCAAGGCGCACCGCGAAAATTCATCGGTCTCCGATGGAAAATTGATAACTCACCGGCTCGTTGCGCAACCAGGAAACGATCGAGAAACGATCTCGGCTGAGTGAAAACTAATTCACGCGGTACATCATCGAATGAGATTAGAACTTTCAAGCACATCATACAAAATTATTAGCGCCCTGGTACAGTTAAACGCAATTTTTCTACTACTTTCAAAAATCGTCGCGGGACCACGCGAGGAGAGAAGGAAAGAACTTGAAGAAATAATATCGATTTATAAAAGAATAAGAGGAAACACAAAACGCGTTTCGTAACTTTCCACTGTCGTCTTTTCAGCATCTAATTGAGCCGATAAGTAAATCTACAAAACGATCAAGACCTGTATCTCTTCGAGTGCTCCGAATTTGGCAGGAGTATAAACATTGTTTTTACCGATTGTTCGCCCAACAAACAAACGTACGGCTGCACTTGGAATCGTGACAATTAGCAAGAAGCAGTTTTCCGCTCATTGGTACAATCTCCCCCGAACAGAATGGAAATCAGCCCTTAGACGCATTACGGACGCAATCCTATTGCGCGAAGATCATAATTGCGGACAAAGTAGGAATCAGATTAACTCCGGCCCGCCAGTCTGCAACGGCCGTTTGACCAGTAACAGTCGAATCCAATAACGATTAATCCGTGGGGATCGGGACAGCATTAAGGGCAGCGAAACGTCGAAAATGGAGCGTCGTCGGGGGCAGAACGAATCCGCTGAAAGGAAATAAGTTTTGCGGGGGGTTAAGGATCCGTCGAGGGGGATCGGGTTCGGAAGTTCGAGAAACGAGCGACGTCAGAGCCACCCCCGCCCTCCCCCTATCGCTCTGTCACCTGGTATCCCGGTTTTGCCATCATTTTTAATTCAGGTTACCGCGGCGAAAGTTGCGAACGAATGTACCGAGGAAACCTGTCCGGGCTTCCGTGTGTCGACCCCATTAACGACGGGCGGAGGCGCAAAAGCTGGGGAATATTTTTAATTGGACCGCAAACTTTGCCCGCGTCGGACGGTTGTTGCCAGTTTTCCGAGGCGGCGACGGCGATGGCTCGCGCGGAAAAACCGCCGGGACTCAAAAGTGACGTCGGCCGTGTCCGTCGATTTTCCGCGGTGTTCCTTTTTCCCGTCGGCCGCGGACAAAAACGGGAGCAGGCCGGAAAAAGACGTCGATCAACGCGGAATATTGTCGAGTGCAACGGTTGCCGACGACGTAAAACTAAACCACCATGGTTTTCCAATATAACCCAGCAGACTTTGAATTAAAACGCAAACACAAAAGACGATCCGACGTTCGTAATTTCATTTCGTGACAACAGAATTTCAATGGAAATCCAACGAACTGGTGTCGCTTAAATTTTACAATACACTACACCCTCCGTCCCAAAAATAACCGGAATTTTATTCATACGAAATATTCTCCGTTAGCAGAAATGCAGCGATGCGCGCGTTCAAGAAGTGCGTCAAACGACTTTTTCATATCGCTGTTCGGAATGGTGTTTACTCGTCGTTGACCGTTGAATGTCTTCAATTGATGCATAACGGTTTCCTTTCATTGCCAAATGCAGCTTCGGGAATAGAAAATAGTCGCGGGGAGCCAAATCGGGTGAGTACGGTTTATGTTGAAGCAGAAAAAAGGTGATGTTTGGTGAAAAAATCAGTGACAATTAATGAACGATGAGCAGGTGCATTATCGTGCAACAATCGCCAACTGCCGAGTACTCGACCAATGTACACAAACTACTATCATTAAATGCGTCGTATCTTGGCTTCTACTCAACGAAAAGTTATGAAATGTTTACAGGTTAGTAAAAAACGCTCACGATTCATAAATCAATTTCCGACTATCAGATGGCACCACTACTTTCGCTAAACTAGACTCATCCCGGTTATTTTTGGGACAGAGGGTGTATTTCTCTGTTAAGAACATGACATTTTCACGGAAAATGCACAGTACTATGGCTGCAGAATTTTTCTCCAGAAAATTCCCACGAAACAGGCCGCCTGTAATCAGCATGATCGACCAAGGAGCAGACAAAATGATTCCCGATGATTCTGCCGCATGCTCGAGCGCGTTGATCAGCGAAATCTGGGCTGCCGACATTTCAATAACTTAATTTCGGCTGCGTTGAAACCGGGTTCGGTAAAATGATTCACGGAGGTGAGTTTTGTGGGACACGCGTGTCCGTGATAGTGGATACGGGGCAACGGCACGCGTACAAAGTGCACGCGTCATCGGGTTGCACCGCAGCCTCCAGATTATAAGCCGCGGAACATAAAAGAGTGCGAAGAGGCCACAATTAAAGGCACGTCGCTGGCCTGGTGGCCGCGCGCCGAGCCCCGCGCCCGTGTATACTAATTACGCAAATGAATATTTATTCAATTGCTGCGTGAAACCTCAGCCAGGTGGCTCGGGACAAAGAGACGCGGTCGCGGCTAATATGTTCGCGTCCGCGATCTCCTCTGCTCGTCCCTGCACCAGTATCTCTGTTCCGCGGCATTCGTTGCGTAATTTCGCGATCGTCCGCTGCGGAAACGCTCGTCCGCGACCGTCTAATTGCGACATTCACCGGCGGAATCTAGTTAGCCTCATTTTTGCATAGATTAGGAACTACGGCTGGGGCGGTGGCCGGCACGACACTATTAACGAACGTTGATTCTGACACTCGATTTTAATCTACGGTCCAGAGAGGGCGCCTGGTAGCCCTAAATTAGTGTTAATTACTAGGCTGCAGATTTTCAGGAAGAATGTTTCTAGTGACATATGGAACCTGGATGAGAATGCATTTCTTCTTCCAATAAATTTAACAGGACTCTTGGTACGTTATTTACAACTTATTGAAATTATTAAGAGAAATCAATTTGCAAAGGCTTAAACAGGAAAAAATGTTCGTCACGTAATATTAAACTGTACAATCTCGACAGAACAATTTTGTGCGAAAGCAACTGGATTATTTCTAAGGATTTCTAAGAAATGGCTATTGGGGGTTGAACGGAAAAGTCGAACAGTGTAATTGCACCCCCGCGCCATTTCCGCGTTCCCCATAAAAAACGAGCTTGCTGTGTATTCTATAACGAACAATATAAAGGTTTCAGACCGGCCGGGAACATTCAATACGTGGAACGCTTGAAAATACGAAACCGCCGGCGACATTAAGTATTCATACGGAATCGCGAAGGAAGTGGTTCACCGCGAGGCTGGATTCTATAAAAACACCGTGCACCGCGGAATTAAATCGTCCGTACGCCGCGGCTCCGGGAAGAAAATATTTTTCGTCTATGCGCATACGTATGTATGTATGTATGTATGTAGAGCACAGGCATGTACTCCGCTTCGTACGGTTTGCTTTGCAGCTCGGTTTCTAAAAGCAGGGAGACTGGCCCCCAGAAATCCTCGCGCCGGCGTAAATTAATTTCGAACGCGCGATTAACAGGCGAAAGAAGTCCCGGGTCCCAATGGGGGCCGGCTGCCATAAATTTTCGCGTATCGCAGCACGGGGGATCGAAATTGCGCGAGGTTCCCCCGCGGCTCGTGTCCGAAAGACCGCCGTGAAAATTAGTGCTGGGAGGAGATGAGGAAACGCGATCATTCTTGTCGCTCGCGACTTGTAAAATGATGTGCAGCACCGTAGCAGCGAGTCACATAATGCCGGACGAAACTTGATTTGAGCCACTTGCATTTTGTTAAATCATTGGAACACAATGAACGGATTTAGCCCGTGGAAAGAATGAAGAAAACTTCGAAAAACAAAGATTAAATTTATACGTTTATTCTGGCTCACGAGAAGTTAATCAGTCACGAATATGGTGATTGAATGATGTGGACTCAAAATGGAATGTTTTTTTTTTTACTTATTTATTTAATGTTGCTTCAACATCAAAGGTCATTAGCAACACGGTACATTTTCTTACAATATTTTATACTTAGAACCTAACAGAATGGGTAAGGGTGCAGGCAACTTAGCATTTTTCCATTCATTCTCATATTTTTTGCATTCTATTATTACATGATTTATGTTTACTGGTACTTTACATGTATTGCAGATCGTGTTTTCTTTCTTATTTAACAAAAATGAATGGGTTATTTCTGAGTGTCCAATTCTCGAATTCTCAAGTTCGGAAATTTTTACCGGAATTATAATTGATCGATTGTGAGAACCGCGAATTAATTTGTGCACTTAATGTATCGTGCCTAACAATCTAATTTCGTATAATCAATTTTGAAACGGTATTTCGTTCTTGAGGAGTAAGATTGACTCGTTAAAAATGAAATATTGGAAAATAAGTCTACAGTTATCATTGTATACATGAATAAATTCGCGTTACCAGCGAACGAGTAATTTGACCTAGTACGCAAATTTGCACCGCACAGTTAAAACACTTCATTACAGAAGATAATTGTGTGATTAAAGTCATCGCGCAAGAGTAAAAGGAAGGTTAGTATAAACGTTCGTTCCGCTCAGTTGGGTATTATCTTTCTTTTTCTTTGTGTCGCACGATATAAATACATATAAAGAAGGTAATAGCCAGGAGACGAGAGGAACACGACGAACAGCTGTTTATATGGACTTTTTAAATAACTTTTATACGCGAAAATGTTCTCCTCGAGTTACCATCCACGTTTTACGAAATACCCTGTATTCTCTCTCTCTCTCTTCGAGCAAACATTCCATAAAACTTTCTCCGTGAATTCTGCGTCACCCTAGCCTTTCAAGCATGAATCACGCGCTGAACAACCATTCTCCGTACCTTGCCCCGAGATATCACGCAGACACTTATTCTGAAAACCCTTAAAAACCTGGAGGACCCTCTCCGGAGTGATATTCAAGTTTCAAGTTAGCAATCGGTACGCTTACGGTCCTGAACTTCCGTATTCACAATTTTTATAAGGGCGGGAGCACGGAGCTCGCATGAATCTTCTCGTATATTGGAAAACCTGCCGACGAAAGAGTTTATGAAGTACCGAGACTCGCGATCATTCGACGAACTATCAGCAAATATATCTCGCTAACAAGGAGAAGCGATGCAAACCAATTGCGATATATTTTTAATACGATGTAAAGACAAGTTTTCCTAGCTTTTTATTTTTTCGGGGTGAAAACAATTCGGGGTGTCCACTTTTAAACAGAAAGCTCGCATAGGTGAGTAGATTCAACGAAGAAAGAACGAGTCACGGAAAGATAAAATGTGGTTCTTTATTTAACAAATGGATAAATTTAGTTTCAAGTTTTTAATAAATATTATCACAGTACTCGATGTAAATTTTCAACACGTACCTTCTGCAATCAGTCATTTTCAAAGTACGAATCGTGTTTTTATTATTCCCGAGTTCAAGCGTTATTTCGACTTCTTCAAATAGAACGATTCAATATGCGCGTAAATAATAAATACCTTGACGTAGCAGGAGAACATTATGATAACAATTCTGACTATAGTTCAACGACGTAATAAGATCATGCGATTACAGTCTACCACGAACGTTCTCTGTCATTGACACATTGACTCCACTTACCAAATGCTCGTTCCCGACATGCATAAATTTTATTTATTCATAAACGTCAGGCAGCGTACGACAGAGTACCAGCGCGGCGAACGTATAGATAAATATCGATTGTCGCGCGTGCACACACACACACACGCGCGCGCGCGCGCGCAGACGGAACTCGAGACAGATAGACAAGCCGAAAATGAAATTGGTCCAAGGGACGTTGCCAACAACCTGCCTTGACGCAAACTGATGATGCTGGTATTGCATGATCCGGCCCGGGCCCGAATATCGGAATTTGTGGCATCTAATACTCCGTTACATGTGCGCCCTTTGAATGATTCCGGGTACACCGTGGCCGAGCTAAGATTGATCGTCTTGTGTATCGGTTTCCGTGCTGTGTAAACGATACCGTTGTAACCGATAATATATCTCGCGTGTATCGGCTCAAAGGGTGTCGGCGCGTTAATTAATATGTCCCCGGTCCGCGACTCGCTTTGAAATCTATTCAAAATTTCGTGTCCGCGGCGAGCTGATCCGTTACATCAGCGAATCACCGGGCGTTCGTCGGTTGCAGACTTTGTGCGGGGTGGTTCCACCCCCACAGTCAGCGAAAACACTGCGTCAACCAGGTTCATGAGAGGCTCATAGAGATGTATCTACGTACAGTATTGCACAATTGAGGGGTCGGCAGCAAAAGGTAGTTAACAAATAGTGGATCCCGAACCCGGAAATTCAAAAAATTCTGAAACTTTGGGGACGTGTACTGCATACGTAGGTATGTAGAACATTCACAACGTCACTTTTAGGGGGTGAAATCTAGATTCGGAAATTTGGGGCATGTTTCGATTTTTAATTAAACGAACAATTGCCAAATGTTCTACCAATCGATGGTCCTCGTTAAAAAGAACAACTTTCGACCGGAAACTTTTTTCCGTATAGTTCGCGAGTTGTAACGCAAAATCGAATAATAGCTGAATTTTCCGGAGCCGATTTCATCCCGTCAAAGTGAATCTTCGCAATCAAGCAGAAACCTTCATTAATAACCCTTGGCACCCGAATGGCGATCGTAAGGCGCCACTAAAAATTGCTGTATCAGTATTCAAAACATTTTTTGTATTATTAAATTTGTTTGTATTTAATAAATTACTACATTTCAGTACTCTGCGAGTAAATTGCGCCGTTTTCGTATGTATAGCGTGAAAAAATATATACAGGGTGAGTCACCTATCGTTTGCACCTCAAATATCTTTGTTGAATGGTACAATGGGGCTGACACGATGCCATAAAAAAATTTTGTTTTTATGTCACTTTTGTAGAGATATCAAGGTCACCTTGACTTTTTTAAATGGAACCAACCTCTTTTTTAAACACCTACGGTGATAGTCCCTTTCATTAGGAATGCAGTGACTATTTTATTCCAAGGTCATTCCAATAATAATAAACGCGTGGCAGTCAAAGGGTGAACGAATATCTTCGTCCACCACAATGGTTTCTATCGTCTGATCTGCGCGTGTCATTAACGAAAGTCGAACATTATGAGAACACGTTCGACTTGCTTCACTGAATACTTTTTGCGAGGGGCGAACCGATCCATTACATTAGCGAATCACGGAGCGTAAAAGGGTCGGCTCACAGCGTCATCGGTTGTCGAGGGTGGTTCGGTGGCCCCCGCAGCCAGCAAAAACATCGATGGAACAAACATTGCAGAAATCACGACTTCAATGAACGTGCAGCGGCGCGGCGACCTGCAAAAAAATATGAACAATGATACTCCCGGCTGTGTGTTTCGCGTGTACGTACGCCAAAAGCTATGCACCCGTGCAAAACACGAATAGACAGGCCATTTGCCGAAATTGGCACATCCGACTTTTAACCGCAGCGCAACGGCGCGCACCGCCCCATCCCGCCGAAAAAAGCATAAATAAAGCAGGTTTTATTTCGTTTATTGACCGGCGACAATCCTAAGTTCACAGGTGAACGCGACCAACCAGTCCGGTAATCTTGTCACACGTTGCTCGACCCCATAAATCATAAGGGTCGCGAAACGTTTGCTTTGCGCGTGAAGATGGCCGGCGAGAAGACAGGGAGCTCCGGCTGATGATGGAAAGAGACGCGAGACGAAAGAAGGATGTTCCGACAGCGAAGAATTTCATAACCTCTTAATTGCACATACCACGATAGCGCCACTCATTTACATTTATATATCGCATTCCAATAACTCGGTGCCTCGCATAGTTCAGCTATATTTTTCTGCTCGCGTATCCGACAGGGAATTTTCACGGTCCGGTGTCTGGCTGATGTTCGCGTTCCTTTCACGAAAAAATCTATTGTGTTTCGTTGTTCCCGTTCTTTTTTTTCTTTTTTTAGGATCGCTCAGACTCGCGACATCAGTATAAATTTCCAGTCAGGTGTAATCTTTCAGCGTATACATGAGAATTAGCATTAATTAGTTCGCATCAGTAAGATGCAAGCGCTTCAATGAAAATCGTCAGTTTCCACAGAAATGTCCCTAAACATTTGAAAGTTAAGTACAGTGATTTCACTATGTATGTCGCCAAGGCCTGGATGATAGACGTCGCGGAATTATCCCCACTACCGCGGGATATACCTCGTGAGGGGCCCCCAAGCTCGAGAAGAGTGTAAACATAACTCGGGTATGTCTCCTGGACGATACATGACGCTAGCAAGACCCGCGTTGTTGACATGTATCGGGAATTCACTCTTTCTCTTTCAGGTGGTCATTACTATGAAAATAGAATATGTAGTTCAGACATTAAAATAATAATATATTAAAATAGTGATTTATGAGTCTACATTACAGTACTGTCAATTTTTACGTACGCTATTTTGTACCTTGTTTTCGATTCAGAATTGCTCGAACGAGTTCGTGAAATGTTCTTTCAATTGCAAATTAAGGGTCAGCGACCCTTATATTGAAGTTCGCCCCTTTGACCGTACGTGCCTCTTATTTTTTGGCTGTCTTACAAATCAGCCGGGTTTCATCAATACCGAAAGGGGATAGTTGGATGATGTCCCTTGCCAATGTTTCTCACTCCACCCCTCGGCGCCCAGTCAAAGGCCAGCGAGCTAGAGAAAAAATACAATTCCTGGAATTACCGATGGTGATGTATACAAGTCGGTGAATATGTATGTGTCTTACAAAGCTAGTGTTGATCAATATTGTTGTCGATTAATGCTGGCGCCGGTGGAGTTTTTCTAGGTCAAAATACGGCACCGGTGAAACCTGTGTCGGCATTAAAAACAACGAATAAGCATTTCGGGCTGGTGGTATTTTAGTTTTGAATACTTTCCTGATTATTCCCCGTTATCACTTTCACGGAAAATTACATACAATTGAAAATGCGGGGACAAATATCATCGAAATAATTTGCTCGAGGCACCCATCTTCCAAGATTTCCGTACACAATATTACACAATTACTTCGTCTAGAAACTTCTAATGCGCGACAAACAATAATACCACCTCCTGAACATTGACTAATAATGCAACAAAATTATTTCCTGAAAGTTTAATATTCATTATATTCAGAAACCGTGTGCACTTAGTTCAGTAGTTGCGAGACTTCCAATCCCTTTCTAACAAGCGCATGTAATCGCTTCAGCGAAGAGAAATTGTCGAAAATTCGAAATTGGCAAAAAGAGATCCGTTTTTAACTACGCAGTCTTTAACAGATCTCCATATAATACTTTTGTACATTCCCACGCCCACGTGTATTAATTAAAATGATGTTCTCCGTTCGAGAAAAGTATAAAAATGTTCGAGATCGTCGTTTCACAGGGTTCGATAAAACGCATAATTCGACCGCAGTCCGTGTTCGGATTAAAAGGGGACCGTCCTTGAAATCCGCGAATCACAGAACACGTAGCTCCATCGTCGATCATTAGAAGATATTCAGGGAAGACTGAATATATGGCGTATGCACGTCGTGCGAGGATGAATAAGCGACGGGACAACAAAGTGCCCGCAAATCTCCGGCTTCGAATTTCTCGACATTCATCGGGGGATCAGTAGCCCGTAACGAGGGAGTGGATCGGCCAATAATGGCTCATAAAACGACAGGCACCCGGATGGATCTGTGTGCGTGTTCGAAAGCGCGCGGGTAAGAATGCAGCCCCGGCGAGAGAGGCGCCGAGAAAAACGGCTTTCATTAAGAACGTAGCAACGAGTGGTAATGAGAAAAACGGGTTCCACGTGAAATAGCGGCCAAGAGGAAGCCGCTTTTTATCCGGTGGAATGCGGCCATCGGGGAAAACAGAGCTTTTGCCTCGGCGGTATCCCCGATTGGTTCTCGGGAGGCGTGCACGCGTGTGCGAGAAAAGACTACGCTCGCTTATACGTTCACGCTGCGATCCGATGAAAATCTTCGCTCGATCGGTTTTCCGGCCGCGAGCCAGTTTTTCACTTATTCGGTCGGCACACGCGAAGGTAGCCGCGTATACACGGACAGGAGAAATATAATTGATTACGTTTTTTTTTTTTTTTTTTTATTTAGCATTTGAAATCCTTCTGGGTTTATTCTGCTTTACAGGAATAATAATATAAGTGGGTACAATAGTATAGTATACAGAGGTAGAACAAGAAGAGTACAATAATAATACAATTGAATACGCTAACACTGTCCGTTAATACTAAATATGTAGATTGCAATTTTTGAAAAACGAATGAATACAAAGGCAAGCTTCAATATTTGGCTTCGCTATAAGTGTGTCTACATTAAGAGGTAGTTGAAGGCCCATACTAAGTAGGGCCTTTGTTAGCTTGCGTCTTTGTGGATTATACAATTCGCACTGCCATATTATATGGTCAAGGGTTTCGCAGTCCTGATTGCATTATTGGATTACGTTCGTCGCACAATTCGAGGAGAGCTGTACGCCACCACTACAGCGAGTATCAGTCAAATATTAATCAGATTTTGTATTGTAGAACAGCACATTTGTTCTATCTAGATAAGATCAAATATCGTTCATCCATCAAACGATGGCTCACGTAGCGGAATAAATCTAAGCGATGCGAAACGAACCGGGAAAAGTAATACGATGAGCGGGATAAATAATTCTGCATCGCCGGGTTGTAAATAACCAGAGGTGTTAGAATCGTAATTGGCCTCTGCTTTTGCTGTAGCGAGAGTGGATGATTCCATTTTCGTTAGATTGCAGTTGCGATTGCTTCGAAGGGAAAGGGGATTTCAGTTCACGAAGTGGACCCGTTGCGGTCGGCTGCGATTTCGAATTTGAGAGAAGGGTGCGATGGTACGGCAATCTGATTTTTCATTTATTCAACACCGTATCCGGTATATACGGTGTGGAAGATTATGGTTTGGTTGGATCATGTACTCCGTAGTTTAATGCGTATTCGTCTGGAATTTTTTATTTGTTTATTCATCTTTCGCGAATGGTCACGGGAGAAACGTCGAACGCGTTTCAAGATGAACCTGATACCTGAATTCTCCAGCATGAACGACACCAATTAACCGCACAGACACGAGCAACCGGCCAGAATGGGCAGCGAACGTCGTCTACGATCCGCGCGGCGTTCGCGTGCGTGCGAAATAAAACGGGTACGTGTGGCAGATGCGTAAAACGCGGCGAGCGCAGCACGTGGCCTTAAAAATCGGACCGTTTGCTTCTTAAAGCGGCCGCGGAACGGGCGTCGTTAATTTTACGAGGCGCTACAGATTGCGATACGAACGAGCATCGTAACGCCTCGAGTTAGATGGGGCGCGTACGCGTGTGCACGGTGCACCGTTGCACCGAGAGCCGGCACCATAACGAAACCGGCGCGGCGGCGGTCGCGTATGCGTGGAAGCGCGAATATGCGGTTCGTCCCGATCGCTGGATTGCCGGATGCATTATAGCGTACCCGCAGGGCCGCGATACAAGATGATCCAGCCAAGCGTGCCACCGAAATAACTTGTAAACTATAAGTAATCAATTATTTTGAAATCTAAAACAAACTCTGTGGTAAATTCAAGTTTTTATTTCTTAATTGATTATATAATCTCCATCATTGTTGAGAACAGTTTGTCATCTTTGCAAATTTTCAATCCCTCCTCTCATAGAAATCCAGGATTCGTGAAGCAAAATATGACTCGAGGTGCCTCCTTGCATCTTCTACAGAATGTTTTATTTCTTAAATAACGCTCCAGAGATCTGAACAGATGATAGTCAAAGCAGTCAAAATGACTGGTTCCCAATTTTTTCTTTCACAATTTCTGAAACTATAAAACTGTTTTCATCAGAATTTTTTGAATGAACTTTTTCATTGAAGCACATGTTAGAATAAAAATGGTATTAGGTTAGAATAGATGCAGTCTTGGCTCGGTAGTTCTAGTGTTAATTCCTCCGGGGGACAAAACGAAGTTCTTCGCGAGATACCAACGATGCGAAACACTTCGATGTGTTTGTCATTTGACTTTGAGCATTGCTCGCATTGAAAATTATTTAGAGAATATCTTGGTAACTATTAATCTATTACATTACGATTATGGCTTTTTACCGAGGGTTCTTATTCTCTTTCCAACAGCAGGAGTAAAATGTACCCTTTAGGATCAATAACAGGGTAATCTTTGTGATCTCGACAAATAAGGAAAACTAAAAATATCTAAATATTGTACGATGCTCTTGGAACCATACCATTTTCGTTTCGACAATTTTGACGTCTGGGTGGCACACTTAGCTGAATCACCCTGTACACCGCTCGACGCAACAACAAACCGCTTGGGCCGCGTAAATTTGAAGGCGCAAGGTTATGAGATGATGTACGCCGCATCGGCGTCGGCTTGTTTCCTGATTGGTGGATCGTCGGGAACGAGTCTGGCCGAGGCGAAAGGCCGCGGTGCATCTCGGTGCATCACGGTCGAATGAGAAACGACGTCGTTTTCACGCTGGCCGGATTAACGGGCGCAACTCGCCGCTCCGCGCGCCGGCCCCGCCAATTTTCCACAGAATAATAAGACCGTTCCGGGAAACAGTTTTTCCGGAACAGTTACAATACCATTGCACCGTTGTTGCCTCGGCCCGGCCCGGCCCGGCCCGGCTCGGACTCTCGCAGGTGTTTCCCGGCTACGGTTCTTGTTGTACTTTCAGTTTGTTTGCGCTTTAATGGCCGGCTAACAACCTGTTAATAGTTAAACGAGTTTAAAGGACTGCTCCAGCGGTACGAGCCCCTCCACCGTACCTATCCGACGTCACGGAACCCTTGGAAACGATCGAATGTAGGTTACCGTTTCGCATCGACGAGCATTACGCTTCAAGTAGACAGCGTAAACAGCTGTAGTTCGGTGAAATTTATTTCCGGAAATTATGGTCGGTGCTTCTTTGAAACGCTTCGGAAGCTAATGAAATACTCCGCCCGGATGCCGGTACACGAAACTGTTCTTTAACAAGGGATTGCAGGCCGCTGAATACTGATGCGGCCGCGCTATCGGGATATTTGAATTTTGTAATTTTAGTCGAAATTGTTGAGATTCTCGCGAGAACCGAAAGTTGAACGTGTTTCTAGCTCTTTCGTTTTGCGAGCGAATTTTTCGACAGACTAACACAGATAATCGAAAGTTAAGAATACTAGTGCCTTGTGGGACTCAAACATTATCTAACAAATATGATTTCTGGTGGAAGTTTTTAGACATTTTCAACAGCCAGCGGACAACACGTATTCGATAGTTGTCAATTTTCTTCATTTTTAGGAAATTATAACAAAATAAAATAAAGGAGAATAAAGGTACCTGGATCTATTTCGACCCATAATATTAAAATCATCATATAATTACCCAATTTCTAGCGATTAAATCGAACGAATAGCTCTCACGCTAGAACCAACCGAGAGACTAATGGATCTACAAAAAGTACCTTAAAAGAAATGTTTCTGAAGGTGTTAAATAAAAAATGGTCCTCTGTGCGAAGGTTAATATTCGGTGGAAAGGAAACGGCTGCCGACAGGTAGGTTGGTCACGGTCGAGTCGGCATCAGTCCAATAAACGTTGTCTCAGGGAAAACTTCGATCATGTTCCACGCGATTGACTTCATCCGCGGATGAAGAGCGCGATGCGGAGACGATCGTTGACCCGATGACCCGCAAGGGAGACGTGTATGCCCGCCCGATCATATCGATTCGACCCCTATTCGCGACAGCCTCTACCAATCGCAATTTTAGCGATTTTAAACAACGGGGTCACAGAACTGGCCCGTCGACGCAAAATTGAATTAACAATCCGCGAGGTCTCCCTTCCGTGTCTACTCGATCGTACGTATTTTTCAGCGGAGCTCTCCAGCCCGAGGACATTGCATATATAGATCGGATCTAAACGATTCGGCAAAATGTTCGAACTGATTCGGGAGTACGGGAATTAATGGCGAAACAGGCGGATCTTCGTTTTCAATTTTGTTGCGTGAACGGAGAGCCAGCGGGGGAAATGATAATTCACTTTAATGGCGTAACGTTGTTATCGGAAAGGAAGATTTACCGACCCGGTTGCTTATATCGTGTCCCCGGTTTGCAAGTCGCGAACATGAAATGCCCGGGGAAAGAAAACTTCTATCTGGAAAATTACTTAGCCGATACATTCATCGACCCATCTATCTCCGGGTTAACAACGTCGAAATATCAATCCTCTCGCTGTCATCAATAGTAACACGCGCGGAGATTAATCCATCAAATTTCGATACGAAAATGAACGAAAATGAACAAAACGATACGAAAATGAACGAAAATGAACAAAACGATACGAAAATGAACGAAACGATACGAAAATAAACGAAAATGAACAAAACGATACGAAAATGAACGAAATCGTGAATTTTCATGCCTTCCAATTTGTCAACGTCGTATTTTCCAATTGCTATACATTCATCGACAATCTAGGAACATAAGAATCGAGAACACCGTTCGTTTATATATATTTCCACTTCTAATGCACATTTTCTAACGAAAAAATTCGTGCATGTTCCTCGAATATGATACGAATTGTCCTAAAAGTTTCGAAAAGAACAATCCTGTAACACCTTCTAGAAAAATTATTCTAGTATCACTGACGATTTTCCTGATCTTTCTAATCTGAGGACATAAGAATCGAGAACACCGTTCGCTTATATATATTTCCACTTCTAATGCACATTTTCTAACGAAAAAATTCGTGCATGTTCCTCGGATATGATACAAATTGTCCTAAAAGTTTCAAAAAGAACAATCGTGTAACACCTTGTAGAAAAATTATTCTAGAATCCCTGACGATTTTCCTGATCTTTCTAATCTAGGAACATAAGAATCGAGAACACCGTTCGCTTATATACATTTCTAATGAACATTTTCCAACGAAAAAATTCGTGCATGTTCCTCGGATATGACACAAATTGTCCTAAAAGTTTCAAAAAGAACAATCCCGTAACACCTTGTACAAAAATTATTCTACAACCCCTGACGATTTTCCTGATCATATCTGCTAGACGACATCCCAGTAAAATAAACATTGCGAATATTTAGCTTAATGCTAGATGGCCATTGCTCATTGTTCACCTTGCAGTAACAACAGAATGGGCAGACAGGTACGCCCGTCGTTCGTGCGTCGAGTAAAATAAACAGGATTGTTAAACCGTCGCGTCGGCTCGCGTCGTCGCTAAAAGAAAGATATTTCGCGCGGCGCCGGACAGTGACTACATACACCGTTCATGATTAACAACGTCGATGCGAATCGGCGGGGGGAGGTGGGGGTGTATTGATTCGGCTCGGTGTGACTGGTTCGCGACAGAATTATATAACGCAATTGTTCAGCCTCGGATTCAGACGCCCATAAATTCAACTTCGAAACTATCGGTTCGAACGGCCGCAGAATTGATTAGTCGCGCGACTAGCACGACCGAAGCCGTGACCTTAATAGTAATTTCTGTACCGCAACGGTGCATTGCCTTTATGCTCTTCTCGTTTCCTCATCCTGTGTCCCGACAACCCTCTCCTCTCCATCCGTCGTGTTTCCGCGCTTGCAAGCTCGGCCGGCGCTGCCGCGACCGGAAACGAGATTGAACCCCTGAGAAAAGGTAGCAGCCACTCGCCAGAGAGCGCCACGGCTGCGTAACAAACCACCGATATGTTCGTTAGGTCCCCTGTATACATTTGAAAATTGCCGACCCCCTGAGACGTGGCCGATCATAACGTGTAACTAAACAATTTCGGGATAAACGGCATTATCGGGGGAAAGCGCCGCTGCCGCTTAATTAGCGTCGCGATTATTCGCCGGAAAATACCGTGACTGTGAAATTGAATTGCCCCGACAACAGGGTTTCGAATGTACCCAGCGGAAACACCGGCAATTTCATCATTCCTATAATAACCGAATTTTTAATCTAATTGGGAATACGATGAACACGTTCGAAACGCGATGGCACAACTATTTTCTAGTTCACAATTATTGAACTTGATGCATTTATTCAATAAGAATCGAAGGGGATCGACATTAAAGAAATCCGTAAGCGGATCCTGTTTCTTGGAAAATTTCTCTTTTGCAGAGAGATCCTCTAGTTATTGTCTTTAGAACACAGCGGTGGAGATATTCTATTCCAATCTCGTCGGCGACATTTTTCGTTACCAGGGAGACTCGCATGCTTGAAGAAAACCGTACGAGTCGATTTCCATCAAAAAGCGGGAACCATTTGACCCATCTACGTCGGTGTTCGTCATGCGGCGGGTTGAATGGCGACGCATCGGCGCCGAGGATATCACGACTGTCAACGCCGACCCGTTTAAATGTGACGCGAATTTCTTTGGGTACGTATTTCTAAGGTACCCGCAGACCTTTCTGCCTGGGCGAGGACTCGTGCCAAGCAATTCCGCGAGATACGTATCTCGTATCGTGCGTTTTGTTCCCGGTAATATCCCCGGGAGCATATTTCCTGGCGCGCGTCGCGCACGATTTCGCGCGCGTTGCTGCTGGGAGAAATCAGCTCGATGGATAGGAGAAGCGCGGGGATTAAGCGAGTGTCGCTTGTTTGCCCTCCTGCTACGCCCCTATTTATCCGCGGTGCGAGGAACTATCGAGGGAACGTCATGCGAAAGGTGTTCAACATAAATTTACCTTACAAACTTGGCAAATAGACGCAACGCTGCCGTGAAGCACAAGACCCGCCACCGGCCTTCATGTAGAATTCATGCACGAATCCCCGGGTTAAGACAACGGCGCACTCCAGAAAGTAACCGTATCGGGAACCGGTGTCGAAACAGTCCTGGACGCCCAACCAGTCTCCCAGTCGACGAATCGCTGAAGCAATTTTGACTTTTTCACTTTGGATGTGCATCCGGGAAAATTCATCCACGACGAAAAATTGTTTTCATCCGAAATGATCGTCCAAAGCGATCAGTGAACAGAAACCAATTTCCAATTTTGACGAATTCTATTTTTATCGACATCTTTAAGTTCTTCTCATTTGTTTACCGGTTTCAATTTTACCCATTCGTTTTCGTTATAGCCGCACAGGAATCAGGAACGTAATCCAACGATTTCTTTTGGGTGTATAACACTTAATATAGTAATGTTAAGTCTTCATTTTGCTTTATAAATTACTTGGTGTTGAAGTAGGAGAACGTGTGGTACAATTATGAAAGAAATAGACAATTTTTGCGTTCGATAAATATAGAGTGGTTGAAGTTATGCAGACGTATCGTGGGCTGGTTCTTGAGGATACTTTTATATTGCGATGTGCCTCGGCAGTAAAAATACAGAAATTTACCATTTACAACCCTCTTTTAGCTCAAGTAGTTTCCAGGATATTCGTCCGAATATGTTTCTGAACCCTAACTTCGGAGACCATTTTCACGCCATCAATATGGACAACCACCGGACGTATATAAATATTTTACTAAGATCTTCCCAGACTAATTAATGTACCAAAAACCGAATAGAAATCATTATTCTGCATGACTCGTTTATTCTATGGTAGGTATCTTCGTCTCGTATTACTAAACAGCGGATTTTGTTAAAAAATAACGAAACCATCATCATAACGAATGCTGCTGTTACCTTCATTTCATTAAAAAAATATAATTTTTAATGATGCAGACAATTTTGACTTCGTACAAAAATCCGCTGTCCACTTATTCCTTATTTTGCCAGTCTCTGTTGAACGAGGATTTTTTATGAAACCGAGAAAAACTGATATCGTACCATGCACATGCATAATTAAATTATTTCTGTGAAACTTGACTACACGTGCAGGCACAACGCTGTACGTCTGTTCAGAGGATCAAATGAATTTAAAAGATTGATTCGGCACAATAAATCAATCAAGAATTCGATTTAGCATCGTGAGCTTTTTAACGAATTCCCATGATACGTCGTTTATGCAAAGTCCTGGGCGGCAATATCGTTCCGATGTATTCGGCTGAATAGATTTCATCGTTCCGGGGTAGGCGTAAAGTGAACGAAGAACCGTTCAGAATTCAAAACCGAGCAGCCCGGCCGGTCCCGCCTAAAAAGTGGCCGGTAGCCTCTGCGCTTGCAGAAACCGGTCGCTTGGCCGGGAGAAGAAAAAAAGAACGGCGCAACGTACGCAAATTCGTTTTCCCCGGACAAAGCGAGTTTCCCGCTCGCCGCAATGACGTTTTTCTTTCGCGCAGCCTTCCTCAAAGCGTGTTCCGCGTTAGATCCCGCCCTGGTACGTGCCAATATTCTCTGGGCGGGCCACGTGCAGCCTCCCGGAATACCAAGGGAAGTATCAATATTTTTCGCGTATTGATAACCGCCTTGTACGCTCGGCCACTATAAAGTATATCGAGGGAGTTGCGCCTCGAAAAAGTATTGCGTAGCTACGTGCAAAGTGTCGGCGGTGGCTTTGCCGCTTCCCAAACCCCGAAACCCCGTTCGAGGGGTCCGCCAGACGAAGCACGTGAGATTCTTTACGAATGCATTTTATATGCAGAGCGTCGCGTTTACTCGCGCGTCCCGGATCGGCCCCGAAACCAAGCAGAGGGATGCCGGAAATTTTACTGCCGGTTTATTGCGGCCAACTTGTTTAGAAACTCGCCGAGCCCCGAGAAATATTTAACACCGCCCCGACCGCTGAACATCTCTCCAAGAAACGCTTCCCACCCGCCGCTAACACGTGCCCGCGATCAATTATAAATTTCCCAACACGCACCCTCAACGAATATTCCCGCGGACACTGCGGATCCTGATTGTACCGCCGCGATTACAAAATTACACATTCCGACCCCCTTCCCACCCCTTAACTCTCTGATAATATACTACTATAGATGTTACGAAAAATGTGAAAAATGTGCGGGCAGTGGAGTAGGAATCGCCCGACGTGTCTGACCACGGCCAACTAATTCTACTTCCAAACTGGATGTTCCCGAAAACGTGGCTTCAACCGAAGAAATGTTACTCGTTACGATCAATTATAAATTTACCAACACGCACCCTCAACGAATATTCCCGCGGACACTGCGGATCCTGATTGTACCGCCGCGATTACAAAATTACACATTCCGACCCCCTTCCCACCCCTTAACTCTCTGATAATATACTACTATAGATGTTACGAAAAATGTGAAAAATGTGCGGGCAGTGGAGTAGGAATCGCCCGACGTGTCTGACCACGGCCAACTAATTCTACTTCCAAACTGGATGTTCCCGAAAACGCGGCTTCAACCGAAGAAATGTTACTCGTTTCTTTTTACTTATTTTTGCAAATGGAATCATGCTCGTTCGTACCGAAACTGTCTTCTATCATAGAGTTTAAGTCCCGCGACACCGGAGTCTAGAGGGGACGCGAATGGGAAGAGAGGAATATTAAGAAGGAAGGCGGTGACATTATTGCTGGTTTATTGCCGGCAGCTTGTTTAAAAACTTGGAATGCAAAACGCGATTCGTCTGCGGAGAATAATAGAAAAGTTAGACGCCTGCGGACGACGTTGGTGCACTCGGGTAGGACGGCGGGTACTTGCCGGTGCACCTGGGTACGCGCGCCTCGGGGAAAGATTTATTTGTAGATCTTAATTCAATGTGAAAATTTTACGAAGATGCCCGGCATTGCCTGCGAAAACAGCAGGTCATGCTTTTACGAGCGGGCTATAAACCTACAAAACTGTCTAATTAGAAAGCGGGAGCCCCGTTTCGACAACCAACCCGCAAGAAGCGTTCCGTTACTGCACATAGTTCGCGCTTATGCGCTGTTAAGGGAGTTCCAACGCGGAGATTGCGCGGGAATGCGTACACGGGATATATCATCCCGCAGTTAACCGCTTCGGTTCCGTAACACCGGTAACACCTTGTTTTAAACTAACACGTGCAATGCCTCAAGTATCCAAGCAAACATTTGTCTCGTTCGAAGAGGGCCGCTATTGGTTCTTGACGCGACGCGACAATTAATATCTCATTCTACGAAAACGATCTGATTTTACGAGCAACCGATACAGACACGATGGCGCAACATTTTGTTTATAAACGGATGGTCGGCGCGGCGATTGGGCACGTTACGCGCCTCGTGCATTTTCAGATCGACGTATTCGATAATATTTCCTCGGTCGATTCGACGATCGATCATTCCTGGACCTCGGCGCACGACCGAAGCATGAGCATTGCGTGACTCAATAATTTGCAAGCAAGGCAATCTGAATGTCCCAATTTCCCCCGCATGATTAAACCTAACCTGCCGCGTACGTTTCCGATGGTGTTCGTTCCAGTAGAATACATCTTCACCAAAGTTCCACAAAGTTACACCGCGCAAAGCGTTTCAGATATGAATTTCATGATTGCCGTGTAAAACGACGTTGTTTGCTGAAGATCGAGCTCTAATGACTAATGAAAAGTTGAACGAGATATTCCCTACCAGTCTCCAGATTTGATGCATTCGTAGGAAAAGTGAGTGCGTGAAACAGAAACGTGAAAACACCAGAAGAATACAATGGCAAATTATTGAGAGGGAAAATAATCAACTGAACTTTCGTTTCCTGAAATTCACGGAGAAAATGTTTATTTTCACTTCTCTTCATTTAACACGTTGACTGCCACGTCGCCCATATGTGGGTGACGGAATTATTTGTGCAGGTATTAAAATGAATTTTTACGTTGATGTATTCATTGTGCCAAACTCGTTTAGGATCTGTAACATGCAAGAAAGTTGGAGGTCTACTCAGTATCATACATTTAACCTTTTTCAATTTTTATCCCATTAAATAACTTACTTTGATTTTATGGAATTTTTGGGGTTTCTAGTTTTGGCGGTCAAAGTGTTAAGAAATCGATACCGTCATTTTAAAAGCCTGTGGCTCTATTTATTTCGTATCGGAGGGCACGAGAGAAATCTGAAGATCCTCCGGAAGCTGCCATAAACTCTAAAATAGCCCGATCGTCGTATGTCGCCGTAATTCTCCTCCCATCTTGGCGACTCATTCGTGAATTGATTTTAGTTGGTTATCGTGGCTCCAGATTGATGTCGGCCCGTTCCGAGCCTCTTTATCTGGACATGTATAGTTCTAATTGAATTGCGATGATTGAGTTAGCTCTGTCTCCAGGCCACGACGGAACAATTTGTTTCTCTGCTCAGCTGCTTCTGGTTAAAGCACGATCCCAATCTTTTATCAGCAATGGTAGATCCCTAATACATTTTTCATTTGTGCATGCACTCGCTGGAATTAGCATAGAAATAACGTTAAATCAACATAGGCCTATCGTGTTAACCGTTCCAGGTATCTTGATGGAAATGTGGCTACTATATTGAGGTAATCGTGTGGAGGAAATTGGGACACTCTGGTTGAACTGCTCGCGAATGATCGAGTTCCATACTAAACAGACCGATCCAAGCTTCGCATTAGTCATAAGCGATATCTATAAACGCGAACAATTTGCAAATCCGTGTACGAGCACTTTTTGTCAGCTAAAACCACACGGTGCAATTTGCTTGCAACGATCCAATCGTTGCAACGCCTAATCCGAGAGGAACACCGTTTACGGTGAAAATAGTAGCGACTTGTTAACCATCAACTGTTAAAATAGAACAGAGTTTAAATGTTCATTCGCGCGGAACGTTAATTCCGCGGGAATTTTATTTGAACTCGTTGCCCTGTCATGTGGTTACATTTTCGAGGCGTTTTCAATGAAACACAAATAATTACCCACCGATAGCTCGACGGAAGGAGGAGTTTACGGCGCATAAAATTGAATTTATTTTCCTGTTCACTAGCTCCAGTCAAGGCGCGCGTTAATCTACGTGATACATAAATTACAAAATACATTACGAAGATAAACCGGAGCCCCTGTATTCCGGAAGAATGTGCTGCCGCGAAATATGGTACCAATCGATCGGCGAAGAAACGTTCAAACGCCGTTCCTCGGTGCAACACACCTGATTGCTGCATGTAAATTTCAGCCTTGTATGCCTTTTTATTATACATTTATGCGCAAATATTGTTCTATGCGGTTAGCGTGTGCAACATGTAATAATCTGTAATAAATAATATTTGTAGCAGCAAGGATTTCCGTTCGATGAGAACTGTGTTTTAGTCGGTGAATAGTTTGAACGTTGAATAATCGTGTTTCTTTGTTAAACCACTGCCATTTTGTAATAGGAATGAATTTTTAAAAAATCCCTCATTCATCCAGCATGTGTGTAAAATTATGTAGTAGCAGAGTCTGCATGAACTTTTAATTTCCGATTAGACAGCTCTAAATCGAATCCTGAGGGCACAATGTCTGTGGGAAAGCAGCATCTGGGAGAGAGGCTGTTACTGCCAGAGGTAATAAAATATGTGTACTTTCAAACAAGGTATTTATTTCAAAAATACAGTCTATGTGTTTTCTCAAAGAAAAAATATTCCTAAAGATCACATTCCTTTAGATTGTTAACTAGACACGACTCCTTGAGGAGGCGGTGAGGAATTGACACCGGGAAAGTTTCTGATCAGATTGCTACGCGAACAATTGATATAGTTCGTCGTGTTTGAACAATCAAATAGAGTGAGCCATCGCCGATCTATATTCAGTACAAAAGAAATCCCCAGGAAATGGTACGCGACGGGCGAGGAGACGTGCTCCATTCATAAATAGCATTGAAATAGGGGGCTCTTCAGGAAGGCTGTTTCAGTTTCCAGCGCCACGCGTGTCGTACTATAAAGTATTCAACCGCTAGTGAATAAAAACCACTTACTTCTCCGCGACACGGCGGAGAGCAGTCGTTTCGGAGACGTTGTTCCGCACGGTCGTTACTTCCGCCAGCCCGTTCCAGCAGCCGGGCCACGGTAAATAAATTTTCGGGAATACCACTGAACAGGGATCTATTAAAGTCCTTTTTGTCTGGCGTCATATCGCGCCACCTAAGTCGGATTTATGCGGCCGCTTTAACACGTTCGAATAGTTTAACGACGCGGCGACGAGCTTCGGAAGATGTGTCGCGAAACATTCGAACAGGTCCCACGGAAATGCCGCGTGCTGAATTTTATTGGGCACATTTGTCCACCGCGGTCTGAAAACACCGTGGGTTACGCACCTGTGTGCGTTTACACGGTGACCGGAATTATAAGACGATAAATTGTCCAATAAATTGTTTATCTCCATTTATATAAAACTTTCAAACCTTCACAAATTAACACTTTGATTACCACGTCAATAGTAGACACAATTATTTGTTCACAAGTAAACATTAATTTTTACATTAATATGTCCAGTGTACCAGTTGACGTGTATACACGTCATACAAAATTCTATTGCGGTTTGGTTAACGTTAACGAATTGTGAATTTCTTATCGAATAAAAATGTAATTCTTTCTCATTTTGCTTTCCTTTATTCGTAAAATTTATAATAGCGGCATTTGGCCTGCATTCGGCGTATATATTCGTCATTGCTTGATTTTAATACCGCGCCGTGAGGGATTTTTCAAATTAAATTCCACAGTTGACTGGTTAAGATCTGTAGAATGTAAGAAAGTAGAAAGAATATTCGGGATATTCTAACTTTTCAATTCTTATTTAGTACAAGCATACATACATGAGGTGATTCTATTTGCAAAAACAGGTAAAGAAAAAGAATAACATTTTAGACGTTTCATTTATTTCGTTTTAGCTGAAAACGAGTTTGAAAGTGCGACAAATTAGTCGTACCGTTCACGAGAAGTAGAATAGGTCGATCATGATCAGACAGGTCAGACGTTTTTTCTCGAAGATGCTCCGAATTGAAACGTCTCTAAAAACTTTGGACCATTTCTTTTCGTGACCGTTACAATTAAACAATATCTCTTAATATTTATGATAACGATACTTCGTTACTTTCAACAAGAGAATTGGCACGCCAAGTAACAACAATATGAAGTCCCCATTCCTGTAATTTCCAGCGTGCCATACTTTCGATGATCCCAAATGCGCAGCGTCGCGACGCGTATCAGCTGTTGAAAACACGACAGCGTCGATCTCCGAGCGACACTTGAACCAATTAAAGCCGCGCGGTATCCGTGGGCGCTTAATGATCACGATTAAATGCTTCGCCATTGACGAAACTTTGCTGGTCAGTGGACTTCGCACGGGCAGACGACACTATCCCGTTCGGCGCAGTTAACCGAAGTTGATACTTCGTTTTATAGCATAAAAAGCCGATCGGAAGTTAATTAAAGAGTTATCGGTGTTGGAACGGCGGCCACAGCTCATATTGCCCCGGACCGCGAACGGCGAAATTACTTTTCCGAAGTTTCAATACACGTTAGAATACCGCGTAACGGAATTACCAGGTGCGCTGGTTAAACGCCGTCTGCGAAGTTCAATACGCTGTAACGATAGTGTGGAATCGTCAGAACGTGAATCTGACGTGAACGAGATGGTGGCAGGGGAACTTCCAGGCGACGCGACGTTCGCCAAAAAGAAAGCGTGACCTGTCGCATCTGTGTGTCATCCATCACAAAGATTCTTCTCCGCATACATCTTGTTCCCTTCATCTCGCACTTCGACGATCTTTCTCGCCCTGCTTGGAGCAGGGACGTCTTCAAATATTGAAGCACCGAAATTTCGCTTCCCCCATAAAATCCAAGTAATTTTCAGTCGTCTAATATTTATATTGGGGTGCTAATTTCACCCTCCAAATCAGATTTTCCGCCGATAAGAGAAAATACGTGTGAAATATTTTGGACTGAATTATAAATGCTGAGAAAGTTTCGTCGATGACTGACAGTCGTGCGACGTTCCTCGCTCGTTCGGATTTCCAGCCACGTTCCTCGCGCGGCCACGGACGTATTGCACTCGAGCGAAGATTCGACCAGCGAAAAGTGCATTGACCAAAATGAGCACGGCTCTGCAGGGGCATCGCGCACAAACCCTCCTGTCCGTATCGATTCCGTGCGGAGCACCGATAAGAGCTGTCAGCCGAACAGCACTTTATAACGAGAGAATGAGGCGGAAAGGGGAACGAAGGCAAAGCAGAATCAGCGGGCGCAACCGGGTTTTCCCCCCGCAAAATTGTCCCCACGTTTCCCCGGCGTCTTATCGCGGTACGGCCGCAAATGGGAGGGAAAAAAATGGCTACACTGCCAGCCAAAGTGCGGCCGGGTGCCGACACCGATCGCCACGAACCCGATCAGTGGAAATGCGAGTTCGTTACAGGCCGGGTCCCCAATGATTTATTTCGTCACCGGGGAGAGAAAGGTAAATGGCCCGGATCCCGATCGGGCCTGAATGTTAAAGATTACGACAGGTCGTTAAACATCTGCTCCATCGAACCCATCCAGTGTTCAAAAAGCCGTGCCGCGAATTTTGCACACGTGTAACCGTCGTGCGCTATGGTTCGTACGTGCGATCAGAGAATTCGCAAAGTTGTCCGAATAGTTTCTTTCCATATTAGGTCGTCCCATAAGTTCGTGCCGTGGATATGTTTATATTAGTCACCATTGAAAAGTATTTTAATGAAAAACCGCAGAAATTTTATAGTGACGGTGTGATGTCTTTGCCGAAAAGGTCAGAAGAGGTTGTGGAACGAAAGGGTGATTAGATATTTTATTTTTAGAATTTAAAATGGTACGAGAGTAAACGGCACGAACTTGTGGAACGACCTAATGTGATATGAGGAACAAGAATAACTAAAAACGTCGTCGCATTGACGACACTAAAACAATTTTATTATCAAGCAATGTAATTATTTCTCCACTTACGATGCCCGTTGTCTAGCACGATTGCGTTAATATTTTCAGTTTAATTTTTAAACGAGTCCAGTTAGTTCCTTCGTGATACTATTGCCATTCACAAGCATCAGTCTCCTTATTTTAGTAATACAAATAAAAGATTGACATCGACAGATTTTATGTTGTAGTGTAACTTACATTCGATTGAAACGCGATAAAATGCGAGCATGTTCGACTAAATGTCAAAATCAATTTTCTCTATAATAAAGTCTCGTGTTAGAGAATTTTGATTGCTTGCACAAGCGATTACCCCGCGCAGCGTCCGAGAATTTCTGCTCCCAACGGGGAGCCGAATCTCGAAAGTTCAAACACCGTCTGCTCATAATACCGACGCTCCCGATGAGTGATTATCCCGAGTCCAGAACGAGGAGACTACAATAAGTTCCTACTTTCCCCTAGCTTTCCGACTGCGCACAAAACAACCCTCGCGATTCCGCTCGGTACCCTCGCGAAACGTGGGTCCGCGTCTTTCACGGTCGAGTTCAGTTCTGACAAAGGCCCGAATGAACCCGCCGGTCCCGCGTATTGTTATAAGGCCTTCGTTACATATCGAACGTGCCGATAATCATGGTTCCCGCTCGAGTGTACGGTAAACGCCATTACCGGCTGTGTCACGACGGAGAGGAACGCGATTAAATCCTCTCGCGCTCGCGAGGATCTTCGCGATTGAAGCTGATCTCGGGCGGAAGCGGTTGATCGGCACCGTGCGCCAGCCGGCATTAAATTTTCAGAGCCCGGCTCCTCGGTTCCCCGGAGCCGAAATACTTTCCTTTGACGCGTAGCCGACGAATCACGCTCGATGGAGTTGTAACCCAATTACACGGAGATGTCGCCGAGCGGACACCTGAAAGGCTTAATCTCCTAGGCTGGAGCCGCGCGTATCGCTCGCTTTCTAGCTCGCGAGCGAGCCCGGGGGCGCGCGATAATTAAAACCGTCCAGTGGCGCGAATTAATCTCGTTAACCAGTAACGGGACGGTAAACGTTTACAATTTGCCGGAGAAACACTTGGGCAAACTTCGACGGGCCGATTAACGGAACAATACTCGCCGCGACCTGTATGCATTTCATAACGGGGAAAGGAGGACGAACTCGGAGGCGCAGCACCTTAAATAATTATGGTGTTTGCTTAAGAAGCACGAGAGAGAGAGAGAGAGAGAGAGAGAGAGAGAGGGGGGCGGGTAATTTCCCGCGTCCAGGGTCCTCTAATGCCGAGGGCGAAGGGTTAATTGAGGGCAACAATTAATTTACGATGTTGAACGAACTTACACAACTTTGACAAACTGCCAACGGTGAAGGATGAAGCGAAGAAAGCCGCCATAAATAAGGATGAAGCGGACCGGGAACCAGGGCTATTCCGGGCAGAAACAAGGACCGGCTTGCCCGGGTCTGTATGGGCTAGGTCCTGGTCGGATGCCCGGTGACCAAGGGACAAGGGAAAGTCTTAAGCCCCCCGGAACTAGCGAACACCGCCGTATCCTCCGCTCAAATTAGTCGCGCTGGATTTACTCGTCGGCGGATCAGTTTTTTAATCTCCCCCGGGAAGCCGCAAATAATTCCCCGGGACCGACGGCCGTGCGCAAAGCCCGCGGCGAACCCACGGTTATCCTTGATGAAACTTTTTGAGATCGCTCCGATGAGCATTTGCATTCTCTCACGATCGAATCTAGCCCCGGTCTATAGTTCCGTTTAATCCACCTCCTCCCCCCCCCTGCGCCGGGGTTTAATCGATTTCATTTTTCGCGTTCGTTCGCACGCGATACGTGTTTGAGTATCGTTCAAACGAATTTTATTGCTCCAACGATCCTCGACCAGCGTTCTACATGTATATATAAATATATGCATACATATACACAAATACTGGGGACGTTACCCAGCGCAGAAATTGTCTACTTTTCAGCGGTATGCATATTCGTTGCCCCGGCGAATCTCGTTTTCGGGACCGGTCGCCCGATTATCGTCCTCGATGGACGGGGAACACCTCCATTAGTTGTTCGAGGCCGATCATCGGAAAGTGAGCGTTACATCACTTAAAGTCAATTACATTGACTGTCACTTAACCTGTAGTAGAGTCTCGACTATCAGAACCGATGATGTCTGAGGTTTCTATTATCCCAGTAAACTTCAAATTTAAATACAGTGATTTCTCTGTATGTGTCGCCAAGGCCTGGATGATAAATGTCGCGGAATTATCCCCACTACCGCCGGGGACGCCGAGGAGTGTAAACATAACATGGCACAAGTATGTCTCCTGGACGATACTTGACGCTGGGAAGACCCGTGTTGTTGACAAATATCGAGAATTCACTGTAGCTCTATGTCGGGTGATCCATGTAACACTGTTTATTCTAGTTTATTACACAAACTCTCAGTTGTCTTTGTTCAGTTTATTACCCGGTAGTTCTAGTGCTAACCTGTCCCGAATTCAAATGAATGTATGAATCATACTTTTCGTGCGGTTTCTTCTTCAGAGCGTTTCGCTCGGCAAACAGCTCATACATCAAATTTCAGTGTCAAAGACTAAACGCTACAGAACTTCTCGAAATTAATTGATATTCCAGACACCGGAGACTAATGGCTCTCCGAAACGTCTCCGCAGATGGCGAGTGCGATCCGGTTGCGCGTGTAAGAGTCCCGGTAATTAATTGCAATCAATATACTCTAATCTTCGGCTGCCAGGAGCGAGCGCAGGCGAGCGGGCCACGTATTCCGTGGAGCATTTATCATGTTAAAACGGGCCACTTCTGTTGCGAAGTTCGAAGCGGTTATTACTATACACACAGTCGTCCGTGGACGTCCGAAATGCTATCCTTGCCAGCGGGCTGATAAAGCGGTAGTTAGCGGAGCAACGATTGGCCAGGAATGTTTTTGCTTTTTCTTTCAATGAAAAACGATCCTGGAAAACGGTAAATTTAAACGTTGAAAAATCGATCGTTCGAGACGCACCATAATGATTCCAATGAATGTTTCTATTTCGACGGAAGTAGAGGATTCGAGCTTTAAACCGAGTTAAATGACCGATTATTGTACAATTTTTTTCATGAAACTATAGCGGTTTGAATTTCGATAATCTTTCGAAAAATTATTAAGTTGTCCCAAAAGATCGTTTCGATTTCGATCGAGGCCCACAATGTAAGTTCATAGTAGTTTATAAGAAAACATGTGGCGTGGTGAAATAAGGAACAGCTTAGGGAATAATAAGACGTTGTTTGAGTATATTCGTGTTGTCCAATAATATGGAACGTGCACATAGCGAATGAAATAAGTAATCGATTATTTGCAAAGAATTTGTTTTGCCTTTAGTTCTGTACCGATCGTTGAACAGGAAACGCGTATTCTTTTACAGTTTTCGGTAAAGCAGCCTGTGTTCAAAATATTCTAATGATTTTTTTTACAACCCTGTAATAAAATGGCGGCGTCCGCACCTTCCGAGGATCATATTCGTCATTGCACACTTTTTCATGCGGGATTTAATGCAACGGTAACAACAAAGAAAATTTGCGATGTTTATGGAGATGTATTGAAGGTCAACAAGTGTCAACGTTGGTTCGGAAGGTTTGCTGCCGGTGATTATGATCTCTCTGACAGGCCTCGAAGTGGACGACCAGTTGAATTTGATAATGACACCCTAAAATCTCTAGTGGAAGCGGATCCAAAATTAAGTATACAAGAATTATCGAGAAGCCTTGGGTCCACATGGTCAACTATACAAAGGCACCTACACGAAATGAGAAAGGCATATAGGAAAGGAATATGGGTACCGCATCAATTATCTGAGACCAACAAGAATATTCGTCGATCAATTTGCACTTCATTGCTATCCAGATTTCGTAGGGATCCATTTCTTAGCAGAATCGTTACCAGAGATGAAAAATGGATTCTTCATGATGACATAAAGCGTTCCGAGCAATGGCTTTCTGCAAATGAAACCGCAATATCAACCCCTAAACCTAGCTTATCACTTAGAAAGGTGTTACTGTGCATTTGGTGGGACTCTCGTGGCATAATTCACTTTGAGTTGTTGGAACCTGGAAAAAAAGTTACTGCTCAGTTGTATTGTCAGCAATTACAACGGCTGTATTCAGAACTATTGAAAAAGAGGGCATCTTTAGTCCACGGAAAAGGTGTAATACTGCAAATTTACAATACCCGGCCCCGTACAGCGAAACTCACTCAGGAAAAAATCAAAGAATTGCAATGGGAAGTTCTACCGCACCCCCGTACTCACCGGATATTGCTCCCTCTGATCTTTTCAGATCTCTGGAGCATTATTTAAGAAATAAAACATTCTGTAGAAGATGTAAGGAGGCACCTTGAGTCAAATTTTGCTTCACGAACCCTGGATTTCTATAAGAGAGGGATTGAAAGTTTGCAGGAAAGGTGGCAAACTGTCCTTGATAATGATGGAGATTAAATATTTGAATTTATTACAAAGTTTGTTTTAGACTTCAAAATAATTGATTACTTATGGGTCCCTCTAATATATGTACAGTGATTTCTTTATATATATGGCCAAGTCCGGGATGATAAACGTCGCGGAATTATCCCCACTACCGCGAGTATACCGCGTGAGGGGCCACGAAGCTCGAGAGGCCTCGGACGCGGAGGAGTGTAAACATAACATGGCTCGAGTATGTATCCAGGACGACACAGGACGCTGGCAAGACTCGCGTTATTGACATATATCGAGAATTCACGGTAATTCAGTGTGTCAATACTTTTTGGAGCTTGTGTGGGTATCGCGAAGGGTGAAAGTCCGGGGGCGAAGTGAAACTGCGAAGTCCAAGAGGAAGAATCGTGAGCGTGGATGCGTTTAGCTGGAGTCTTCCCCCGCTTCAATTGGGCTTCAATAATTTGTGGCCCCGCGCCAGTCGGCTGGTCGGACGATAAGATGTCGGGGTGAGGATAGGGGGACGAGAGCTGGTGTATGTGGAACGACAAGTAGAAGGAAGGAAAATCGGTGTGGAGAAAGACTCGGGGCGCGCCTCGGGGGTAGCAGTCGGTGCAGCCAGGATATGCGAGGCAGTTGAAAAGTTTACACGCTCCGACGGTGATGTATGGAGATTGTGCGTGCGTGACTTGCTTAGTTCTGAGGCAGCCGCCGAAGCTCACTCAATCCTACACACACCTCTACACAACCCTCTTTCACGTTTCCTCGGTCGTCTTGGCTCTGATAACTACCCCTTTATCGGCCCGATGGCAGGGATACCGGCGGTTTGTTAATCATTTTCCTTTAACCATCATCCGACACATTTTCCGCTACTTCTTTAACCCTTAACCCTTTGCGATCCGAAGTGTCCCCTGTTTCATTTCAAAATTTCCTACGATATGATCTAACTATATTCTCATAAGTAACTTTATCAATATATTTAAATTATTTTTACATATCATGTAGTCGTCGCATTATCGACGAATGTATCGTAAATCAGTTAAATTAAAAACAATACTGGTTGGTTCAGAGATCAATGTCGAGTCTGGTTCAACTACTACCGTGGTCCGTCAGACCATCCCAAATTTTTATAAAAAAATCTAATTTCCAAACACGAGCACATGAAATATAAAACAATAGAGAAATAAAAGGAATTCAAGTGCACCGATACAGTATCATCAACTCATTAGAACTGTTAAACGAAAAAACAAATTTTTATTTGGTCCAAGCACCTTGCAATTCATACATAGAAATCTATTTATGGCCATGTATCTCTCAATTAGAGTCCAATGGTTTGAATTAAATATTGACGGTTTATATGTTTTCAGTTATTAGTGAGCTTAATTAACTTTCTGCCAACGTCTATAGCAATTAGTTTCAACGTCCGTAGTAGTTAACGTCCGCGTCCACTTAGGTTGGAATTTAATTAACGAATACAGATATCACAACTAATCAACGGGGAAAATAAACCAAAATTGGCTGCGCGTTTCTTGTCGACAAATATTTGAAAAATCGCCGGAACGAACGCATTTAACGAGAATTAACTTCGACCGCGACAAATATTGACGACCAAGTGAACGTTCCAATACATTTCGAACGGGTGAATTTTTCTAACGATTTTTTTTTCACGGTGCTCTTTACCACTCGTCCAGTTACCCGGTTCTCGTCGCTAACCTTTCCCAGTTTCGGGATTATTCGAAATCTCGAGGGATCGACAGGGGCGGCACGGGGGAACGTCGAGGAGTTTAGCGATCGTCCGAAGGCAGTTCCCGTCGCCATTGCCTTCGGCGGACTTTTCGCGTCCGGCAATTATTTCGAATTTCCGTTCGATATCCCCGGGAGCGTTCCAACGACGAAACTTTATTTGACCACGATTAGCCGGTGCCACGTCGATGCCCGTCGTCCGCCGAAGACAAATGGAGCTCCGCGATATTCCGGTGAATTATGAGAGCTCTCCGTTTCGCGGATCTTTCGTCGATTGGATTGTCCAATCGGGTACGCGCATTAAGCTGCTGCTATTTCAACTTCCGCCCATTCGTTTCTATTGTTGGGTTATGTTCAAAAAGAAATGCGTGGACATCGGTGATGGTCGCATACAGACCGAATAGAAAAGTTTATTTTAAAATAAAATATAACCTGCATAATCACAATTGTTGATCAGCACCATAATAACTGAATACAACAATATGTCGAGACGATAACGACGCCAAAGCCAAGAACCAAGGACGCAACGAAGGTCTGCAAGACACATCACTTAAGAATTTGAGACAAAAACGGTTCGCGAGAACAAAGACGGCGACGAGAGCCGACAACACCCGATAATACACGACATCGACGATTCGTCTATAAAAACGCGCTACATTTGAAAAGCGACCTGTAACGCAGCAAACGAATGTAACCTCTCACAGTTTCCCTGTTTTTCTCCGGCTCATATTTTTTTCGCCCCCGGGGATGTTTTTCTCGACGCGACATGAGGACACTCGCGATCGAAGTCGTTCGACGATTCAAAGACCCGACACCGATATCGTTAACCCTTTGCGGTCATACGTCGAGCCAGACTCGACATTGACTATTGCCCAATAATTCCTTATTTTATCGACTCCCATCACATTCATCAATAACGTCAGAATTAATAAGTAAAACTGTAGTGGTTCCTATTTGTTCTAAATAGGCTAACAGAGCTACCGATGGGAATACAAATGAACCATATAATTTTGTAACAAAATTAGCAAAAGCGAGAAAACGCGTTGGACCGCAAAGAGTTAACGTTCCACGCGAACCAATCGAAAATACAGTGATTTCTCTGTATATGTCGCCAGGGCCTGGACGGTAAACGTCGCGGAATTATCCCCTCTACCGCGGGGTATGTCTCCTGGACAATACAGTTCGCTGGCGAGACCCGTGTTGTTGACATATATCGAGAATTCACTGTATTCATCGATTACCTCGTAATCGACTGTTCGCGTACCGGTGGATGCGATATTAACGTCGACGCCGGTTTGTAATACAGAATTTATGGCGGGGAAATGAACGCCGCAAAAAATCTTAAACGCCGACGGCAAGATCTTTAATCATAGTCCTGCCCCCCCCCCCCCCCCGGTCTTGTCAACCGCAGCGATCTGCACGAGGTACGCTCGCGTTTAGGGTACGGCGGATGGCATGCTGGTTACCGGAAATTGTTGTTACCATCGTCTTTCGGACGAAACGGCCATTAGGGAAACTGAATCCTCGAAATGGGCTATTGTTATTTATTAGCTCCTCGGAGACGGTTCGAGCTCCACGCTTACAGTTATTTTCGACGACTAAACATTTAGATGATATTAGGTGCTGCAATTTTTAACCCTTTGGACTCGAGTGGCGACTCTGAAGCACCACTAAAAATTGTCGTGGCATTATCTCAAGGAAATTACAAAAAATATTACAGAATATTTGTTACGTTACAAAATTTGTATTTAAAGATTACTAAACATTGAAATATTGTATGTGGAAATCGGATCAGTTTCGTACGAATAAAATGAAAATATTCTAAGACGGAAGAAAAATTTAGTTTTAGAATTGAAAGAGCGCCGAGTGCAAAGGGTTAATACATTCGCCGTACAATGTCTGTCCGAACTGCTTTATTTGAACACACAATGAAAATTGCAAGTAAGCTGAATGAATGGCCTAGAATCTAGATAATAGCTAAAAAAGACTGCCAAAAAAATTTCCAGAGCACAGAACAAACTATGCTAAAAAATTTCTTACAGAATACCTCGCACGATTGTGAATTCGTTTCTGATATGAATCCTACGTGGAACTGAATGTATCACTCTGGAACGCAGTATGGAACAATTAAACTCATCAAGCGAACACTCTTCAACTCCGTCGACGCACAGTATGGTATTTGGCCCGAAAAGCCGGAAAAAATTATTTAAGCGTTATATATAGGCTCAATGACATAATGTAGTAGGTCGTTGAATTCGTCTTAACATCAGCTATAACATTATGAAATCAAAAATATATCTTAACAGTTAAAAAATTAAATTGATCCTCACTTTTTATAAAAAAAAAATTTTTTCCGAAATTTTATGTATTGAAGTTTGTGGACATCTGAATACTATTAATCTTTCGTTCGAACCTTTTTTTCCTCAGATTATCGGAAACCCTTGAAAGATCGTGGCGATTGTGGAGTACGTGCACCGAAAAGCTGGAAAAAGTATTTTTACACGAAAATTATGTTAAAATGATGTGAATTATTATTTTAATACAAACTATGTAGATCATGAAATGTTTTAATAAGTAGATATGTATTTTAAGAATATTTTAAAATTATTACCATCAATTACGGCGTATAGGCGTACGTAAAACACTTCTAAACGCTAATACTAAATTAGCTATAAAACGTCAATCCGGACAAATCCGGAACCAAACTTTATTAGCTTGGAATCACAAATCTCTACCGAACATAATGAGACCAAAAAGACCATCGGGACTCACTCAGAACCATACTAAAATCGTTAATGAAGTCTTGTAATTGTAAAAAAATTCCGAATTATTGATCATATACAAATATTAATAACTTTATCAATAAGTATAATAAAAAAATGAAAACAGTCTGAAAGTGTAGTCCATACTTACCTAAAAGATATCCATAATGCAAAAAAGTACACAACTTTTTGAAAACCATGTAAAAATCACTCATAAATGTACGATATGTTATAGCACGATTGGAAAGGCAATACAAGTCATAAAATCTCTTGACTTTCGATTAAGTTTAGAGATAAAAATTTAGTACATTGTTCTCCACACATTAAACAACTTCGAGCAATAACAAAATTACAGTATACGTGACATTTTTGAAATTGACTTTTTCCCGGCTTCTCGGGCAAAATACCTCACTGTGCGACGGGTAGGATCGCGTCGATCTCCATAACGATCGCGGCCAGGTCGGGTGCTCGAGATCCGTCGGCGGGTGCTTTTAATTTTACAGCTGGTTCCGTTTTCGAGCAGCGGAACATACTCGCCGCGCCGCGCAGATTCCGTGAGCAAATAGTCGCTAAAGCGAAAAGAGACGGCAATAATCGTTGGGTAGGTTAATAGTGGTTTTAACCGTTCCTGACAAATTGTACGACACACCTATACATACATGCGTATATACATAGAGCAGCAGGGTTAACGAATGACCGGATCAGCGAACGTTTATCGTGTCCACGGTACGGAATCGTAGAGACGGGGTCGTTTCCAACTCCATGAACCTTCCAGCTGCCGGAAGCTTAAGAGCTGCCTAGTCCGAGAAACCGCATCGCCGGTCCGGGGATTCTGAGCCGGTGTTGTTATATATACACGTCGTACAGACACACACGCATAGTACAGGTCGACGTACAGATGTAGATATACGTGGATATCGCGCACGGATTATGCCAAAATGTGTGAACCAACACCTTGATTGGCGTAGAGCTACTTTAACCCTTTCGTCCGCAGGGGAAGCAATCCACGTACACAGAGCTAGCCGACGGCGAACCGCGGATCTTCTTTGGCGAAACTAACCCCTTCCCGATCCACGTATCCCATAGTAGCTCATTTCCTCTTGTTAGCTACGTCGCTTAAGCTTAGTTTCCGCCGGAAAGTGTTATCGATCTACACGGGCACGGCAGTCGACCCTCGAACCTCCGGCCGGTCCACCTCCGCACCCTTAACAGAACTACACCCCTGAACAGCATGGTAGCGTGCCACTTTTCATTTCTCGATGACTACGTGGAATTTCTGAATGAAACGCACGGTGTCGTAATTGTTACAGAGCGGAGGTACCTGTTGGTAAATAAACTTCACCTTCGCCGACTTTGAAGGTAAGCTATGACGTTAAACTTGCAAGTGAAAAGTTTCATGTGACCATGAAAATGTGGAATATCTACCACTGATGGACTGTTTACTGTTAAATCGTGAACTGATAAAGCATGTATGACCGTTTTTAACTTTTTACGAGATCATTTTCGACGGAGTCACTGCAAGCATACGTATGTAAAGGAGAATACGCAAACTAGTGGAAACATAAGTGATTCAACTCAAGGAATCATGAACCCCAAAGTCAACCTTATACTTTTATTTGTTTCTCTAATTTTACCGTCATGGAATCCTTTGGCATTGGCAGTAAGTGTATGTAAGAGATAAAAAGCTCTGCTTAATTTGTGCATTGTGTCATACTCGGTCTTCTGTTTATGTTTGTTTCTGTAATATGTGGGTTTAGAAAGTCCTTTAAATTATTTCTTTTAATATATACTAATTATATTTTATTGAATCTGTGTTATATATACCTACAGATTTGTTGACGAACCAGAGACATGCAAGATTAAAAGTGTCTCTGCACTAGTATGAAATATAAGCATATTTCTCCGGTACTAATTATTATCTTCTACTAATTATATTACATTTGATTCGTGTCATAACAGATGCAATAATTGAAATTCTCTTTTTTCTGAGCGTTGGTGTCGTTACCTCAACATGATTACTTGAAAAGCAGTAATTAATATTACGAATTTAATTGGACGTATACACAAATGCATATTTTAATATAAATTTGAAATTTCTCGCTTTAGATGGATTTAATAGTTTTGCTCTGATAACGAGATTTGATATTATTTTTACGAATGCTTATAACGTGTGCACATATTTTTCGGTTTCACGATTAACTCCGGCATAGTATACGGAGGGTTAACTGACTTATGTTAGATTTATAATTTAGTATTATAGTCAGCATAATATCTCTCATTTTTTCTTTTTCGGAGCGTGTGTGGCACCAAGTAATGAATTCGGTTCCGTCGAAAATAATGTCTACAGAAAGAATACTTCGTTTAAGGAAGTATTAAGAATACTTCGTTTAATTTGTGCATATGTAGAAATTATTGTACATGTTATACATTGTTCGTAAACTTTATTAACCCCTTGTCCTACGACAACGAGTGAGACTCGTGGTAAGAAATTTGGCTCAAAAACAATATAGAGTGTGTTACTGGAGGTATATACTTTTTATTTTGATGTCAGTTTGTCTGTTTTTTCCGCTTTCTTGAGATCAAACTAATAATGTAAAAAACGCAACTGATAACTTCAATTAATACATTAAAAACTACTCCTAAAAACTCCTTCCTGATTTTTGACAGAAATACGCGTTCTCCGACGTTCCTTGACAGGAAACATTTTTCCCTATCACTAATTTTCGAGTAATGGAATTATGCCCAGAAAACGGGCTTTTCAACGCACCGTGCGTCCCACCAATTAGGATACTGAGCGTTCCATTCAGAAAATTCTATGCGGTCTTCGAGAAATTGTAGATAGCACACACGTGCCCATCATTTTGCCCAGGAGCGTACGCGTACGCATTGTACTAGAGGGTCCGTTTCTGGTAATAAGTACGGATGATCGTTTCAAACCGTCCCCGGTTGGTAGATTTGAATCCGACCGGTGAAGGATGAAAAGTAGCCGGTATTGCGAACCGGCTCTCGTTCACCGGCTTGTTCGAGAGCACACGGTCTGTCGCCGGTGAATTGCGGGACTAGCGATTTTCCGTCGCTTTTGTGCGAGCCGTTCCTTGTTTCCGCAACGTTATTCCCGCGAAATTACCTCCCCTCTCCCTCCCCTCCTCTCCTTGGTGCGTCGCAGCGACGGTGCCGAACCGCGGACGTTTTTCATCGGGAAGATCGGGCCGACGTCGGGACATTTTTCAATGGAACGTCCGCCGAGCGTCGCAGCCATTTTCTGCTCCGTTCAAAACTTGCCGACACTTTGCTGTTAGCCGACGCGTCGTCGGCCGGAATGTCAAACTTTCTTTTTTCACGCCGCGCCGGTATCGGCAGTCCAGAAAAAACGCAGAAGTTCTCATCGTTCTTTGTTGCGGCGCGGGACTTCCGTAACGCAAACGAAGTCAAAACATTAGGACAGGTTCGACAATGAGCGTCGGGACAGGTACCATACCTGTGTTTAGGGTGTTCCGTTACCGTTAGCGGCACACGGCCAACCAGGCACCGGGCAATGGCCGGAGTCTTCCGAACGGCGGAACCATTATTTCGGCAGCACAATGGCCCGGTATCGCTTAATTAGTTCTGAACAATTTCCGGCGAAACCTTCGGTACTTTCAATTCAATTAGTATCGTCTATGAGGTCGGAACTGCTGCGCCGGACTGTCCAAAATTATTTCACAATTTCCCGGCATTGTCTCCTTATGTATTGCGCAACGAAGACCCCCGAAATTCACAAATGGTGGGCCACTTTTCGGCGGGAGTTTGACGTGCGTACATTTGCCATGATTTTTTACTTGATGCACTTAAAACGATATCGTAAATGTAGATATTTTAATTTCGACTACTTCAGTGTGACGAATGTGTGTATCTGTAAAATTGTAAGTAGAATATTAGTAAGAATAGAATTTAAGGATTATATAATAGAATATAAGTAAGTAGAATTTAAGGATTTGACTGATCACTGCTAGTCACGGTGCATTTAAAGCGCACAAAGAGATTCAGTTTATTGCTCGCTTACGGTGACCACCGTCGATAAAATGGTGATTCAACTTTCTAGCGAAATTGTGAATCCGCATTCCGCAGTTTAATAATGAAACATTCAATCAGCCAGGACCCCAGTTTCGACGCCATGGGATCCGAAGGGTCGACAATGAAAGTGGAGTACATGGCGAAGAATTTTTTGGCCATGTCCGCGCGTTAGTGGTACAAGTGGAGGTCGCACAGCCCCCCGTAATAAAGGGTGTATGATTTCAAAAGATGGAACAAAAATAAATGGAGATATAGAACGGTCCTTCATAAAAGGGGACGCGTGGAAAGCTGTTGTAAGGTGATACTGGCCGGTTGAACCCTCCAACGCTCGCTCCCCGTTTATGTCCTTTCTCCCTCACTCTCTCTCCCTCTCTCTCTCTTGCTCCCTTTTGCTCTCTCCCACCACCTTTTCCCTAGCGATATACCCGCAAAGAGGATCGGATTTGTTATGACATGAAACTATTCGAAACTCGATCTTAGAGGGAAGGGTTTAATATTTTGACAAGGGTCTTCCGTCCCGGGGGTACGTGTCATTGCACATATTTCCGGTACAAATCGTTTTAGACGATCGTGCCTCGTATAACCGATCGTGACGCTTCTCGGTTTCGGGGAGAATCTTATAGAAACACACCTGCCTCCGACGCTGTCGTCCTTCCTTCGGGATAAACGGTTCCCGTGTTTCTCACGTATTGTCCGAGCGGGGGTGTGAATAGCCTAACAGTCGATCTCCGATTTTGGCTCTGCAACACTGGGAGAAAATTGCCAAATACGTACTGGTTACCTCAATGCGCACTGCACCTACCCCTATGAAATTAATTTGTTATTGTTCATTGTATGCAACAGCTGGCGATGAATCTACCGGTATCTACAGCCTGTTCTTTCTACAATACAATCGCATGTTTCAACGGGAACCTGTTGTACTGTATTCTCCAAGTTAACAATAATAAGCAGTAACTTTCCTAAAAATACCATAGAAACATTTAAACGTGTCAAAACATTTCTTTATACATTAATTAAAACTTGTACAGGGCAACATTTTTGGGTCACCCTGTGGTTCTCACTTATAGCAATCCTTGAGTGAGTACTCATTTTCGGGTTGAATTAAGTATTTCATAAGTTTCCTAAATGGTATTATTAGGCGTACAAATTAATTTCACGAGGTCCCTGAGACTTGAGTGAACATTCGAGGTCGATGGTCAGTGAAATATATTTCGATGAAATAGATTGTAAATCTTTTTAATTCGCAGACTGAAGTGTTAAATCGACCAAATTCTTCTAATGTGTCATTTGATTGTACGTCCTCGTCAAACAGTCTCTAAAAATACGCAGCCGATCGAACACGAGGTCGTGGAGCGAAACGGTGCATACATGCATTTTGGGAATAATTCGCGGTCAGACGCGATTAACACTTCTCCGCGAGCACTGTCCTCTTTTTGGCGGTGTGTCACATGCTGCCCACGGAAATAGGAAAGTAACGAGGCAAGCGTCGGCCAGATAATAAGGGATTTTACGCAAGCAGACGTCGCAGGACGTCGCGTCGGTCGAGTACTTCCGCCATTACTCCACCGAACAATGCGGATTAAACGTCCAGCGTACATTCTCGGTAAGCGTCAATCGGTCTGCCTCCAGTCAATCTTAACATGCTCCCGGGTAATTGACAGTCATTTAATTAGCATACCCCGCGGGAAATATAATGCTGCCTGTTGGCGGTAGTGGCTTCGCTTTCTTCTTCTTTTTTTTTTCTTTTTGTTTTTCTCCCCGGGCCCTGAATAAAACAAAAAAGAACATAATAATCGTTGATTTGACAAGGAAGAACGTGACCGGAACCAAAGTCGACGGGAACTCCGCATAAAATTTCGCGGGGCTTTAATTTCAACGCGCCGCTCCGGTGTACGTTCCGCTTGTAACATTTATTATTTACAGTGTAATTCCAACTAATTCCATTTTGACGCGGGAAATTTTTCATTTGTATCATTATCGCGAAATGGCGCCGGCTCGCGCAAAGACGTACGAACAGTTCCGCTTTTCACCGAATTTTAATTAAATCCCAACGAGGCGCGCTAATAAGAATACTTGTGTTAACCAACTCCCTTCTTTCGTATCGATACCATTTGTTTGTATAATTCAAATAAGTCGAAGAGCGATGGTCCACTTCTTTTTGATCGTCATCTACAACAAAAAATTCTACTCTCCAGATAAAATTACATCCAGTGCATAATGCTGGAGTGCAACGCTTGTATTTCTCTCACGACCATAACGATTTGTAATCGTAAAGATTATACAGCTTTCGTTCCGTACTATTTATTTATAAATTATATTTAATTATAATCCTAACTGGCTGCGTGTATACATTGTCCTTCGCAACACATGTATCTTATAATAAACCGTTTGTGTACATTACACGGTGTATAATAGTATAGAACGTATCATACGTATACTATACACAACAATACACTGTATGATATGCACAATTATGTTGTACACTGTATAATGTATAGAATTATGTTGTACACGGCTTGACATACACACGTATTGTGGCCCGGCTAATTTAGAGCGCTTTGTTGCGTTTACAGCTAGAATATGCATTATAACTCGATTACAATGGACCTCTTTTTAGATTACAATGGACAAACCAGCTTTCGACTTCTTTCTCCAACGTTCTCCACAAAATATCCAGCAAGCTACTGCAAAAGCTGCAAATTTGAATCCGTTCAGAACATATAGGAAACCGAGTCGTGTCAGCTGCCTGAGCACCTAACCCGGAATTACTGTACCAGATTATAGAGTGGTTCGAAGAGGAATCCTCGAAATGACAACGCACACGCGTCGGGTTCGCTGTCTATCTCTGTGCACCGTCAAACGCGACCTATTGAAAATTCAACGCATTCCAAAGTTAACAGTTGAACTAACGAATTTAAATTGCTGTGTAGTTGCACTTGACGGCGACGGTCTCCTGGGAGCCCATCAAGCTTTGATATTCGGAGGTGTTGATTACGTCTTGAGATGGATGACATGCCAGGAGTTCCACGTGAACCTGGTGTACCGTGTCAAAGGCCCGCCGATGCAAGACTTCCGCCGCTGGGACGAGTTATTATAATTAGCCGTCGAATCAATTTATCGTCGAATTTATCACACGCCGGCACACCTACCCCGGGTCAAGTGCCAACGAACCCGCGTACCCCGTTGTCGAACGCGAATTCGCATAACCGCGATCTTCCGGAGATGGGGGGGGGGGGGGACACGCCGGGTAATACCGATATTAGACTGGATTAGAGTTCGACTGTAATTTCATCCGGCGAACGTCTACCGCGATATTACACGCAGTATGTCTGTGTCCCATTTAACTGGCTTCATAGAAAATGGTAACAATTAATATTTCTAGGCACTCCTATTATTCAAACCTCGAATATCCACGTTCTGTTTTAGATCGCATTTTCTCGTAGAACATAGATCGAATTCACTTTTAACACTAGGTTTATGGAGCACTAAAACTGGCTATTTTACATTACATTATAAAAATAACGAGAATGTGCTGCCCAAATTACTTTAATTGTAAATTAAAAATGTCAGAACCCGCTATTTTGACGGGTCTCGTAAACCTAGTGTTAAACGAGAGAAAGAAAACAATTGAATTCATTTTTCAGATTGCTTTATTGAAATTTCACTACATCGCCAATAATAATGGAGGCGTCTCGAGCTGGAGTCCATTCATGGTAGCGTTGCCATTCAAGAAAATCATTGTCCCCTAACACTGTATATAAGATCAGAAATGTATACAATTTCCATTATCATCATAAACGTGTGAAGAAGACTAATTCTCAGATGTAGGTAATTAAACGTAATCGTACCTTACACTCATTTTTAATTTCTGTGGGACACTTCTTCGCTCGTTTTGCCAGATCACACATTAATTGTTTGTAAGTCTGAGAAAATAATACAACGAATCATTACGAGTCCGGAAGATAAGTCACACATTTATTACAAGTATAGCATAAAATGTAATATATACATCACAGTTCTCTGCTTGTGCCGGTTCCATGATAAATCCTGACAATAGAATGAGGCAAACAAGTAGGAAAGGGAACTTCAGCTTTCGGATCATGGTTGCGTTAGAGTACTCCGAAGTTTCTCGAGCCAATGATTGTCACAGCTGTGTCTTCCTTTTATATGAAGCACTTGAGGCAGATCGTGACAAATATTTTTTACGAGAACACTTTATAATTTAATTCGTACATTTGTGCGATAAATGTTTATTCGTATGCAATTTTCGTGTAGCACGTGAAACGAGCTAACACGACTGTGATAGCACTACTGTGATCGTTTTTTTTTATGTTACAACGAAACTGCGGGTTGAAAGAATCGGAGCCATAACAAAAGAGTATTGTATTTTCAATAAACTGTACAAATTTTCGAATGCCACTACACCTCCCTCCTGTATACTTATAAAGTGTTCGGTGAATGTTCTAACAATTTATTTAATTGCACAGATTTATTTATTGAAATTTCATTACATGGTCAATAATAGTGGAGGCATCTGGAGCTGCAGTCTATTCATGATAGCGGGTGCCATTCACGAAAATCATTGTCTTCTAGCACTGGATATAAATGTATAAAATTTTTATTATCATCATAAAAGTGTGAAGAAGTCTAATTCTGAGATGTATGTAATTAATAGACTGCGGATCTTTATGCAAAATAAAAATTTTCTACCTGAATTGCAACAAATTCGAGTGAAATAGAAATTTATTTTCTTTCTTAATATGTTTAATAGCTTGAAAATAATGTAACAACATTTTAAAATTTTTCTAATGTTTCTACTGTCTTAAAATACGCCTACCCATTTTTGTCGGAAATGCGCAAAATCCGCAATCTAGTAATTGAACATAAACTTACATGACAAATTCTTTTAATATCTGGGGGACATTTCCCCAGATCCCTTGCGAAGTCACACAACCATCTTATATACCACTGGGAACATAATGCAACGAATCATTTCAAGTCCATAAGAAAACACACATATTTATTACAAGTATAGCATAAAATGTAAAATATACATCACACTTGAAGCTTGCTTGTGCCGGTTGCATGATAAATCCTGACAATAGAATGAGCCAGACAAGTAAGAAAGGGAACTTCAACTTTCGGATCATGGTAGCGTTAGCGTACTTTGAAGTTTCTTCAGTCAACGATTGTCACTGCTGTGCCTTGCTTTTATATCAAAAGCTTGAGGCAAAACGTGACAAATTTTTTTACGGGAACACTTCATAACTTAATTTGTATTTTGCGCGATAAATGTTTATATGTATGCAATTTTCGTGTGGAACGTGCAACAAGGTAACACGACTGTGATAGAACGACAGTGATCGTTTTTTTTTATGTTACAACGAAACTGCGGGTTGAAAAAACCGGAGCGATAGAAAAAGTGTTGCATTTTCAATAAACTGTAAAAATTTTCGAATGCCACTACACATTCCTTCAGTATACATTTACAGCGTTGGATTAACGTTTTAACAAGTAAATTGATAAATAATAGAATTCATTTAATTCCACAGATAGTTTTATTGAAATTTCATTACATCGCCAATAGTAATAAAGGCATCTGGAGCTGGAGTCCATTCATGATAGCGGTGTCATTCACGAAAATCATTGCCCCCTAGCACTGGATACAAGAACAGAAATGTATAAAATTTTTATTCTTATCATAAAAGTGTGAAAAAGATTAATTCAGGGATATCGGTAATTAAACATAAACGTACCTTACAAATTCTTTTAATATCTGGGGGACATTTCCCCAGATCCCTTGCGAAGTCACACAACCATCTTATATACCACTGGGAACATAATGCAACGAATCATTTCAAGTCCATATGAAAACACACATATTTATTACAAGTATAGCATAAAATGTAAAATATACATCACACTTGAAGCTTGCTTGTGCCGGTTTCATGATAAATCCTGACAATAGAATGATGCAGACAAGTAAGAAAGGGAACTTCAGCTTTCGGATCATGGTTGCGTTAGAGTACTCCGAAGTTTCTTGAGTCAATGATTGTCACTATTGTGTGCTCCTCTTATATGAGACACTTCGGGAAGAGGGTTACAAATAATGCTTACTGCCATAAATGTTTATCTCTATGCAATTTTCGTGAAGAACGTGAGGTGAGGTAATAGACTAATAGCATGACTGTTATAATATTTTTACATTAGAGCGAGACTGCGTGTTGGAAGAATCGGAGCGGTTGAAAAAGTGTTGTATTTTCAATAAACTGTCTAAATTTTCGAATGCAACTACACCTTTCTCCAGTATACGTATAAAGTGTTGGATGAATGTTCAAACAATGAAATTGTTAAGCGAAAGAATTTATTTAATCGTACAGATTGCTTTATTAAAATTTTATTACATTGTCAAGAACATTGTATATCTGCACTTAGAGTCCATTTCACGATGGTGTTGCCATTTGGGAGAATCATTATCCTCTGGCACTGCATGTAACAAGAGAAATGCGCAGAATTTTTATTATTCTCGTAAAGTTGTGTTCTAGTCTAAGAAATATTTATTATTAAACATAAACGCAACTCACAAAGCAATCCCACGTATTTATTATTTGGTAGGTAGATACCTAGCATCTCTTTTCTTTCTCTATGGAAACAAACGACAATACAATTATTCATTGCAAGTCCAAAAGGAAAGACACGCATTCATTAAAAATATAACATGAAAATCTAAAATATGCTTTAACTTACAGACAATTCTGCTTGTGCCGATTCCATGAAAAATCCTGACAACAGCACGAGGCAAACAAGTAGGAAAGGGAACTTCAGCTTGCGGATCATGATTGCGTTAGGGTACTCCGAAGTTTCTCTCTATCTAATGATTACCACAGTTGTGTCCTCCTTTTAAATGACACACTCCAGGAAGAACGTGACAAATAATTCTCGCGTTATCTCTTAAAAGTGTAATTCGTATTTTGGGCGATAAATGTTTTATTACAGTCTAAAGATAATTTTGTGTTGGAAATGCAGGAGCTATTAAACAAAGCAATACTGTATTTCCAAGGAACTGTATTTATTAGCTGAAACAATTTGGTCATCATATTCTTCAATATTCTAACAATTAAATTGTTAGAGAAAACAATTTTTCAATTTTGCAGACTGTTTCATTGAAATTTTGTTACAGTGTCAATAATAACATCAGGAACCAGAGTCTATATTAGTGTTTTCATATCGCGGTCGGGAAAAAGCATCAGTATGATCTGACTCTGATTTCATATGAATAGGGTACCAACTATTAGAATAGAAATTGATTCGTGATGCTTCTTCCGCAGAAACTAGTCGATCTACCTAATCTCGATCTAAAACAGAGCTTCCCAAAGTGGTCGATACCGTTCCATTGTGGGCGATGGAACGATTCAAGGGGTCAATACAGTCACGTCTCTATATATGTCGCCAAGGCCTGGATGATAAACGTCGCGGAATTATCCCCACTGCTGCGGGGAATACCCCGCGAGGGGCCACGCAGCTCAATAGGCCTCGGACGCCGAGAAGTGTAAACATAACACTGTTCCGTGTTATATATATATAATTTAATTGTTTAATGTTGCTTGAACATCAAAGGTCATTAGCAACACGGTAGATTTTCTTACAATATATTATACATATTTGTATCCTTGATATACTTGGCAAGACCGGCGATATACTCCTTAGAACTTAACAGAATGGGTAAGGATCTAGGCAACTTAGCATTTTTCCTTTCATTCTCATATTTTTTGCATTCTATTATTAGGTGGTTTATGTTAATTGGTACATTACATATATCGCAGATCGTATTTTCTTTCTTATTTAACAAAAATGAATGGGTTACTTCTGAGTGCTCAATTCTGATTCTAGAAACTGAAGTTTGAATTTGACGATCTACTGGACTTGGAAATTGTTCACATATATCGAGAGTTCACCGAAACAATATGAATGAACTTTTCGTTCATTCGCTCGAAGAAGGTAGATCTTAAGAGGGGCGGCGAGTAATTATCTGAAAAAGGGGCGGTAAGGGCAAATCAGTTTTGGGAACCGTAAAGAATCGCGTTCGGGCGACCCGTTGTCCTTTCAATTGTCCGAATTTCGGACGGTTCTCGATAATTGAGCGGGAAAGAAGGGACTGAATGGGACTATCTGGACAGTAAACGGTTGTTCGACAGCGCGCTCGCAAATTCAGTAATATTCCGGCAGCGGAGCGGAGCGGCATCGAAGTTTCAGGGACGCAGACGCTCGAAATGCCGGAAGCCCGATGTCGTTCTGGAATTGAATGGAACTGCGTGTTATAGCTGCCAGGCAATTAACCGTTGCATTCGACTACTGTGTCCTTGCATGGACCGAGAGAAAACAAGGTTGGTCCTCTTGCGGATGCTCGTAGATTCGCAGCAGCTCATCCGGCCTCGCGCAGTGTTGCCTACCCGCTGCTAGAGTTCGGTTCGCCGGATAGGGCACTCTAATTCGTTGCAATCAGGGGAACCTTCGCCGGTGTTTGCCCACCTTGTTGCGCCTCTATTAGTTCCGCGTCAGAAAGCATGCTCACGTGATTTGTATCCCCAATGCGCCGCCTCGTCTGGACCAGACGCGTGCGTAAGTCCCGCATTCAAAGAAGCCCCGCTTGCCACGCCACCAACGTCCTTCTAATTTCGAGTAAACACACGTTTCAACGAAGTACGTATTTCGAATTGAAGACAAAATCTACAAGTAATTCTCCGGCTAAAAACCCCCGCTTCCGGTTTGCACGGTTGTTTGCCACCGTTGTGCATCAGTCACGAGGCTCGCTCGTTCCGCGACGCTTTTAAACACATTACTCTGTTCTCGATTATTGATGCAATTATTCACCTGTTTACTGGAAAAAAATTCCTTCGGAAATTTACAGTTTGCTTCACCGTACGTTTTTCTGAAACTCCCATTTGCCTGTTTTCGCGGTGTATTTTAGAATTGCGCGCACGAGGTCACGAGTCTCGCTCGTTCCGCGACGCTTTTAAACGCGTTCCTTTTTTCTCGATTATTGACGCAATTATTTTCCTGTTTGCTGCAAAAAATTCCTTCGGAAATTTACAATCTGTTTCACTGAACCTTTTTTTTTTTGTAACTCGTACTTGGCCGTTGTCGTGGTGTAACATTTTAGAATTGCGCGCACGAGAATACTAAATGTGAAATGTAATTGACGTGGATCTTCGAGCGTTAATTGAGCGGACCTGAAATGTCTTCGAGCATCATGAATTTCAATGAACCGCAGAACAATATACAGAGAACAGTTTTCAATTAGCGCTAATGATCTCCCGCTAAAAGCAGAATCACATCCAGATTTTAAATGCTTCTAGGATCAGTTCGAAACTATTTTAAAAATCAGGTAATTTTTAATCAACCTAAAAAGGGCAATTACGCAATAGAATTGGCGCAAGGGAAAACCGGCGAGCTCTTACATAATGCATTTTTAATCTTGCCACTTTTATAGCCGGGTGTCATTGTACCTACGAGATCAATAACGTGCCGATATCCGTGTTCGCAGACTGCCACTACATTCTAACCCTTGTAGTACGTTGACATTCTTATATCATTTATTTACTGAGTACACGGTACACATTCTTCTATAACTTCCGGAAGAAATAATTAAACACATGACTGTGCGCTTCGGTCTGTCTTCTGACTGAAAAAGTGATCGAAAGAAAAAGTACGTTTTTGTGCTCGAAAAGAAAAGAACTAAACGTTTCTCACAATTGATTGCAGAACATTTTCTATAAATATCTTAAATCTAGTTATCGTGAAGACAGATATTGTACTATAGCGCACAGAAAATTTGGCAAAGAAAGCATTTTAACTAAAATTTTAACACTGGAAAAATTTTCTAAGCAGAATATAAACTAAATGTGTGTTATTTTTCGAATGAAACGGTTGAAGGAACTAATTTTTGTTTCCCGTTTTATATTAAAGAATCGTGCACAACGTGTGCAGATAAAGCTCAATTTTTCTACGATTAGCCTGGGACATCATACAAATCAAAATATGTAACTTGCGTATGTTTATTCTAAAAGCAGAAATATGCGAATGGGCATAGTTCAAGCTATCGTTCGGGTCTCCAGCGACCCGGGCATCGTCCATCAACGGCCGAGACTGTCCGCGGAACGGAAAAGTTCCAAAGAGTTCGCTAACAAGCTTCGGTCGGCCGCCTTTTTGCTTGTTTGTCGACGCTTAATGAGTCTTATTACTTCGGATACTCGATAGCAGAGGGTGATATCGGTGGAAATCGGATCGCGCCTTTTACGCCGAAAGATCGCGCCGAATAAAACGATCGGAAGAACTTTGGTCGTTACGCAAGCTCGATGAACAAAAGGAGGAACTGCTCACGGAATTGCTCAGTCTAAGCATAGACGAGCTCCGTTCGAAAGTGCAATTGCGCTTGTCAGAACTTATCGAGTGCCTGATCTCGTAACTCATCCCACACCCTTCCTCTCCCTTTCTCTTCCTCCAACCCTCCCACGACTCGGCAACTCACCCCTCTTTACCTTTCTTCCTCTCCGTTACTTTGTCTCCCTTTTTCCCCTCTCGTCAACCTTCTCTCTCTCTCTCTCTCTCTCTCTCTCTCTCTTCTCTCCTTCCTGTCCGTTCTCGGTGCACCGACCTTCTTTAAAAGTTGATCTAAAACATCCATTAACGATAGCTCGGCACGGCCCTACCTTCACGAAGTTCAGGAATGGCAATTTGTAGCGGTTCAATTAAAAGACTGAAAAACCAGCGATGGGCGAATCCAAGAGTCGCATTTAGTTTCGTTGCTAGGTCGCCGCGTCTTGAGCGTCCTGTAGTTCGAAGTTTTGCGACAAGAGCTGCGCGAGATTTAATTGTCAAGCCTTATTAAAGAGGAGCAGCTATTCCGAGCGATGTTGACGTTAACGGGATTGGGAAAAACAAACCCATCAGTTCGTGGACAGGAAAGTGGTCGCATTGAATGCTGGCGAGGACCGAGCTTGATAATAATAACCATAGAAAAGTCTTCAAATTGTAATAACTGTACATTTATAGTATACAAAATGTGGTGGAACAAAGTATTATTTTTGTCTATGGCTTGACGCAATTTTTAATATCTCAAGAAAATTGTGTTTCTAGTGCGACAAAGTTTCGATCTTGAGAATCCGTATTCCCTTTCTACCCTTTCGTATTGAACCTTACGCAGTTTTGTTGGAAATGCATAAAATCCGACGCACGACGTTTAAAATTTATAGGAGCCAGTAAGAAATGAACAGTGGGGAATCATAATTTACAGATCAGAGGAAATCTCGAAAATACATAGCGTTCGGCGCATTCTTCAGTTTAAATTCATATTCGAGAAAGGAAGGCGATGGAGTTCGAACCATGTTACAAGAGAATATAGATCTCGAAAGCGTTTCGAAAAGGAAATGCGCCAATTTGAAAAACGACCGACCGGCTAGACTGGATGCAGGCTAAGTTACTTCCAGAAGGTCCCCATCATAGATTGATATATGTGTGCGCTCCTCCGTGCATTTTAGTGAAAGAACATCCTGTCTCATTGAGTAATGTTATCAAACTGAAACTTTTATCGCTGATGAAAGTTTCCTCACGGCGTGACCCTCTGCCGCTCGGAATGCGAAATGAACCTTCACAAATTTCCACAAACTTGTTTTCGGAGCAGCAGCTCGGACGGATAACGAGGAGAAAACTAATTGACAGTAATGACAGAAATATTCCACTAATAAATATCACATTAGCTACGTAATGATTAATTCTCCAGCGTGTCACTTTATCCACGCAATACTACTTATTCACGTGCTACACACTGATATCATCTGCAAAAAGTGTACATTCTCCGTACAAAAGGGATCAAACTTCCGGCTACACGTAATCGTCACAAACCGAAGCTGCTGTGACTTAATAATGACAGACAGCTACGTAAGATTTCTGTCTAAAAATGTTGGTTGCAAACAAAATTCGGCACAATTCCGATCAAGTACAAACGTCATTGACATTCGAGTGTCCGAATACAATATTATGTCGCCTTGGATAAATATTCTAACGAGATGAAATATTTTCCGGAGCTTCCATAGCAGATGACCCGGGAGGCTAGGCGTCCGCGGAACTTTCGCCGGACGGAAATTGTTATTCGAGCGTGAAAGTTGTAAATTATTTACCGCGGGAACCCGCGTATTTCATCTCCGTCGCATAATTCGCTTTTCATGCCAGTCGCGGCGTCATGAAGCGGGTCCGGCTACGTCGTCGTCTGAAACTAATAAAATTGCATTAGCCAGTCATCGGGCGTCACTCTGTGCACAGCTGAGCGTACTCGACGTCATGCTCGTCGAGTGGCCAGCCCTCAAACTCAGCGAATAGATTTTTTCCCTGAACGCGGCCAGGGACCGGTGACGTCACCGGTGGGGGCAAAGGGAAAGGAGAAAAGACTCGGGTAAAGGCGAAGTGAACTATCACGGAAAATTGCGCAGCGGAGCGTTCTTCCAGAAAATCGACAGTTTCTTCTATTTGTCAGGTCGCGCTTTTAGGATCAAAAGAATGAAACTTTAATTAGCGACCCGGGCTAGGTAGGTACGTGTCGGCGCGCGCGAGAGAGAGAAAGAGAGAGAGAGAGAGAGAGAGCTGGAGCAAGCAAGGCCTTCCTGGTCCTTCTGTAGGTCCTTACGCACTCTCACAAAAGAGGGCCACCGCTTTCAAACGGCCAAGTTGCACGGTTTAAGGCAATCAAACGCCCCTATCTATGGCTTTGCCGTTTGCAATATGGGAATACTACGGTCAATTAGCATCCTGCTAATACCCTCGCGTGTCAAACTACCACAATGACGAAACATCGAATGAAACGAAACGATAAATAATGAACTCTGCTAAGTGAAAGTGATAAACTCAATAATACACTCAATGTTTGGAAATCGGAAGTGTTGAAATAGTTTTTGGTGCCACTGCGACTGCTTGTCGTAGATTTTCGCACGCATGCGTCGCGAATGCAACGAGAACAACGCCGTGGGACCAGATCCGAACGAACGTAGAATTAACCAGCACGTGGAGGATCCATGAATTCTTCGGCAAGTGATCGAACATTAATCCCGTAAATTGTTACGGGCGAAAACGCAGGCCCGTGCAAACAACAGTTTATTCTACGGGTCGGGGTCTACCGGAGGGCATAGAATCAACATTTATTCAGGCGTGCGTACCGCGAACGTTGGCTCGGCCTGTACACAATTTGATTCATTTACATGCGACCGCGTCGCGGCCGCATGCCGAATCGCGCATTGAATACCCGTTCGCCTTATATTCCATATCCATCTTCGTTATCCGCCGTCGCGTCGTCCCCGTGGATTCTTTCCTCCGGCATTGTGGCGGGCAACGAGCACTATACCGCTCCAACCCCCGTCGCGGTGACGCAAGGACGGCTCGCATTTATATGAACCGACCGAATAGAGATTCTATTTTTGTATGGACAGACATTATATAGTAGGTCAAGACAAGTTGCGCGGATAGGAGATTCCCTTCTATTGTGTCTGGAGCGGCGAGGGTTTGAACAGCGCGGGGGGTGGGGGATGAACAGTGGACGAGAGGAAAGGGGTGGTTGCAAGGCAGAACTCCAATATTCGGAATTTATAACCCCTCGTAACTCAGTCGGTTTCTGCACCTAATACCGGGCCGACCTCTAGCCAGCAACCTGCATCCCGTGCATCCGGCTGCAGGATGTCCGAAATCATCTTATCGCTATACTTTAGGGTCATTATGCGTTCTCATATCCACGGGGAAATTGAAGTTCAAACCGGAAAGAATGTGTACGAGAGAGAGAGAGAGAGAGCAGTTGTTGCTCGACGGGAAGTCGAGCCGTGAAATACGCGGCATTTTCGGCTCGAGTGATAGCGCGGCGCAGTCTTGGCAGCACGACGGATGCTCACTTTTCGGGGCTAACCAGTTAGGACGCCCGATAACGCGTGATTTATCCGCCCTGCACCCGGATACATGAAAATATACCGGCAGCCGTGACTTCGTTCGACGTTTAGACCGAGTTAATACCGGGGAATTCCCGAGTCCCGAGTCGAACCGACCGTGTCCTGCCGATAGGAATGTTATTTAACATTAGAACTACCACACCAGTCATAATGACCGGTTTGACAACTTTATTTGAAAATTCCTACTTCATGTTATATTTTTTCTCCGCAATGACTTCTGCAGGGACAGCTGAAGGAATAATATAATAAACTTTAATTTTGTTTTATTCATTTAAAATAAAAATCATTTTTTGTCATGGCTACTTATACCGGTACCAGTCAATTTGAGTGGTGTGAAGTTATTGAACCGTACAGTATGAAGGGAAGGACCATAACAACCGGACAATTTTTTTACAAGCTTGTCGCTGGCATATCAATTATTAGCCAAAAGAACCACACTGTTTGGCACAATAAGCGGAAACAAAAGAGAACTCACAAAAATTTGTAAAACGAAGAAGGATACCATGGCTCGCTTTTCGTCGCTGCTGTATCGATTAAATGAGATTACACTCACGATTTATAAAAATAAGCCGAGGAAGAAAGTTTTTGTCCTGAGCTCAAAACATAAAACCGTCAAAATGGGAAAAAACGAAAAGGGCCTACCTGAAACGGTCGAATTTTATAGTAAAACAAAATTTGGGGTAGATATAGCAGACCAATTGGCAAAAAAATATAGCGTGAAGTCGGGATCAAGAAGATAGTCAAAGTGACTGGTTCCTAATTTTTTCTTTCACAGTTACTGAAATTATATAAATGTTTTCATCAGAACTTTTTGAATGAACTTTTTCATTGAAGCACATGTTAAAATAGAAATGGCATTAGGTTTGAATAGATCTAGTCTTGTCATTATTACAAAGCAATATTCATCAGTTGTATTTATTACTCGGTAGTTCTAGTGTTAATCTGTTTCTACTAAAAAATTGTACACGTAAATATACCGATCACAATTTAGTAATTATGATCAATCCTAACTTTCCAGTGCTCGTTTCATTGAATGAATTCGAGTTTCGTGGAAAGGTGTGATTAAACATGTTACCTCTATGCATTCTCATCCATAAGTGTTCAAAAAATTAATAAATTTCCAGGCCCACTGTGCATGGTTTAAGGAAAAAGACGACAATCATTATTTTCATTATATAGAAGAAATGCTGCTACTTAGAACCTGTAGTTAAGTTTAAAATTTGATAATTTTCCAAATTAATTTGGAATCCCATAATAATTCCCGATAAATTGGACGTATTCGCAAAGATGTGCCGCGGATTACATTTTCATTTGTAATGCCGCACAAACAACGATAATTTTGCGCAATTTCCAATATAATCCATACATACTTAATTATACGCATTTAATACATGCATCAATTTTATTCGGAAAGCAAGGTCAGACTGCTCATCAAATCAATATTCAATATTGCGTGCACGGCATCGGGTATTTTTGAACACGATATTTCAACCGAACAGAATAATATTTCGTGACATCTCAAATGTATCAGCCAGCCGATGCTTCGTCGAAAATGTCCGATACAAATTTTACTGTAACAATCGCCTCCGTCTCTCCGAATTTACATAATTTCCTTCGCGTTCGATCGAAAACGAAAATAACAAACTGCATAAGTAAACATACGAATAGGCCGCAAAACTACTAAACGCGAACACTCGCGTTGCAACGAAGAACGAACGAACGCGTGCGAAACATCAAAAAGTCTTTCACGCAAGCTTTTTATTTTTTAACCGGAGACCATTCTCTGATTCAACGCACGCTGATCGACGCAAAGCATAGCGCACTCACTTTGACTCAAAGCAAGCTAAATACCAACAACAAAAAAAAGAGAAAGTCCACAAACATTCTTTTTGATCCAAAGCGTAACCGACGTGATAAAGCTGTTTCAACCCTGAACCCTTCCAGCCGTCCTCAAAAATAAAAAAAAAGCAGTAGTTTCAGAACGCGGTAAAACAGTAAGACCGAAGAACTGCGCCGGTAAAAAGAGTTTCAATAATAAAATGTCAACTGCAATTCCGGTGCGCGCAAAAAATATCAAATCCGAGAGGCTGCGAACCGGTCCGGTATCCGAAACAAATAAATTCCAGAACGGCGCAGAGATCGTAGTCTATTTGCAACGAAAGGAGAACGGTGCGGCCCGGCGCGGCGGTTGAAAGGTAGCAGAACGCTGAAGAGCGGGAGATTACGCTTAGGCCCCGAAGACAGAGCTCGCCGGGTATTGATTTCGCATTCGCGCGTAAGTGCGTCCCCGGGCTGCCGGTAAGGTATTATACACCGATAAATTCGCGAAACCGCATATCTCAGGGCAATCGTAATACATAGTCGGAGGCGTTTCCACGAGAAAAATATAACCTCCGAAGCAGATTCCCCGGGGCTCTATACAGCCACGTTTTTCTACGCTTCCGCCTTCGAGGCCCGGCGCGGAGCATTGCTCCGAGCAGTTTCTTTTCTCCGCTGGGCCGCAGCTCCTTCTACCGTTTCTTTCGCGTTTTAATGGGCAGTCGTAAAGTACAGGAAAATTAAAAATTCATACCGGCGAAAATTTAAGAGTCCCCGTGTACGTACAAACGACTGCATTTACCTTGGTTGAGTTCTGTCTCGCATGTATTTGCACGCCCTCTTGGCTGCCTTGTCGCTCGAAGCTTCTCTTTCTCCCTGCGTTCCCAACTCTCTCTCTCTCTCCCTCTCTCTCTCCCGTTCTCTACACCCTTTCTTCTAATTTTTCTCCCCCCTATCTTCCTCTTCCACCTTCCTCTATTTCCATGATTTCTCTCTCCGTTCGTCTATCTCTGTTCGCCTCTGCCCCGCGTCCATGTTTCCCCTCTTTCACGACGCTTGTACCGGCGCCACGAAAGAGCGGAAACACGGCACCGGAAGCCTTGGCCGCTGGCTGCCGCGAGAAGAAATACGCGCAAGGTCTCGACGTTTCCGTGGAAATCCTTTTCCGCGTCCCGTTTCGCGACCCACTTTCACGCTCTTCAGCTCCTCGGCCGCGACTTTCTTCAGCGGCCGCCACTCCGCGCTTCCGAGTCTTTTCTGCCCGCGGGACCAAGCCGCCGCGGAATGCCTTTGAGACGTTTACGACCAACGGCCGCCCTTTGAATCCGTAATAATCCGATATCGAACGGCCGACGGACCTTCCGAAGTTCCGACGAACCCATGGACCGATGGCGTCGGCAAAAGGGCACTTCGCGCTTCGATGGCGCCATTTCTCGGCAATTTTCTCGAAACGAAATTAGCACGGCAGTGCGCACTTTAACACTATTCCTACCGCGACCGGTCAAATGACCGTTTTTAAAATTTCGATTAGAATTTCCTATATACAACGTAATTTGTTGAAAGGGTCTCTCGAACCTGACACCGAGTCCCAACCACTTCGATCACCCTTGCTAGAGGCGATAAATTCACCTAAGAGTCGAAGACTCTTGAGACCCAAACGACGGGACTCGTCCCATTTTCTCCGCGAGTTTCCGGCACGTAACAATCTAAGACAGCGCCTGGATAACTTCTAACCACTCACCCCCAATTCTCTCCCTCTACCATTTACCACCTACACCACCAATTTCACATCTCTCAAATACCCATCTCTGCGTGCGAGTCTTCAGTCTTCAGTTTCTATTCAATCAGTCTTCAGCTAGTCCTTTTTTAAGCCATATCTTTTTGTACAGCCGATATAATTAAAGTAAGAGTTGTACAATTTCTATACCACTCAAAACACCTAACCATCAAAAGGAACTATCTAGCACGTTTTTAATTAACCAAGCAGGAGTGATAGATGAGAGAAAAGTCAACTTCACCGATCTTTTCCATCTACGCACGTACATACATAGTTGAATCGCCCTTTAAACTTCACGACTTTTCCTAAAATATGCGTATAATACATTTTTCAATATTCACTTCTCTTTTTGTTGTTTATTTTCTGAGAAAAATTTATAGTCTGTCTTATCTACCACGACCGGTCATTTGACCGGTAGAACGATTTATATCTTTTTGTAATAGTATTCTTTCAATGACTCAATTCCGAAACTATAAAGTCGTTAAAAACGAAAGGTAATGCAGTTGTGGCATGATTTTAGCCGAAAACTGCTTTCCAGGGACTGCTTCACGGCACTTCAAAGTGTTTACAGTTCTTGCTCGCCTATCGGCCTCGCGGTGTTTATTTGCCTGATTGGTATCCGGAGCGGTCCAGAACCTCGGATTTTCTTACACCGTCTTATCTACTATGACTGTAAAATAAATCAAATCATAACCGAAGGGGATGCCTAGACGTCTTCTCACGAATTCAAATCGGTAAAGTCTCGTAACCCGAACAGAGAGCATCAAAACGTGAAAGTTACAAGGAGCACATTAGGCAGTCTTTTACTATTTTGTATTTTTATTCTATTATTATTCTACTTTCATTTTATATTGTATTACGTGTTACAAGTGTCATTTTCAACAAAGTGAACAAACCAACAATACTTCGTAGTAAGTTTCACATTTTATCTTTTGTTCATTTTTTTATCCATCTTGATTTACATTTTTATACTTTAGTTTTTATTTTATCCCTTGAATATTCATTCCCAAAATGTCAAGACGTTCGAAGAGTGTAAATTTATTATTAGAGAAAATAAATAATATTGATGAAGTGTGTACCGAAGATGATCAGGAAATTTTTCATATTGAAAATGACAATGCGGAAAAGTATGATCTATTTGAGACCGACTCGAATACCGACGAGGACGAAGAGAATGTTTCGAACGTACGTAGAGGACGAAAGAGTAGGAGATTTTTAGTTAGTTCCGATAGTGAGAATGAGGAAGAGGTAATCGAAACTGCTGTAGACGGAACTGTTTGGCAACAAGTAAAAGAAGGGTCTAATCCTGGAAGAGCACCTATTCAGAATATTTTTAGGGGAACATCAGGCCCAACAGGGTATGGTAAACGAAATATTATGCGGTGAAAACGAATAAAATGTACATTATATACTCCTAAATAAAAGAAACTATATTTTCATACTGTCAAATTGGCTATTATCTCATTCTATATTAAAAATATAAGTTGTGCTAAAGACCGGTCGTTTGACCGGTCGCGGTAGGAATAGGTATACATGAAGTGTCGGTAGGAGTAGTGTTAAAATTCCTACTTCATGTTATATTTTTTCTCCGCAATGACTTTTGCAGGGACAGCTGAAGGAATAATATAATAAACTTTAATTTTGTTTTATTTATTTAAAGTAAAAATAATTTTTTGTCATGGCTACTTATATCAGTGCAAGTAAGACTCTTGCGTAATAGAATGGGATTTCTCTTTTTCCGTGAGATGGTCCGCGAGATGAATTTTTTCCAAACTGATGGTAATGTGTGAATAAATTTTCTTAAGATTTATAGATACGGCCTTGAGTTACAAGGACACATTTTCTTTACAACCTGTTCGACGTGCGGTCGTAGTTACGCGAATATGAAAAATATAATCGAAAAAGTCCTCCGCAGACGTTTAGCAGCATATTTTCGAAATGTTTTACTTTTATCTTGTGCTTAATTATTCGAGCGCTGACAAGTGTGTGCCCGTTACTATACCGCGTGGAAACGCGAACGGGATATCCGCTCAAAGAAGCCGCATTTATTTTAAGAGGATAGAGCGACGTGCTTATTTAAGGATAACGTTAAATTAGAGCGACATGTAGAGGGAAAACTGTCTCTGAGGAAGGTTTTCAAGTGATTAACGGAACGCTTTTACAGTTGACAGCGGCTCCCCTGGCCCGGGAATGCCATTAGTCTCATGCGAACGCGACTCGCGGACGAGCCGCATAATTGAAATTATTTAAAAATGTAATTATTCGAACGATGTTCCGAGTCGATTCGTTTTGAAGATTTCCCGACGATCTGGAAGAACCACCGAAATTCGATGTCAGATATTTTCGCCGTCCGCGGCGTTTGACGTGCCGGAGACATCAAAAGATGTAAATTGAAATGTAAATCGAGTTTCATATATCTCGTATTAATTAAATGTACCCACTTTGACTGCTTACAGAAATAATAATGTGCACAGTTTAGCCGTACACGTGTTCGTTTAAAACGCAGAGATCATAAATACATACAAAGACATAAAGCTCTCCGTCATAATTAACGTACCAAGACCGATAACTAGCAATTACAGTGCTTCTCTCGTTCGGTTTTACCGGAAATCATATGGGAAGGTAATAATTAATTATGTACATAGTGCTCGCGTGCAGATATTAACCTGTATAAAGTGGACTTACAAATATGTTTTTAAACCTCCTTGAAAAAGCCACGAGACCACTTGACGAACTTAGTGTTTATTTTGGCGCAGTCCAGTTATGATCGCGAGCAGAATGCGTCGACTGGTGTGACGAAGCTGTGGCGGAAAAGTGTTTAGCCAACAGCGCACAGAATTCGAGGCAAATTGTGCACTCGTCACGGGATGTGTATTGAATGGATTTCCTCGGGGGTTGAAATTAAATAGCACGAGTTCGGGTTAGCGGAAGGGTGGAAGTTTAGACAGATCGTAGCCATCAATAGAGGGGTTTCTATTTTTCTGTGAGAAAGGAAACCAACGGTTCCTGGTGGTAATCCGAATCCAGGCGAGACGGGAATGCATCAACTGTTCCCCGCGTGAACGATGCGTCGTGACAGCTGAGACGGTTTCCTCCAGAAACGTCAAACCCTTTGGGACATCTACCCTGGGCCATTGAAGCGTCCTGTAATGGAGAAAGTCGGTATCCGAGGGGACGTTTTCCGAACGTCGCGTCCCCACGTGGAATTATTTCAATTATATCAAAACACTGCACTCTTCTTGTGTGTTCCGAGAGGGGATTAAGGAGATTCTCAATTAAGGAGATACTCTGGTTTCTCATTTTCTGGATTTTCTTTAACCCTTGCGTCAAAGGTCAGATACCTGTGTATCCAATTACAAAATTATTGCAGATGTTTAAGCTTTTGGATGCTCGTAGATTAGCTTACATCATCATTATCGCGCAAAATTTTGGTTATTGACAGAAGGGTTAAGTAGGACTGTTCTTGAACATGTGTACAAAATGGTTCGTTTGAATTCGTAAAATAGGTGTAGTTTTATGAAGTAGTGTGATGTCAGTAATATAAAAATCATAAATTCGTATTTTTTATGAATTAATATACGTTTGACACATGCTATTTATCACCAGCAGATCCTCTCGACATCATATAGTGGACAAATAAATTGTTTAAGAGGGAGGATTCTCGTGTGGCGAGATATCACTAAAATGAAATTATTCGGGCCGCTGCAGCGGTTCTTAATCACGTCTGGCGCAAAGTTTTCTCGCCGAACGAGCGGGTGATGTGCATTCATCGACAATCTCAACAACACGGTCCGTTTTTTCACCCTATCCCAGACAGCTTGCATTCTACCGCAGCGTAAAAATACTGCATATCGTTGTGCATTCAGATTATTAGCCCGTCTGTAATTTCAACTTGAATACGATCTCGTACTTCGCAGCAGCCAATTAAAACTGGTCTAGAAGCGGACTCTTCCATCAAGCCCAATATTCTAATTGCATTACCAGACAGCAAGTGCAGTCACGTTAATAATAACTGCACGCTCGGTGCCGAGAACGAAACCTACAGATCCTGTTGATCACGAGCGCGAAACAAAAGCAAAGTAATCTTTGCTGAAGGACCTGCGCACCTCATATTATTTTACAATATTAATTGCCGCGCGAACAATGCTTCAGTAGTCAAATTCAACGCACTGAAATAATAAAACATTTCCGTGTAAACATTCGTCCATTTATTTCAGAGCTGCAGGCAGTTATGGCTTGGAATCGTTCTTCGGATCAATTGAAAATTTCATTCGCCTGTTTGTAAAGAAGTATTGTTATCTAAACATTACGTAGCAATACTCTTGGATTGTTCGAGTCCGACAGACAGATGAATCCACTTTTCCGGTTAAACATGGACTATTGAATTAAATGCTCATAAACCCCGGCTATAACCTTGAAGCTTCCGGCACAAGGATTCCCCCGTAATATCTCGCTCCGTCGTTTTTAGTAAACGGTTATAAAGTTCGCTTCGCAAAAATTGACATCCCTGGAAACTAGATATTCAACGCGATATAAAACCGAAAATTCCTCTCCTCAATAACGAACTTCAAAATCCAATATTGTACAAATGCCAGAATATCTGCAGTCCAATTATATAATATTTCAAACGTTGTGTTGGAGTAGCAGCAATTAATTAGCGCTAACGAATGTAATTCGATGAAATCACAATGAACCATCTTTTATTTTTGTCTACAGAAGTCCTCACATTTCGAAATTACCTGAAACTAACGACGATTCCACGTGGATACCGCGTATATTAAAAATGAACTTAAAATAATTCCAAGAGGAACGGTTAAGTTAAGTTCGACTTCCTAAAAGCATGTTCTTTCACGACCAAAATTGTCATTGCTGTTAAATAATTTTTCAAGAAATGCTCAACTGTCAATCACAAACGTTTAAAATCCATTAAACTGCGACCGATAAGTAATATGTGAAGGTCGTGAATAGACTGCAGATTTTATGCATTTAGATAAAGATACCATTATATTCCTCGCACGTCATCAAACTTACCAGAAGGTGAAATAAATTTCTGTGAACCACCACAAATTATATTTGCCATAAAGCTCCGAAGTCCAGTATCGAAGTATGCGACTCGGAGGCCATCGCGAGATAAGCCTGCGTTACAGATGTAAGAAACACGTGTGGAATCATAAGCATCCGATAAGAGAATTCGAAGCCTCGAGGAAGCATACGGACCCTCGGATCATAAGTACCCGAATCAGGTTTCAGGGTATCGCTATCGGTGATCTGAAATTCGCGGCATACTCCTGGGACACCTGGAGTGGGTTGTAGAACCGCATCACCAGGAATCCAGAGATCGTCTAAACACCTTCGAATCACCTGGGATAGCGGCTTGTCGGCCGGGAACTATTTCAGTCACGGCAGTTGTCTCGAATCATTCCCCTATCCTAGGGATAAACTTTTTATCCTCCGGTAAAAATGTCGGATTCGGCGAGTACTCCTTCGGCTATTCCCCGGTTCCCTTTGAAAAAGAGACCACTAAGAACGTAGGACAGATTCTACTTACTCGGTTTATCCAGTAGTTCCGGAATGGTTTCGACATTTTAGGGGGTCGTGTCTTTAGAATTTGGACGCTCCAAGAGATTTCGAGAATCTCGAATCGATCGGGTCTGTCCCGGAAGATTTGAAAGTTGTCGGAAGTCCCGATGCGTTTCAGACTTCCACGGTATGTTTCCCACCGGCTGAGAGTTTCTAAGCATTCAATGGGTTAAGAGGTTCCGAGCGATTCGCAGAATTTTTGTAATCCGAACAATTCCCTTGGATCTTCACCGTGTACCTTGAAAAAGTTTACAAACTCGGCGGTTGCGACGATTTGTTGGGTTACAAAAGCAGTTGATACTGCTAGTTTCCTCTGCTCTGAGAGTACAGTAGACCCTCGTTCGTTGCACACCAGCGACTCCCACCACGAGTTGTTACAAATTCTGGAACTCGTGGTGGGGATTGGTTATCCCTTTCGTTGGACAACCTCGATTTTTGTACGCATTTTCGGGCCCTTTCCGTGCAACGAACGAGGTTCTACCGTACTACGAATATCGGAACTACATTCTCTTCTCCCCGGGCGTAGATAAACATGCATTAAGGACGGTAGTTCCGTATCGATTCACATTTATTAGAATCCATTACCGTAATCGCTGTAGTCATGTTCGTATTTGTAGTCACGTCATGCGCCGCTTCTCAAGAGAAAGCTATTATAATCTCGTGTCCGAATGTTCCCGCAGTTCCGATCGGCAACACGACGGAAAACGAAGGCTAATCCCATGACGTTCCGCGTCCCCAGGATAACTGTTAAGTGGCAACAATACTAGCAGGCGAGGCAAGCGCCAGCCAAGATATGTCAAATCCGTGGTAAGGGTATCTGCATAACTGCACAAGGAATATTATTGTTAGTGTGTCGCCAGCGACGCGGCCGAATCCCGGATTTCCGGGCCGTCCAGCCGGAAAGCCCAGGGGTCTAAACGTCGCGAGCTGCGGTTACTTTAATCTCGCTTAATCACCAGCCAGTAACGATAACGAATCACCGATATAAACTTCAAACCCTTAAAACATGGGGCCGCGACACGGTAAGTGTTAACGCGCGGTTTGCATCTATTCTCGCGAAACGTTGTGGTAAAATCACTGGACGGGAATGTCGCTGAAAAATTTAGGTTTTCGAAAACAGAAACAATAATTCGAAGAAACCACAATTCAAACTTTATACATATCTTTAAGCTTTTATTAATATCTTTGTTTTACATCGACGATTTCTTTGCTGTTTTAACACGTTCACTGCCATGTCACCCGTATATGGGTGACGGAATTATTTGTCCAGGTTTTAAAATGAATTTTTATGTTAATATATTCATTGTACCAAATTTGATTGGGATCTGTAAAATTCAAGAAAGTTTGAGGACTGCTCAATATCATACATTTAATTCTTTCAATTTTTATTTCATTAAATAATTTACTTTGATTTTATGGAGTTCTTGAGGTTTCTAGTTCGGCAGTCAAAGTGTTGAAGCAGATTGCGAGAAACTGTGATTTCCACAACCAGAATTCAAGCGTTAGAATCTTTAAAGCGTCTTCTGTTAATTAATTGAGATCCAGTAATCAATTTGAAACGGAATTTATTTAACGGTAGACACTATTTCCGGAGGAGGAACGGCGTACAAACGTTGATAAACCCGGCCTCGTTCGCCGGATCGAACCGGCACGTCGCTGAATTACGAATTTTAAATAACTTCGGTGAACTGTTCAAACTTCCCCGGATGGGGGCCATTTAATTTTACGCGTTATCTCGGGAACTAATTACTACCGGCGGAATGGACGTGCTCAAAAAACCGAAGGGAAGAAAAGCAGGATGACGGAAGTCGACAGAAGTTTCAATTGCGTTCTACGGTTCTCACGATCGCGGGGCTTCGGGGAATGTGGGCCCGCGCGAGCTTTTGCAAAAGTTACCCCGACGTTTCGTTAACATTGTAGCCAAACGCCGTCCGGGAGAAACAGTAATATTGATCGCAGCGTATAATGTGTCATTCAACCTTCGCTCATGAAGTTGGCTGCAATGTAAGCGAAACGTTGAGAGAAATTTTCCAAAAGGATAAATTTCGACTCGAATTTCTGATTCAATTTTGGTCCGCATTCTACGAGCTGTTTTCGCGCCGCCATTGGGAACTGCGAGGAAAGTATAACAATCGTAAATACAGTGCGGATTTTTGTGTGCTCATAGTCCGTAAGAGTTTAGACAAAATAATAGAAAACACAATCAGATTTTGTGCAGTTTCTGCAATTAATACAACTGACTGAAATCTCACTTTCCCGAAAGTCTAAAAATGAGAATCTTTGTTATAAATTATGGCTTATCTGAGTCTAGCAAGCATTTCCAAATATCTTTTATTTTTTCACACAAACAAATGCAAATGGTTTGTACATACAGTGAACATACAGTGAGTTCTGAAATGATTAGAGCCACTCGCACAAGTCACGTTTGCAAATACAAATTTAGAAATACCGTGGACAACATTATCCGTCGCACGCACAATAAATATGTTTCTCGTCTTGTGCCCCTAACAATTTTACCACTTCTACTTTCTCAAAAATGGAGACGTCTCCAAAGTTAAAATAAGATCAGAACCACAGTTATAGTCCGCCTATAAATAACATCGTCATAATTCTTCTCTCACCTAAATTCCGAGCAACTACTTTTAGTTTATCGATCGCGTTGCCGACAACATTTCCGCGGGTAACAAAAGCAGTATTTCGGAAACGCGTGACGTCAATTTCGGTACGAGCGTTCATTAAGATCAATGCACCTGCCCCGACCAGGAGCTATAGATAGCGGAATTATAATTCATTTTCAATTTTGCATATTAATCTGGACCAACGTCTGCGCCGGCGAAGAAATTTCCATAAATGGTGGCTCAGAGCCGAATTCGTCGAAGAGTGATGCAACTGCGCTTGAACGTCGCGATGCGCTCGGCTCAATTTGAATGCATCGAGCGCGCGGCGAAGACGGCGAACATATTTCGCGGCGGGTCGCTCGATTAAACATGGAAATTGTGAACAAGAAGAAAAAGAACCGTCGAAGATGGGACGAAGGGAGCCGGAGCCGAGTGTCCGCCGGCCAGCGATGATGACAACGATAATGAAGATTGGGCGGCTGGCTCGTCATTATAAAGCCATTTAATGCGTCCATCGTGGAATCGCGCGGTCGAGAGGCCCGCTTCTTTGTATTCACGGCGACACGGGCCGGCTTTAATGCGTCCTTCACACTGTTTGGCGTTCTCCGTTTAAACGACCCGTATTTAAAACGTTCCCGTCTTGTTGCGCTCGACGGCAACGCGTTTCCCCGCCCTGTTTTTCGCTTGTCCTCTTCGATAACTGCCACCGGGAGTACGTTAGCGTTCACCATGTAGCAAACCCTTCCGAAGCTGCTTCAACCGCGTACCTTAATTACGCATTCAGGCCCGGCATCGTTCGCTGTAATTATAAACTTCGACATGAAAGTAACTCGGCGAGCGAGCGTTCCTTTACCTCGGACTGCCTTTGCTCGCGTAATCGAGATCGAATCGAACAAAGTGCTTGATTACGCTCCCGCGGAACGCATCTCGAGCCCGGGACGATAGAAAAATCGGCCCTATACAAATCTATTCGAACGTCGAGCGAAGCATAGTGAGGACAATTAAGCAGCCTCTCGATTACACCGTGCCGGCACTGTGACCGCCGGAAAGATAATGGGCCTGCAATACCCGCGTTTGAAGTCTCCCCGATGACAAGTGAAGATAATGGTTCGTCGGAAGTTACTTTTTCAGGAACTGCTCGATACTATATCGATACGTGTTCCAGTTAGAAATCGATTCCGTTACGGATCCGTAATGGTTTACAGCTTGTATAAGTCTACAGGCTTTGCGTTTCAACTGACGGACATAACGGTTTCTCGGAAGTTACTTTGTCACGAATTATTGGATGAAACGCTATATCAATTAACGTTCTAGGTGGGAACGTCGAATTTACAATTTATACAAATCTATAGGCTTCGTGGTTTAAGTTTTAAGACAAGTAAAGATACTCGGAAAATGACTGGTTCACAAATTGTTCGATAAAATACTGTGACGTGTCATATTTTGTTACGAATATGTACGGAATATGAGAATGAAAGGAAAAATGCTAAGTTGCCTAGATCCTTAGCCATTCTGTTAAGTTCTAAGGAGTATATCGCCGGTCTTGCCAAGTATATCAAGGATACAAATATGTATAATATATTGTAAGAAAATGTACCGTGTTGCTAATGACCTTTGATGTTGAAGCAATATTAAACAATTAAATTATATATATATACAGGGTCATCCGTTTTTAAACGGCCAAACGTCAACCAGTTATAGAGGACCCCAAATGAAATAACTTTCACCCCTAACACTTTTTTTGATTCGGTCTTGATTTTTAAATAATTGCAAAAACCCGTCATTTTTTGCGTTCACTTAAGATTAAATATATTAGGACTGCAATTATGTATCTTGACGATTTTTCCTTTGTTTGGTTTAAAATAAATAGGGGCATCTTTTTTATTAAGTCAACTTTTTTGTATGACCTTTGGATCTTGGTTTTTTTTGACATGGGGCACGCCGTGGAGACTGAATGAAATAACTTCGAATCAACAAAAGTGTTAGGGGTGAAAGTTGTTCCATTTGGGGTCCTCTATAGCTGGTTGACGTTTGGCCGTTTAAAAACGGATGACCCTGTATATAGTTCAAGAGACTGAAGATTGCGCGAGGATATGGAAATGCTTCTCCTACATTCAATAAATACTTACATCGTTTTTTCTTTTCCGTTATCCCGCGGTCAAGAACCCCTATTGAAACGGGTACTATAGCAGGCTCGACGTGTCCAGAGTTTTCTTCGTTTAATTAACCGGTCACGCAGCCGGCTCCGCCGTTTCGGCCGACATGGGAACGTGAATTTAAGCTGTTCGACGACAGTGCCAGGTGAATTTATCGCTTGATTTGAAATGCACCCACCGCGCAATGTCCATTCATATCTCATCCGTGGTAATAGTGAATATTGCGCCGGCAGAAGGTCCCGGCGGCGTTCGCCGGGGTCGAATGGATTCCTGACATTGCCCCCTGGCCGACGGGGTTGAATTTGTTCGGTGTAGGCCCACCGTTTCCACCGTGTGCTTGGACGCATATGGAAATGGTCACTTTGCCCGGGCAATGTGTATTTACACGTTCCAAAGGATCCGCTATGCATGCTCAATCTTCGGCCAGTCCGTTCGTCGTCTCTCCATCATGCGGCCGGCAGAAATGGCTTGTTGATTAGTTGTGAATGGCTCTTGTCCCTCGAAGATTTCTGCATCTGAATCATGCTCGCTCCGCCGAAGAAACATGCTCGCGCTCCGCTGCATCTCCCCTGAATAACACTAATATTTGCATTGTTCCCCGTTTTTGTGATGCTAGGTCGTTCGAGTAATTCTGATTTGCCACGGCATTTTCAGTGATACTTTTTAACATTCAGAGAAGCTTGCACGTTCATCCCGGATTCTTTCAGCATCGTTTATAGCACTCTGAGCTCTCATCGCTCTTCTCGTCTTCTTGAGATAACAACAACGTTCGCGTTGCTCCAGCAATTCCGATTTATAACTGAATTTTTGGGAAGAATGCAATGCTGTCGCTATCGATTTATCTTACATCTAATCTGTCTTGATTGATCTCTGCAATAGTTAATGGCATCCAAAAAATATTTAAAGATCTTTGAGCGTTATCAGAACCTACCATCACTCCTTTAACTGTCTGTGCAAATCGCAAAAGTACTTTGATGGTAAAAATTGGGATTTAAAACAATTGGAAATAGTAGTGAGAACCAGCTACGGATTATAATAGGTCGAAGGAGAACGAAGTGACAGCGTCGGGCAGAAATGGTTGAAAAAAATGACTGCATGGAAGAAAATGAGATGAAGACTTGAAATATCTGTCGGAACGTTCGTGCTCGGAGAATTTCCGGGATCCTGGAAATATAATAAGCTGAGCCGCATATTCTTCGCTGCCAGTACCTTTTTTTCTCTCTCTTTCTCTCTCCTTCTCTCCTTTAATAACATTACAATATTCAATTCAATATTTTACATATAAAAATGTCTTTTATAAATTAAAATCTTCCGCACATGTGCTCCATTGATCCAATAATAAAACGTTCCGCGGAGCTTAATAAATTTGAAATTCATTCGTACGGTACTCGCCTATCTCATATATTACATTTATACCCTGAAATATAAGCTATCAGTTTGTTACTAATTAATCGACTGTAGACCGTTCTGCAAAATGGAAACGTGCTGGATCGATCGAAGGAGAACGAAGCCGGACATTTCATTCCTTCGTTAATAATTTCACAACAAGTTCAATTTATCGTGTCGACATGTCTCATTTGTTCTAACGTTTGCTACTGCTTCGAATTTCCCGTAAAAAAGATGGAAGCGTGTCTGCTAATCAATTTTATCGAGAGAATGTAATTCTGCTGGAGAACACGTCAGCTTCCGCCGATCTTCGTTCGGTTTTCAACAAGTTGAAAATAAAAACGATATTTTTCAGCTGGCTCGAAAATTCAGAAGAAGATCGCAGTCCTCGAATCGGTTGTATCGAGAAAGTACAATTCCGTTTCTCGCCGATCGCAGCTCGCCGTCAGCTTGAACTCCGTTCAGTTTTCGGACTGGATCTAATTACGTTAATCCTTTCGCATTATTTCCCGTAGAGTCTCTCTCTCTTTTGCGCGCGAGGGCGGAATCCAATCCCGAGCGTTGTTTACGTAATGATTATTTCAGTTGGAGGGTTCGGCTTACTAGAGTCCGGCGCAGAACTTCGTTACATTGAATTAGACAGCAATGTTCAGATTCGCGATTAGTGCAGATGGCAGTGGTAACTGTACATGGAAACTTTCAGAACTCGGCATCTCTGCGCTCCCGGTGTTATTCGGGATTCTGGACAAACTCCGGGCCACGATGGGGCCCAGCCTCCATTTCCGGCGGGCTTCGAATAAAGTCAAGATTTTTTCGACGTCAGTTGCAAAACCGTGCCACGCGATGAATTTCGAGCCGGAGCTGCCGAAACTGTCGGCGAACTTTGCCGATGGTTTCGCGAGCGCAACGATTGATCTCCGTGCAGTTGTAATTGACGAGATAATCAACGATACGGTTTTCGTCCGTTGTTTATGGCCCCACCTAACTTCCCGGATTACGATCGCTCGCTCGAGCCGGTAGTTATTTACGCGCGGCAACGGACTCGCGATCGGATCGATTTCACTGCATGCACGAGAGCTTTTTAATCCCCATAGAAATCAGGTAATGAAATACATTTCTCGCGTTTAATAAAAGTGTGCTTAATAATTTTTCCAGGCTCCCGCTAACGAACGTTCGCGTTTAATCATTGTCGAACCGTTAACGGCAAAACGAAACGCGTCGAACGTTTATTACGAATTCTGCGCGTTACAGATAGCTTTATACTTCCGTTCCTATTAATTACATTCGGCGAACGATTTGCATAATAAAGTGGAGAGGAGACAATAATGATAGCAATAGTCGTTAGAGGGCAAATTGTTATAACGATTAAACAGTCAGAAATGATAACTATATAAAAATACAATTACCAGGAAGCGGGATTTAAAATCGCGGGAATAACGCGAACGGCGGTTCTTTGACGCGTTCCCATTTGGGATAATGATAAAAAGCTGTTGGCCTTCCAACAACTGTTCAAATGCTGAAGCACGATCGCGAAAATATGGCGGATATGAGGGCGAAACGAGCGCGCGGCTAACGCGTGTGCGGGATTCCGCCAAACGGTGAAAAGCCGACGGCAGCTTCATTAAAAACATGATTACAAAGGATATAAAACGGTAGGCAGTGTGAACAGATAACCGGTGACGAATTTCTTTTTCTCCACGAGCCGTGCCACGCGATCGCTATTAATCGTTCTCGAAACGATTATTTGTGTACCGTTGGGATCGAGACGAAAGTCGAAGTTCGAACAGCGACGGAACTTTTGTGAAAATTGAGAAAAGCTTTTAACGCAAATACGCAGGAAATGAGAAAGAACGTTTCAAAGGGCGGGGATTTCAGACGCTTACTTAGAATGATAAGTTAAAAACTGAGCTACTGTTCGGACCGGGCTGAATAGAAATCCGGGATTGAATCGCGACTGTGCGAAGAATTAAAGTCTGCAGTGGACTTTAAATCCAACCTATTGTCCGCGGCCACTTCCCTGCAAAAATTCACCGCGATATCGACGTGAATTAATCGCGATGGTAGACACAATTAGTTGGTGGAATTCGAGTCGGTCTACATTCTATGCGATTTCAACGGTAATAACTCCGACAGACTGTGCAGATTTTTTAGTCGACAAATTCAATTAATGGTTCTCGCAGCCCCGGTCCGCGTACCGAGTGGTTGAAACAAAGAATTTTAAAATTCAATGAAACATGTACCGTTTCAATATGGAATCGCGAGTCTAACGATTCGCTGATCCACGGTACAGTGGAACCGGTGCAACAGTTTCAGGCGCGACTGCTGGAAGGTTAACAACGTTTGAATGGGGTGTCGTCAATAGGAGGAATAGTAACCGCGGAAGATACGATCGGTCGTTCGGTACGGTGGCAAGCGTAATCAGGAACGCATCGGCAGTTCCGTTGAACGATTATCATCGGGATCGATCGTTCTTCGGCGGGGCCCATTGATTAACCGCGATCTAAACGCGCCGCGCGGAGTCGGAAGTTGTCGGAGTTCGGTGTCGCCGTTATACCGTGTAACGCGACGGGGCGATCGGCGGGTCCCTTAATTGGATCGGAGTTTACACCAGAGAAATGCGTTATTATCGTCGTACCGGGTAGCTGGAAATGTCGGGCGCATGCCGGTTGTTATCTGGATACAAGCAACAAGCCACACATTTGAGCCCCCGAGTAATCACACTAACATGAGATGCGGAGTCCGTCGCTAACTAAACTCTAAAGTCTGCCGCAAGTTGGCCCGATGTGGTGTCAGCCCGAGCACAGAAGGAATTCCCGCGTAAGTACGTATCCCAAGGCCTCGGTGTACCTGTCAATTGCAAGTGTGTAGGTGGGTCGAAATACCTTTGGATCCCGGGAGGTTAACCGCGACGCTAAGATAGCATTCAACGCAAACTCGGGAGCTCTTATTTTAATTACCCCGTCCTTCTGTGTTAGACCGGCGCCACATCACCGAGGAAAACGGAGAAAGGGAGACAGACAGAGAGAGAGAGAGAGAGAGAGAGAGAGAGAGAGAGAGAGAGAGAGAGAGAGAGAGAGAGAGAGAGAGAGAGAGAGAGAGAGAGGCCATCGTTCCGTAATATGTTTCCTTCGCAGATTAATGCAGTTACCCGCCTTCGTTCGCGTCGCAACACCGTTTTCCTTGTTACAGGAAATCAAAGTTCCCACCGTGGAGACAATTCTTGTTATCAAGATTCCGCTGGGAGAACGTGATTCTTATGCGAATTAAACCACGCTTGTCCGAAACCAGCCATCACCACAACAGCCCCCCTGCACGCTCCAGAACTGCTGCCGGTGTTGCAATATTTTGCATACGTGCGACGCTTCGACTGGCTTCATTATCTAGTCTGATCGTGATGGAATCGATTGTAAGAAAATTAAAATATTCGATCCACGAACCACTGTGAGTTATCTGTGACTGCGGATTTCATGCATTCATGACAAAAATGAGTAGGTGTAATTTAGTAACAACATTAGAAGAATTTAAAGGTACTCTTATATTATTTGCAATCTGCTGAACATAATCATAAAGAAATTAAATTTCTATTTCAACCCAGTTTGCTGCAATTCAGACGGTTTTATTTTGCATGAAGCAGTCTAGTTATCACAGACGAGAGTTTAGTGTAGGCTCTCGAGATTGTTGTAAATTAAAATTTCTCGAAATCGAGGATAATAGTTTCAGACAATAAATTATGTTGGGTATTCAATGTGCTAATCGTGTTTTACGATTGCTTGCACAGTATAAGAGAAAACATAGAGAAATGTGAAACTCGGTTAATACCATTGCTGGTTTATCATTGCTGTAGATTTCTGCCATTGTTTAATTCGAATATACTGCTAGATAGACACTCATTGTTAGACATTTTTGATAAAACCCTCTCCTATTCCGTTTATAATTAGCCTCCTGCTCCGTGTCTTTCGGTATGCATAACAGCGTTCGTAGAATGAGTTTACTGCTGTAATTATGCTCTTAATACTAATACTGCAGCTTCTTTTTCTATTTTCTTATCTCGCACTTGGCGTAATATCTTCGTCGTATTATAATGTGAACGCACTCGTTGCGCACTTAAAGTACATTTCTAAATTGGAATGCTCAAAACTCGGAAACATTTATTCGTCATACATTAATTCAACCCAGGTGAATAATGTCTGTCCAAAAAAAAAAAAGAAATATGAAAATCTTGATAACAGTCTGTCTACAATTAAAATTTTTATGCTTTTTACCATTAACGGATTTTATGTATGTACGATAAAAATCAGTAGGTCCCGTCAGTAGATTAAACGAATTTCTTAATTACAAGCTTATTAAAATTATTGAATAAAGAAACTAATTTTTATGTGGCTCCTGTTTCGCACGATCGATGCACGAAACTTTTATTTTGCACAAAACTCTGCAGTCCAGTCGTATCACTCGTGTCTCGCAATTAAATACACGACCCAATTTCCCACAAATCGGAATGACCTAAAATAATTCGTGAACGTTAACGAAAGACGAAATCATCACGCATTAGAAATCATTAGAGAGACCAGAAAGAAGACGAAAGAGAGAACTGGCAGCCGGATATGTGTTAACGTCTCGTTCGTCTTTCGCGAGTCTGCAAGTGCCGTAAACTCATAAAGGACCGCGCTCCGGCGATGACGTTTAATACTTGAGAAACTGGTGCCAGAGTTCCGCGCGCACAATGAAAACTTCGCGGCGACCCGGCTCGGGGTTGGCCTGGGGATCGTAGGTGAAAAAGTCCTTGGCCGAAATGCGCTCTGAACTAGGCCAGAAAATTTAGAGATTCCTATTCGCCGTGGAGTCGAGGGGAAGCAAATTGGCGTCTGCCCACCTGCTTACGTGGCACGTATTCCGCATTCCATTGACCCCCGGGAAACGAGGCATCGGACGCCATCCTGTGATCCTGCGACCTGAAAGTAACGACGTTTCTTTCACCATTCTGACGGGAAGCTGGAGAACGATAAGCCGTCGGAAACTGTTAAGTCTGCAGACACTGTCGTTTGAGCTTGGTGACGGAGCAAATGCCTAGACCTGCCACTTAAGGACCCGGGGTAGTCACGTGACTTTTTAATTAATAATTTCCATTCCAGACACAGACTTAAGATCCGTCTTGGTCTCGATCCGACGGGTCTCAAGTCTGTGACTAAACTTGTCACATTTGTTTGCTCTGTGTTATCGATATTATGAATTCTGACAGCCAGAAACGTGCTTCAAGTTTTCGCCTTTATTTCGCAACAGAATCAAGACAAATTGTAGCTCAATTTGTAGCTGAAGATATTTTCTTCATCATCCAGAAAACTCATCCAATGGCATAAAAATGCCCGGATTCCACGGCATGCGCATCGTCAATTTTTGGCCTGCTTCGAACGGTTATAGTACCAAATATCTGCATAATCTCGGCAGCTACTGACCAGCGCGCACTAGATTGAACCTTCCTCTTTCGAATGAGCCCTTTACCAGCGACAAAATATTCTTATATAAGGACGAAAACTTGAAGCGCGTAAAACCATTTTTTGACGGTAACGTAGTCACTCTACCTTATCGCGAATCTACGGAGACCGGCCTCACTAGGTTTACGGGACCCGTCAAAATGGCGGGTTCTAATATTTTTAATTTACGATTATTGAGATTGTGAAGATCCATCTACGTGGAATTACTCAACAAAGTTATTTCCTTAGGTATATATATGTAAAGAAAGGATACTTTCTTTAATTCAAGCTAGCCGCGCTTTATTAGCTCAGCGCGAACTCTAATCGATATATATCGATGCCCAACGAGGGAGATCAAAAATATAGAGACGGAGGATGTAAGAGAGCACATGTGCAAAGATTAGACTGACAAACAGTTAGCGATAAATAAAATAATAGACCTAGGAGTAATTGAGGTGAATAGACTTTAATTGTCGTTTCTCTTTCTTTTAGGTAATTAATAAACCATCTTGCACATTTGTAAATATTGTATATACATCATCTCTTTCTTTTAGAGCAACACATTTTGGTTATTTTCCTGGAAAGTCCTAAATATTATCCTTTGTCTTATATATATTATTTAAAAAATGGCTGAAAACGTGGATAGACACATTCTTCTTATTTTTATAAAGTAATGTAAAATACTCGCTTTTAATGCTCCGTAAACCTAGTGTTAAGGAAGCCTCCGCCTTTGGGCTGGTGAGAAAATTCGATTTTCATTTTCAATTGCATTTTCTTCAAGCCTAAAGTGTTCCGAAAATTTGATCGCTTCATCGAATGAAATCCTCCGTGTAATCTGAACAGAAACATTGACAGATCGTGAGACGGTTAATGCAAAGTTTCTGACGCCATACGTTACCGCGGTGGCCGTTGTCAATTCGGATCCAGGACCGCCACCAGAGACTATCCATTAAGTTCGGTCAGGGGAACTTTGTCTAAGATTAATTTATCAGGTAACAGGCCGAGGTAAGGAATCCCTGGTTACCAATGAATCGATAATCACCGGAAGATTTATGGACACTGTCTTTCCGTCCCCCGACGTCGTCCCTTCTCCCCTCTCGCCTCCTTTATGCATACATTTCCATTAACGCGTTTAATGACTTGGCGAACGGTTAATGTCCCTTGTGCGTCTATTACGCGATCGAGACAATGAATATGGGACGAGGCACGACGACAAGTGGAGCCGATCGAGAAACTCCCTTGGCCCTCGCGGCGCCATAATTGCGGTCAAGCTTTTTCAACGGATCGGAGACGGCGTAATTTCCCCAGCGAGGACTCGGCGCGGATCAATGAAGCCAATTTGTCTTTTCGCCCGCTCGTCTATCCAATTAGAGCTGGCGAAGCGTCGTTATAAAATCTCTTCCGTCGCGAGAAAACCGTTAAACGACCGGCAAAAGGCTCCGGAGAATCGCGAACAATATTCGAGCCCGCGGATGCATCGCATGGCGACGCGATGCAAGCGGCCCCTCCGATTCATCGTTTATGCATTCCGCAGCGACGCGTAAATTTTTTCTGCTTCGCGAAAAGGATCGGCCCTCTGTATCGCCTGTGTGTACCGTTCCCTGTTTGCCGGCCAAGCGACACGCGCCGTTAAAAGCTACTCAATATTTGACGGCCAGGCGAAAATGACTTAGAGCTCTGTCCCCCCAACCCCCCAACCCCCCACCCCCTACCCCTTCTGTTCCGCCTCTGTCTTCTTCATACATCCACGTTCGACGAGATCGATGGGGGGAATCGAGCCCGGAGAGCCGAAAAAAGAGTTTGCATACACGATTAATTGTTTTCCGCCTCGCGCCGCTATGATTTATCCCGTAAATTCCACGGACGGAGAACGACGCGGAACGCGCATGAACGGGGAAAACTGACCGACTACATAGTACCGCCGCGCAGCCCTGTAATTACACCTCTCAGAACGTTCTTTCTCATCGTCTATTCCTCCATTCCACCATTCCTCCATTCCGATGTCCAGCTCTATCCGGCGGCTAACGCTGCGTGTCGACTTGACAGTTTCACCACGCCGAAATTGGCCCACGATAGAGCCCACAGCGAATTTTTGGAAAATAGATTACACGTCGCGACTATCGCAGCGAGATTCTACACCCTCGGTTCGCTGGAAATTCACGTAAGAAAGGTGCCGAACGATTGACCTTGAATTTCAAGGTCAATAGGTCAACGATTTTTCTTTTGAATTGCATCGTATTCTACCCGTCGCAAGGATGAATAGTGCATAATGGAACCATCGGTCAAAATTCAATCGTTCTCTTAAAGAATTATGGTGAATTTCTTCCATTAACAAACTGATTTTATTTCTATTATATTTTCGCTGCAGAACCTCGATTAACACTTTGACTGCCAAACTGGAAACCTCAAAAATTCCATAAAATCAAAATAAATTATTTAATGAAACAAAAATTGAAAACAATTAAATGTATGATATCGAGCAGTCCTCAAACTTTCTTGAATTTTACAGATCCCAATCAAATTTGGTACAATGAGTATATTAACTTAAAAGTCGTTTTAAAACCTGGACAAATAATTCCATCACCTGGGTGACATGGCAGTTAACGTATTAAATAACGATTTATCGGATATTTTATTTAAATACTTCCCGTACGTGACCTTTTCAGTGCGAAACTCTGCCACACTGCTGCTTTAGAGCAACCTGAGCGTCTACTTTAGCTTCAATAGCTAGCGCTTGTAATTCTAGACAGTATCACCGTGTTAGAAGTGGACACCAGTGTCCGGTGATAAATATTTTTATGAGCAATTTAGAATTAGATGATTAAATTTCAACTTAGACCGTTTTTGCTCCTTCGCTTTGAGCACACGCGTTGTCGCATAACTGTCTATCCTCGAGAGCATAACCCGGGGCACTCTACGTTTTAATGAAGTCTGCATTATTGAAATGATTTGCTGTAAATAAAGATGAAGGTTGAAAGAATTGCAGTTAAACCGTGGCGGCGACTGGAGTACACTTGGTGGACAGAGAAAAGAAAGAAAAGGGGATCGGTTGTTAAGTTAGTCATGAGAATCTTCCCGGATCCCTTTCGCCTTCAGGATTCTATGGAGGACCTATCAGCGTCTGAATGGGGTATCCAGAGGTTGGTTCACATCTTCAGATATCACTGTTAACAGCCAGCTCCGATAAAATCAAGCCGTCAAAGCGGAAGAAGCGTCTTGACTCCTCCGTTCGCAAGGATGGGGCACTTTTGTGCCACGGAGATACTGAGAGACCCATTAGCTGGATTGTGACCGGTGTTTATGCTAGTACGTAGGATCGATTAGTGTCGCAAGTAGCGTTACCGCAGCTCTATTCGAATGTAAGCCATCGAAGAGCTAGTCCTCTCGTTTGTCCAGCGAGTTCTATTTCTCGAGGGTGAAACTTTCGAGTGGACACGCGACATAAAACCAATCGAGACATACTTTGAAGTGGACACGAGAAGCGAGACCGCATCCTCGAGGAGCGGTCTGAAGTGGACACGCAGCATAAGCCGCCTCGGACAACACTCGTCCCCTTGCTCCCGTGGATCGACGTGACTACCGCCTGGATCTTCTCTGCAATTCGTTCAGGATGTTCGACTCGGTGAATCTCGAGGAAATGAACGGAGTAAAGGAGGCCCGAAAAGGGAAATTTCGATGCCGGAATTCGGTTACCTTTGCTGGATGATGCCGGATGATCAAGGTTGGACGAAACGGATCCTCGTTTCCCTGTGGATCGGCGATGCCCGATTTATTCCGTTATTGGCTACGAAAGGATCGATTCCGATGATCGCCACTTCTTTTCAAATATTCTACGAAGTTTGGAATCTGACAAATAAATATCGGTTAAAATGTGCGCTATTTAAACCACTCTTCATTTTACAAATTCCACCAACCCCGTGGAATTGAAAAGAATTTCACTCCATATTTAAAAGAGGAAGATATTGTTACAAACAAATCCGTGGAGACTGAAATAAAATCGAATTTTCTTTTCCCCGTGAAGCGGGTTTCATTTAAATAAGCGAGATATAAAATCCGTCAATTAAATTCGGCATAGTTCATTTTTCCATAGTTTGTCAGCGGAATCAACAAATTTTCGGCTGGTAAAAAACGGCCGGTAAAAAATTGCTGTCTCAAGCGCCGATGATTGCGCGGCACGTGGACGCGTACTAGAGAGCAACAGCATCGCCATTTACACGTAGTTTGTCATTAATTCTATATACACAGGACAAAGTAGTGGAAATTACGTTCCGATTGGCCAGCCTGAAAAGACCGTGCGCGCTATCGTGCGCGGTACAGTTTACACAATAGACAGAGCAATATCTTTGTTGGGCCGTCCTGATTGGACTGTTAGAGACTCTGCTTATGTTAGTTATGCCGGTGCATTCAACCAGCAGCCAGAACTGCTTTGTTGGCACTGGCATATCAGGGTGTAACGAGCATCTGTATTGACGTTCTATTCTACCGCTCTGTCTGACCGTGAATCTCCTGTTTTCAACAACTACCACCACCGTATACCTTTGTGCACCCGGTCCCTAGGCTTTATATGTACATTGGAAAGTTTTCCTGATTCCTGGCGCAAGTTTATGGATAACAGAGTTAACTCCAACATCGCGTCCCGAGGTTTGGACACGCGAAGCTCAGAAATGTTCCGTTCGAGGAACTAGCGAATTTAAGCCTCATTTAGCCGAATATCTAACACCAGCTTAATTCTCTGCAACTGTGCTTCGGCTGTTGCACGAATCAACTGAGAAATCCGATTGATTTATTCTTTAGAAAGGTAGCCTAATTTGGACCAATTTTATATGTTTCGGTATAAGAAGAAGTGTCAATAAAAGTTAGGCAGTAGAAAAAAAACTCGCTAAGTGTACCTTCGAAATAATACCATCTATTAAATTTTAAGAAACATTTATAACCGTGAAAAGTGAATTCGAAAAAATCGTGTTATCGGTCCAAATAAGGAAACCGGTTTCCTAAATTGAACCGCTAGTTTCCCAAATTGGATCATTAGCTTTCTTAACGACAATTGGAACAAATGTTTAATGTTTCATGTTTGATATTGTACAGAAACCTAAATCTAACATAACCTCTCAAAATTGTAACTGCAAATTATAGGTGAACAAGTAAGCTTTGTGATGATGTAATAAGACTTGTAATTACTTACGTTTGGCTTTCATTCTTACGTCGAAATAACTAATTTTCTACTTAGTCAAACAAACAACTCTTCTCTCAATGTAACCACGAGGCGTTTCCAATGGCTACCCAAAATCGCCCAGACTTCGGCGATCTTTGGATATCATAGTGGTCCAAATTAGGCTACCTTCCCCTACGCAAGGTGAAATTGATTCTGCCGAGTAAAATAGCTTTTATATTTTCCGATTCTCGAAAAATTGTCGACATAATCGTCAAAAACAAGGTTTCTGTTCTAAAATTTGAATTAAAATGCCTACCGAAGACCAATTATACAACGAGAAAAAAAAATTTAGTCATAAATGACGAAAGGACGGGATAAGGGTTGCTGCATACCTTACACTTGCCGCCGAGGTAAATCGGTAACACGCAACCCGAAGGAGTACGACGGCAAATTGTTTTTAACGAGCTTACGTGGTACGATAAATACAAACGTGTTAAATATTAGGTTTAGAATCTGTTCCAGCCGAACACGTGTGTTCCGTTCGACTTCGAGGATAGCCTGAAGGCGTCTAATGGTCCTGAGACGGCTCGTCGGGAACCACGCGTGCAACGTCAGACATCCTGAGCAAGGAGTGGCCAAAAATCGCGTGCATTCCGATCGATTCGACGATTCCAGGATTCCAGACCGTGGGTCCCATCCTCTAGGAATCCAGCAGACCGAACGGAGGGCCGTTGTCCGTCTCGGTCGAAGGAGGCTGGGCTCGAAGCATTATCATGCAACCGGCCGGAGCTGTTTGCCAGACGCATCCATCTTGCCGGGAACGACGACGTGAAATCAGTTTTGTTTTATCTCTGTACTTGCTCACTCGCGTCGCGTATGGATGCAAATTTGCTTCATTAGGGTATCGAGGATACGACGTGGACCGAATACGCTTGTCCGCCACGGAGATACCCGCGGACCGACCATCGGATATGGCGAAACGCACCAATTAACTTGAAGGCTATCGCGTGCCCGAAACGTAAAAGGAGAGCATTCTCGGATTCGCCTCTGCCTCCGCCGGACTGATTCATATTATCCGTTCCGTGACTCTGCCTTTCTTCGCGAAACGGTCCCCCTACTTATTTAGAATAGCTGCAGCGGCAGTTAAAAATTGCTCGCCGACTTATCGCGCGGATCCGTCGAGTATCCACTTTTTACGGGAAACCAGTAAAGTGGCTCGAATTTTGCCGGAAAATCTCGAGCTTCAGTCCTCGAATCTAGGAGTGGACTGAATCGTCACAAAAATTTTGCCGTATTTTTAAAGACCTAGGTTTAGAGACATCTACAGCTTTGGTATTATTAGTTCACGTAAAAGTAAATCCCTGTTTCCCACCGAACACACGAGTTGCCTCCCTTCAATACTGGTTCAAAAAGCAAAACCATTATTCTCTCACATAAGCGCATTCGAATGATTTCGGCGAACTGTTCGAGCAGGAAGAATATAATACAAAGAATTGTTAAATGCAGCAGCAAGAATAAGCTTCGTTACGAGCGCAGTGCGAACAAACGTATACGGCATGTAACATAATTAATTTTTCATGCGTGAACATTCACCATCCTTTTCACGCTGAATTATTTATACCCGAGAATTATTTTACTGGTGAATCCGATTTTGCCAATACATTTTTCCAATACGTATATCCCGTGATTATTACTCTACGAGATTTCGCGAGGAATGCCAGCGGAATATTAAATCAATATCGACAAACTAAAGGAAATAATGAGCGAACGTTTCAGCAGAAAAAACATTCGATTTTCGCTTCATTATCCAGAAAGTTTGTAACGCATTGGAATCTACGGGATCAAGTCGCTTTCGTCATAACAGTCCATTATAATTCTTTCATTTGCAGAGAAAATCAAATTTGAATATTCGTCGCGGTGAGTACGCTTTGCAAACGGGTCCGTCCATCGGCTGCCGATTCTGCTAGTAATCATTGACGTCGACCGGCGATTCAGCAGGCTCGGAAAATCGTTTTTCTCATTATGATTTCTGATGATTCTCATCCCGCTTGGCCAGCATTGATTCATCCGTCGTTATGGCCTCGGTATTAAAGCCGATCCCGCAACTGTGTCATCCGTGTAGCTATGTAAATACCGTGCGCCCGCTCTGTTTCCTTTTAACAACCGTATAATGTCATTCGGCCGATTGCATCCTCGCGTCCGGCACAAAGCGGACCGTTCCGTTTCCGGTTCGAGCGAGTAATTAAAATCCTTTGTGACCGGCCCTCGGCTCGCCCGGTACCCGGATAATTTTGATCTTTTCTGGTGAACGGGAAGAAACGCGGCTGTGCGATTCTACCGAATGGAGATGATCGCGTCGATGTCGATTTAAATCGAATTGCGCGCAGGTGCACTGATGCACAGATGCAATAAGCTTTGCCCAGAGTCGGTAAAACTCAGTGATCATTGGACTGCGGATCTTATGCATTTATAATAAAAATGAAAAGGTGAGATACAAAACTGCGCAGACATTAAACGAATTGAAACGCCACTTGTTAAAATTATCGAAGCAAGGAATACATTTTAAATATCACTTCTGCTCTCTGCAATTGACTTGAAAAGTTCTCATTTTGCATGAAAATCGGCAGTCTACCAATCAAGTATGGTAGAATCTCCTAGGACTTGCAGTAGATCCGCACCACGTGGGATTCAAAATTGTGTTCAAGGTTGTGCAACTCGTGGTGGGGATTGTGCTGGTTACGACTCACTATGATTGGTTAGCTCTTTCGTCGCGCAACCTCGAATTGTGTACTGTATAAAGGAACGAGGTTGAACATTCGGCGCGTTTACTCTGTCTCCGGCGGTTTATTAAAAACTATGTGCACATAATGTGCGTTGCTAATGAAGACGGGGGTCGTTGCGTGCCGAGAACACAAACGAAGAGCCGCGGAGAGATTTCCGTCTCGTTTCTGGCCCCGGTCTCCGATTTCTATTTACTTATCCGGCTCACGTATGCTGCGTGCGGAACGAAAGATCGGAACCACAAAAGAGCTACTCGCACAGCTTCTCCTCCTCGATCTTCTCGCTCCCGGCATCCTCCTCGTCGTTCAATAGGCAGCCCTTCGACTCCTACACGCCGGAAAACGCGGCGACCGATTAATTTCCGCGCGTTTCTTCCACGAGACGTCCGGAAAACTGATTTGCCGCGGCGCGTTCCCGGATGTTTGCTTTACGGATACGCAGGTGTTCCCATGGAAATCGTTTTCCATCGCGGGGAGGGGAGGGGGGGGGGGAGTGGATTTTCTCAGCTCGCGCGAGGCTGAGTCGAGCGGAGCCGAGCCGAGCGGAGAACGCCTGGTGCTCACGTGCCCCGCATAGTGAAACATTAAACGCAAATCGATTCGAACGCGCCTTAAGCCCGCAAATAAATAGATCCCGATTCTTCTGTTCTAGGTTCAGGAATCCCCGGACCCGTGTCAAGCTCCTCGGCTTTCTGCCGAAGCACCCTGACCTTCCGGATTACCCGGCCGTTAACCCCTTGCATCCAGATTTATCTCGCAACTATACTTTGTCAATCGTTATTGAACCCCTCGCGCTACGAATTCTTTCTGAATTTTGTCGCCAACAACCCCCCATCGTTCCAAGCATTTTATTCAACTCATAAGTGATACGGCGTTTAGATCGCGAAGCATCGTTCCAGGAACTATCTAAAATTTTGTAGAAATTTTCTCGTCTAAATTTTGCGAATTTAAGGAAACTTAAAAGTTTAGCGTATAAAAATTTTGTGGGGGGTCGCGAGACACCACAGAATATCAGTTAAGGGTTAAAATGTGTTTCGAAAGAAAATTGTAAATAGAAGAAAAATTAATATTATACCTCAAGAAGGGATTGATCCCTTGCATTGGAATGGTGGTCCTGAGACTGCGAAACACGGAGACGAAACCTGCAAGGAAACAATTATCGCAGAGCTGAATAGACATCAACTATTGAATAGACAATTCGTTTCTCGACGTTGGCATGCTTGAAGACACGAATAGCAGTGCAACTCCATTAAGAAACATGTTACGCTAAAGATTGTTTGAATTTCTCGCAAGCCCTAATCATACGTCGTCTGGTGCGTGCGGAACACCCATTCCATCATCCATAAACGTTCCTTCAAATTGGGGATTGCTTTTTGTTAACAAAACTGGGACAAATATGTACATGTTCTGATGCTTCTGCAAACTGTTCGGGAAGTAATGTTAATCTCTTCCCCGAAGCAGTTAAGATCGACGACGTAACTAGACTTTAAGTACTCGTTAGCTAAACGAGCTGTAGTCCAATGTGCGTAATGAATACGTCGTTGCAACTGAGTTCCCGAGATTTGTTGTTTCACTGCTTGTTCAACTACTTCTGCAGTGATGAACGCTTGTTAAATGAGAGAACAATAATCTTTTGTACTGGAACGTCGTCGAGATTAAATAATAACGTTAATAACAATAATACGAACTCGTTATAAGCTTTATATATACAGGAATAGTAATAATTATGAATATACTGGGTGTCCCAAAAATGTATTTCCTTGAAGCGGGTAATTCCTGAGGTCATTCGAAGAAACTTTTTCCTTTGCGAAAATGTTCTCCGCGGCTTTGTTCAAGAGTTATTAACAAAAAACACGGACCAATCGGGGCGCGGCAACAGCGGACGAATTCCGGCTCGGCCAATCCCAACGTCTGCTTTTGTCGCGTCCTGATTGGTCCGTGTTTTTCGTTAATAACTCCTTAACGGAGCCACGGAGAACATTTTCGCAAAGTGAAAAGTTACTTCGAATGACCTCTGGAATCACCTATTTCAAGGAAGTACATTTTTGGGACAACCTGTATAACGAAAGAAAGTAATATACAACTGCATACTAATTATAATATTATCCCGACGTTGAGACAACACGAGATTATGAAAAATATTACAACTGGCGTGAAATATTAGAGAATTTGTTAACTTGTTTCAAGACTTTGTTCGAGAATTATTCCATCTATTTATTTTCGAATATCAGTTTTTGTTCTCTGTTTCGCCGCTGGAAAGTATTTTATAAAGCTCCGCGTAGAATGAGAATTTGTTACGAAACACTTTCTAGCACGGCAGTGTTTAAAGAGCACAGGAATAGTCTGCCAAGAAACTTAGGTATACGAGGAGCATTAACTTCGTTCAAGTGTAACGGGAGCACTATACCATGTCGAACTGGAGCAACCGGCACACGTATACTTTGCCAAACCTGTACACACAATCTAGATAATCGTACATAATTTAACGCCTGGGGAACACAGCTATCGCGGGGCTTATATTCAATTTTTGATGAACAATCCGACAGCCTGCTCAGTGCTTGGATTGTTGCATGCGCAATCGTATCGTTAATCTACGGATTGCTCGGTTTCTCTGTACTGATCAAATATGAATGAAGAAAGATCGTACCCGAATAAGGTTAACAGACCGGTCGACATGAAACCACGGTTTTCAACATGAAGGAAACATTATTTAATTATTCTTACCTCGTACAAAATCGAATAGAAGACATCGATGGAATCGTTTACCACGCGAAAACGAGAACAAAAATTGTGCAAACTCCGAATCGTTTCTTCGATAAACTGATGTTTTTAACCGAAAATGTATATTTTGTGGTACTGTTAAATATCTTTAAAAATTCCATCATGTTAGGCATGTCCATATCAATTTTTTTAAATCATTGAATTAGTGTCCGTAAGTTATGAAATACTTAAAATTGTCGACTGTGAATTTTTACGCGAAGGAAAAATTCCACTCGTAGGAAGCAGAGGTTGAACAGATGTTACCTTATTTTTAAAAGAATTTTGATTAATTTAAAATCGTACAGCAGCATGTTTAGATTTTTGTACTTTTTCATATTTTTATATTTGTAAATAGATCCGTAATTTATGTACACAGAGCAAGAGACGTCAGTGGAAAACCGTAACGACTTGCAAGGACAAAGAGGACTCGAAGGTACAAAAGATTCTCTAGCGTTTCGAGAACGAACGGAACTTCGAACTAACAATGTCCGCGTTAACATGTCCCGGGCTGGTCGGCAAAGTGCGGGGACCCAACAACAAAATCCCCGTGACAGCAGCTGTCCCCGAAAGGGTGTCACGAGCGGCGGAAGCGAGCAACTTGTATTTTCATATTTTCGGCGGAGCGAACAGTTGGACAACTGCAAACGACGTTAGGTGTCGGAACAATTAAGTTCGCGCAATTCCATAATACCGATTTCGAGCGGTGTTAGCGCCGGCATTACCATAGTTAAGGTCAGGGTACGCTTGGGAGCGGCTTAAACTGTGGTAACATCCCCTGCACGGTTCCGAAATTCAAGAAACTCCGATATTAGAGTTCAGAATGCGCGGAAATTCCATTAGCCGGGATACGGGGGGTGAATTGTGTCCTTACATCAATACAACCCGGTGACTGGTACTTTGCTAGTTGCAAAGTGGAGGGATGTTGAGTATGTTGAGGACCCCGAGGTCCGGCGCCCGGAGATTCTGTGAAATTTGGAAGTCAGCGGCGGCCAGGGCCGACGTAAATCTGCAGGCAAATACAAATAAGCTGATTGCCCTCCGAGTCCTTCGTCCATCCCTCACCAGTAATTAAACAGGGCAATCTGCACTTCCTAGCCGGGGCGTCGCATGAACGGCGAGAATGAGCTGGATCCTACGGAACGGACAGGCACCTATAGCTTCGGGAGAGAACCGTCTGTGTGCGCTAAGATTATATTTGGGCTTGGCCCATGCAAATTCATGAGTTCCTCTCGACGTTCTGACATTCGGTTACGTTCGGGGCTAGATAGACACAAAGCTATTGTGGCTAACTACTTCAATGGAATCCGGCCTTGTAACGCGAATTATCGAGGACCCTTCCCACGAAACGAACTCCCAACGATTTCTCGAATAAACCCGCGACCCCGCAATTAATTATCCATTAGAGAGAGAGAGGGGTGCGTGTTCCTCTGCGAGCGCGGCCCTGCGCCACGCTCTAGGTCGGACCCTTGACGTCTTGAATCATATTTGTGTAAACAGAAGCTGGTTAAATGAATATTAATGCAGCGGCTGCCTGTTAATCCAGAATTCCCATGAAACGGTAATTACTCGTAACACGAGTATAATGTGCCGTGTAACACAATGTCGGAAGAAACGTGTATTCATGGGCTAATGCGGCTAGGCATGAGTATATGTTTTATGACTTTAATGTCTTGTTGCAGTTTGCATGATGCGCTGGAATTGCGAGGCATTCGTGCACGCTCTGTATTCGCAATTTGTTCCGGTTTCCCATAGCAAGACGATGTAATGGTAATAATTAGACGGCGGATTTTTACACAAAAATTCTGTCCGCCTGGCAACAAACTGGAGTGAAATAGAAATTTATTTATATACTTTATGTTAATATGCAGTATTTTTAAATGCTTTTAGTATTTTAAACTACACCTGCTCATTTTTGTCTGGTAACAATATTAACAATAGAACTGCTAGATTTTAGACTGATTTTATATTGATGCATTATTTTTAATTTATTGCGTTTTATTAAACGAAGGAATAAACTTTCTGTAATTCCAGTTTCCCACAAATGATGTAAAAACGTTTATTTTGTATAAGAATGTTAAACTATTCAACTGTTTAACAATGCGGTGTCGTTAAAACTCACGGGCGGGAAATCAGTAATCCCATTAGAACTCATTAATCAAAAAGCCTATACTCTTGATCATCAAATCGGTATATTGATTAAAATAGTTTCGATTAATTAATCGGCTAACAGACAATCTGCTTATCCGTGCATTCGCGCTGTTGAATAATTTCGACGATAATTAGCAGTGACTAATACACAGTCACAAATCGAAACGAAAGCTAAGTTAGGAGACTTTTTAGGTGGTTCTACCATCTTTGTGTTCAGTAAACCCGTCGTCCATTTTGATACAAATCTCGTCGTTAGTACGTAATTTTATAAAATATTTTCGGCGAATATTCCTGAAGCTTTTCCAATAGTGCCACGGAAATGACACTAAGTATTTTCGAAAATATGACAACTGTAAACAATTTATATATAAAGTCCAAGGAAAACAATTGTGAGAAAAAAGCCTAAGTTTAAAAAATAATGTACTCTAGTATATATTATCAAATAAATGATAACTGTTATTCCTGCTCGAGTAACCTTTTGCTATCGTTAATGGTACTTAGTTTTGATTTCAATGATATGGTTACTGATACTATATTTGAAGGTTGGCTTCCGTAGTGATTTGATTCTATTTTGCGAGTCGGCGATTAAAGTGAACAAACACAGTTTTTTTTAGGAGAGAGGTCGAGGCCAACAGATTTGAGATTAGCATTAGTAGTATTAATCGATTGTTCGAGTAACCTTTTGCTATAGTTAATGGTACTTAGTTTTGATAACTGTTATTCCATAAATATTGGTATAGAAATGTCTGGGTCCAAAATCACCCATCGATGGCCGTGCGGGTGTTTTACATTTGCGCAAAATTTCATATTATTTTGGATTCTGGCAACTTCCTTGATAAACAGTACAGTCCCGGAACCAACACGCACGGTACCGGCTTCGGTTAACATTGACCAACGCGAAGAATCGCGCGGTACCGTGAAAGGGAACAAAATTCTGATAATTAGCAGCGCGGCAGAATATTCACGATTTCGCTCGCAGCGATATTCAGAGAGTTCGGGGAGCTAATGGTGGTTGTCGGGGCGGGGGGCGTAGGGCGGGGAAGGTGCAGCTGTATTAATTCTTCAGCAACTTATCTCATCGCGGAAAGTTCGGTTTATCTTGCAGTAACCTGCGGAAAGTAAACGCCTAGACGAGACGGATCTCGGAGGTATCCGCGATGTGGAGACATTCTGTCGTATTTTATGCTGATCCTAATCCACCTTTGAAACACGGTCCGAAACTTTTGAACAAGGAGCATCGGTAAGCGCACACAGAGTGCACAGCCGTCTGAGGATGCGCCGGCGACGACACCGAAAGGGACACTTCATTCAAAATATTAGTAGCTTGCCACGATTCACAGCAAAGTCACATTTTCAATATTATAGCACTTAGTACGCCAACGAGCGACTCTATGTCGGTTCGTATTAAATTTTCCTTCGGTGCCAGATTGGGGAAATTGAGGGGAATACGATTACCCCCTCTCGAGACGAAACGCGTCACGTGACCGAGCCGTGGTGGAAGAGTGGGGATGCTCGACGCCTGAAAATGGGGTAATGGCGTCGAAGAAGGGGAAAGATAGAGTGGGGGAGAAGTCTTCGAGGACACTGCTCCTCTGTCCTATCGTCATCAAGGTACCCACTTGGAACGTTGAAAACAGCAGCGGTCAGATGTAGGACGCACCGTTGAAGAATGCAAACGCCATTTTAATTCGAGTGTTTCGCGCTACCGCTGCTAGTGCAATCCGGTCGACGACTTTTAACTAGCAAATTGTTAGTCGAATTTTTAATGACCAGCCGGTCGAATGTAATAGCGGCGAGCAACAGAGTTCGAGAGAGCCCTTCTGTATTTAACAGCGCATTCGAAATACGGGTCAAAAGGTCGAACGTACGACAAACTGTAATTTCACGTTATTCGGCGGCCGCTCTCGCGCAACACGGCCATCGTTTTGCAGATTCATCCGGCGGGCAGTGCGTGCGCGATCGTTCAACGTTCATTATTTAGAACTCAATTTGAATCCCCGTCATTATTTTTACGCGTGTCGAGCCTCGTTGTCGAGTGGACGCGAGAACGTATCGAGGTATCGAGCTTAACGAAACTTCAATTACCAGATATTTCTGCTCCTCTCCTCCCGCAAATTTTACCGATCATTCGTTCCCGCGATACGTTCCCCCGACCTGAATCCATCGGTTGACAGACTGATCCATAGATCTCGCGTGGAATCGTGATTTTCTCGAATTTAGAGTTAATAAAGAAATTACTCTTTTATTCATTCACTTGAATAAACGAACATCCAAACTCTTTATGGTTTCAGGAGTGCTGCCAGCAATTTTAATCCCTTTTAATTTTTAACACTTCGTGTCCTTGGTTTTGGCATTTTTTATTCACCGCCGAGTCTATCCAAGTAATACATGCACCAATTATAGATACCAGTCATAAATAGTTATAAATTTTTTAAATTTCCAACATTTATATTAAATGAAATATTCGGTCCTGAGCATCGATTATACGACTTTAAAAATAGGTCGGTCGTTAGGTAATTAACACGTTGACTGCCGTGTCACCCATATGTGGGTGACGGAATGATTTGTCCAGGTTTTCAAATGAATTTTTACGTTAATATATTCATTGTACCAAATTTAATTAGGATCCGTAAAATGCAAGAAAGTTGGAGAATTTTTTTCAATTTTTATTTCATTAAACAACTTCGATTTTATGGAATTTTTTAGGTTTGGCAGTCAAAGTGTTACGGGTGTAATCGTGTCAGTATTGTGCTATTCACATATGTGCCCATAATTATGAAAGTGGTCTAAGTCAAAATTTAAAAAAAATTAGTCTATCAGTTATTTCACACCACATTATTTTAAACTAAATTTATTCAACATAATTTTTACGATATCGTCAAAAATGAACCATTAGATAGTGGTTGCAATTTCAACATTATATGGAATTCATTTAGTGTTAATTATGAAAGTGGTCTAAGTCAAAAATCAAACACGTAATATGTACGTGTATTACATAAATTACATAATATAAAGTACAATAATCTGTATTGTACGAGTAAATCGCACCCTTTTTCGTATGTGTAGCTTGAAAATATATACAGGGTCATCCGTTTTCAAACGGCCAAACGTCAACCAGCTAAAGAGGACCCCAAATGAAACAACTTTCACCCCTAACACTTTTTTTGATTCGATCTTGATTTTTAGATAATTGCAAAAACCCGTCATTTTTTGCGTTCACTTAAGATTAAATATATTAGGACTGCCTTTATGTATCTTGATGATTTTTCCTTTGTTCGGTTTAAAATAAATACGGACATTGTTTTTTATTAAGTCAACTTTTTTGTATGACCTTTGGATCTTGGTTTTTTTGACATGGGGCACGCCGTGGAGACTGAATGAAATAACTTCGAATCAGAAAAAGTGTTAGGGGTGAAAGTTGTTCCATTTGGGGTCCTCTGTAGCTGGTTGACGTTTGGCCGTTTAAAACCGGATGACCCTGTATACAGAAGGGAAATATTCTAGGTCGGAAGAAATGTTTCGTTTTCGAGTTAAAATGGCTTCGAGTGCAAAGAGTTAAAGTGAAGAAAAAAAAAATTGCAGATTATTCGGGGAGTCGAATACATTCCTGCGCAAAAAGGAAAATCGGGTAACGATTGTCATTTAGAGTCGTAGACGGACGGCACCACGAATCTCATTATCAGTGTTCGATAAGCGATCGTCGTCGGTAGAATTCCTGAAACTCTGAAGTCCCGGCTGGGATCCGCGGTACCCACGGTAGCGACAAAGAGCCGTAGCCGGAGCGGCGGGCGTGCACGCCTTAACATTCCGGCGACGTACTCCAAAGATAGCGTTACACCGTCATTAAACAGCACCGAATATTTGCATTATAATGGGACACGGAGGCTGTGATTCATTGAGTTCGTCTCGTTCGTTATTAATGGCCCTCGGGTTCGCGGGTATCACCGTGCTGGCTGCATTGTGTGTCACTCCGTGCCGGTTCCTCCTTGGTACACGCTTCCCTCCGCATTAACATAAGCACCGTATCTCGCAGGGTGTCAGTCGGAGTCGCGAGACACCGAGAGACCATTGCCATCCGCAGACAGAGAGAAAGAGAGAGAGAGAGAGAGAGAGAGAGATTCTCTCCATACCCTATCCTCTTTTCCGCCCTCTTTGCGTACCAATCCAACGAATGCGAGCTGCTCTAATGATGACGTCCGCTCGGGCCCGATGCATTCTAAATGCCGACACGCCTCTAAATTAGTGTCTTCGCTCGGCCAGACCAAAGGGTACGTCAACATCGGTGACGCGCAAAAAGGGCCGCGACAAGCCGAGCTCCGGCTACAGGATATCCGAGGACGTTCGACTCGCGTGGTCGACGTCTTCACGGGACCCCGTGTCACCGACGCGGACAGGAAAGGCGACGAGCATGGGGGAAAAGGTAACAATGTAATTCGCTCCTGTACTCCAGTTGCCACTGTCCTTCGTACGCTTGGGTGGAGCTAAAGGTCGGATCAAAGTATTTTATTCGTACCACGCTGTTCCATGAAATTGAAGAAACACATTATATCCAGGAAAATTGTCGATCATTTTGGGGCTGCAATCTTTACCGTCCTTGAACCCAGTTGTCCAAACGGGGAGGCCAAAATTGTTTCTTTTCCAGATTCATTTTAACGTGATCTTCTGCACGGAAGTTTCCCCTTTACCTCTCGAAAGTTGCGCGTTTCAGTCGCGGACACGAAACGAAATGGCCCGGTGACGCAGCTGTTTGCCGAAAAATTATCCGGGCACCGACTTTGTTTGCAGTTCGCGTGACATCGACGGTATCTTGACGGTTTCTCTCTTCTTTCCGAGGGAACATAATGCGCCGACTGAAGAGTGTTGAAGCAATTTGGACCAGTTGCGGTTCGACACTTCATTATACCGCGGTCGCAACAGATGGTGTTTCCGAAGCTCCTAAAAAGTAAGGAACGAATCTTCCGAAAGTTATATTTAATTTTTCACCACCCTGACATTACGTATTCCAACGCGACTTTAATACGAATTTGCTATCGCTGCAATCAAACGTGTTCGACTTTCACAGTTTTCTTTCGAAATTACTGAAATGATTGAACATTCAGAATTACTGAACTCGAAGCTACAGATTAGCATTCTTCAAAAAGATTGATTAACCCGGTTTTATAAATCAATACACTCGACGCGTTCCGTGGTTAATTGCATCTATTCCCGACTCTAATTAGCGATCACAGATCGTCTGGACGCGACACGAGCAGATAAGTCGTTAGTATTCGATCTATCGACAAGTTTTCCGCGTCACCTGGAAAATGCATTATCCGAATGGTTGTCTCGTCTGTGTCAGACACGTAACGTCGATGAAGTATTTAGGATTACGTGTGCTATATTCGAATCCTTCGCTGGCGGTGCCCATCAGGAAACGTCGCTTCCCTGAACATATTCACTTCCATTCTCGATCCCGCAGTAAAATATCGACCAGCCACGTGGTAAATGCGGATGGCGTGCATCTAGTTTCATGGAACGGTAATAAGGGGCCAGGCTGTTTAAACCCAATGAATGTCCGATCGCGTTTACCGAGATCACCGTCATGTGACATTAAATCACTACGTACCGTCTGTGCAATCAATTCTTCATGATCTTAAATGAATCTGCACAAGAGACTACCACGAGATCGATTGCGTTTGAATAATTCAAACTTTGTACACCTTCTACGTCGACTTCAAATAAATTGATGGACGGGACTTTTCTAAAAAAAAAAAAAAAAATTCATGACATGTGTATTGATTTAACACGTTGACTGCGGAATTATTTGTCCAGGTTTTAGAATGAATTTTTACGTTAATATATTCATTGTACCAAAGATTAGGATCTGTAAAATGCAAGAAAGTTGGAGGACTACTCAATATCATACATTTAATTATTTTCAATTTTTGTTTCATTAAATAATTTATTTTGATTTTATGGAATTTTTGAGGTTTCTAGTTTGGCAGTCAAAGTGTTAAAGACACAACGCGACAATAGCATAGAAACTTTGGTAATATTTAATGAACATCTTGATGTGCTCTCAAGTTTATAGAATTATTGACTAACGTTCGATTGTATCGATATCGAATTGCATATTTATAAACGTTCAAAATTAACAAGCCGCAGTTTTCACATTTTTCAAAATTCTTGAAAAATCGTACGCTGCTTTAGAGATGATATGTTCTTGGTTAAATTGGTAAAAAATTTTTTATTCTTCTGCTGGACACGACCTTGCAGGGTTTTTGCTGAACATGCAGTTCAATAATGCTGTACAACTCTACATTTTGCAACTTTAAAAAAATATGCGAATTAAGATGTTGCTTAACATTCCCTGTAACAATCTCGGTCTTTTACAGTGTACTACGGATTAACCCTTTGCACTCGATGGTATTCTAACACTTTGAACGCCAAACTAGGAACCCCAAAAATTCCATAAAATCAAAGTAAGTTATTTAATGAAATAAAAATTGCAAAAAATTAAATGTACCATACTGAGTAATCCTCCAACTTTCTCGCATGTTACAGATCCTAACTAAGTTTAGTACAATGAATATATCAACGTAAAAATTCATTTTAAAACCTGCACGAATAATTCCGTCAGCCACATACGACTGACGTGGCGTTCAACGTGTTAACTCCAAAACGAAACGTTTCTTCCGACCTAGAATATTTCCCATCTATATATTTTTTTCGTGTTATACATACGGAAATGATGCAATTTACTCGTACAATACTGAAATGTTTAGCAATTTATTGAGTACAAACAAATTCAATAATGTAAAAAATATTTGGAATAATGATGCGGCAATTTTTAGTGGCGCTTTACAGTCGCCATTCGAGTGCTAAGGGTTAAAACTTTCTGTAGTATTGTATAAACATAATTATTAGTTCCTTTGCCCTCACACGGGTCATGTTAAAAGCAAATTTCTCTGCGATTGAGATCAGGTGTCCCACATTAGCAGCCTCTATCCTAATCGGTTGGTTGATCGCGTTGCGTTTAAAGGGCTGCGGGGGGGGGGGACTCGACGGCTTGAGGCATGGGGAACGGGAGCATTGAATGGACATTTACGGGACACCGTAAAAACGTCGGAGGACAGGAGCGTACGAAGGATATCTAAATACACGTTTAAATTGCCGGGAGTTTCCGCGGCGGAACGGCTTGCCCGTTCGAATGAATGCGGTAAGATGAATGCGGTCCGCGGAGGACACGGCGAAAAATAAGTAAAAGTGTCCGTGCGTGTCCCGGGGAATAGCGAAGAAACGTTTCTTTCGGCGTGCATCGGTGCCGGTGTGTGCAGTTGCCATTCGAAGTTGCAGCGGCGTGCTCTCCCTCTGTCCGCCTTTGTATCCAGCTTGCGTGAAGACGTAAATAAAACTGCACACGCAATTTATTCGCCGAACCCGGGGCCGCGATCTCTCCCCCTCCCCCTCTTTCTCTCCCTCCCTCTCTCTCTCTCTCTCTCTCTCTCTCTGTCTCTCCCCCTTTCACGGTGCACCCCGTGAGAATATATATCTGCCCGGTTGCTTTCGTTCCGGAAACACGTGCGGTTTTCTTTCTGCCCGACGCCCTTTACACGGCTGTGAATGCGAATCTCGCGGCGAGTTGACGTTCTTTTGTTAGTTCGATATGGAATTTCAGTTTGTCGAGCGCACTTCGCCGAGTATTGGAACGCTATCCGGTATCGTCGCCGGTTTTCTTTCCCTCGGAAATAGTAAGACGGCTCGCAGCGCTCTCTCCATTGTACTTGTAAATTGTGTCGTACCACCTTTCCCCGTTTCTCTCGCTCTTTCTCTCTTTCTCTTTCTTTCTCACCTCCATGGAAGAATCGATGTTACGCCCAAATGAAACCGGAGATATGTTTGCACAGATAAATGTAAGAGCAAGTCGTTCCACCACATGATTTTATGAGGCACCACCGCGGAACGAGCATAAATGTCACTGTGATTGCCGAGAATCGTGGTTTGATTGATCGGCGTGTAACACTTGGCTTTTCTATTCCCGCCTTTCTTTTTTTTTTGTGTTACAAAATAATCTTTACAAATTGTCTATTGGGGACCGTACTTTCGGTACTTCAACCCCTAATCCAAGCGAATCTCTTGAGAACCTGGAAGTTTATTTTCCGAAGAGGAAATTGGAAACGCGCTGGAATTTGTTTCCTCAGATTTAGTTCGTTGGTTTGCTTCATTCTCTTGTAAATTAACCCTTTGCACTCGAGTCGTGACTCTGAAGCACCACTAGAAATTGTTGTGGCATTATTTCAAAGAAATTACAAAAAATATTGCAAAATATTTGTTACATTACAAAATTTGTATTTAATAGATCACTAAACATTTCAATATTATATGTAGAAATCGGATAAGTTTCGTATGAATAAAATGAAAATATTGTAAGACGGAAGAAAAATTTAGTTTTAGATTGAAAACAGCGCCGAGTGCAAAGGGTTAAAATGGTATTAAATGAAAATTGTCCCCATCGATTACAACACATAGAAATTTCCGTTTGTTCTTTTACGACTTTAACAAGCCCGCTAAATAATACACGCAACGAAACAATATCCGCATTGTATATGTATATCGTATAAAAATCACCTATAGATTATTGAAATCATATGACACATGTTAATCTGGTTGTAGCCGACTGTATCGAATTAATCAAAATTATTAATAAATATACAGCTCTTACCTTTATTACGCATTCGCTAATTCTGTCCGTTTTACAATTGTCGGCGTGAAATGTACCGTGCGTGATTGTTGCATAAGCTCAACAATGAACAATTTCATTAACTAATGGAGCCACGGTAATAATTAATCGATAATATTGTGTAACAAGCGAGTTATTCGGCCTCCAAATTCCGAGAAGAAGAATTTAAACGATCAAAAAAAAAAAATCAAAGTCTTTCATTCGCTAAAATATTTCACTGGCGCAAAATGGTCGACGGAAATCGTGAAAGTGATTATCAGAAGAATTAATTGGGCGTTCATTGAAAACGAAAAATGTGCGTTGTATTAAGCAAATATGACAGAAGAGTTGAAAAATTGAAATTGAATTTTTCTTATGCGTTTGCAGTCTTGTATTTAATCTATTTTTGTTACAAACACGTATACACCTCCTTAAAATATCGAGAAAACCTTTTTGCAATCTCTATTGTCATTTGTATGGTTTGAAAGTTCCTTAATGCGTAATAATTAAAATATGACAGAAGAGTTGAAAAATTGAAATTGAATTTTTCTTATGCGTTTGCAGTCTTGTATTTAATCTATTTTTGTTACAAACACGTATACACCTCTTTAAAATATCGAGAAAACCTTTTTGCAATCTCTATTGTCATTTGTATGGTTTGAAAGTGCCTTAATGCGTCATAATTAAAATTCTTTTCGAATAATCACAAAACAGAAAACAAAAATATCGCTTTCAATTTTTCTGTTTTATACAACGGTCTTGACAATTTCAGTCAATTTACATCATCTCTCAGGCTAGCTAAAATGACACCCGTTTACCGTACTCGATCGAGCACTTATCACCAACCGTGTACAATCTGCAATCGTGAAATCGTAGCCAAACCGATTAATCGTAAAAATGTTGCGACTTCAAAGAACGAGCCCTGTAAACTGTGCTCTCGGTGCGCGGGCTCTTTGTGCGGTCCTCATTAGTAACCACATTTCTAGGCGCTTTGAGTCGTAACTCTGATAACGAAACTCATTCCACATTCCCTCTCTCTCTCTCTCCCTCTCTCTTTCTCTCTCTCTGCCACATAATTTTCATGATCCGGGGAATGGATATTACGTTACGACCGTGTCCGGCCGGTGTAGCCCGAGGAAACTGCTTCGCCGGTTCTTTCCCGATCCAGGCGAGCCAAAAGGAAGATAATCCGTGGACGGGGCCGTGTAAAAGGGGCCGCGGTATGCTTTCCGGAAATGCTGCGCGAGAAAATAGTTTTTCCGAAGTTTCGCGCAAGTAACTTCGCAATCACGGCGGAGGGACCTGTGACGCACGCGTGACTTCTTGTTCGGGCTGTTCTCTTCCCAGACAGCAACAGCAGTCAATTTTCCTGGACGGCCGGCAGCCCAGGGACGAGGACCATAGTCGCGATAGTCCTTTTGTGACCGGTGGCAGGCGGCGGCTTTCAGGTTTGAGTGGTTTCGCGGGCTCCGTGGAAAGAATCGTCTCGCGCGGCCGGAACTTCGCTTTGACCGGTTAACGTATAATTTTCAGATACTTCCGAAGCTCTTTCAGCGGCCGGGCACTTGTCAGCCGTGCCAATTCCGCGTCGGAAACTTTCGCGGAGTTCATTGGTGAAACCGGTCCCTAAAGAAGTTCCCCCACTCCTCCTCCTACTGCCCCCCCCCCCACCCCCCACCGAGAATATTAAATCCATGCAAAAATCCGCGAAACGCGGCGAACGCGTCGCTGACAACCGAACTATTCATTTAATATTCCAGAATCCCACTGTTACAACTAGGTCAACTATTTCGGACGTTCTTCCGTTTTCTGCTGAGCCACCTATCCTCCTCCAACCTACCTGTCCTCCCCATCTCACTTATTAATGTCGAACGAAAGTTAGCATCTAAAATTGCGCCGTTCCCCGGCTTCCGTCAAAGTAACCGAGGGAAAACTTCTTTCGGCCCCGTGACGTGGACTTTCGAAACAAGTTTTAATAATGATTCTGCATTAACGTCATAATACTTGCGGCCCGGCTTGCGCTACCAGCAGAAAAGTTTACGACGAAGGTCGCTGTTTGAATTATTTACTTTCTGGATGGTTCCATTCTGCGATGTGCATTATCGTTTATGGCGGCTGTTAGCGGCGCTTCCGTAGGGGGCTGCCGTATTGGACAGTGAGCTCCATTTCCAAATTTCGAAAAAGTGTAATTTCGTCGGTAGCGTCAAAGTACTTTCGTGTTCACTCTTTCTCGTATTCTGGAATTTTTTCGCATTCGTGTGGTACGAAATTTGTTAGAAATTCGTGGAACCGCACGTTAATTGAAATTTGATACGTTATATTTTTCCGTTGGGCAGTGAACTAAATTAAAATGTTTCGGTTTTTGGAATTATAAACTTGGAATTCGATCGAAAATGCTACAAGCTGAAACGTCGGTAGAAACATTAAAAAATGTTTTCGGTGAACGAACCTACCATGGATTTAAAGATTAGAGCTTCCGTTTTAAAAATCGGCGACAAGTTTAGTCGCGAAAAGTCTTCACGGTTACATGATTGCAATGTATCGTTGAAGAAGCCAATTTTTAAGCCTGGGTACCAGACGTCGAGCACACAGAAAGCGGAAGAAATAAAGTTCCTCCGGAAATGTTTGGACCTCCAGAAAATGGGTGGAGAACGAAAAGAGTCGATGGACGTTTTCAATTTTCAGATTGTTCTACGCCGAAAGGGAACCGCTCCGCGCCGCAACGGAGCATAATCTCGCCACGGGAATTAATTCTCGGGCGCAGAAGCTGACAGCGATACTTTGCGACGTCGATGAATTTCGACCAAGCAGAATTGAATCTTACAGCGCACTTATCTCGCCATTAGCACGCCAGCGGTACGGACCGTTTTGCTTCGTGTATGTCCATCTTCGTGGCGATGGTATTCGATTAAAATTCGACGGGGGCCGCGATCGTGTAACGCCATTAGCGTGCGGCCTTGATAATCAGCCCGCGAGAATCCGTCAGCCGTGGGGAGCGTCTGCGGGATCTCGTTTTCGGGATGCGTGCCGCTGGAATTTGCATTATTATCGGGACACGTACGGGAGACGGGTGCCTCGACGGGTCTGCGATGGTAATCACCGATGGCAGGTGCACGGCGAACAGTTTTGGGGACACGACACACCCGTGAGCTCATCCGAGCCCTCATTAGACGCCGAGCCGATCGGCCAGTAAAAACCGGCATTAAGACTTTACGCCCGCCTCCGGCGACGCGACGCGACGTGCCGATACCGTCCCCTCTCGGGCGTATTATCATTCTTTCGATTCGACGAATAGGAAATCGATTAGGGGTAATAACACGCTTATCCGCCTGATGACGCGGCGCTTGTCCCGTTCGGTGTTTCCGTAATTATGGCCGGACCAACCCCCGGTCCTGCTGATCCAGCGAGAAAGTTTCACGCTAATCGGCTGGCTTGAGTATAGTTCTTTTTCATTGGACTGTGGTCGCCAGTGCCATGGACCGACAAACATTGTAAACATTAGACTGCGGATACTAGATATTAACATGCCGACTGCCGGGTAAATGTGTTCCTTTTGTCTCATTCGTTCGTATACACGATCAGGGAAATTAATAATTATTATCGGTAGACAGCGGATCTGTATGCAAAATAAAAATTGCCTACAAACTGGAGTAAAATACAAAATTATTTTCTGTCTTAATGTGTTCGATACATTGAAAATAATATAACAGTATTTTGAAGTTCTTCTGATGTTTCTACTGTTTTAAATTACATCTATTCAAATAAACAACAACAAAATAAACTGATGAATGTTTTACCGAACGTGTAACGCAGTATAAAAGAGTTATATTAAGTTATTAAGTTATTTTTACTACAATATAACAAGATCTGTTACAACGAAGCAACGAAGAAGAACAACATTAAAAGGGGACCATTTTCTTCCAAATAATTCCTAAAACGTCCGAAAAATAATGCACTCATCTATTCGAAGACATCGACATGAAATAGATTGAACAAATAAAATTTGAATTTATTCTAATCAGAGACCTGTTTGTCTCTATTCCCGCGTGACAAAATTCTAATTCGACGCTTCCGGGTGTATTTCCACCATTCCAAATTCAGTGATCCCCTACAGAATTCATAACGACGCTAACAAAATTGATACTCCACGTATAGACCGGCAACGTCGAACGCTCGGCGAACAGAAGTCCGTATCAGAAATACAGTATTTTCGTCTGTTGACCCATTTCCCCGGCAAAACCTTCTGCTCCGATCAATTCGAACAAACCCTCCGACCGTAGTCGTATCATAGAGATCGTTCTTCAACTTCTGAGAGAGCACTTCGCGATACATCGAACGGCAACTCTTTTTCTCTATATTGCGTTTCCACGCTAATCAAACGTAGACAGAGACGTTTCTTTCTCTCGGTGCACGCGATACCGTTTCCACGATGATAATCACTTTCCCCGTTCTCATTTGCCATTTCCGAGATCACGCGAGCGCCGCGGCTCGGCCAGCGTACTTTTTCTTTCCGCCCCCGCCGCCGCAGCTGATGCTGTTGGTTGTTTCCTTTTTTTTTTATGTATTGAACGAACGGGTAATTCAAACGAATGAAAAGTTTTCAAGCGGTGCGGCGCGTCCGGCATCTCCTCCTTGTGTTGCGCGGGGCTACATCTTTCAATAATGGCGATGCGTTCGTGATTCCACTCTGCTGGATGAAAAAAAGCAGCGCAGACGGCGCAGTATCGTCCGCAACGTTTTATCCTCTCGCTCTCCCTCCGCACGCGGCGCGGACCCATTTCCGCATCAGCGGATCCGCGCCGATGCTTCAATGCTAATGCTTCTTGCCAAAAGGCTGGCGCTCGCTCGCCCGCGCACAGCTCTTATCTCAATGGGAGAGCCTTCAGCGATTATTACCTTCGGAAATTTAAACATCTCATTACACCGTCCGTCCGTATTACGTGGGCACCGTCCGCGAATTTTCGATCCCCGCGTACGCGTATAAAATTCCCCGCAATTCTTTAATGGCTCGCGACCGCGACTCCGAGACCGCGCAATCCCCGCCGCGATTTTAATCATCGACGCCAGCCCATGAATCATCTCTGCTTTGATGTTTGCACGGTGTATAACATGATAGAGGATCGATTAATTTGCGAACACTTTGGGACCGAATTTAAACTTGGATACTATTCTTCGACGGTACCGTCTAACGCAGACAAGGACATCGTTGAATGATAAAATCTTTTTTCATGATTGTTCGAATGAAACTCCTACTGAAATATTTGTTAGATTTTTCTGATTCAAACGATACCCTACACGACACCTTTTCCATCATATTTATGTGTTTAGTAGACGATATTTTGGAACCTCGATTATCCGTACTGACAAAGAATGATTTATCTGCGTACAGTGTTAGATCGAATCTTTATTATTCCGTACAAAGAATTATGTATGAACTCCATATGAGTAATGTATGGATTGCTCTACATTGAACTCTTTACCAGTGAGTTATCAGTTCGGATAATAGAGGTTCTACTAAATGGTCAATAGAACGATGCTCCGGACTATGTCGTGTTTGGACTCATTTTAATCGGAAAGATTTTACGAACGCGTTCATACAAATTTCATTAAAGAATGAGTACAAGTAAAAACGTTCCTATTCTGGAAGCTCTCGCACACGGTGCTCGGTCGTGAATAAAAATAGTGAATGTTATCTATTTGTTATTTTAATAGAGATTTCGCACAGAAGTTGCGGGAGAAAATTGTTTTCACAGGACAGGACAGAGTTTCACCTTTTTCGCGGCGAGGTGAATGATACCGTCGACGGTCTGGCGTTATCTGTCGGTTCGAGGAACAGCGGGCGTTGAAAGTTACAGGAGTATCGATCAAAATCAGGAACATCGCCCACCATCCAGCCCCAGCATCTAGTCGTAATGAATTGATGTCGATTTGATGGCAGCGAAGTATACACGACTGGCAGCGCGCGTTACACAGGTCGGTCGACGTCTAACTGGAATTATGCAATCATATGACACAATGGTTCAACTATTATGTATCAGTCGAGCGACCAACTTCCCCGCAATGAATGCAACTGTGACAATACCAGACCTCGTCTCTTCTCCTGTCTAGCACACCAGTGGCACGTTCAGTATCGTCCAATTCTCATGGATAATAATTGTCACCCCGGAGGCTCGCGCTGTAACGCCGCCTATTAAAAATCAATTTTCCCGGTGACGCTCGCCCCGATGCCACCTGCAAAACGAAGATTAATTCAATCGACAATGATCACGGATATATTCGATTATTACTTATTGTTAGTTGGGGTTTGTGGCTGCGTTTAACCCAGCCCCAACTCGGGAATATAAAAGTCGCGAATAAATTGCGGATTTTACGCATTCGTGACAGAAACGATCAAACGATACACAAAACAGTGGAAGCGTCAGGAGGAACAATACTGCTATCCTGCTTCCATACTGTCAGAATTATTGCGAGAAGAAATACATTTTTATTTGGACCCAGTTTGTCGTCATTCGTGTAGACAATTTTTCTTTTGCAAATCCGCGATCTTGTCACGAAAGTTGCACACTTGTGCTCGGTGATCATCACTGTACAGGATGACTTTAAACTGATTTATATAATCTAGCACTATATAATATTAAGATTTTTATTGATTCTTGTCCTTTTCAAATGCGTTAAGCGATACGGTATTAGACCTGATGTATTTTGACATGTGGCACACAAGTGGTTGCTTTCGAAAATTGTTCTGGAAGAGTAATTGGTGATGTCAGAGAACAGTGTAGGTACGTGAAAATGTAAAATTTTCAAGGTTTTCTTTTAACCTCATTATTTCGACACAATTACTGAATAATTCCACGATCTTGTTCAGAATATACATCTGAGAATTTGTAACAAAAATTATGGAGGGGTTTTAAGTATTTTAGGAAAGCTTCATCAAATTATCTGACAGGTCTTCTTCGAATCATTAATATGACCTGACAAAATTAAAAGAACGTTCATAACATAAATGATTATTATCATCCACGATGTGACAATTTTAGTCCAATCAGAAGACGCCATCCGTTTAATTATTCCATAACGTTATAAGGAGACCGTAGATTTTATGCATTAATAAGAAGACCGAGTACATGAAAGTTAAAATACCACGATGATTAAAAGAACATAAAAATGTGAATATATTACTTTAAATCTATTGAAATTCCTAAAAAAAGAACATATATCCATTTAGTTACTGATTCCTTGCGCACGAGGCAAAACATTGTTGTTTTACATAAAAATCCGCAGTTGAATCGTAAGCGGTGGAATCTCAATACAATTGAAATTTACGCGATCGCCTCTTAATACCTGTTTCAATAATATAAAGTGTCTCCAAACACATCTGCAAATTCCACACAACAAAATCCATTGTCCAGCAGACAACAGCGCGTCGCCGCCTCGATAAAAACATTTTTCGGTAAAATAGAGAACCGGCGCGTGAGTGCCTGGCATTCCGAATTTACAAAAACATTCCTCGAAATAATTTGTCGGCTGTTTGAAAAATCCTGTCTGCACGTCCAGATCGGAACGATCGTTCGGTATAATGCTCCGCCGGCCGTCGATTTCCCTGTAAACGGGCCGACCGGAATAATTAAAATTGTTCACATTCAAATAATCATTTTTAATGCCGGCTGAAAATTTCGCCGGGCGGAACGCAACGATGTGCTGGCGCGGCACGAGGTATGAATTTCGATGGTCGGGTTTCGGCGAACAAAAAAAAAGAAAAAAGAAAAAAAAACAAAAAAACTACGCGTGTTCGACTTCCGCGGAAAACCGGTGCCGGCGCAAGTGAAACCGTTTTATCTTTTCCCGGTGCAACGTAACCATCTTCTCCCCCGTGTATTTTCGTATTAAAATGCAGATCGCCGCGTTCCCTTCGTCCGCGCCGCGTCGGCCACATTTTTCCGTTCGAAATTTCCTCGAAAATGGTTTGGTAATTCGAGCGAAGACCAAAGTACGCGCACTTCCAAATTTTCCCATTACAATGCAGATCAATCGAGTGCCGCGCGGAACACTCCCGGTTTCCCCTGGTCATCCTCTGCAAAACCGATTTTTACAGGACCGCCGGAATTTCAATGCGCGGCCCACACACACACACACACACACACACACACACACACACACACACACACACACACACACACCCGTTTCCTGCCCTCGCCCGGTAATTTTCTTCGATTTATCACGAGAAAAATCGTCGCCATTGGTACAAACAGTCGGTCAATCTACCGAACCATGGGGGCCACCTGTAACGAGAAAATCGTGTTCCTTTGTAACCGTATAATTCTGCCGGAAAATTGCTGGGCGCCCCGTTATTCGTCGATTTTCAAACGACACTATATATACTATATTTTTCTCTACCGTATAATACTCGTATTGCTTTTATTGTGTACAGATTGAATCAAATGTTTGTTGGTTACACGGTGAAAGCTGTGCGTGCATATTGCAGCGATATTTAAATTCGTTTTTTAAGTACTGCGAAACGGTTCAAAAAAAGGTTTTTCAATTAAAATATTTGAATGACATTTCAGGAAAAAGCAGATTCGAGGAATTTGTTATTTCGCCGATGGACTCGCCCGAGTAAAAATGTAACGAACTTTTATCTGTGCTCGATAACTTTTGGGCTTGCTGTAAATATATAAATCTACGGCATATTTATAAGTTTAGTTTTATACGAGACGAAGTTAAGCTAACAGATCGCGGTATGGAAGCAGCCATCTTCAATGTAAATTGAAATTGGTGGCAACACATCGGAATGTCTCGAAACATTGTTCAGATTTACGTAAATGTTTTCGTCGCGTTGTTTGCTGCGAAACGATTAATTTATGTTAAATATCATTATGAACCGCGTTGAAATGTTTTCATTCATAGTTTTGCAGAAGCACGTCTTGTTTCGCGGTGGAATGGTTTATGATTGAAATTTTGATAATGCCAAACGGTTCTCATATAGGTGTAGCACTAATTAAAATTTCAAGTTAAACATTATACCTATCCATTACCAGCTGTAATTTACGTTTAAACAACCTGCAATCAATTTTATACTCGATCTAATTATGGCGCCGTAATAATACAATGCAGATTTTATGCATTCGCAATGCGAGCTTACAAAGCACAGTAAAACAATATTTCAACGACCGCCGGAGCACGATTATTAGTTATTCTCTACGAAAAAATTAATTTGAGAAAATCTACATATTCACGTGCGTGTTTTCCAATCGCAAAATTAAATCACGGTTTCAATCAATGCGTGCAACCAGGTTCATCGATCCGACATTTTTTATTAGAGGAAGTTCCTGCATAGCTTTCATTATCGTGCGTCGATTTTGATCATATTCCAATTACTTTATGAAAAACACTCATGTTGTCTGCACGATTCATATCCTCGAAAATGTACCGGACCTTCTCAGCCTCCGGACCGCGTCTGCCAATATTTCATCCCGATCGCCGTTGGAAAAAGGTTGAAATTTACTGTGGAGCCGCGTGTCTTCGTAATTAATCGCGACAGAGACGCATCGTCGGGTTCGCCTAATCGAACCGCCATTTGAATCCCGGCTCACGGAGCGCCGTGAGCAAGAAGCATCGCGTTCTGTTCGATTATTCCGGCTCCGTGATAAGATTCTTGGGTGTAACGAGGACCGGAGAAGCGCCAAAGATGCATTGTCATTGGGCGCATCGCGGGGATAAGAAGCAAAAGCTGGAAGCACGACGACGTATTAGAGATGCAGCGGATGTCTCTAGTTGGCGGCTGCTAGCCCACTCTCTCTCTCTCTCTCTCTCTCTCTCTCTCTCTCTCTCTCTCTCTCTCTCTCTTGGGCATAGACGGACACAGAAACACATACACAGGCACACAAACACTGGCGTTTGGTTGCTCTCATTTCCATAACGGGATAGGTACATATTACCTTACGTACCTTCATTTCCGTGAGCTCTCTTCTGCGACCGTCCTCTCTCGGTCTCCGGCTCTCTCGTCTTCATCTCCCTTTTTCGCGTCTCCATTCGCCCCGAAGTTTCGCGTCTACTCTCCTTTATTCTTCTTACGGTAGCGTCATTCAACGACCCCTCCGCCCCCTTATCATTACTCTTCACCACCCTGGAATATCTCATTTCTGCTCGCCCCGGACCGTGCGTTCCACTCTTGTCTCCCTAACCAGCTGGAAGCTGAAGTTGCGGCTCGAGTCGCGAAGCGGACCAACCTGCGGATCGTTTCGGATTTAGTTCACGTATTTTTTCAATCGCCAGGATTCGGTGTGCCGATGGTTGTTCGCCAGTTCGCAATTAAATGTTGACGGTAAATAGAATCGGGCGGTCGGTGCTGACGACGAGCGCGAAACTTTTGTGGAACGTTTTTCGCGGTGACACGCTGGCGAATGGACTTTTACAAGTCCGAGGACTTCGGGGATGTGCGCTATGGTGTCGGTAAGTCATCCTTCGTCCTCTGTGTCATCGATTAGAACACAGTATTGTGAGAGCTACTCTAAACGTAGCGGTCATTAGAAATGTTGTTTGCTTAATATAATGTCACGTCCGGTGGTTCGATCGCTCACGAATAAGACAAATAAAACTTCAAATAAAAAATTATGCCACGCGAGGAGAGAAGAATAAATAAGATTAAGATAAGCGTTAAGATTCTAGGAAGTAAGATGGTGTCATGTCCGGTGGTTCGACCTCTCAAGAATCAAACGAATAAAACTTCAGACAAAGAATTAATATGAACTATTGTTGAAACCCAATAATGTCACGCGAGGAGAAGGAAATAAATAGGATTAAGATAGATGTTAAAATTTCTAGGAAGCTAGAGCACAAAACAATTCCAATTATCCTCCTGCGAGAGACGCAGCAAAGATCGGTGTCACCCTGAAAAATAAACAGAAAGTGTGTCCAATTGCACTAAGTTCCAAGAAGGCACACTGATCCCATGGTAAGAGTGACGCGCATTAGATAGAAAAATTAGAAGATTAAATCAATATCCTCTATTGAAACAATGGACTGTCCATCCTATAAAAGGGAACCACCCCCACAAAGATTCATTCATTCAATCGTAAAGTTTTGTCAGTTCATCATGGAGTTTTTCTTCAGTCATTAAAGTTTTAAAGTTCAGTAGAGTTCACAAAAAGGTTCTGGTAGAGTTCAGTGAAGGTTTAATAAAGTTCAGTAAAGGTTTAAGGTTTAACAAAAGTTCAGTGTAAGTGGTGATTTGGAATTGGTGACCTGCGGCTGCGATTATTGGACTTGCGATCTGCGACAACTACATTTGTGAAGCGATACTAACCCAGGGACTCGGTAAAAATTAACATTATTATTATACGAAATATTTGTAAGCTATCTAGTTTAGGCGCTAACTACATATAATCTCTATTTATAAAATCATATTTAAAATATCTGATTCAGTACCCAATTTTGAATAAATCAATAATTTTATTGTTGTTTATCTTGAAAATAAGAATATAAGTTATTTAAACAATCCTCAATTTCCCGAACCGTAGCCGGTGAATGCAGGTAGGTTCGAAACTGCGTCCTATCCCGTAAAAAATCATAATCCGTCCCTCCTGGGACGTAACAATAATATCATTATGATTTTACAATATTTCTTGGGCTGATCATGTCCTCATCTTGTTAAATATAGCTTTATATTTTTAAAAAATGTGAGAAAACGTACCAGTTCCTCTGCCCTCATTAAAACTGTCAATGGATAGCTAGAAACCATAGAAAGCTGAAAATATGCTGACAATATCGAGGAGTGAAACAGTAAATTTATGAACAACATTTTTCCAATGATCGCGATTTTATTAAATGTAAATACCAGAATGAAATCAGTGGTATCGGTTTTGATATATTGAGGCTTAATGACACTCCGCGAAAATTGAATATCGCGCATGAATATTCCTCGGAACGTGCAGCAGCGAGTTTAGGAATTACGGAATTATCAGAAGGGAATTGTATCACACGCGCGCGCGGTTAATGGAACGGGACCGTGGCGAAAGGGGGTAAAGGAAAATAAACGAATTTATGACGACGCGAGAGAAAAAATATTGAATGAAAGAGCCGTAGAGCCGAATGGGACGGTGTCCAATCGACGAGAGGGCGCGTCATGCACGGGGGCAAACTGTCGAATTGTCATTTTGCCAAACGGATAAATTGCGAGCCGGATATCTCATCGAATGGACAAATTGCTGAATATGTTGCGTCGGCAATAAGCGACGGGCGCATACGGTCCCTCCCCTATTAAACGTGCTAAATGGATTTATTAAACTTTTGTATCCTTTGGCGGGGCGGCGTCAGCACGAGCCCGAAATTTGCGACGTGCTCAAAGCGAGCCGGCTGATCACGAATTTGGCCGAAAAAAAATATTCAACCTCGCGGATTCGGACACGTTCCACACGCTGTCCACGGATATTTGTAAAAACGGCCGGACATCAATTCATTTCGTGCAATGTTTATCTATTTTTTTTTTTTGCAACTCCTGCTACTCTGTACCTGACACGTTCACGGTTTCGTGAAATATTAAAAAGTCATTTGTAAATCCAATCAGATTTAGAAGGTTTGTCCTTGTGGCAAGGAGAGCGTTTTTAATAAATGTAATTTATTATCGCAAACTCGTTCTTGGCTAAGCGTAGTACAAACAAAATGAAAATATTCTCCATCGATTCGAGGAAACATAAAAATTTCCTTCTCCTTTTAATAATTATGATCGTTTGAAAGTGACATGACCATACTCGAGCAAAAGTAGCAACATTCTCATAGTAGAACGATGAGAAGAGTAGATAAATGTGTCATAAATTAGTTCATTCGTTGTACATGAATAATTTCACGATTCACACAATTGTTCCTCAAGCTTGTGAGACACCATGAAACGCAGTAATGGTACACGTACTCATTAATTATGATTACCGCTCGTTTTAGTAATTATAGACATTAACTAACAGGAGGATTGTTGAAAGAATGAGGCTAATGAAACTACGTGTTCGCAGTAAGTGGAAACAGTGTTTCATGGTCGGACAAGCGAGCCAAGTTATAGGAACGATTAACTCTGAAATGAACTGATCGTTCTCGAAAGTAAAACACCACTTTTTATAGATATTCACTAGATGAAACGATGTTTATAAATAAAATTTTTTTATGGGTACGAAAGGATTACGAGGATAATTTACTAGAACTATTTAGATTGTGTTCTAGCGTATCTGGAAGTGAAACACATGTTTTCCGAAATGCTTGCCAGGATATCTCAAAAATTAATGTACTAAACGAACTGAAATTTTGCACATGTTTACGACACATGTATAAGCTGTCAGTGGTAGTACGATTACGTCAAAGTGTATTTTTTCTCTAATTTTTCCAGCCTCTTACAGACAAAAATGTTGGAAAATGGTTGTGACAAAATTTAATTGTGTAAAAAAATTTGGTAACCATCAAGACGGATAAATCCAAAGCATTCAAATTCGTAGTAACAATTTGTATTAGACTTTCGCAAAAAATTATAAAGTAGCCTTAAAACGCTATTGCCACACCAGTTCAGCCGCTTAATTAAAGAAAATCCGAGCAAGTGAATTTCCAGGACGCAAGCGCGATTTTAATTAGCAAACATTTCGAGACAGTAGCGAGCAGCGTCGTCACGGATGTCGTGGATCGTTGGAATTTTATGCGACTCGAAGGTATCAATATTTGCCAGGTACGTCTCGCACGGCAGACGTGATTGTACACGCATAAATCCCGACAGGAGGAAGCCCGGTAATCTCATATTTGTCCAGGTGGTGGGGAGTTGTGCGAGCAGGTGTTTAACCCTGGACACCTCTTGATTGGCAAACATGCATATTTTATCCGGCCTCGCAATCGGATAACGTGTTGTTCGTATCAATTATTCTCGAAAACTCAACGCTTCCGCCTAATGGGAACGGAGTTTTAATTGAAACGTAATCCCAATTAAAATGAGCTCGCGATACTCCGCGAGCGCGAACATTCGTAATCGCGTTAACGAAATGAAATATCCACTCGGGCACAAGATATCGACGCGGTCGGGAAAATAGGGAAGGCAGGCTTTTTAACCGAGAATCGATTACCCACAGGCTCTCCGAATGATCATTTTTAACGCAACAACGAAAACCGCGTTTCCCAAGAATGCCGATACCGTCCGAAATCCTACTAGGCGTTTACGATGAAAAATATTTGTTCGTGCCGTTTCCTCCTCTCGTAGAGCAAAAATAGCCCGCGGCCGTTTAATTTACACGCGAGTGCGCAAACTGCTCGCGGCTGGTCGGGATTATTCTATTAAATCTTTACTTACCGCGTAACATTAATAATTACCGAAAAACTGCGTCCGCCCAGCGAAATAATAGTGAAAATTCCTCGGCCACGGGAAACGCGCCGGAACCCACGGGAACGCGGATTTTGGAGTTGAAACGAGTCGGGCGTGGTTTCTCTCTCAATATATTTATTCAGTTTATTTATTCATAACGACTTATAGCTCTATATTCTTCAAATATACAGTCTTGTATCTGGCATCACTCGTACCGACAGGTATTTACAACGACTCTCACAGAACGCCACGTAACAACTTCTCATCCACACCTTTTGTAAATATAACGCTTCTCTTATAAACGACTTCTCTCGTAGGATTCATGTGCCCTCCATCGACGTTCGCAACGGTGGTCGCACGTGGACGACGCACACTCTCAACACCATCGTTCTCGATTATGCTAACCTCCCTTCGATTATCTCCGTAGAAAAAGAACCCCGTCCCTGCGCGCAATGTTCGTCCGTCGACGAGCAATCGATAAATCATGGGTGAAAAAAAGAAAATAGAACGACAGGTGGCAACACGCGTCGTCAGACGTGCTCGAAGGGAACTTGTTCGGAACCGAGGAGAACCGAAATTTACGGATCGGTACGGAACGGAAAAAGCTCGAGTCGTGTCAGTTCTGTTTCTCCGTCACGGAGGGGAAAGAAAATGGGCACGCTTTTACAGGACACAATGAACAACGCTCTATTATCGATCTCTTATCAGCTACCTACGTCTAGATTGTTTCACCTTTGGTTAGCTTAACGCGCTGAATGCCTCGTTGATGCACCTTTACGAATACTTTCTATTCCTCACAGGCTTCTGAACCTACCGCTCGGTTCACCGAATTTTCTTCTACTCTCGTCCTCTCGTCCAGTTTGCCAGGAAAATATAGTTCTCTTCGCTCGGACAGCGCGCGATTAGGATACTCGTGCGAATAGATTCATCGTTTTACAATTCTGCCACCCGGCGAGAGCAAACTCATTCTTCTCCTGCTCCTCGATGCAATTGTTAGCCCGCGGGCCTTTGTGCAAAATAAAAGTAGTCTCCATTACAGGAGTCACATGAAATTTGATCTCTCTTGTTCATAATTACAATTATTTAAAATTAACGGGAACATATTTTTAAATTCTTTCGATGCTAATTCTATTCTCTGTTTCTTCATTTGTTACAATGAATTCAATCGCACACGCAACACATAAATTGAGGCATATTGAATTCAATGTAAAATAGAATAGAAAAAGACAAACAAAAAGTTTCCTGAAGCCAGTATAGCAAAGTGGTGGTTGTTTTAAGATAATAATGAAATGGTTGCGGACAGGTTAGCTCGCAGCGAGAAACTAGAATGATTTTGCTTCGCCGATTCGACCTTTTACATAAGTTTCCGACGAACGTGCGTTCCCATAACCCTGTTCGAATACGTTTACTCTTCACCACAGGTTTCTTACGCGACAGAGAAGGTACATATCGTTCAGACGAATGCGAAGTTATTGCAGAAGCTTTGTGTGCTGGGACCTACGTGTCTGATACATCCATGGGAACACTGGTCTCCTCAGCGTTTCTTTGCAGTGAGCTAGCGAGTCGCGTGGAATTCGGTGCAGATACGTGGAGAATGTCTGAGAGAATCTTCAATATCTAGAAATCATGGCAAATGAGCGACAACGATATCAAGAAGTGCGTCTCTGATATCGTGGAAGTCGGAAAGAAATACATTGACTGCTCAAAGTCGGTGGACCTCAATCATCGTTTCGTTATCATTTTATTACGATCATGTCTCTGAGAGACTCTGAGCGAACTGATTTGTTTCCGACAATGGCGCACGGCTGGATTGAAACGTCCGAAAGATTCTTGTAATTTTATCGAATTGTGTTGCCTTGTTTTTCTGTTGCGGTGTCTAGAGGCACATGAACGCAGCTACTTCGGTAATTTTGTCGTCGTCCTCCGATTCGCCTTACCGAAAAAAACGAACGGCAGATCGGAACGGTCCGTATAAAAATCTTCACGCGTCGAATTGCGAATTGACGAATCTACCTGCCATCAACGGGTTTATTGGACGTAATGGTTCACCTACTCGCTATGCAAGCCGATCGGAATCAATTTGAAATGAACTCGTTTCATTCTAACACCTTTATGCAACGATAATAGGATTCAACGAATACTCGACCGTTTCAAATATTACTGAACATAATTCCCAGTTTCGCGAATCTGCTCTTATAAAATATGAAAAAATTCACACGCAAAAACCGAGATAGTATTTAGTCGAGACCTGTACGCGCTTGGAACTATCAATGTATTTTGTGTAAGCAACCGCTGTTGGGATAAGAAACGTTACTGTAATTGTAGTAAAAACTATAAAAAAGGGTGCTTACAGTATCTACATTACCGTTAGCAAATATAACATTTACCTCGGTTTCGTGAACTCGATATTTAAAATTATTACAGTGGAGGTAGCGCTCCATTATTCAACTTCTTATCTGTCACGTATCGTTGTAGGACTCGCTATACATTTATTTCGGGGTGCAATCTGACCCGAGATCAATATATGTAAATAGAATATATAATATATATAGATTATACGAACATATAATAGAAATATATAAATAAATTCGACAAAGACCGTTCACCTATTTATTATGATCAAACTGAATTCGCCAAATGTCAATCTAAAAGTTGTCGGACCAGCGTAAAAGCAACAAATGCGCCAGTTTTAATTAAATAAATACTAAATTGAGCTAGGAAGATGTCCAAATTATACGTAGTTTCTCGATTGAATATTTCGGAGCGCGTACAGGGCTTCGAGTATGCCGACAGACTAAAACATAGTTCGCCAACAACGAATTATTGCGTACGTTTTCGCTTCGGACCTCAACAGAAGAATCTGCGTGACGTTTACGTTCAAGCACAGCTCGGCCAAGCTCACAGCACGCGCGATGACGTCGAACGACACGGGGATTATCATCTTATTAGAAACATCTAAAAATACTACGTTTCGTTTCGTTCCTTTTCTTTTTCATTCAATATAAAAAGATCTCGAGCGACTGTTGCAGTTTCTTTTTCTCGTATGCTCGATATACAACCAACATCCCTCTATCGTTATGTACAGTTTGTTTGTTTCTCCTCGCACTCCCCTTTCGTGTCCGGCGTTAGGCTAATCGCACGCCACTCCGTCTCGATGGAAACGGCGCCGGTCGTGTTGTGCGCGGGCCGAGTTCTGCGCAAACGCACGGACAAATTAAACACTATCGCGGCTCCCGTTGAATATAACAACTTCTATAATTTTATACAATCTCTCGCGGCTATAATATTGTATCTTTTCGGAGGAAATTTCACGTTACCACAGTCCCGTGATCAGTGCCGTGATTGACGATCGCGTGCGAGATCACTGTCAAAAGCGGACCCACTGGGGGGGAGGAATGGAAGGCATTTTGTAACGTTCTCTCTTTTTCTTTCGCGCAAAACTTCTTCTCTCTCTCTCTCTCTCTCTCACTCTCACCACCTTTATCTCTCTGTCTTGCTCTCGTTCGAGCTTCTCGTGCACACTTCGGGGCCACTAATCGCAACGTACTGAATAATCGAGACGTGATAACGAGGTTTCTTTGCGAGATTGGAGGGAGATCGAAGGCATCGCATTAGAAATTGCAAGTGTGTACGTTCCGCATGGATCTTTAGTGCTGTTCGGCAAGCGTTATTTTCTCTCTTTCTCTCTCTCTCTCTCTCTCTCTCTCTCTCTCTCTCTCTCTCTCTCTCTTTTCCTCTTCCTCTTCTCTCTCAACAGAAACGTCACCGAGAGAGACAAAGAACGAAAGGGAGAACGTTGGAGATTCTCGTGAAGCCGTTTCAAGCAGAGCTCGTAAAAAACGTTCGTTTAATTAGTCAACGTTCATAGACTATAAACATTCGGAGAAAACGGAGTTAATGATTATCGCTAAAGAGGGAGGGGGAAGTATGCGACAGTACGTGAAAATTCAACGTTCGATCTGTTGAGCGATATTCTTCTAATATCTCGTGACGTCTTGAAGCCGGGCCCGCCTCTGCTCCGAGCTCTTGAGGTACATCGCGCGAAAAGACAGCAACCGATCGGCGGTTGCATATCGATCGTTATCCGTCGTCGATCACGCGAGGCAGACGCGTGCTTCGAAACAGTTACACCGTTCAAATGCATTCGGTACGAACATTAAATCGATTTGTAACACTGTACGTCATATACAGCAATTCCTCTATATATGTCGCCGAGGCCTGGATGATAAACGTCGCGGAAATATCCCCGCTACCGCGGGGTATACCCGGTGAGGGGCCGCGAAGCTCGAGAGTCCTCGGACGCCGAAGAGTGTAAACATAACAGGGACTCGGGTATGCCTCGTGTTGTTGACATATATCGAGAATTCACTGTAATCGCAAAGTTCAGCAGCAACGGGCCCCAACGGGGACAAATAACTTAGGCCCACTGTCTCGTCGTCAATGTCACCAAGGCTCCGGGCAGCTCTGGCCCGATCACTGATTCGTCACCACGTAACATTCACCCTCTTCACACCTGACGAGCCCGACAACCAGGTAGAACCTGAACCAGCGCGTATCAATAGTCTCGCACTATGACCTCTTCAGCTGTCCCATGTCGGGGCTCTTCTGCGGGTAGAGGCCCAGCTTCAGGGTTAGTTCGTTCGGCTTCCTGGCCGCGTTCCTCACCGGGAACGGGCTGAACTGCGTCTTCGGGCTGATCAGGGTGTTGTAGTTGTTCTCCACTCCTCTGCTCGAGTGTCCTATGTTCCCCAGGCTGAGCGAGGACTTCTGGTAGCTGCTGGCCATTCCTCTGTCGGTCAGCTCGGTGTACTTGCCGATGGTGATCTTTCCGGGGAACTCGGGATGCGAGACGGGACGCTTGGTCTCGTCGGCGAAGCCTGGGGACAGCTTCGACGCGTAATGGTTCGCCGCGGCGGAGAAGTGTTGATCGATGAACTGGTGATTCGGCGACAGGGCGTGATAGTCCAGGTGTTTCGTCGGCAGGTACGAGCCCTCTATCGAAGGCAGCAGGTGTCTGTCGTACTCCGCGCTCTTGTGCGAGTACTCCTTCGGGGACAACGGGTCGTACTTGCGACGCAGGTCCGTCGGCTCACCTGTGTACTCCATGAAAGAGGAGGCGGTCGGGTCCAGGCACCTCTCCTCCTTGGACACGTACTTCGTGGGCGTCAACGGCTCGTTGTTCCCGTTGCTATAATAGGGAGACTTGCTCGATGTCAGCGCTAGATCCGACGGCAGGGACATATAGTCCGCGCCGATGTCCCTGGACGGCTCTTCGTCGTACCTCACGCGGAACTCCAGCGACTCTTTCGTCAGCATCGGACTCTTCAGATGCGTGTCGTAAGCGTTCACGGACAGATCGGGCTTGTTGTTCATGTACTCGAAAGCGGTGTCGATGACGGGTTGATCGTAGGAGGCAGCCACGAAGGGGTTGGTGGTCGCGTGCTTGGGAGACAGTTTCGGCTTGAAGTCGAAGGTTTTGTATGGATCGTAGGCGGATTTCAGGGGCGACGTGTCGTACTGTACCGGTTTCGTTGTGTATCGAATCGGCGGGACGTCGTTGAACGGAGAAGTGTTCGGGACGTACGGGATGGAGGATAGTTCCTTCTGGGGAAGCTCCAGGATTGGATGCGGTAGCACCTGGGCAGAAGAGATCTGATCTAGCTTCTCCAATTCTCTGTATATGTCTATGTCGCTTTTAGGGGATGAGTCGTCGTCTCTGTACTTGGACACATTGTACGGCAACACTTTCTCAGCGTATTGTGCGAACTTCTCGACCGGCAACGTTGGCTCTTGCGTCGTCGTCAGATCGCTTCTGGTGTCTATAGAGTCGTTCGAGGACTTATAAGAGAAAACATTGGTGGAAATGCTGGACATGTCGAGACCGTCGATCTCGCTGACGTTCTGACTGGATCCCTTCTCCAGGTTGACGATGCTCGCCGGTGAACGGTCCTCGTAGTTCAGCAACAGCTTGGATAGTTCTTCGTTTATCTTCCGATCAATCAGAGCCTCCCTCGTGTCCGAGTACTGATGCGCGATCACCTCGTCGACGTCGAAGTGATCTATATGCTCGTTGTCGTCGATCAGCGACAGCCTCGACAGTTCCTCGTTGATCTTCGCGTCGAACTCGGACACGCTGGTGGCCGTCATGTTGTCGAAGTCCTTGAAGTTGATCCTGGCCAGTTCCTCGTTGATCTCGTGCTCGTTCAGCCCCATCTTCTCTAGAATCGGACTGAAGATCTTCGAGATCTCCTCGTTGATCGGACTTATGCTGATCTCCTTGGATATCTCTTCAAGATCCGGCAGCCGTTTCTTCGCCTGGCAGGCGAGGATCTTCTGAAGTATCACGGAGTTCTCTTGAATGATCTTCAGCGCCCTGTCGCTGTTTCTACGACCGTTGTCGCCTCGTTTCCGAGGCTTCACCTTCGTCCACACGCCTAACTTCGACTCTCTGCCGTCATCGGGGTCCCCGTTGTTCTGACTACGCGCCACAGTGTTCAGTATGCTGTCGGCGTTCTCGTCGATACTGATCATCGGATGCACAATATAGGATTTCCTGCCCTCGCCTGTCACGCTGATGTCAGGTATCTCCAGACGACGTTTCGAGAAGGTGCTCGCGGAGTCGGAGAAAGTGTCCTGCCTCCTAGCCTCCAGACTCTTCAAGTCCTCCCACATGTAACTCTTCTTCGTCGATATCCCAGAGTCCGACGACCCCTCGCTCGCCTTCGCCTCCAAGTGCTTGATGTCCTCCAGAATATCGCTCGACCTCTTCTTCACCATGGTGGCGTTGAACTCGTCCGAGGAGACAGACGACTTCATGTCGACGAATCGTCTGCTTTCCAGACTACTGGAACTTCTCTCCAGCATCTTCGACTTGTCTCTGTGCCGATAATTGTAGTTCAAGTAATGCTTATCCAGCTTCTCCAACGGCAACGACGGCACCACGTCCTTCTCCGATAGAGGATCATCCCCGCCGTCATCCAGGTCTTTATCCTTTCGATAGTAATCGCTGCTGCTTGACTGGTAATAGTGAACATCGCTGTCCCCGTTTCTCCGGTCACTCGAGGCCTCTTTTTTCGTGTTATAGTCTCTTCTGTATTCCTCTCTCCTGGTCGCCCCAGTGTCCAAGTCTTTCATGGCCACCGGACTCGAGGACTTGAGGGTCGAGTCGAACTTGGACTGGTAGCCTAGATACTTGTTCGACTCCTTCGAGCTGCTCGACTTCTGCTCGGGTGATGTTTCTGTGCTGTCCAGGCTGGACCTCTGCCTCGAAACGCTATAAGGCGACGGAGGGGTCTTCTGGTTCGGGTTCGAGATCGGATAGAACGGCGAGGTCGCCGTGCTCAGGTCCATCGGCGAGCCGGACAGGTTGTCCTGGCCGCGTCTATTGTAATTCGAGGTATATTTGATCGAGTTGGCACTTATTGGCGATTGAAGGTCCGAACTGAACGACCTCTCGGAAGACTTCATTTTACCGGGGCTGCACGAGTCGCTGGAGCTGCTGACGATCAGCTTCGGGCTCGTCTCAGACTTGAGCCTCAGCGAGTCCGTGCTGATCGGCGTCAGCGAGTTGGACTTCTCGAAGCTGGTCCTCTTCGTGTCGGTCTTGTCGCTGTCTCTGGTCACGTCCGAGTCCCCGGAGCGAAAGACCAGTGTCTTCGAGTCCGAGCTCACGGAGGAAGACACCGACTTGTCCAGGAGATAGTCCCGCGAGTCGGACCGGACCGGAGTTCTTGGGCTGATGGCCATGCCGGAGAGCTTCGTGTCGGGACCCATAGTCTCCCCGGAGCTAAAGGACTTGTTGCTCTCCGGCGTCTGGGGACTCTTCTTCAGGTCCGAATACGTTTTCGTCTGTACCCTTTCTATCCTATCCATGAAGTACGGCTTCTCCAACACTTGGGAGTTAGCACAGTCCGAAGCCAGCGCCGTAATGATGTTCGCTGCGTGCACGGACGTCAGCTGACTCAACTTTTGATCGACGGTCACTGGCGAGATCGGCAGGTGTCCAACATACGTCTTGCAGTACAGATTTCTTTCTATACCCACTGAGCTTGGTTGTTCAACAACCGGACTCACTTTCGCTGGCTCGTACGCGTTCGTGTCCAAGGACATTCTGCTAGAGAAGTCGAAGGTCGACCTGTATCGGTCCCCATTCTCGCATCCCAGATCCAGAACGGGCTTACCCGGGATTTTGTCGAACTTCAAGTCCAGGGGCGACGTCTTTTCTATGATCTGATCGTATTTCGTATCCAACGATACTTTCTCTGTTATTTTGTCGTACTTCGTGTCGAAACAACTAATTTCATTGTACTTTGCGTCCAACGAACTGGATTTGTTGTATTTCGTGTCCGATGGAGCGACTCCGTCTATGATTTGATCATATTTCGAATCTAATAAAGTAGGCTTGCTCGATATCTTATCGTACTTCGTGTCTTCAATCTCGTCTCTCTTTGTGTCTAACAACACAGCGATTCCTGCTACTTTGTCGAATTTCGTGTCCAACGGAGAGGCTCTCTTCGAGATCGTATCGACTTTAGCATTCAACGAGGTCGGGCCCGCGAGTTTCTCGTACTTCGTGTCCGCAGGAGCCGTTTTGATTTCATCGCGTTTCGAGTCATTATCAAATTTCCTGTCCAGTAAATCGTCAAACGTTTTGTCCGTCGCTACATCCGTCTCCGTCTTGCTCAAAGAAGACTTTTCAAGGATTTTGTCGTACTTTGCGTCTAAAGACACGGTCTCGTCTGCGATCTGACCAAGCTTAGCTTGCAACGTGGTTGTCTCTCCTGTTCTGTTGTACTTCGTGTCTACCGAAGTAGCCTTGTCCGCGATATCATCGTACTTTCTATCTAACAAAATAGATTTCTCTGTCATTTCACCGTACTTTCTGTCTAATAGGCTAGTTTTATCTGCGATTTTATCATACCTTGTGTCTAACGAAGCAGTCGTCTCCGTCACTGTACCGTATTTAGCGTCCGCAGTGACTGTCTTATCCGCGACGTCGTTCTGCTTCGTGTCTAACTTCTTCGTGTCCGTTTTCTCTGTCGTGATTTTTTCGTAGCTTGTGTCTGCCGGTGTAGGTGGATCGAAAAGATGATCGTACTTCGCGCCCAGCGACGTCGGATATTCCGCGAGCGCGCTCGAACCTTGTTGCCGAACGCTCGCGGGCGTCGCCTCTTGCCCTGGATCCTTCAGATCCTTCAGGCTCCCTGCGAAGTCCTCCGTTTCCTTCGCAGGTCCTCTCGACTTGTGGCTCTCGTGCACCAAGACCTCTTCGTCCTTCACGTTGATCGTGCTGCTGCGCATACCTAAATACTCGAAATCGTCCAGAGCCAAGGATTTTCGGACGCTGGTGTCCAAAGCGAAGCCGGCTGAAAGATCGGCAGCGGACCGATTCTTCTCCGTGGATGACGGTATCGCCGTCGGCGACGAGTCGTCCGGCGAATTCTTGATTCGCGCGCTGAACGATTGAGGAACCATTGAATTATTGTCATCCTCCGCGGACAGTCGTCGGATCTGATCGGTGATCTTGGCGATCGACATGTCCCCCAAACCCTCTTCGGTCGGCCCCAAGTCTTGTTTGGCGTCGACGGCACCCGGCTCGCTCTTTTCATCGGGCGATGAACGACCGAGCGACTTCTCGGGCATCGGCGAACCACCTCCTCGGGATGCTTTCTCTTCGTCCGTCGCCATGACGTACGACTCGGACGCGGACGTCAGATCTTCGCTGTCAACGTCGCTGAGACGGTCTGGCTCGTCGCACAGTTCGGTCGACGTGCTGTCACTGTCGCTGTCACCGTTACTGCGCTTCGGAGATGCCAGCTCAGCTTCCAACGGCTGCAGCGCAGCAGCCTCCATTGCACCTGGATGAGCAGATAACGATCCATAAGTAATGCTGATCGCCAAACGCCTGTGATTGTTCTACCACAGGCGAGATATAGGAGTAGGCCAGTCACCTTATGGGGTTTCTGTGGTTTCATTGCAACTCCAATATTGGGAAATAAAGGAATTTGATTTAAATTAAGTGAAATATTTTTGATTAAGTTTTTTTTTTTTATTTAGTTCTGTTAGTTTAGTTTTTTTGATTAGTTGGGAGTAGCCAACTGGTGAACTAGATCATAGGGCACACGTTACTCATGAATCTGAGCGCTCAAAACTTTCAAAGTCGTGCGAATTTTGTCAGAGTCGGAGGTCATCCTTCTTCGATGTTTCAACGTGATCTAATATTTTTTCTGAGACTAAATGCCTTTATCACAAGAATTGCAACAATTATACTAAATCATTTTCAACTCTATTCTCACTACCATGACCACATTATACTCGATTCTCACTAATATGCCCACATTAATGATCCCCAAGTTCGCGTGATAGAAAAATACATTGGGAGATTGATTCATTAACATTGTCTCTGTGATTCTACACATTTGAGCAAATGCTGAGGAACATACCAATCACCCAATGTAACCCTAGGTCGAGTAACACAGAACACCATATAGTGATTGCTCTACTTTTTATACCTCGTCTGTGCAGGCACTAAAATAGTAATTAATTACGGTAATAAATTTAATCCATGTTATCTAAGGAATTTCTATTTCAATATTACTATAGGGAGTTCGTTTATCAGTAGACAGTAACACAAACCATCGGACGATATAGCTTGCCAACAGAAGGTATAGTACAGATTTCTATGTTACCACCATTCGATGTTACTTCCTTACCGACAGCTAATACACAATTCACAAATACATTTTTTAAATGAATAAAATACTACGTCAAATACAGTTATATTGGTTGTCGTACAAATGTTATTGTCATTTTTCCAGAGCGCGCAGTGAAAAATAATGTTGAATGTGCACTGTATGATAATACACTGCATTTATTTTAATTTTACGTATCATTGAAGTAATCAATTATATCTGATTGCATTTTAGTAGCGAGCATACCTTCGCTTTGAATACATAAAATTACGTTACATTTTATATTTATAAATTCACTCGCACACAAAAATCTGATCTCCTTTGGTCACCCACTTTTCGGTCGTCCAGATTTCGACTAGTCGATTGCAACAAGTTATATTCTGAACATCTAACGTTAGCAATGTAATCATGATTAGTAACGTTGATGCTATGGATAACCGAAAATATTAAGATATAAAATAGCGATAGGTATTATTGATCTCTGCGAAATCGTTCAGGGGGGACCACGAACCTGATGCATTCGCAGCTTTCTGCTTCGCTTTCTTCGTGTCCTTCCAATGCAACGTAATGCCCTGTCTGTCCCTTCGATTCTGACTTAGAGGTGTAGGTCGCGTCTTCGCCTGTGCAGTACCAGAAGGTAGACTCAAGGGTCGATTCTTCCCGCTCACGAGCGCATTTTTGCCCACTAAAAGATGATTCATGGCCTGAGAAGTAGGAGGTGGTACCATGGTCTGCCTTGCACATGCAGCTGCGTCAAGAAAGAATTTATGCATTTTTGCTCTGATTCTATTTTAAGCGAACATACATTCACAGCCTTAACGTTAACGCTTTCGTCTCAACTAACAGAAAAATCCGCGCAACTTACGCTCGGATTTAGCTTCGCAGCCAAGTACAAGATAGCCGAAAAGTCACTAGGCCATTTTCAAAATAACCCTTCTATTTCTCAAGAAAAATTCGATCTAGTGATTTTTCGGCAACCCTGTATATATTTTCGTTTGCATTTCTTTGAACGCGATAGCCATTTCGAGAACAACGACCAGCGACTTCCAAGCGATTAACAAGAACCCTGAAGAACGAACGATCGAACTCTGACGAAAATGAGCATTTACCAGATAGTATGATGTGTGCTTGTCGTTGACGTTCCCGTAGCTTAGCATACTGTTGCTTCAATGTGCTAATGTCCAAAGCGAGGCGTTCTCGATCGCTGCTGGGCGCCATTGCCTGTAGCGCGCCGATTGTTTGAGGTATACGATCTACAAGCATGTCTTGCGTGTCACCGGCAGAAAACAGAATGATATTGTCAGAACACCATTGTTACAACAGACAACGTACTCTCATCGGTCGACGGTTCTTTTACCTTTTTTCAGACGTTGCGCCATGCTGAACATCGCAGCAGCCACGGCCAGCCTTTCATCCTCTTCTGTATCGCTGTCGTCGTCGTCGCTGAGTTTTCTTGCCCACGGTGTGATATTGTATCTGTGCTTCTCCCTTAAACCTGTTACACCTTGCAAAGGTCCCATGCTGACTATATTCTACGCATAAATAACTCCGATTCAATACACAGCCGACAAACATTGCGTCCTGCGTCGAGACCGCTTGCAAAATAAACGCTCGAGACTTTACCGTGTGAATTTTAAAGACAGAACCAACAATGGGCTACTTTTATGAATTTTAACAGTTTCATGTTTATGCACGTGACGCTGATCAATCGGTAACTTCAGATGGTGGATGTTAGAAGTAAATATTCGATGCGGATACGACTTGAACATTTATTTTGGCTTTATGTTGCTAATGTCTAAATAGACCTATAACGAACCTTGATGAGATTATTCGTGTCTGTGAACTCTAGCATCTCTCTGGTTAAGACGCCCATTATGCTGTAAAACTCGTCGGCCGACGTGACGGTCATGATACGACTGTAAACGAATGATTATTACAGTATCGAACGAACACAGAGAAAATTCAAGAAGAAGCAAAACATTTTCAATCGAGCAGAGAAGAATTCATGCCTCCAATCTCTATCACACAAAAAGCACAATCGACGAGTTCGATTAACATGATCGCGTAACCAACAGAATTGTTATTTATCGGTGTGGTTAAATTTCAAGTGAGAGATGTCACCTACTCTGATAATCCTTCCCAGATGGTCAAAGCAGTTCTAAGAAGAATCTCATCACCTTCGAGGAATATCAAATCCCAGACTCGAAGGACAGCTTCTTGAGGTAAACAGTGGCAAAAGAGGGTGAGGAACCATTGCATCGTGAACACATTCGTCAGAGGTGGCTCGTAACTGCTGCCTAAAAAGACCAGGGATTAATAATCGAATCACTTTCGACAGAAAATTGTTTGAGCCGGGAAATGAATCCTTTCAGATTTTCCTGGTGGAACATCTTACAGCTCGTATAAGTTGCATCCAAAATGCACACGTTTCTGGTTTAATTGGCCTAGCAATTATAAGAAATGACTGATTTTTCCTGAAGAGTATTCAATTTTAATTGTTTACTTCGCTTCAGGAACACAGGCTGGCGTGTCTGTCCACGACTCACTCATTCTACTTCTTACAAATAGTACTCCTGATTACATATGACAACAGATATGATTGTTGGGAAGAATTACATTGGGCGTACATTGAAAATTACAAATACTGTTGTACGTGTTAGACAAATACTGGACCAGAAATGACATTTTGAAATGGTAATAGTCAAATGGCTCACACGTCCAGCAAATACAACTGAAACAATGTGCGACGAGATGTATACAATAATTGTCTTTACGAAGCATAATTTTAGATACCATTTCGCCACCCGTTCAAAGGCATGTACCGTCGCAACTGTTCATCAAGTTCATTCAAGAAATACTCTGTCCACGAAGAAGAGCGAAGGAGCTCGAGATGGATCGCAAGAAGGTCTGCCAGAAACGCCGCGCACCAGAAAAAGAAAATCCGAAGCATTGGCCGACCCAACAGAAAACAAATTGCAGGAACTTGCTCGAAAAGGAATAACCTGTCGCCTTGTCCTTCGCGTCGTTCTGCAGCGCCTCGAGGTGTTTCGAGAGCTTGGGCAGCCTGGTCCTGAGGAGATCACGAAACACCGCCATGTCGACGGAGAGGCCACGCAGATTGTCCGCGAAATAGCCCTCGGGCAGGACACCTTCTATCAAGTAGATCATCACCTTCACCGCGGCGGACTCGGCGCGATCCATAACTTGCAGAACGAGGGCGGCCAGCACGTTCAGGCCTTGGCAATAGCCGACGGACTTGTTCCATCGAGCGAAGCCAAGCAGAACCCGACGGAGCACCGCTTGATTGTCTCTGCCAGCTGCGCCGCAAAATAGACTGCAGCCTGTCCTGTGTAAATCCTGAAAGGGCCCGGCAACCATACTCGATCACAGACGCGCACGGTTAAATTTACATAACGAGGGAGAACCCGACATTTTCGCGTGCTCGCGCCAAGAAAATTCGAGAAATTTTCGATTTCCTCGCGCATGCGAGAAACGCCGGCCACCGACACCCGTCCGTTCGTTAAAGGTCGTTCGTCGTTCGTCGCGCGACCCAGCTAATTGGAAGGCTCATCGGCGACATTTAATTGCCCGGCGTCGAAGTGATTAATGATCGGAATTTAATTGCTTGTAATTATATACGCCGAAGACCGAGACCGTTCGAGACGCGATACCGCCGAGCGTTGTCGGCTGGAATTGCGTCACGATCATTTTTCTGGACCAGTTATGCAAGAGGAGATATCCGGCTCGGTCTTGCACTGAAACTTTCGGAAATTTTTGTTTAATGCTCTCGGGTCGGACGAATCTTGACGATTTCGTGGCTCGATGCATTCAAATCCCTACGTATCGATTTTATTTTTCTATATCTTTATCAAAGATCGGACGATCTTTGTTTACCAATGAACTGTTTTATTTGTAAATTCTTTCGAACATATTTTGGAAGATACTTGATCGTAGCCTTAATCGAATCTCGCAAACAACTTTCCATGATTCCGCGAGGAAGATTTAGTCCAATCTCCTCCGGCGTCGATTAAAAGAAATAATTTATCGGCCATCGTCACTTCTTTGTCGTTTATTGCGGTGGACGACCGTCAAGCATTATTCCAAGAATTTTTTATCTCTCGCAGACGGAGATTCCTCGCGATTACGAAGCGTAATATTTCATGCAACCATCCTGTCGGCTAAAACGTCGGGAATACGACGCGAATTAAATAAGTCGATGGTTTCGTCGTTACGTAACGAATTTGTGCAGCTCTATCCGACTGCGTGAACGGAGCTTCGGACACTCGTACATATTTAAATTATGCAAATTATTCCTCGCATCAGAAAGAAATTTCAATTCAGATTTCTATCTATTATTTGACTTTCTGCGAAAATTCTCGCTGAAATTAAATTCCATTTCTCTCGCTTGAAGCCGAGCCGAATTTATGTGGCAATTAGTGGACTTCTGAATGATGCTACAGGAAAACTGAGCTTTCAAAGCTAATTTTCCATGGTAATCCCAAGAGAAATTATTAGATTGCATTACTCGAACGTGATTCAAGGTGCTGCTGTTGTTGTAAAATTCTTTAAGAGATCATTGAAATCATAAACAATTTTACTTCTTCACCACGAATCGTAGATATGTGAAAAACTACGAAGCAGTCGCAAGTAACGTGTTAACAGATAGATTTTTCTTTTCGTCGAGCGTTCATCGAGAATCCTCGAACGTTGCCAACAAAATAATCACGAAATTCGTCCGAGCGCCGTCGCACGGTATTGCAAAAAGGATGTACGTCTCCCAGTCTTACTTTAACGATCTGTATACCGAGCTCTTCATCGTCAGGATTGCTCCACTCGTTGAAGCAGACCTTTTCAGCCTGCTTCCAATCTACGCCGCGCTGCTCCAGATGACGTTCCGCCAGTGTCAGCCATAACTGCGACAAATATTTCGTGATGAGGATACGGAAACGTGCGAGGTGCACGGTTCACAGGGTCAGTCGAGCTTTTTCTTATCACTCACCTTCTTCCGAAACTCCGGTGGTATGCCTCCCTGCAACCTGGCGACCATTTTCATCGCGTCCAGCCATTGTATGAAACCACTTTCTCCCGGCTGCGGCGTCAGGCTGAATCTCATCTTCGTGTCTTCGACTGGAAATTTCATAAATTCCCACGGTCAATTTTATTGAAATCGGTCGAACATTCGACTACACAGAACGCTCATTACTGGATCGAAACGTCCGACTACATCGACGGCATAATTAATTTTCGAACGGCTTTTGGGTCGGCATAATTTCCTTTACTGAAACGAATATTTTGACACTTGACGCGTATGCATACAAATTATGGTCGTTGGAGATTACAAGAATTTAAGAGCATTGTTATATTATTAAGATTGAAAGGGGAAATACGTGCCATTGACGTGGACCGTTTTTATTTTGATTCCGTTTATCAAACTAATACATGTACAATAAATTGCTTCGATTCCGTGTCGGTAAAATATTAATAAATATCTTTCGCTGGTATCGTGAAGGTAAATTAGTGCCGTGTTGAAGAATGATTGTTATCCGGTGGCTCTGACAGAGCCTGTCAATTTCGATCACGATAGGTTTAATGCAAATGATCGTAAATGACCGAATTGGCGGTCACGAGTGGTCAGCAGCCACTTGGTTAAGCAAACACAGCCGACGGTGGATCCACTTCAATCGAAATGTCCAAGTTTTATTGTCAAAACTGGCGTTCAAGGGAACATCAAACAAATAACAAGAACGCGCGCGTTCCATCGAAATCAAACGGTTCGAGGTTCGCGGAGTTCATTAGTGCGTTCATCGACGACAGTTATGTCGCTGTAACTACGGAAACTTAATTAGCTGCTTCGAACCGTCGAGTCAAGTGTGTAACAAGTACGATGTTGACACTCAAAATACGAAATGCACTTCTGCGTGAAGAGAAGTCTCATTTAAATAAATAATTTCTACGGTTTCTTCGAGTGTTGTCTCTCCCTCGTGTATATTTTCTGCCAATTAGCATGCTAATTAAATGAATAAATCGAACGACTAAGAGTGTTGATCAAACGTATGCGCTTTGCATAGTGCACGGTGTAGTATATTCTAATTTAAATCTGCAGTAGAACGGAAAGTGTCCGATTAGATTTTTCCATGGCAGCGATAATTATTAGCTCGTTAAAGCGATAGTGCTCGTCCGGGTGGAGAGCGGGTAGTTGCAGCTAGGCGAGGCGCAATTATCATACAATATCTGTAGAAGCAGTATTCAGGAATTTGTCCATTTACAACGAGTTCATTACCCACGCACTATTCCGCGTCACCGAGCCGAGGTGCACGCTCGCCCCTCATAAATTTTACAACTATGCCGGAATAACGTAAACTCACGACCCATCTATCCATTAGAAATACAACGTGAATTGATGCCCGCTAACCTTTTGTTGTTCGAGTCTGCACCCAGGCGTCCGATTCCATTCGAACTGGGATTCTCTGATAAAATACAGCCGCGTATCGCACAAAAGGGAACACGGAAAAGCGATTGCGTTTTTATGAAGTTGGCTATCGCGCTGTAATGCTAGATATTTTGTTACTCTCTGTACTATAAATTTCTTTTCACCTGTCATGTAAAAGGGCAGCAGAAATATTTGCACGGTATCGATTCTGTTGTGCAATCGCTAATAGTGTTACACGTAGCAACAACAAAGCATTGCCTAAATTAAGAGGGATTAATCACAACTCACGATTTCTCAACCTTCTATGTTCACTCAGTCAAGAAATTTGTCTAATTCTTTTTTATTATTGAAAATAGGGATTATAGTTAATACAGTAGCGACAAAAATATGCGGAAAGGACGAAGAACTATGCATGCAGAATTTCTCGCAAATTGAAGTGGATTCGATCATTTTTTTCGGCGAAGGTGCTCAAGTTTGAAAGAAGACTCGTCATCGGCGCGATCGCAGCTTTTCGTCCTCCTAAATTCATGCATATGGACGAGGTCGTAGAAGACAAACATTTTAGTAATACATTTACTTACAATACTTTACATTAACATGCACTGATTCAAGAACATGCAAAGTTCGGTGAAGATGATTGGAGCCGTTCAAACAGATCTTAATTTATTCCGATTCCTCTGCTGCTCCGCGATCGTCATGATTTCAGAAGATCTCGAAGCGGATCGTAAAAGAAAGCAAACTACGAAAGAGAGCATTTGACGAAGTATATTTCATTTCACAAAAAATGTAGATCACAGTTCTGCTGCTTAACAATTCCATCAAAACTTCAACGAACTTCTTACATCACTTTGAACTTCACATATCCATCAACGGTGAGCAGTTCTTCTCCCTGCAAATTATTCTGTAAACATTTTATTCACGGTTTGCACGAATTCTGCCAGAATTAATTACATTCGATACGTTGTTAAAACAGAATTGTATGGTTCTGCTCAGCAAACTTGAGGTCTCCAACTCGCATTCGCGCAGATCACGTGCACTTATGGTCTCCCATGGCGGACAATACCCTTCCAGAAACGGTTTGATTGGTCCCGATGAATGATCGCAGTGTCCATTGACTATAATTGACTATCAGACAGTCGAAGACCCTCGTTTCCCACCGAATCCTGTTATCTTCGCTTTGGGACTCAAGTTCGCACAGCAAACCCATACAAACGGAACGTCTACGGCAATCGAATTAAACGTTCCTCGCGAAAGAAACGGCAAGCATTTCCGCAAAACGAAGACAGGCGGTCGGCGGTTGGCAAATTGCTTCGTGCAGGTGAGCAAAGCAAAAATTGAACGACGCGGCCAATTGGAGAACGGAGTACGATACACGTGCAACGAGGGATTCTGTAATAATTTCGTTCACCTTCCAGTTCTTCGTACTTCGAGGCAGAGCTGGCAGCGTACGCGGCTCCTGACGCGAAGTTTTTGAGGGAGTTGAAAAATCCGCTCATTCTCCAATTAGGAACGCCACTCTTTCTTCTTCATCGTCACTTTCACCTCTCCCGCCTCTTGTTGCACTGCGTACAGCCGCCTTTCAACCGTTTTCGTGATTCATCATCCGTCGCCGTTGCGCTCAGTTTCTCGAAATCGTGTTCGATTGTGCCGCGTTCCGATGCTTCTTTCGCGCGAGACGCATTTTTATCGCGTGTCTGAAATTTCCACTCGCTCAGTTCTCCCTGCAAACGCGTTCGCATCGGACGAGAAACTCCCCGAAATTCGAAATTCGTAAACGAACAATAAACGATCGATTCGATCAATAAACTGCGGATTTCGCGCATTCCTGGCGAAGATCGACAGGTCAGACGCAAAAATTCAAGGACAGAGCAATTTACGGATACTCTTGTTGTTTTCGACTCTCCGAGACGACTACAAGAGAAAATTCGATTTTCTAAAACAGACTCGGACAATTTTTTCTTGCGCAGAGATCCGCAGTGTAGCGATCAATGCAGACACGTTGGAAAATTTATGTTGCACATGCAGGAGGTATCACCAATCTGGAGGTACCATCCGCAGGAAGGTGTACATGAAAAATAAGTCGAGAAGAAAGAATAATGTTCTTTTCGTTCGAGGTTTTGTTCTCGAGAAAATCGAGTTTGAGAATTCAGCGAATACGCGCGCTATTATTGTAGATAGGAATCGGCTGATGTGTCTGATCATGACCTACCGGTTCTACTTCCTCTATTACCGGCGCACGCGAGCCCAGCGGACCTTCAAACTCATTTTCATCGAAAGCGAAGCCTTAGACGAGGAAACATTATTCTCGATTGATTTTTTCATGTAAACTCCTTGTGGCTTATAATTTCGAAAACACCCTGTATATGAGCGGTTCAATAGAAAAGTGGTGTAAGTAAATTTTAATTGTAACGTAATATAATCGTGGCTCTCGCGTAACGAAGCATTCTTCGATATTACTGTGTTCATACAACTTTTACTGAATTCCTCGATATCCAATAATTAGTTGTTTTGAATTGCACCAGTTATTAAATTTTATAATGGAAGCTAATTGTGTTGCGGAATACCTGAATATTGTTTCGGAAAAACTGAATGCAATTGATCGATGCAGGTGTACTTCAAACTTTATGCTATCTATATTGTTATCGTATGTACAGTGCTCAAGATTAGCAAAAATCAATGATGGAACTAAATTTTATAACTAAAACTAGTTTCGTTGGGTGAATGTAAATTATTTCAATATTTGCAGTTCGCATTCGAAACTCTGATGTCAATAACCAGGTACCCGCATGTCCACTTTTAATGTCTGTCTCAAACAACCTTATTATTATGCCAAATAGCAAAATTATTGTCGAAGTTCCTGTGATTGTGTGATGATCAATGATTATGATCCGGCAATTATATTGACGAGTACGTCAATATTTATGGAAAGTATACACACATAGATTGTGTTTGTACATACACAACAATGTAAATAAATGCTTGAAACACAGAAAGACACTGAGTAAGAAGAAAATTATCTTTTCCCATCGTGGTGCTCAAACCGTTCCAATATTATTTTAAGCGTACGTGATTCCATCACGGTTAGAAATAATAGCACTATACTTCTCTTCACTAATATTTGGATTATAGTATTGTTCTATCGCCATGAAAAATAAAACGGTGAAAACGCATTATCCAAACAGTGTTCCATTTCATTAATCAATGCTGAAGATAGTGTTTCGTAAAAAATTTCCAGCAGAATATTTTCGCTACGAAACTGAGTATCTCCCATAAATCCGCGCACATTAATAAAATGCACAGCATCTAATTACAATTCTGCAGAATCTCCAACCATGTTGTTTCACGACGACAACGGGAAAAGGGCAAAAACAATATACACGAACAAACACGATTCTCCGTCAGCAATGTTAAAGAAAAAAAAAAAAAAAAAAAAAACAAGGAACAACAACGAAAGGAATGAATTTCTTCGCGTCGGGAAAGTCTGCTGCAGGAGGGAAACAGTTTCCGTGGAAATGGATACACCCTCGTGACGTCCGGGTTGTTGACAACAAATGAACCATCCCCACTACGTTTTTTCTTAACAGTGTCTGTGCGGAGGTACCACCTGTTACGAGGCACATAATGTGGAGCTGATGTAACATATGCGATCGATCTTCCGAAGAAATCCACGCTCCCAATAGCGATACAAGATGATCGGCCGTTCGATGGTTCGTGTGACGCTAAGTTTGCCCCTCGAAAATCGCGCGTATCGATACTCCGAAAAATCGCGAAACGACTCCCGAACAAATATCGAACGGCGAACACAAGACTCTATAAGAATTCGAAGATTCTACTAAAATAATTGACAGCAAAGTTACAGAAATTCGAATTAATTATTATTAATTTCAGCATGCGTCAGAAGGTCGAATTGTAAAGCGAGTGCATACAGAAAATCGTGCACATTGGATTTTCGGGAAGGACGGACCGCGAGGGTTGCATATGGTCGGCCGAGCCCTGGTCGTCGAGCCACTCGTGCATCACAGCAACTTCACGGGCACACGTATTCACTATAAATCGGTCGGAGCAGGTATTAACACGGTGCGGCCGCGTTTCGATTGATCTAATCCAATTCGGGGGCAAGGCATTGATTTCCCAAGTCCTCGAACCAGTCACGTCGGAAATGCTACAGAATAGAACGACCCGTTTGTGAAGACTGTTGGCATCCGGATGGCACCCCTCCTAAACAGTTGCTCTAAATATTCCCCACCCTCTAAATATTCAACGCTCCTGTATAATTCAAGAACCCGGGTATGTATATATATGTATATGTATATATTATGTGTATCTGTGTGTATGCGTGTATACTTGCGTGTACGTAGAAGCACATGTATGTGCGTGGAAGCCAGGAATATCATTACGATCGGTGGAGGCGAGCGACGACGTTCAACGTTCCCGATCGCGGTCAAGGATGGACGACCAAAACACACATCATCCCCGGCGACCCCGGTGCGGTCCAAGAGAGGTCTTACCATTGTCAGGTCGTGGATCGACGTCGTGATAGCGTGGTGTCGACGTCGTGTCCCCGGGAACGCACTCCGGGCTACGCATCTGCCGTCATCCCGTCGATCTATGGCAACGAGGACTCACCAGAGAACCACGTCCACCCCTGCGTACTACTCGTCTCGCACACTTTGCTTCTCCGCATGCAGGGTCGACCGTTGGGGACGATCGAACACAGGGACACAGAGGCACGCGTGGGCGAGAAGAACCGATGGGAGGCAAGAGAGACAGAGAGAGAGAGAGAGAGAAAGAGAGAAAGAGAGAGAAAGATCGAAAGACCTGGCAGAGGTGACTGAAGGCCCTGATCGGATGGTTGGTCGCTATAACTGAGCTAGCAACGGGGGCCCTTCTTCGGATAGCAAAGCTGATACGTGTCGAGTCAGCTGAACGCGACCACTACGTCGACAACGACCAGAGAGAGAGAGAGAGAGAGAGAGAGAGAGAGAGAGAGAGAGAGCCGCGCGTGCGTCCACACTGACGATAACCACGAAGGGCAACTAGCACGGTAGGGGTAGCTGTCTGGTGGAACCCTGCAATAGGCACTGAAGCCGTTCCACGAACCGTCCGCTACCTCAGCGATCAGCCACTCCCGGATGGCCGCATGCGCAGCCACCCACACCACCAGCAACCCCACTGCGAGGAATTTGTATCCGTGGAGTTCTCGCGTGTCCCGTCGAACACCGCCAACAGGAACACCGCGAACCCAGGGGTGGTTCTCTCGAATCCCGTCGCCCTTTTCTTTTTCTCACCAGGCTCTGCCATGCCGACGTCACGGCGAAACGAGTAAGGAAAATGACGTGCACGTGCCAATTATTCCCGTTGTTACCGACTTTATGGCGAAATCGTAGCGAGCTATGCCGCATTGCTTCTACGTTCTTCCTCTTCGGAACTTCTCTTCCTCGTGTCTAACGAGATTTCGAGATCGTCGTTTTGATGAAAAATCTTCTTGATTCCAATTTAAAAAATGCCGGACGCCCCCGGGGCAGAAATTGCAGCTTCTCCCATTTCCCCAAACGTCCAGCCCCTTCTTCGAGGCTTAACGAATGCTTCAGTTTTGCGCTTTTCTATGATTGTCTTCGGTTTCCTTTTCTTCTTCTCCTTTTGTCTCGGGTTTCGAGGATGCTTGAATTGTTCGGTTGGTCAGAGTTCCGGTTTTATTTTTTGGGGAGGAAGGCCGAGGGGTTTAAGGGCATGGTGGCAGGCCGATAGAGATGATTTTATCGCGGCGTCATCGCGGTGCAGCCGTCGATTTTAATCCGCGTACACAACAAAGCCGGGCGCTACGGATCGATGAACTTATCGACTCGGTCCCTTTATGGGTCAGTCGGAAATGTCGTCAGAATCGGCAACAACGGAGACTAAGGCCATCGGATACGCTCGCGGATGGGACGCGTGTACGCGCGCCCTTCGCGGCACACGCGAAACCAGAAAATTCCGACGACGAAAGTGAATTTCGTGGCTTCCGGCGATTTATTTTGATGCCGAGGACGCCGAGCCGACGAAGTGACTGGATCATGTTGTGGAGGTTTAAAAACTTTATGTTTGGACTTGGATCTATTTTGACTACAGCATTCCAAAGGCACCGTATAGCTGCTCAGCACTTGGAGATCAATTTCGATCGAGTGCGAATCAAGAATGAATTAATATAACGATCAATGTGACTTTCAACACGCAATAGAAAAAATTCTGTTTTGCTTCGTCAGAGACAGATGTCCGAGTTTTATATAGCTTTCAAAGCATACCGTACGTATTCTGTGTATGTACCAGCGAAATAGACTTATTTCGAGTTAAAATGTGACTTTTACCATAAAATAAAAGAAGAGGTTTTTTGCCCGAGAAGAGTCAGATTTCCAGGTTTACTGTTGTTTTTAGAGAGTACTCCGTGCAGCAGCGGAAAACAACGGCTTATTCGAGGTTACAAAAATGCAGAAGATGTTTTAGTATTCACTATGTTGCCCACGTGACCTGTTTTTCGTACATCCGAATTAGCAACGAATTCTACTTTTCTCTTGAGAATTGCAACATTTGATCCCAATCTATGTTGCGCTCGTTGCACTTCGAAAATTGCAACCACAAATTATTTCTTCATATATTCTACGCAGATTTGAGTATAACTTTTCGATATTTCAATTTGCTTGAAAACTTTCGTGAGCATGATAATATTAATTGCTCGAAAACGAGGTATGTAGGGCGGCTGTTATGGAACATCCTGTAAATAACCGAGTACACAATAAAGTCAGTAGAAAATATTTCTACATATTTCATGAACGTATTCTAACCTTCCTTTACATTAGAAGCACCATACTGTAACGTTTGGTAATGTAACGATCAGGTTCGCAGAGCCTATAATGAAAAATTCGGTATGGGTCAAAGTTGATCCGATATTGGATTAACTGCGTCGCTATCGGATGATTAACCTCCCGAGGGTCAACCCGATGGAATCGATACCCCTCGCTAACCATTCTCCACCCCACGATCAAAATTCACTCCCACCCCCTAATTATAATATAAACCTAATATCCATAAAACGTATAATCCTTCTTTTAGAAATTACAACGAACGAACTGCTAACCTGAGTCCAAAATTTACGTACTGAATTTGTAGATTGCATACTTTTACGACAAAAATGAGTACGCGCAATTTCAAATTGTTTAAAAAGCTTCGACGAATCCTTTTTTTACAAATTGCAACGAACGAACTGGTAACCTGAGACCAAAATTTACGCACTAAATTTGTAGATTCCATACATTTGTGACAAAAATTAGTACGCGCAATTTCAAATTGTTTAAAAAGCTTCGACGAATCCTTCTTTTAGAAATTACAACGAACGAACTGGTAACCCGAGACCAAAATTAACGCACTAAATTTGTAGATTCCATACTTTTATGACAAAAATGTTTACGCGCAATTTCAAAGTGTTTAAAAAGCTTCGACGAATGCATTTCAAGTGCCAATAAATGTACCATAAACGTACCAATAAATTGTTTAAAAAAATCTGTGTACTTCCTGGCACAGAAGATTCACATATAGTCATTTCAACTAATTTATTTGATCGCGTTATGCGGGAGTTTACTGTGCTCGTGAAACTAGTCATAAGGTAATGGGTTAAAAATTCTTCTTTCGAGCTTACTAAAAATCTCTTTCATCCGACGTGCTTTCGCGTAGGTTTTCAGGACTTTGAAACAGCCGCAGAAATTGTCCGCGAAGATTATCGTTTAAGTCCAAGGATCGCCGGAGGAGGATTTCCATATTCGTAAACGTTATCGCGGAATAAATACGTATCCGAAAACAGGCGGGTTACGACGCCGTCTCATTTTCCGCTGATTAGTGTCGACGATAAGGAGAACGCTATCGTTCGCGTGGTCAGGTGCCGGAAATAATTAGGAGCACTGCCAGGAGATCGGCGATACGTTTCGGAAGGGAACGTCGACGCTCATCCCGGGCACGAGGACGGAAATAAAAATCGCGAATTATCGACATCTTCCGCTTTGAATCTGGTTCAATCTCGAGGATGGTGGCAGGTAGGATGGAGGCGGGTAGTTGAATATTGATTAAAGGCGAGGAAAGGATACCCGTTTCCAGATAGAATTACCGTTTTCGATGTCAACAACGCCGGATCACATACTCCCGGCCGTCGCTGAAACACGCGAATCCGATCCAATCCGATTCGTTTTGATCCAGGAGCTTCGCGCGATCGCTTATTTTCAGATTCCGCGCGCAGCTGGCGGTCAGTGCGCTCGAATTTCAATAGACGGTAATCAGACTGGCTATTCGAGCGATCCGGTGAACCATAGCTTTCCCCTAATTCGAGTTTCACCGACCGGTTTCTTTGTCATCGAAAAATTTCGCGCCCTACTTCGTCCCTTTTTACAAAGAAACTTGCCGATGGATTTCCTGCTAAATAGTTTACACCGTCGAAATCGTCCTTATACAAGATATGTTTCATCGATTTACGCTGTTTCTCTGTACCTAGTATATTCCCAGATATTCGTTAATCCTCGGACTCCTGCGACCTCCAGGCCTATGCCGGAGTCATTTCTGACCCACACAGATATTCCATTACAGTTTTCTTTCGATATAAGACGGTACAAGCGGGGATAGAATTGTCTTATTTCGAAATAAAAAGCGTCGTCTTATATCGGAATAAAATTGTACATACTGACGGGTCAGGAATGACCCGGCATAGCACGCGGAGGGTCAACAGTAGAATTCAGACAGGTAGAATTGCATTTCGTCCGAAAATAAAGGCATAGCAATCATATTTATCTCTATTCATCGCCAGCACTAGTTTGATTTGTTAATTATAAGGAAACGGGTTAAATACGAGAATGTGTTCTCATACAGATGCAAAGGGTTGTAAGTGTTAAGAACAGTGCAGTACACCCCTAATTGCATTTCCTCTGGACAAACTATTCAACTGCAATTATATTTGGACTTTAATAGCGGAAAACGAGAAAAACGGCGCCTGATGAATATAGTAATTTTTAATGGTCCAGATAAGAGATAAACGTGTCCAGTAAGAAGAAATAATAAATGGACGACGAAAGTAGGTGAGGAAATAACGTGCACGTAAACATTGTATTCATGCGAACACCGGAGTGTGAGTTCTGGCATTATGTAAACGGTGAGCTTTATGATAAACGGTGTAATCATCAGCGCATAATCCGGGCAGATATTATTCAGCAGATACGCTCATTTCGTAAGACCGTGTTTTTGTCGGGACGATGGCTGGCACATCGGGGGTAATGGCTCAGAAACAGTTACTTAATATTTTGAACGCTTCGCTGAACTATTGAAGCACTCCTGTTGAAGAGGGAGGTCGAAGAGAGAGAGAGAGAGAGAGAGAGAGAGAGAGAGAGAGAGAGAACGGAGTTTAGAGGCGTTTGAAAAATTGCGCGAGGTCAATAAGTTTCTGGAGCTAAGGATGAAAAATTACCCTCCGAGTATCCCCGTCGCCTGAACGGAACGAACGTTTCGAAAAGACTGTCCTGGAGAGAAATAAAAGAAAAGGATGATCGAGAATAAAGTGGCGAGCGGTGCCTCGGAGATTTACTTCCTTATCTTGCCTCGGAACTTATTATTTTCTTTTTTTTTTTTTTCGTGCGGTTCGATATATCGACAAATCCCTCCGTTAAAAGTACTGGTTATTGCCGATTTTTTAGCGAAATTATAATCGTCTGCTTTAATCGTAAGACGTGAGAAATACACAGATTTCGTTGCTTGTAATTCGTATTTTCCAATTCTTTCAATATTTTTACTTTTTTTTTGTCATTCTTATTATACGTGTTACAAGTGACTGTTATCGTTCCTGATGGTTAAACAGGAAAATTGCACAGTTCAATTTACAGACCGACCGAGAACGTAGAGAGAAATTAAAATTGACAGACTGGAAAATAACACAGCCATAAATCTAAGAAGAATCCCACCTTCCGCACCCCTAATAATCGGTACAGTAAATGCTCTAATTCCTGCGAAGGCGAAGGCAATTAATTCGCGATATTTATGTAAACGGGAGAAGAAAAACTCACGGCCGCCACGACGTCGCATAACGATTTCCTTGATTCTTTAATGCCCGGCATTCACAGTTCCCGAAGCTCCCGAAGCACTAAATACTTTATCGAGCGATAAAGTCGTTTAAGTGAACGACCCCTAATTACACAAGCTGGTAAACCCTCTTTATAGCCCGGCTGTACACCGATGGTCGATTATGAAAGACGATAAGAATAATCTCGCTAGGAGTCGTGAAAAGTTTAACGATTCGGCAAGCCCGAACCGAAAAGTGGACGGGAGAAAAACAAATAAAAGAAAAAAACCGTCGGGAAAAACGTCTGGAATCGTCTGGGATCGTCGGGACGTGAGATAGAGGTCGGTCCGGAGAGCGGAGGAAAAAAAATTGTTCCCTGGTTGCGCAACCCCTTGATGAAGGGGTTGAATATTCTGCGGGGGTGGAATGCGCGACGCCCCACGGTGGAACGGAACGCCTATTTTCTTGGACGTCCAGACAAATATTTAAACGTCGAGGTTCGCACTGCGGCTTCGTTAAATTTTTGTTAAGCAACCGTGGTGCAACAAATTATAAAGAATATTTCATTTCGCCTTCGTATTCAGTTTGATCCAGTTGTGGGTAATACTGATTTACAAAAAGAACTTCGGTCATTCTGTCTTCATCGGGCAATAATTTCATCGCCAAACGATCGTATGAAATAAATAAATCAATATTTATTCTTATTACAAATAATAATTATTATTACAGACAGTATATCTAAGGATGGACAGTGCTAGACAATATTAACCCTTAGCACTCGAATGGCGACTGAGGCGCCACTAAAAATTGCTGCATCATTATTCAAAATATTTTTTGCATTATTAAATTTGTTTGTATTCAATAAATTCAGTATCGTACGAGTAAATTGCACCATTTTCGTATCTATAACATGAAAAACAAATCTATAGAAGGGAAATATTCTAGGTCGGAAAAAATGTTTCGTTTTCTAGTTAAAATACCTTCGAGTGCAAATGGTTAAGGTATATTCCCGAAGATTAAATGATCAAAACGATACGGTTATTAAAGTTGTTGAACTCAATATTTTATCCTTCATAAAACTACACAAGATGACCATAAGATCTTGTAGAAAATAATATTCAAACAAAATTGTCCACTGTTGTCAGATGCATCCCCTGAAATAATGTAATTTTTAGTATTTTCTTCATAATTCCGACCAGTTGCAATTCCAAACTAATTGTTCGAACTTCTCAAAAAAAAAAAAAAAATTGAAGTCTTATTGTCGAGTCTTAAAAGAGTTATCGTCCTTGTCAGAGTGTCCATTACTGTTTCTAATTCTAAACTAATTGTTCCAACTTCTCAAAAAAAAAAAAAAAAAAATTGAAGTCGTATGGTCGAGTCTCAAAAGAGTTATCGTCCGTGTCAGATTGTCCATTACTGTTTCTAATTCTAAACTAATTGTTCCAACTTCTCAAAAAAAAAAAAAAAAAAATTGAAGTCGTATGGTCGAGTCTCAAAAGAGTTATCGTCCGTGTCAGATTGTCCATTACTGTGTCTAATTCTAAACTAATTATTCCAACTTCTCAAAAAAGAAAAAAAAATTGAAGTCGTATGGTCGAGTCTTAAAAGAGTTATCGTCCTCGTCAGAGTGAATATTACTGTGAGCGTACGAGAGCACGATGCGAGAGTATGTTTCCTGAGCGCCCTCGTCACGCAATGTCTCGCGATGCGTCGCGACGTGGGGGTTCATCGCGCTAAATACGGGTCCCCAAGTAACGGAGAAGACCCGAGGAAAGTTCCGCATTTCCGTTTCGCAGGCGCAACATCATTAAAAGTTTATCAATGACGGGGAACGTCGGCGGCGGTTCGGCCGCGCGTACCGCACCAGGGGCATGCGTGGTCGGCGCGGTACTCGCGCGGCAAAGTCTAATTATTGATCACCGAGCCGCTGGCACGTGAAGGAGGCCTTTTTGTTTTCCGGAAGTGTCCGTGACGACACGGGTATGTGTATCTGCGATACCGATATCGCCAGCCCTCTCTCCCCAAGTGTACCGATAACGGGGTTCCGAAAGTGCTCGGTTTTCGAGTGGCTGCGAAAGTGAGCACCGATCGCCAACGAAAAATGTCCCCGTCGCATAGTGTTCTAAAACGACCATCTGACCACGCGGCACTCGACATTTACGCTCCCAAACCCCTCAAGGCTCCCTATGAAAATTGCTCAACCTCACCCAATCTTCCGACACGTGTACTTTCGTTTCCTACGATTCTATATTATGAGTAGACTGCGGGTCTTTATGCAAAATAAAAAATATTTGCATTGATTGCAAAACCCAGGAGCGAAATAAAGATGTGTTTCTTCCTTTAATCATTTTATTAAGCTAAAACCGATACGCCGTTAAATCTTTTTAACATTTCCACTGCTTTAAATTCTGCTTACCCATTTTTGTCATAAAATCCGCAGTCTAATTATGAGCGATATCATACAATCGATTGTTCAAGGAAGGAATGTATTTCGATTCTTTAATAAGTAGATTTTTGTCAAATTTAAGACTTTGCATCGCTCGGCGAAATTCAAGTGATCCTGGAGGGATTATGCAAGAACATTTCGAAAGAACTAGGCTGAACGGCGACTTTGAACTTTCCGGCACACGCAGTTTCACTATGCCTCACACGCGTTTGCTTATGATTCCGGTTACGTAGCTCGCATTCGAAAAATTATGATTGCCGTTTGTATTCCGAAACTTCCTTGCGAATGGTAGACATAAAGTACATTCTTGCAGAGAATACTTGGTACATAGCTATTTCCTTTTTATTCGATTATTTAGCGTGCGCTGAAATCTTTAGTGCAAATAGGTGCCATAATCTAGAAAGCGATACGAAGTATTGCTAAACAATTGTGATTATAAACTACCCCTTGAGCGATGTAAATGTTGATTTAGAATAGGTATTGAAATTTTTAGTAGAAATAGCTACAGTAGATTGAAGAATACTACAAACGGGATTAAAATTCAAGGCAGTAAAAGTGATATGGACTGAAGCACGATATTCTGATGAATATCCTCTTGATTCGTGCAGATGAATCTTCAAATAAAGTAGGCTATCTTGAATTGTGCGTGTTGATGAGAGTTCTGTGTAGCTATATGAAATTATTTAGCAGAGGTACGTTCTCGCGGAGTTCCTGATGGGTCAGGAAAGTTTCCACGAATTTCTCTTAAGGTATCCGCGGAGCCAGGGATCTTCCGGAAGATGTTGAAGTCGTCCTCGGAAGTCTCTCGAGGACAACCGAGATCTTCCCGGTCGTCCGTCGAAGTCCTTCTGAATTTTCCGGAGGAAAATCGATCTCTTCGTCAAGTCCTTCCCAGGGGGATTCCAAGGCCGCCTGCAACCCTCCCATCAGGTCTCTTGGAACTATTAAAAGTATATCCGAGGTCTACTTATGAATTCGCAAAGTCCTGGTCCTTGCTAGAGGTTCTACGAAATTGTCTCGGATGCCCCTGAGGATTCATACAATTACTAAAACTCTCTTTTAAAATTTCCTCTTATTCCCATTCCGTAGTTCCTCCAAACTTGTCCGCGTAGAATCTGAAGATTAGGTCTTATTGCAATCATCTACGACAATCTTATTCTGCTTCGATTCTTGTAGGAATAATTTTTAATCGAATTTTAACTTGAAGATGCAGTATTAATTTAATTTTTTCGTTCACGCTTGTTTGTAATATGAGAAATGAATATTGCCAAACATTTTTCGCGTACTGGTTTAGCGTGCGTGGAAAAACGACGGATCATTTCCTGTTCCACTATTATCGCACTTTGACGTAAACTGAAACGCGAGGTCGTAATATTTTAACATTTCGAACCGATACGAGACATGTTGAATACTGTACAATCGCACGGAAAATTAAAATTATCGCATTATCGAAATTATTTTCATGCGCCGAACCGGACGGTAATAATTAAGTTACCCTTATCTTCGAAAGGCTAACGAAATTGAAAGAACAAAGTAGTTCAATGCATTTTACGCTCCCGTGTATTTCTATTTGCAGCTTTGAGCTAAAATGAAAATTTTAACGAAGACGGATCGATCTTAACCGATTTAAAAACTGAATAAATTAATGTCTATCTTAATTTCAGTGCATAGGTTAATTTACAGGGTTGCAACGTTGAAATAGACTTTTTTAAAATAATGAATCGAGAATCTCGTTTCATAGTCTGACATTTTTAGAGCACACGACATTTCTATGACTCAGGTCTGTTTCGACACTCGCCGCTGAACTTCTGCTTCGGTTGCTCCATATTTATGAATGCAAAACAGCGATAACGTAAATAATAAGGAACCGGCTGCGGTGGCAGAACTGTAAATCGCATCGCGGTTTTTAACGTCGGCCGGCACAAAGATCGCTTCTTGCGGAGCGACGTTTTTCATCCACGAAAACGAAACACGAAGTTCCATTGAACAAGACAACGCGACGCGTTGCGCTCCCGTGTTATGAGAGGGCCTATTGTTTATTCAGAGTAACTGGCCGTGGTTAAAACATTGCTGTTTCTTGTACGCTACTTCCTGCTGTCCTAATCATAGCGGTTCGCAGAAATGTAAAGTGCAAATTGTGGTGGCACCGTGCAGCTTCGAACCGGAAAACCGTGTTACCACGAAACTGCAGAACATCCTAAGGTAATTCTCCCATCAGAAATTGCAAATCCTTCCAATAAACAATATCGATACATTCTTTCCCAGCCACCGCTATTAAATTATAATTTTATGCAACCTCTTGGACAATTCGTTCTAGAATCTGAAAATCACTTTTCACGATTCAAACAATTCGGTCCTCCCATTGTATAAATTGATGTGATTATTTCTGATTAGCGAAGTGTATTTGACGATTTAATAACCGTTGTTCCAGTTGCATCAATTTGTTTCTGAATTAAAATATTCGAGTGATTTTAAGCGTTCGATATTGAGTCTCGATTTATTCAGAGAGACCATCGACCCTCGAGCCCCATGAATAGAAGGATGCGACAATTTATTAAGCATATGCTAATTTATACTCACTATGTTTTCGGCTGTAGGCTTGAAGGTACGCTGTAATAATGTCGCATTGTTTTTCACGCTTGGTGCTCAGGTAATCCTTCCGACGCAGCTGGCGGATCAGCAAGCCGCCTGTATGACTGATATGGTCTTGTAAATTCCGTATTAGAATTTGAAGTTCACTTTTGCCTGTAGAAGAGAAACCGTTCGCTATTAATAAACATAAAATTCCACCATAGAAACGCCGACATTTTCTCTAATAACAAGACGCACATCTATTGCAACAGATAAATCGTTTCATCGGTTAAGAATAAACCATTTCTCTGAAAGAGGCTGTAACTTAGGCATTTTTTAAGATATTCTCACGAAAAAGTTACTAACTGAGTACGACACATGTGCTTTGAAACAAGGTATTTGCTTTTAAAAAGTTTCTACACTCATATGGAAATTAATTATAATAAAATATGGAAATTGATACTCGTATGGTCTCCTGCTCACTCCTGCCGTAAACGCATGAAGTCTACAATCGAATAACGACGGTGATCTAAGCTAGATTTTTGTCCGGAAGGGATCGACGAAAGGATGCCACGTTCCGGGGGGGGGGGCGAATTATGCGAAATCGAAAATGCAACGAGCAGGGAGGCTGTGCAGGGGATCCGGGGCGGCACTTTCGAATTGAAAGGGGCGCGTTCATGCGAGCTCAGGTTAGGCGAGACAAGGCGGGACACCGGCGAGGAGTTGGTGAATTGAAGCCGCAATCTTGATAACGGCCCGAAAGGGCTCTCCCTGTGTACACACTCGGCCCAAGATTGCAGTTTTCCAACTCTTCCCGCTGTTACTTATGCTCCCTACGTTCACCGGGATCCAGCCCGGAAGAGTGACTGCCGGGTACCGACGCGACGCTATGTTCCTTTGATCATTCCGAACACGGGGCCAGATGTTCTCAATCGCGCGGCTCCTGGGAGCCCGCCTAAGCCCGCCTTAACTAAGTTGAATTACGTTAACTTCCGCGTTAAAATTTAAATTGGAGAACTCTCCGCGAAATGGTACATCCACGGCGAATATAAAAACGTCCGCGACGGAGACATCTTTGACGGGCCCCGGGACTCTGTAACGGGCGTTTCGCACTCGACGCACGTCTGCACGACATTGCGTATTCATATCGACACGTGCCATCAGGGATTAGCGAAATGCCCTGTGACTTTGTCTCTCGGAGCACCGAGAATTCAATATACTTAATTCCGCGAAAGGAATCCGGGTCGCTCCGATACGATTATTCTGCCCTTAACCCATTTCGATCTACCTAGAAGAAGATCTACGTCAGAGTTCATTGGATCGTCGCATGTAAAATGTGTTCGAGCTTCAACAGTGACGTTAAAACAAAAACGTCACTCTTCTCTAAACGAACTTATCGATGAAAGTAAACACCAAACTACTCGACGTCTTCGAATCATCAAAGGTTTTATTCGCTTTTCAAATATTTGTAAAGAAATGGTATTCCTTTGATTCAAATTTTACCGCGCTTCGCGCGTTGTAAAACGTAGGTTGTAGATTATCGACTGTTAGAAAGAAGGACGAGGAGAAAGAGATAGATAGATAGAGGATTACGATGTAGAGCACGTGCTCATAAATTCAGACAGTAACAAAAGTGTAAATAAAAAAGTGAGATATACATGGTCATCCGTTTTTAAACGGCCAAACGTCAACCAGCTATAGAGGACCATAAATGGAACAACTTTCACCCCTTGTTTTGATTCGAAGTTATTTCATTCGGTCTCCACGGCGTGCCCCATGTAAAAAAAAACCAAGATCCAAAGGTCATACAAAAAAGTTGACTGAATAAAAAAGATGCCCCTATTTATTTTAAACCAAACAAAGGAAAAATCATCAAGATACATAATTGCAGTCCTAATATATTTGATCTTAAGTGAACGCAAAAAATGACGGGTTTTTGCAATTATCTAAAAATCAAGACCGAATCAAAAAAAGTGTTAGGGGTGAAAGTTGTTTCATTTGGGGTCCTGTATAGCTGGTTGACGTTTGGCCGTTTAAAAACGAATGACCATGTAGAATAAACTTTAAATGTCGTTTCGTCGTTTACAGTTAAGATTGTACATAGTGTAGACAATTGTTGTAGTATAGCATAATGAATACAGGAGAAAATCGTCGTTTACAGGGAAACAATTTCTAGTTTATTTTGAAAATCCTGTGCAATAGATAACTGTCTTATATATTCTATTTTGTTTTCTAGTCCGTTTCCGAACGCAGGAAAGTCACGATGACGTTACAAGCTTGTACAAAGGAGACGGTGTTTCTTCGTGGGTTCCGACTGTAAGACCACGAGATCGCACCCCTATTTTTCCCTATGCATGTTCAACGAAGCAGCATCGTCTATAGAAATAAAAGAAGTGGTTCTCCCGCGGAAAGAAAAAGGGGGGGGGGAAGTAGCACTCCAAGTCAAAGAACCTTCTCGCCTTGAAGTCGACGAGGTCGCTTGTCTGTCTGGGCACCGCGACCTCTTGTCTCGTCAGCATCCGCCGAAGTGTCTTCGCCTAATTCGAATGGATTTCGAGCCTCTATCGTCGCGTCGAATCGACATTAGAAAATGCAAGGAGATTGAGAAACGGTAACGCAGCATCGCGCGTCATAACTTTTCGAATCTTCGCTTCGATCTCACGGAACTCTTTCTCTATTCCGAATTTTCCTGTCGCGACGTCGAGTGACAATCTGAAACGTTATTATCTGTATTTCAATAACGAGTTACGTTCATGGATTATTGTGAAGGAAACGATAATGCAGAATTCGCAGACGCCTCTGCGCCGTGTCCCGTCTACGTCCCGTCCCGTAACAATTGCGTTCGTTCCCTCTATATTATGAAATTCTACGCGCTAAATAATCGCCCGGCGTGGTTCGACAATGAGAAGCTTCCACAATAAATGTCCCCGATGTAAACCCATTTATCAGACGCCCACGCTCCTCTCTTCTCCCCCCCCCCCTCCCCTCGCCCTACCGGCCGGTGTTATAGACATTTGTATCTCTTATTGAGTTACTCTTACTTTTCCATAGCAGACGCGCCTTTTGCAGCTGCCGATGCTGCGGACGCGCCTTCAGGGACGAGGCTGTCGAGTCACTTTCCGATCGTCCCCTGTCACCGTCTGGCAGCCCGTAGATATCCAGCAACAGCTGATCCACCAGCGACGAGACGGATCGTTCCTCTCTTCTTGACGGTGCGTCGGGCAACGGCGACGGATACGTCTGAAACACGCGACGACGACGCATCCCCATTATCGGCGGACTCGAATCAAATTCAACGGATATCTAATTACGAAAACATCCGATCAATCCACCCCACGGAATTCCAATTCCCGTTCCGCGCTGCACCGGCGAACCGAAGCTTACCGCTGCGATGCACTTTCCTCCAATTTATGCCCGTTTCTTATTGCAGCGAATCTCATTTGACGCGCTCTAAGCTGCGGACAGAATCGAATTCCTTCAGCTTTGTAATGTCACTCTCTAATATCCCGGAATTTTGTTAATTTCGGAAACATCTTAGAAAAAAAAAAATTAACGCGAAGGAAGTGTACGACTTTCCTTTCTGAAATTGTAACAGTCGTCGACGATTTTGCAAATGTATCTGGAGTGCGAATAATTTTTGTGCGCCACTGGACGCATTTCACGGTAAAATAATGAAAGTCACCGAGTCCCGATTTTTCTACAAACGACAGAATAACGATTTAAAACGTTTGCGTACAAGTTACCTTTTTATTTCAGTTCTAATTAATTAATGCCTGCAATCGATGCCCACCAATTACCACTATACCGACCGAGCAATAAGTGCGACTGACGTATATTGCTGTGTAACAGTGACAAGACTGTGCCCATTCAGACTTCAGACAACATTTTTTGTAATATGTGCTTCAATGAAGAGGTGCGTTAACAATATTCCGATGAAAACATTTTTACAATTTCAGTAATTGTAAAAGAAAAAATTAGGAACCAGTCATTTTGACTGCTCCGGTCGTTCTAGTGTTAATGATCAACAGTCGAGTAATTGTATCACGACGAATAAATCGGATTCGTTCTGAGCAGAAATTCTTGCAACTGCATAAAAGCATGAAACATCGCAACCTATATTTCTTCAAAAATAAATACACAGCCTTTAATTCGCCCTTTACCACCGCCGAGTTAATAATTCAATTATTACGATTGAGCTTTATCGAGCCCGATTATTTATAGCTAAGTCGAGCGACTGCACTTTGGTAGCGCACGCTGTAATACCGGTATTAATTTCCTATTAACCTTCGACCTTTGATTACCCCCGGTGTTCAGGATCATTCAGAAAGCGAGATTAGTGGGCGTACTAACGGCGTGGCCTTAGCTAGCCTATAAAACCGAAAGAAGTAACTGTGAAACAGGATTACCTTCGGATTCCGAACTTCGGTCTCGCTCTTCGCGGCGCCATTGTTCTTGCAGTGGTGTTGCGCCATGTGCCCCGTGTCGCCGACCGATTTCGATCTCTTCAAGCATTTCCTAGGCGGTTTCGCCTGCACGATGCTCGCTCTTCTAATCGGCTTCTTCTTATTCAGCTCCATAAAATCCGGCCCCTGCCAGTCCCGCTGTATCAAGTTGCATTTTCTTCGCGCGTACAACGAGGGAAACTGATATCCGTCCGCACAATAGAGCAGATTTCGCGTCTGCCGGGTGACGTACACGTCACCGAACACGCGCTCATTTTCCACGGACACGCATTTCACGCGGTAGCTGATTTCCGCGTATTTCTTCAGAGGTGTCACGTTGCAGCTCATCTTCCGTCAGCTGTTTCGATTATCCTCGAACGAAACTCGAAAATCGACCGAGTAATCCCCGAGACAATTAATCCCTCCACCGACAATCCTGCTGTTCCCTTCGAAATGTTCTACGATGACGTCGTGCAACCATCCCAATCGACAACGGTCATCCCGATCCGTGCAACGTCACTTGAACGCGGAAACTCGTTAGCAGGTTACAAGAGCGATCGGCTCGCGCCGCCGCAGGAAACGCAGAAAATTATTGCGACTCGTTTCGCGCGAGCGTTCGCGTTTCCCGGCGATTCGGGAGCGGAAAATTAACATAATTGAACGATCCGCGCGCGAGGCCTGTCGTTAAGCGAACAGATAAATCGCCGGACAATACCTCTGTGACATTTGCACGCGGAACAGGAGATAAAGAACGACCTTCGTCGCAGTTGCAATTATCTGACATTTATCATTTTTGATACGCGACGCGCCGTAATTGTTACCACCGCCACCCGCTCGCGCAGAAATCAAGGTTTCCCGAGCCGAACATGTGTCTTTGCTATTGTTGCGAACTGGCCCGGTCATAGCGACAAGCTGAAACGTTGTCGCGAATTATGCGAACGTGTTCTCGCAAACGATCGGTTCCGGTGGCGTTGTCGGAAACCGGTTCGCGTCTGTCCCTGCGTTTTTTCTTTAATTTCTCTGTTGCAATTAATTATTACAATATTTACCACGTCCAAGAATACGTCGATTTTGTAACAATCTGTTTGTTGGAACACAATTTTCTGTTCGTTGCAATTAATTCTTAGAATATTTAGCACCTTTAGAAATATTCTTTTAAATTCTGTCCCCTATGCTTCTTCAAGTCACATTTTATGTTCGTTCGAAAATGATTTATGCTCTAATCTGTTTCCGTGTTTCTCCTAGGAATATCATTGTGATTGAAAGGGTTAATTATGATATTCCGAGTGTTAAGAAATGTTTCGACGCCACCGCGTTCTCTCGCGAGACCATTTTTCACTTGTCGCAGTAACAAATATGTTCACCGACACATTACCGGTTTGAAAATAAATCCGCACAAACACTGTCACTTATTTTTCCTTTGTTAGAGCTCGCGTACGAGTTAAGGAGGATATATGCTCGAGCGTATTCGTGCGGTGCGTTGAATTGGTTCGACCACGTCCACATTTCGCAGCGCAGCACACAGGCATCGTGACCCTTATCGGGAGCCCGGCAATACACTTCTGGTGGACAGACCGCAACTGGAAGTGTCGGCGATGATAATCGTTTCATTACGTCTATACCTACGCTCGCGTTGCCGGCGAGTATGACGGCAGAGGTGGTGCACAACTAATGGAACAGTTGTGCATTAAAATTGCCACGTGCCCAGCGAAAATACCTCGTGCACCTCTGAAAATAAAATTCGTCGTCGCTAATCTTCTCGTTTAGACATTTTATTTCAGCACGAAACAACAGCGTGGGAGGATTAAATCGTGAAAAAGAAGCCACGTGTCCGGTACAGATTCAATAAACCGCGAGGATGTTTGCAAAATAACGTTAATAGCTCGTTCCCAACGAAGACAATTTCATTTTAGCACGAGACATCAACCTGCGAGTTTCGAAACGGGAAAAGGAAGCCACGTGGCCAGCGAAATTGCGATGAACCTCGTGGATCTCTGCGACATCAAATTTAACGTTAATAGTTCGCTCGTTTATAACAAAGGCCGTTCTACTTTAGCACGAAACCGTCAGAAGTTTTCGAAGAACGAGAGAAAGCCACGTGAAAAATATATACCAGATCAAAAATCTGCCTGTTCGCAACCGAGACAATTTTATTATTTTACAAAATGATTTAGAACGCTCTACACGAGGCTGTCCAAAGAAGATACAACGAATCTAGCAAATCTCGAAAAATTGAACATTAATAATCTGCTTGTCCGACAGCTAGAAAAACGTTATCGTTGAACGAAACGTCAATACATACGAAGGTTCGGGAGAAGAAAAGCGAGAAGTTGGACGCGTAACGAAAAACTTTTAATTATTTTATACCCGGGACAGCGTGGAGGAGGGTCGGGCCGTTCGGTCTTGCGCTCGGTTCGGTTTTTCCTCGGGTTTAATTTTCTTGGCTCGCGATCCGCGGGTAATTGCCGAGGAAAAATGTCTCTTACCGGTCACGTCTTATTCCCACACGGTTCCCGCGGACTTCTAGCAGGAAGTTCGTGGGGACGCGCGATTTTAAGCCGGTCAACGAAACCACTACTGTTATCGACGTCGCTGATAGCGCGACCGATGTAATGTAGTGCACACTCAGCTAGAATTTTAAATGCTTGCCGGGCGTGCAGTAGTCGTTCACCTGGCTGGTTCAATAACCCTCTTTCCTCACAAAAAAAAAGAGTGCTCCGAAGGGACCGAGCCCCTATCCTCTCTCGCTGGCAAGTGCACACAGCCCGACTATTTTAAGCGTGAACCTGTTTATAAATACATTTTACGTAACAGCAAAATCTGTGACAGAAATTTCAACTCCTTAACAGTCTTCAAGCATATCCTCTCGATGAAGTCGAAATCAAACGGTCTGGGAACATCGGTTCAGATAAAGTTACGCTGATTCTGTAAAACAACGAGAATTATATTCGTTCGCGCAAACATCTAAATAAATTGGGAACACAAATTCAAATTAACCCTTAAATGCATGAGCGGGGTCCGCAAAGGACCCCAGTGTTGGATTTTGTGTTAACATTTTTAGCCGCGCGATTTGTGAACCGAGAGTTCAGCTATTTGTTTCTGTCAATATTTAGGTTATGTTTAATGTGTTTACAGAAATAAATTGTTGCTGTAATCAAAGTTAGCAAGGAATTAGGTAAGCGGGGTCCTCAATGGACACCATGCATGAATTCATGTTCTTAATATTTAGTTTACCTATGCACTTAAGGGTTAATTGCGCTTGTTACGCATTTTCCCGCCACGATGTAGTTTGAGGTTTACTAAAATGTTTGAGAACATTATGTGTTCGGTGGTTTTTGAAAAGAATTATCGGGTTTGGAAATGATGGAAATCGCGTAATACTGTAATGTACGTGAAAATGATGGTAATTTCGAGTTTTGAATTTTAGCAGCAGGCCAGGACAGCCATGGGATTATTGTTTGATCGATTACACCGGACGTTCGAGATACTGTCGCTATAGGAACGAAACATTCGCGGCTGATGTCAGAGCAGAAATTACAGCGTGGTTCCATGGTGTTCGACGGAGATTATGCTTTGGGAAACCGGCGTCAGGATACGTTTGTATCTCGATTGATCCGCCGGAGGTCCGAATATGATAGAAACGCGATGTGTGTGCGCAGAAAAGAAGGCTCGGGAGGAGGGAAAGGACGCGCTGGGTCCTCGCACCGATGACATTTACGGAACCTGCAATCTTCCGACTCGCTTCATGTACCCGCGTGAGTCTAAATAATTTATCAATAGCGACGTTTCGTACCGTACATGCTCGCTCAATAGTTCCGAGCCCCCATCTATCCTGCTGAATTTATTATATTGACCCTTTGTGCCACGTTTCTCTTTCGAAATTTCTTGCACTCGGGTTATATATGGGGTTGCGGTATAAATTGTTTATGTTTCAAACGCAATTGTGCCTCGATAATAAATTTATACGTTTTATACCATTTTGCAGTCTCACTCCTACTCTTTCCGACGAATTTGTTAATCTAATTAAAAATTTTCTTCTATTTCAAGTCGAGAATTGAGTGAAATTTTAAGATTTAGTGGAATCGAGTTAACAGTAGGTTTACGAAGCACTAGAAGTGAATATTTTACATTACTTTATAATAAGAAGAAGAATGTGTCTATTCAAGTTTTTTTAGCCATTTTTTAGATAATATATACCTAAAGAAATAAATTTGTTGAGTAATTCCACGTAGGTGGGCCTTCACAATCTCAATAATCGTAAATTAAAAATATTAGAATCCGTCATTTTCACGGGTCCCGTAAACCCGAGAACAAAAAAGGGCCATTTTGGCCTATAACTACAAATCTCTTTGACACTCTCCGGCTGTTTTAGCTTCTCGATTACATCCACACGAGAGAACGTGGCAAAAATGTTCGCACGTTTTTTTTCCAATTTCACACTGAATTACTTTCAACCTGCTGTGAAAAGAACTTTTAACCAAATTGAAAAATTCGAGACGCGTTTGAAAGAGGAAAAATGGAATTGCAACACGGTATAAAACGTAACAAAAATTTATATTCCAAACTAAAACTACAGTTGAAACATAAGCGACAGAAGTTGTGCAGCAACCCAACGCTTTCTAAATAATCATTTCCTAAAGAAAACATATATTAACGCACCAGAAATAATATATTTACAAAAATAAACTATTCCACATTATTTGGAACAATCAAAGGTTGCTCAAATTCAGGGATGACTGTGAATTTGTTGTATATTCCAATGAAGACTGTTTCCAACTTCTGTGCAACAGTGAACAATGCATCGTTGCCGATAGCAAATTACAAAACGATGAGTCGCGCGTCGTGCAAGACATGATTGTTTCGCAGTTCGATTCTTTGACCGAACGAATTAATGAAAATTTAATTAATATCGATATGTAAGTGTGCGTTGGCGGTTCGCTTAATTGGTTCCCGATTCGGTTTCGTGCATCACGGGAACAACAGACTTCGCGGAAGACAATTGCTGTAAGAAGTTCCTCCGTATTAAAACGATAACGCTCTGCTATTAATAAGCCAGTACTCGCGCTCGGCACTCTCGCCGGGGCTTATCGGTGTTTCAGAGCATTTTTGCACATGTCGCAGGAACCCTTCACAAGATAGCCGTTGTTGGAAATGTACACAATTCCTCTCTTTCAACGCAACTTTCTCTGTGAGCCGTTCTGTGCCATAAAGACGGAAAGAATAATTTACCGAGAAGCGAATAAAATCGTGCTCTCGTAATTCCACCCTTCAAGTACCGTCTGAAAAAAAAGCGAAGACCATTACTTTTAGTGCGTCGCGAAGAAGAGAAAAAGTAGATCGAAAGCAGAAAACGAAACGCGGTGCCGTTTCGAGTGGCTTGAATTATTTCCCTGGGCGCATTGAAACAATAATTAAACTTCGCGTTGCAATGAAAATATCGTTTCACTGCGATCCTAAAATTTGCACGGAGCCTCGAAAAATAAATCGGCGAAATCTGCTTTGAACTTCAGCAGCCGTCAGCTTCAAAAGAATATGAGGAGCTGTCGCCGAAAATTCGGAAAAATTCTCTGTCGTCTGAAAAAGCGAATTACGAATATTAATCTCGGTCGGTGGAGGATGAAACGTGATTTCAATAAAATTGAATTCCAAGATGAAACGGCCGGTGGTCAAGTTATCAGCGGACGGCGAGATACAGAGGTTTTAATAAAGCCGGCGGGAATCGGCTCGCGGCAAAATGAATAAAACATCTAATTTCTACGAAACTGACCGCGGTCGCGAATGATCGCGTCGCATTGGACGCACGGATCGGCTGGTTCTATCATTTGAGAAGTAACCGTCGGTTTACACGCTCGGCCGGTCTCGGATAGGGTCTTAATCTCGAAGCCGTTCAGTGGGCATCCAGCAGTCTGAGGGAACCATGCGCTTCCTCTTGCTCGTTTATCTCCTGTTATCGGTCAGTGGTCAAGACGCCAGCACGGAGGAAGCGGACTGCCAGGTTTACAACCATCTTTACGTTTGCCTGGGGAACGGCGTGCTGCAGAACGTCGCGTTCGAGGATGTCAACGCGGTGCAGACGATCGAGGACATAGAGCTGCACCTCGAGGGCCTTGGCATCGTCGACATCGCCAAGGACGCGTTCCTCGAGGTGGCCAACTCTTCGGCGATCTATCTACGCGACAACGAGCTGACCGTCATCGCCAGACACTATTTCACCGCCCTGGACCAGCTGACTTACCTGGAGCTGAAGAACAACACGATCGTCGAGCTGGAGGACGGCGCGTTCGCCAGGCTGCGCAGCCTGGAGACCCTGCTGCTCGACTACAATAACATCTCCAGCTTCAAACCCGGCACCTGGAAAGGTCTGAACGATCTCCGAGAGCTGTACGCCACGAACAATAATATTGTTCCGAGGAGGAACATGTTCAAAGGGCTCAGACACCTAGAGACGCTCGCGCTAGACAACAATGAAATTACCGAGCTGCCCGTGGGCACATTCGACGGATTGCCGCACATCGATCTGCTGTATCTCTCCAGGAACAATATTTCATCCCTCCATGCCGAGACCTTCCGTGGGCTAGGAGAGGTGAACGAATTGGATTTGGGGAGGAACCCGCTGACGAATCTACCCGCCGGCACCTTCCGACACTTGAAGAAGCTGAACTCCCTCTGGCTGAACGGGAATCGTATTGTCACGCTCAGGGCCAACGCTTTCGAGGGATTGGATAATTTGTTGGTACTGTTTCTGAGCGGCAACGAGCTACGTCACGTCGACATGTCCGCCTTCGGTAGGATGAAGAACGTCACGGTGGACCCTGGGTTCAAGATACGCGGAGCTTTCGTCGACCGTGTCTCGACCGTGCACGGACGGTTTCAGTGTCATAGTGTCTCCGATCAGTTGCCCTACGAGTGCGTCGGATCCAAACTGTAATCACGTGTCGAGCGATGCTTATTGTAACCCGAAATTTTTGTATACGCACGAATCCCCGTCGAATTTATATATGTATTTAAATAACGCCGCGGAGCGCGTGGTTTTCTAATAAAAGTTTGTACCAGCATTTCTTCTCGATTTTCTTGAACCGAATGGAAATTAGCGGATTTCGTAACACGGAATCGTGAAAAGAAAGTTTTAATTTTCATTACCATGCGAACAGCATGCGCATCATTAAACTTAAAGTTTTAATCGAGGCTGACCTTTCGGGACGAGTTTTAGAAACATTGGAAACTGTATAAACATCGCAGGCTATTAACTCTTTGCACTCGAGCGGTGACTCTGAAGCACCACTGGAAATTATTGTGGCATTATTTCAAAAAAAAATATTTGTTACATTACACAATTTGTATTTAATAGATCACTAAACATTTAAATATTATATGTAGAAATCGGATCGGTTTCGTGCGAATAACATGAAGATATTGCAAGACGGAAGATACATTTAGTTTTAGAAAATAGCGCCGAGTGCAAAGGGTTAACGATACTTGGTATTGTGTCCGTGATATTCGCAGAATTTTCTGATATTCTGTAATGAATAAAACTGTGCATTGTCGAGCGTCTACGGTGCTCGACAATAAGAGTTTGCCGCGAAACAAAGGGCAGTTTATCCGATGGAAGTTATTTTTGCAGGAACCTTCCTGGGATACCGGCAGGACGACAGTCCACTTCCGCATCCTTGTTACAGAAGCACGTCGATGGATTACGGATGGTACGCGCCATCCATACACACGGTGCCCACGAGATATTACCCGAGAAACACTTCTTTCAGCGAACATCAAGCTCTCGGCGGAATGTATAGAAACTGCTCCCTCAACACGGAACTGGACAAAAGCATTGTTTAAGTATCTTATCAGCTGCCTATGGAAATAATCCACCCCGATTCAGCTAGCTTCGCGCGCACAATTATACAACATCCAACGAGAGGATATTTTTCGGAAACGTATAAAATATGCACCGTGTATCCTGCACCTATTTTCAATAAATATTTTCGATATGACTCTACATCTATTTTTAATAACTTTTCTATGTATGATTCTACACAGTGCTTCATATTTAAACTGTGATAAGCTGCTGATATTGTGCTTTTACAAGTATAAGCAGACTGAATGTAAAACACTTTTTTTCTTTACTTTACATTATTTATTTTTCTCTTTCTTTCTCAACTACTTTATTTTTCAGCATTGAAAAATACTGCCGTCGACTTATAAAATTATTAGGAGAAGAAATTAACATCAATGAGTAAATAATGAATTAAGTGTTTTATTAAATCACAGTTCATGAAATATTGTAAACGGTACCATCAATGGAGTCAAAAGAAAATTGCAAGGACTTAGTGACATTAAAGCATTAAGCTAGCTTCGCGCGCACAATTATACAACATCCAACGAGAGGATATTTTTCAGAAACGTATAAAATATGCACCGTGTATCCTGCACCTATTTTCAATAAATATTTTCACTATGACTCTACATCTATTTTTAATAACTCTTCTATGTATGATTCTACACAGTGCTTCATATATCTAAACTGTGATAAGTTGCGGATATTGTGCTTTCACAAGTATAAGCAGACTAAATGTAAAGCACTTTTTTTCTTCACTTTACTTTATTTATTTTTCTCTTTCTTTCTCAACCACTTTATTATTCAGAATTGAAAAATACTGCTGTCGACTTATAAAATTATTAGGAGAAGAAACGAATATCTATGTAACTCCTGCAATCAATGAGTTAATAATGAATTAAGTGTTTTATTAAATCGCAATTCATGAAATATTATAAACGCAAGGACTTAGTGACATTAAATCCGCAGTCTAGATCAGTAAAAAATGTTTACTGCTCTCACTGACTAGAATTTTTCGTAAAATTGTTGAAGCTGATATTTTCTCTGACAATTCTTTACATCTGGAAGCTATTTTCTCATTTTCGTGCTTGTGCTACAGAGAAAAACAGTCGAATGTTTTCAGAAGATATTCTGACCACGAGCTTCTGTATTCGAACGACAGGGTTTACGAAACAGACAAACGAATGCGCAATATTCTATGTTTATATATATTCTTTATTATTACAGTTTAGCTTACGCATCGCAGTAATCGTATTTTTCAACAGACCCTACGCAGGCGACCCAGGATTATACTGCGTCCCGACTCTACCGCTGACTAAAATGGTGTCTTTACGCTCGGATTATTCTTTACGTTCACTAACTTTGTCTTCGTTACAGCGTTCCCGTTAATTAATTCGCCAGGGTCTTCGGTTATCATCCAATTCTCCGACTTGACAGTTCCTTTACAAACGTCCGATAATTCGAGTGCATGCCACTCCATCGATTACGCTGCTTTAGTGGTGTCCATCATAGTGGTAATGGTAACTTCAACATAGATTTTCATATACATATATATATATATATATTATTTTGCTCGATTTGTCAAAGAGTTCTCAACATTTCAAATGTTTGAACAACCATAACGACCCGCTGAACGTCTCGGCGACGTTTCACCGTTCTGTATGGTACTACATATATGCCGGTACGCCTCAAGACCTGCCTATCCAAGGGAGACACTCTGCTTCTCTGCTCGTTCGAGATATATTCGATCGACGGCGCCGCGTCCGTCGACGATTTCACGGAGCTACCGTCCAGAAACAGAAAACCTGACCTGCTCGCCACCGTGGTCGAGTCGAAACTAGTTTGCCCAGCGATTTTCCACACGATGTCACGTATCAAAATGTTCTGAATGGCGTCGTGTGAAAAACTGAGCGAACCCGAGAAAGACCGCGCCCGGCCGAGAGCAGGAAGCTGTCCGGAACGTCGTCCGCGAACAAACTCATTAAACCCGACGCTTTCGCGTCCACGAATCTTCCTGCTCGGCGTCGAACGCGTTCCCGGTCGCGTACTCGTGCAAATCTCGTTCCCTTCGCCGCGCGAACGAGACGCGGAAACGACGACGAAAATTTAAAGAAATCGGCGCCGACGCCTGATCTCGTTCGCGATTCCATCTTCAAGAGCAGATTATCCTTTGTACCGTTACCTTCTCGGATAGTATCCTCCGTAGGATAGATCGACCCGTTACGGTCTCATCAACCTCGTGAAACAATAGGGCCCTTCGAATGTTGTTCACGCTGTCAGGACTCGTACGGAGCTCCGTGAAACGGTCTGGCTACCTGTCCCCCAGCGTTTATCTCGTTCCCCGACACGATACTACGGAACAAGTTGCAAGCCGACAACCCGGTCAGGTGATCGGAGAAAACCTTTCCCACGATATCCGCGGAGGGGCGTTTAGGGACACGAGGAGGATCGATCGGCAACAATAGGACGCGGCGGCCGCGTCAGCGTACTCCTGTACATTGCTACTTGTGCCGTTCCCTCGGAGTCATAATCGTAACTAATACTTTTTAATATAAATGATCGTTACATTATAATCCAATGATGATCCTTAACGGCTAAACGATGACAGATAGAACTCGCATTTTACGCAATTACTTTAACACCCCGAATCCGATTACTCTTCGTCTTACGTGGCGGTTAGATAAACGCGGTGAAGGATCTCTTCGCGGTCCGGAGGATCGCCGATCGCGCGGATTGAGACTTGGAATCGAGTCGAAGCTTCCTCGTTCCAACGACGATCTCCGACAGGTGTTCCAAGCTGGATCAGCGAGATCCGCGCAGTCCGGTCGACGATCGATCGGAACCGAGTGTCGCACGCTGTTTCGCGATCGCGCCGATCGTGTTCGTTGTTCGTGCGACGGGACGTATAATCGAGGCAGTCAAAGTTGCATCTTTACTTTGAGTGGCCTCGGCTATCAGCGGGAGAAAGATGGCGCGCTCGGCGATCGGCGAATCGGCGTCCGTCGCGCTGATCGTGCCTGCGGAAACGCGTGGATGCGTTCTTCGCGGAAGAAGAAAAGTTCGCTGTCTTGGCGCGTGGAGATTTTGATCGATCGCGCGGAGATTTCCCCGGTGCCGATCCAGCGACTCGGTTCCGCCGGATCGTTCGAAGCGTCGCGACGCGTCTGGGATGAACCGCGTCGCGATCAGAACATCGAATTCAACTCTAAACGCTACTCTCTCACACTTGTCTCGCTCGAGGGGCGCGGTCGCAAGAGATCTCTTGCGACGCTCCACTCGTGATTACCTTATATTGTCGTACAATTGATATCGAATATCGTTTCTCGTTCGAGGACCGGGCCCGACGCCTGCGAGCGTCTCCGCTCGCCGATCGGAGAGAAAGTGATCGACGATCGGGGACACCGGCCACGTTCGGAGGTAAACGTGGCGGACAGATTTTTCAACGGACACGATCCTCTCCGCTCTTCCGTTCTCTTACATACATTATATAGCATTCCGACCAATTTACAATTAATTAGACCTGAAACTTCCCATTTTTCGCACACCTTTACGGCACCGGTTACGTCCCTGGAACAATAGGCTCCGTTTTGTTCGTCCGGGTCGATAAGCTACACTTGCCTCGTGTCTTTTATATACGTGTGTATGGTATATAATACGTTTGTGTATATATATGTGTGTGTGTGTATGTGTGTATGTGTGTATGTATGTATGTATGCGATAGAATAATTTTTCGTGTACACATCCGTGTGTGTCCGCGTGGATACGCGTGTATGATTATAGTACATGTTCTTAGCACTCATTGAAACCAACGAGGTAACATACGGTCACCTAGAGCCTAACTTGCTAGCCTATCATCGATAACCTCGCCTTAACCGATTAAGTACTTCGTTATTACCTTAAATCCGTTACACAGAGACACTGAATATAATGATCAAGGGGACACCGCGATTGGCTAGCCTGAGCTCGATCCGCGTCTACCGGAAGCCGAGCCGGCGAGGTTCCAGCCCTGGATCATGGTTGCTTCACAATTTCTGTTCCGACCCTTCCTGATTCGTTGTAATTAGATCGTAGTTTGGTGTTACTTTCACAACCAAGACGTCGTCGTCCAGAAGAGCAAGAACGATTCATTGGTGTTCAGAGGACAGCAACGCACTCGTCGGCGACAAGCTGATCGCGTCCTCGAGATTAAGTCTCTAACTTCGACCAAGCTAAGAGTCTAGCTTGAACCTGTCTCTAGGTGTCTCGCATGGACCTAGCTAGGTCTCCAGCTTCAACCTGTTGGCTAGGTGTCCTAGCTAGCTATGCGTCTAGCTTCGATCTAGAGGTGTCCTAGTAGCTGTCCAGTTTCAGATTGTTGGTTCGGTGTTCAGCTTCAACCTAGCTAGGGAGGTGTCTACTCTCAACCTGTCGGCTAGGTGTCCACCTTTGACCCAGCTAGGTAGGTGCCTAGCTTCAATCTGTCAGATGGGTGTCCACTTTCGACCTAGCTGGCTATGCTTCTTCCTTCGATCTAGTTAAATAGGCGTCTATCACCGACCTAGTCGTTTACTTGTCCGGCTTTAACCTGTTAACTTGGTGTCCAGCTTCGATCAACCTAGGTAGGCACCTAGCTTCGACCTAGCTGGCCATGCGTCTAGCTTGAACCTGGTAGCTGGGTGTCTAGCTTCGGCCTAGCCACTTCGACGTCTAACTTCAACCAATTAGCTAGGTGTCCAGCTTCGATCAAACTAGGTAAGTACCTAGCTTCGACCTAGCTAGCTACGTGCCTAGCTTCGACCTAGCTAGCCATGTGTCTAGGTTGAACCTGGTACCTGGGTGTTTAGCTTCGATCTAGCCACTTCGACGTCTAACTTCAACCAATTAGCTAGGTGTACAGCTTCGATCAAACTAGGTAAGTACCTAGCTTCGACATAGCTAGCCATGTGTCTAGCTTGAACCTGGTAGCTGGGTGTCTAGCTTCGACCCAGCTACTTCGACGTCTAACTTCAACCAATTAGCTAGGTGTCCAGCTTCGATCAAACTAGGTAAGTACCTAGCTTCGACCTAGCTAGCTACGTGCCTAGCTTCGACCTAGCTAGCCATGTGTCTAGCTTGAACCTGGTAGCTGGGTGTCTAGCTTCGATCTAGCCACTTCGACGTCTAACTTCAACCAATTAGCTAGGTGTTCAGCTTCGAGATATCCAGCTACGTCCCTAGCTTCGACCTAGCTAGCCATGTGTCTAGCTTGAACCTGGTAGCTGGGTGTCTAGCTTCGGCCTAGCCACGTCGACGTCTAACTTCAACCAGTTAGTTAGGTGTCCAGCTTCAACCAGTTAGTTAGGTGTCCAGCTTCGACCTAGCTAGTTAGGTGTCCAGCTTCGACCTAGCTAGTTAGGTACCTAGCTTCGACCTAGCTAGCCATGTGTCTAGCTTGAACCTGGTAGCTGGGTGTCTAGCTTCGGCCTAGCCACTTCGACGTCTAACTTGAACCAATTAGCTAGGTGCCCAGCTTCGACCTAGCTAGCCATGTGTCTAGCTTGAACCTGGTAGCTGGGTGTCTAGCTTCGGCCTAGCCACTTCGACGTCTAACTTGAACCAATTAGCTAGGTGTCCAGCTTCAACCTAGCCAGCCAGGTGCCTAGCGACGATCGTCTACGCGACGAGCAAAGGAGTTAAGGAAAAGGAAACAGAGGATCGACGGAAGGGAAAGCAACGAGGCACTAAATCGGCAGCGCGAGCGCCGCGAGCTAGAATCGCCGGCTCGACTGCAAGCGCGATCGTCCGGGCCCCGATTTTGCGGATCGAGCGCTCGTAATGCTCGGCCAGACGATTAGAATCCCACATGAACTCTAGGCTCGACTTGTAATACCGATCCGGCAGCTTGCCGCGTGACACTTCGAACAAGCGGCACGCGATAAGCAGTGGAAAATCGGTTTGTTACTCTGCGACGAGCACGATCGTTCGAGCCTGGTTACTTAATACCTATGTCCTTACTTAATACGGTGTCGTCGTCCAAGGCATCTAAAGAGTTCCACGGCCTTAAAGTACGCTATTCACGGAGGAGCTGAGCCCACAACGGTGTGTATTACACGACACACGGGGATTCTAGATAGATTAGATTGATCTTAAACGCTACTTACGCCGCGGAATAAGCGGGTAACTTCGAATGGAATGTAACTGTATGGATCAGTTCGTGGAACCGGTGGTACCTGAACGAACGACTACGAATACTTTAGTAGCTTTAGGTAAACCTGGTTAAAAGGGAATGAAAAGGTATTAAACGGCTGCCCACTACATCACACGGGCACTAGAACAAATGATTTAAGAACGATTCTCGCTAAGAGTTTAAGCATTCGTGATCAGGCAAAAATTGCCCGATCGTGTTGTTCGTTTTCTGTCTAATCGATTCGTCTATATTAACTTCGAAATGTCGAAATTCGATCCTGCGTCGATACAGATTACAAGAATCCTTCGTGTACCTCTAGGAGTGTTGAAAGTTGTTTCAGGATGTGTGTGTTCGTTTAATTTTTGGGAGATTGTTCGTGGATCGTGTTTCTGGTGGTTGATCAGACGATCACGCAAGTCGTCCCGGTCCGATTCCGAATTCGTCCATGACACGTCTCCGAGGAAGCCTGCTAACTCTAGTCGTCACAATGGATCGCAAAAACTCAACGCCGTCGATTCGTCTAGACTCCAACGCTTGAACCCGGCTGCCCTTTCTAGTTTCTATCCTACCTAGTGCTTAAACTTGCACCCCTGAGATATTCGGTAATCTTTAACCGCATCTACGTATCAGTGCAGATCGAGCCTGTTCTGCTCAGCGAGTCCGTCGCGGCGCGTTTACACTGCCGAATCGATCGGTTCAAACGACTCCATCCTTCTCAGACTTTCAACAATTCTCCCGGCTCCCCTCTGTCGGTAAAACAGAGATCGAGAGGCGTCCACAGTGTACACGCACCCTTCAACTTCCGTTCCCTTCTGCGTCGTGGCGTCAGCTCCGAAAGCGTGTTCTCAAACCTTCTCGAGGACTTGGCAACCCTCTCGGCGACTCCTCGCTTATCCCGAAGCAACAAACGCTTTGAATGACAACGGGAGCTGCCCTAAACTCCTACCGCAGTCTACCACTGTCCACGTTTCCACAGAATTCCACCGAATCTAACGGTAACGCGAAACGAATCGTGTAATCGAGGAGTATTATCGTAACGTCGACGCCGCTTCTCGGTCGCGACATGTGAAATGAACCTAACGCCTTCGTTTCCCAGCTGATGTTTGATGCCTGGACGGTGTGTACCTGCACTTACCCACGGATACGAGCAACAAATATCTCGTCGCGATGGTCATACAAATGCAACGGTGCACGTGTCTCATATAAAAAGTATAAACAATAGGATCACATGGTCAAGTGCGCGGCAAAAGTGTTTTACAAAGAGAGATAGATCGTGATAGGATAGATAGGTAGACAGAGACTTTGCAGTCTCGAACGAGTGAAATCGGTGACAAGAAGGGCACTTAAGTTGTCAAGGCACATCAATAACTAAACAGTCGGACGTCTATTACCTCATTAAACTCGTGAACTCGGGAGCCATTTTGTAATCTGCAACGAACAGTCCAATGAAAAGCTACGGAGCCGATAGAGAGTATCGAGCAGTGAAATTGTGCAAATAGAGGATGGATTAAGTTTTACATCTTTGCATCTGTATAATGCTTCGGCTATTACCGTTCTACCGCGTCGTTTCTCAAGCAATTCGATTCGAAAGAATGATGAAATTGGCTTTCATAGTCCTACGCATGCCCTAACCAACGTGAACACCATCGTCGAAACGATCCATCTCTAAAGAACCGAAGGTGCGTTCCGTTGTACGTTTGAAAATTCGAAAAAGAACAGTGGAAGGAATTCTCTAGACTTTCGAAGCTGACACCACGAGGTCTGTCTTCGTCGTAATATACGTTCGATCAGCCCTTACCGCTAATGTAAATTGAGATCATTTGGATAATAGAGAGATGTTCGTCGCTCTCTTGTTGCCGGTTGCTCTTTCATCGGCCATTGTGTTTTTTTCGTACGAGTACTGTTACCAAAGAAGCGAATCGCAACGCATCGTTCCGGCGAGCGGACGCCCGATTATTATAAATATATATATATATTTGCAGATCGTCGAACGTTTCTCGGTTTGCATCGAATTTGCGCGAGCGCAAACAGTAGAATGCCCATTTGTTTATTTTTTTTCCCCCTTTCGCTCATTCTTCAAACTTCGTCCTCGCATGACACCGAGTCAACCACATTCGCGTTTCGTCTTCCCGTGCCCTAAGTTCACGAACCCGTTGTTACATTTTTTTTCCCCCTTTATTACATTTTGATTTTCCCATCACACGGTAGTCGATCTTAACTCTACGGACGAACGAACGTCCTTCGTTTTTCGCGAGTTTCCACCCCGGTCCGTTCGAAGCAGTCGCGGCGACGCGAAAATCTCGGATAAACGACCACGTTCCGTTCGTTTCATTTTTTAACGTTTTTTTACTTTTTAATTTTATTTGGAATCCGGGACAGTTTTCAACATCGAGATGCTCGCGCTGTACGGAAGACAATGAATTTTGAACACGTCCAAATCGATCGGTCGCCGGCCGAGGGAGAGAGAGTTCCCTTTTTTGACATGGCCGAAAATGTATAGTGTCGTGTAAACGAGCCGGCGAGCCACGGAATAATTTTTTGTCCCCTTTTAGTCCGTTTCGTCCAACCATTTTGCGTTGCTCACATGCACGATATCAAAGTACTGTCCGCCATCGAAAGCTTAATGACTATTTGTGCGCTTAAGACACAGAGACGCGCGGATCATGTTCTTCTTGACCGTAACGATAATGCGAACCGTGTCGGCGATCGATCCGCTGTCCTGTCTCTAGCCAAATGTTCAAGTATAATGCCCGAATCTCCTCGTATTTTTTTGTTCTCCTCAATCATATTGTATGACGTCGGTTTACAAATATTTTAACAATTTTACAAATATTTTCACCTGCAAGACTTTTCCATCTCCCGTTGTCCATCCCTTCGCAATCCCAGTCGATCTCTTTCCAAACCCCTCGTTTCATTTTCCCGCTATTAATTCCCCCCACCGTTTCATTCTCATTCAAATATCGTCTTCCTCTCGTCTGCGTTTCCTTTTAGACAATGCTCTATAATCGAAAGTTAAGCCTAAAAATGGTGGATCGCTGGAAGTAAAGTCGGATGAGGAGATGACAGGGGCCTATGGTACTGTTCTCTTCCTGTTTCTGAATCGAAAACCAAGTGCGGCGTTCCCGTAACCGAGACGAGAGAGTGTGCAGAACGGATACGTCGATGGTAACGAAACATAACCGGACGCTCGGAAAAATTAGTATTATTTATCGTTCATTTAACCTGAGAATCTTCTTAGCCACTATTTAAATGCTGAATACATCGAATACATAGAACCTACATAGTATTTTCTCATTTTTTTTCCCCCACTTCATTAATATACATAAACGACCACGACTTTTTCTCTTAAATCCCCCGGTGAATTTTTCGTCTAACCCCACCCAGTATCGAAACACGTAGTTAATTTTGACGGAACTCATACGTTAAATACTCAAGAGAACCGAACGAATTAATCGGAAACCAAGGATACGAAGAAAAATCATCGATTCGCTCGAACGAATTCAATCGGAATGCAGAGGTACAGGGTAAAGGACGAATCGTTAATCGGTAAACGAATGGTATTTTTTTTTTCATTTCTTTTTTTTAACGAGTTATGTTTATGTTTATACACATCGCCGTGGACCGTTAGCAAAAATTTACATCGTTGCGTGTCGCGTCCCGTGCGAGACGCTAGACGTCGTTTAATCGCGCTCGGTGATCTGCAAATATATATGTATATAGAGGTATCGATGTCTCGCGCTCGCTCGCGGAATCGATCTCGAGTATCTAGCGAAATAGAATCGGTGTGTAAGCTAATCTAAATCAGGCCAGCCCAATATAGTCGATAGAATCTCGGCGGAACAGCAACAGATCATTGTAGATGATAGGTAACGTAAAATCGTTTTCTATTATAATAGATTCGGTGTTGCATCGTTCAGTTACATACTGATCTAACGTGAAACAAGCTTTGTGGAGATCTCCTTTGCTCCAGTACTTTCGTTCGATGAATTTACATGTCGCCGAAGATGCCGGCGAACGTCTTCCGAAGATTCTTCATGGTGTCCTCGGAGTCTTCGTTCTGGGTTTGGCTTCCTTGCCGGTGGAAAGGTACTCTGGGCGGTGGCGGATCTTCGGGACGTCGTCCGACGGATGGTGCGCTGCTCACTGTGCTCGATTGCGATGCTGCGTGTCAAAGAACGCGTAATTAATCATTTTACACATCAACAGATCGTCATATCAACATTTCATTTAACCGGACAATTTTTCTTTTCCATAAAGATTCGCTGTCTCGATGCTAACTGTCTAATTTCATTTCTGTCACTTCAGCTGTCTACTTGAAGAAGAGGTGGTTGTCACAGATGTACGAACCTTGAGAATCACGGCGCTGCAGTTGATGGTGGCTGTCCGTGGTCGTGGTGTCGGTCGTTATAGCAGCTGTAGACCCTACAGACCCTATGCTTCCTATGCTTGCCATGGATCCTATGCTCCCATGGGATCCCAAAGGTACGGGTGGTGGCACCGTGCGATCTTCGACTGGACTCGTTGCTTGACTGGTGCCAGTTATTGACCCTCTCGACCCTGTTTTCGTCAACACGCTTGGAGGTCGGCAACATACCTGGAACATTATCTCAATGTTAATATCCGTTGTCCATTGAAACTCGTTTCGTGTGAACAAGGACATAGCAAAGGTACTTTCAGGAACAAAATAGTGGTGGGAATTTCAAGGTCAAGCTGGTTCTGGTAATATCGTAGCGCATTTTGTGGTCAATTCAATGATCGCTGGACTGTGGATCTTTATGCGAAACATAAAATATTTGCACTGATTCCGAGACCCAGGAGGGAAATAAAAATGTCTCTTCTGTTAACACTTTGATCGCCAAACTAGAAACCCCAAAAATTCCATAAAATCAAAGTTATTTAATGAAATAAAAATTGAAGAAAATTAAATGTATGATACTGAGTAGTCCTCCAACTATCCTGCATATTACAGATCCTAAGCAAGTTTGGTACAATGAATATATCAACGTAAAAATTCCTTTTAAAACGTACACAAATAATTCCCTCACCCACATATGGGTGACGTGGCGTTCAACGTGTTAATTATTTTATTAAGCTAAAACCAATACCGCGGTGCCCTTTAATCTTTTTAATATGTCCACTGCTTTAAATTGTGCTGACAACATTTTCATTCGAGATTCTCTAGCGAGTGTATTCTTAACACGTTCGCTACCACCATTTGTATTTTCTTTATGAAATATTAAAACAATTTGGCAAACTCGAGGACTCCACGAACGTTATGTTTGCTCTACGACTTCGAATAAGAGAAATTGACTAGTTTTGTTTAAACTACGAGATGGTAGACGGTGCTGAGGTCTTCTGTCTTTACAGTTTGGTATTTCGCCGAGTGATTTTTATGACGAACGCATGTGAAATGTTCAATCTGCCTGCAAGGACACCTTGATAGATGTACCCATAAGGTGAACCGTTAGGAAAACATTAAACCCGTCCCTTACCTGCATCTTAGCGGTAACGAGGTCTGCGATGTGACGACGATCCTCTTCCTGTGTGTCCCCCATTAACGACAAAGCGCTGTCGTTTACTTCGATTATGTACTCCCGGCCGTCCTTCCCGACGAGCAGCTCGATCGCGCAGATATCCAATCCGCCAAACAATTGCGACACGTGATCGATCCATGTACGGTGTTTCTCGCTGACGGCTAATTGCTCCAACATCGCCGAACCGGTGTTGGACTTCCAGTTTCCGCTTATGCTCTTCCGCCTGCGTGCAGTAACCGGCAACGGTTTCATGCTATTCGTCTTCGGAAGTCCCGCCGCGCAATGATTTACGCATTCATCGCGGTTGCTCGGTCAATTAACTCGCAACCGGTGAGGTCGAGGCGAGACATCAATCCCTCAACGCGTCACATTTAATCATTTCTAATTGACAGTCTCGATTATTGGCAAACTTTTGCATCGAGCCGCTCAAAGAGTGTGCCAACTTCTACATTAATCATAGGAATCGAAAGAAAAGAAAAAAAAAAAAAAGAACGATGAACCGTCAATTTCTTTGAAGTTGAAAGAACAACAAGCAATCTGCAATGAAAATATCCAAGACTAATCGTCCGCGATTATTGTCGTTCTACTGGGTGTTCCAATGATTTATACTTCGCCGGAGCCGAAGAACAAGACGGGCTGGACTATTGAAAAAATGCTAGCGTACATTAATCATGGTTCTGTCAGTTATAGGCCGTGGCTCCGACACGCCTGTAGCCACACACTATTCAATTGTTAATTTCAATGAGAGGCGTTCGGTGGTCATTTATTTTAGAGCATTGTAACCCACCGGTTCTATATGTCCACCTACCCGTTGATGATCGAGCAACATTGTCGAGCGAAGTATGCGTATATATTGCTACATGGAGGAAACATTGCGGACTTTGTTCTCGACTCGTATTTATCGCGGATTATTGACGCCAGTGGTGGATAGACGACGCGGTTCGAACGGGTCAGCGGGAAACGTGGTCCCGGCGACACTCACATGAACGCTTTGTAGTTATTGCCGATTTTCTGCACGTGCACGTCGTACTTGGTCTCGACGTACGGCTCCGCGGTGCAGTAGGTGTTCGCCAGTGCAGCCAACGAGGCCAGATCCAGAAACTCCTGATTCGTCTCGGCACGGGCTTTCCCCACTCCCCCGTGGGCGTGTCCGAGTTTCACCACGACCGGATAACGAGATGCGCTCACCTGCAAAAGAAGATAATCGAAGGATATAATTAACGCGACGATACGATTACGCGACGAGTCACCACGGAGCCCGGCTGTTTATGGCACAGGCTGCCGGCGCCGGACTCCGGGACCATCGAACAAGAGCTACATACGACCACGATTCAGACCTTTTTGTTGGATCCCAGATATTCGTGCAATTTCAAATTACTCGGAATTAATTACCGTACTCCACGAAATCAAAGGAACGCTGCTCCGTAACCGGAAAATTGAAATCTTTGAACTCCTGTGACTTCGTGTTTGGGAATCTTAATGTGTTCTGCTGATTGAAATTGCTGCACTCTCTATATTTGACCCTTGAAAATGGCTGTGTCATTATTCAAAATATTTTTCACATTATTAACCCCTTCCCGTGCCACTTAGTTCGACGAAATCCGGGACCAAACGGTAGGGGTCAATGCGCGGTAAACAGACCAGAGTGATGCTCGAAAACAGTTGCGATACTAGCCGAAATGTAAATACTTGTGATACAGTGATTTTCAGTCCACGAGTCGTACTCGTGGTGTTTACGTTCGTGCCAAAATCTTTATCACGAGTCAGACTCGTTAAAGTACGGGAAGGGGTTAAATTTGTTTGTGTTTAATAAATTACTAAACACTTCAGTATTGTACGAGTAAGTTGCTCCATTTTGTATAACATGAAAAAACAAATATATAGAAGGGAAATATTCTAGGTCGGAAGAAAGGTTTCGTTTTGGTGTTAGATTAGCTTCGAGTGCAAAGGATTAATTCAGTTGCATAACAGTATAAAATTAAAATGATGTACGACACGAAAATACTCCATCAAACACTGATTCGAAATGAAGCTGCAAGTGCAGACTTATACGAGAATCTTTACCAGCGGTTTTTAATTGTTTAAAAAATATGAGGAAGAAAGGCGCATGATCAAACTAATATGAAACTTTATTGCATTTCGTGAAGTCGAGTGTACTGTAAATGATTTTATAAAAGCATCCGCAGCCCGTTTCTTGCGTATCAAATTCACTTTGCCGCTTGGTGTAGCCGGTTTAATAAATACGCTATGTTAATTATTACTGAACGCGTGTCACCGTGTACCGGCAGGGGTTCGATTAACAATAACGGTGGGAATTCTGCATTCCAATCTAAGATCGACGGAAACCAGTCCCCCGATGGGACGCCTACGGCGGTCTCGGGCCTGTCTTCCATAATCGAATACATTAACCGACATCTGTGAATGAAGATCAAAGTCTGCCGATACGCAGGCGGTTGATTAAGCAGTCTACAATATTCACGTGGGCCGGAAAAGATTATTACACGCCGATAGCATTGCCGTGTGTCATTCAGTTCCGCGAAAGTCTCTTCCAGTTGGCTGTTCGTGAAAACTTATCTACCTCCAATTTCCACGGTCGTGGAAAAAATCGTTTCCCTCGAAACCGTACACGCTGTCTGATCGTACCGGTTCTCGTTTACGTAAACTTGCCTCTGTTTAAAACGTTTCAAGTATTTTTCAATTCTTTCTTTTCTTTATTGACCCGTTGATTGCCACACCAATGTCCACAAGATTTTGTTTACCGTGTACACATATACGGTGATTTCTCTATATATGTCGCCGAGGCCTGGATGATAAACGTCGCGGAATTATCCCCACCACTCGAGAGGCCTCGGTAAACATAACACGGGTCGGTTATGTCTCCTGGACGATACACGACGCTGCCAAGACCCGTATTGTTGACATATATCGAGAACTCACTGTATTCAGTGTACACACGTTCAGGGCACACATGATTTTTCACGCTAGCCTTTTTTAAAGGATATATCTATCAGGTAAAGAAAGTTCTAGCCGCTTCTAGTTTTCGTTATTGTTAAACTGTACTACATGCGCACACTGTATCGATTACAAGTTGCGTTTAAACGAAAGCTTATTTTACGGGAAACTTAATTAAAGACTTCTAATTTATTTCAGTATCACTTCCAAAATTTAATAGAGTTTGAAGGTGATACACGATTTCTTAAATGACCGACCCAATTACCCTCAAGTACCTAGTTCTCTTAATTAGTTATTGGAGTCTAAATAATCCAGCACATTGATGGTCACGATAGTTCTCTATCCCGCTCGAATCTAATAGATGACAGCAAGTGGATAGACTTTCCTCCATTTTCCTCTTTCGAAAACGGGCTACGGTGGGGACCATAATCTCTACCACGAATTTCCTCCAATTCCACGATGATCGAACGAAGAGATGAGGGGTAGGACAGCATGAAACGTGAATGATCTCCGACTCGTCCCGTTAGCATAGATAACCGCGGTATTCTCGTTGATAGAAAGAAGTCTACCGTGACTAAGTGGTTGATATTGCCTTTAATCCTCTGACCAGTCTCGATCGCATCCTGTGCGCTGCTCTATCTATTCCCGGAATGTAAAATGCATTCGTGTCACCTGTCTGTTTACCTGTGAATTTTCGTCAAATCCATTCGCGATACGGGACTCAAAATCACATTCGAAATCAACTGGCAAAGTTTCAATTTCTTAGGTTGAAACACCCCCTGTAGGGGTAGTTCTACAAACACAGTTTCTCATTCTAACAAATAAACAATACCGGAACTAGACTCTACTCTCTCTCTAATATTTCCTAAAACCGTTCCGTTTGTAATTAATAATATACAGGCGGATAAAAAAGGTCTGACCTTATAGTACCCACCGAGGGGAGTGAAAAATGAAAGTGTAAGTGAATAATGAGGAGTGTAAAATCAACTGTTATTGCTTATTAGCGTTTCATATTATATTTTGCTTTTGACACAGCAAAGTTGGAAGTACTAGTTACATTCAATGTGTTGCCAAGAGAACCTGTTATGGTATGAAACAACAATAAATAACGAAAGTTGATTTCAAAGAGGGAGGATAGCTTTTAGGACCTACGTTGATCAGACATTTTTTACTAGAATTTTGACCAACTTTTTGCGATTCTGGCCCACCGTGCACTATCGGGACACATTTCTATAGAGACATTAGGGCATTCCACATCAGGAGCATTGATTTTGAAGAAATTCTTCCCAGCACCGTAGATTTGTATGGATCTACAATATATAGCGACTTGTATGATTGTCGAAGAGTGTTTTTACAGGCAGGCGTAGAAAAAGGAAGTGGCTGTTTAATGGATTGCCCCTTCGTGTTCGTGTCCGGGCAGCCATAGGCCGACAGCCCCGATGCTTCGCATCGGTAGAGAGAGAGAGCAGTGCTCAAACTGAAACTGCACGCGTCGACGCACGTGTGCGAAACCGGCACGTGGGTGTCGCGAAACTGCGTCCCTGAGCACCGCTGTTGTACGCGTGCCCCTTCCCCTCCTCGGATGGACACCAACGACGGGAATCAACGGCGAGGGACACGGAGATAAATCATTTATCGTGCCCAAGGGGACTTTCGAGGACTCCGAGGGCAGACAGGGGTGTCACCTTCAATTTCGTTTTCTCCGTGTTAAAAATAATTCGCGTCTCACGCGGACGGAACCGAACGTTTATATCCGCGTGACACGCTGTCCACCGGTTAATGAATAAGTAAGTTTCGCTTACACGGAGATCATCGGTTACTTAAGAGTCAATGGTTTTTCGAGACACGCTCGGTGCCCAGGTCGATGACCCCCGACGGGCCATGCGCGGATTCGAATTAAAAAACCGTAATTTGGTACCGAGGTGCTGTTGCTCTTCAGCTTTGATGCGCTGGATCAGTTTTCTCCACATACGTTTGACCACAGTAAGAAGGTTTGTGACGTTTGAGATTTTATTTTATTTTATTGAGTACTCCGAATAAGGGAAATTGGAAGTGCCGTTTTTGAATTTTCGAGTACAGGGCAAATTGAAATAAAATATGGTTCGTTGCAATATTTCAAGGGATTGCAACCCCACAGTGTTTTAATTTGATGTCCCCTGAAATTTGTAATCCCTTTTCTGATATTTCGAATACAGTCAGATTGTTTGAAAAAATTTGGTTCGTCCGAAGATAGGAAGGTGCTCCGGACATTTGAGTGAGTCTGTACACGAGTACTTTCTAACGAGTCGCAGTACTTGTTCCAAGCGCGTTTCATTGGCACAAAAGTATTCGCCTCTTCAGCTAATCCCAGATGAAACGTATTCGATCACGAGACCGGTCGAAGCTTTTTAATCGTTCCTTAAATCGACAAAAACAGACATTATGCTTCACAAATCGATAAACTGAACTGACCAGTTACAAACTAACAAACTCAACTTGCTGATTACTTTACGAAAGATAAGAAGCAACAGTTCCCCCCCCCCCCCCCACACTGTTTCTCAAAATGTTAGCTTCGAGCCGAGAGAAAGTTTGTCCAACGATCTCTTAAAATTCAGCAAACGTGATTACAAACTTACGTTCTCTTGAAATCGGTACAATTTGTTTCAAACACAGTATCGGACAGAAATTCCGAGGAATTTGTAAACTCACGGATTCATTCGTAATAAATTTAATTTTCCCGACCACTTATCTTCCAAACAGATAAACCGTCGTCGTAATAACGTCGTTCGTTTGAAACTCTATACATGTCGAATGTTAAGGCACCGGAATGCCTCGAGTTCCCCTAACGCGTGATCCACGTATGCTAAATTTTATGTCTTCGTCGGCGCAACTTTAAACAGATAGTTTCCGACTAGGTCAGCAGCGTTCTGTTTGTAATTTCAAGCTGTTTGGACTCTCGAATTCCTGAGATTCCGTCAATTCGAATGTCCGTGTACGCGGGCCGTCGAAATCCTCTTCGACGAAAGAACAAAATCACGTTAATCGCAAAAGAACAATGCAACCACTCAGAAAGACTAGCACAATCGTCTGCACGAGTACTTCGGTTGCGACAATTGCCAAAAGAATTCGCACTTGTCCCAATGTGCAACATACGTATGTTCCAATGTCCGTAGAAATGTTTGCTGGAGAAAAAAGAAATTTTCCTTGTTTATTCTGGCTGATGCAAAACAAATTGGGATGGCTTCTCAAGCACTTCGCAAATGCACCTCGATGGAGTATGGCGCACCTACCAAAGAATTACTATTTTCATGGCTCATCGTTCAGTTTCCGTTCATGTATCGAACGTAAGAAATTTCTGTATTGTCGCATCGCAGTCATCGACAAATACGGCTGATAGGCTTCCGGTATCTGAGCTGATCGACAGAATCCCAGACGGCTATGCTCCCGGAGACGTGGGATCGTAGTAAAATGTAAATATCAAAGGCAAAATACGTTTCCGGCTAGTCCGGCTCGGTGTTCCATAGTCCGAGCCCGGCCGCCATAAATGATAGTAATCGTGGATGAAACGGCGACGAGTGGGACCCCCGCGAGCGCGTATTTCGTCGAAGGGGGTCCACGGTCCTCCGGGAGGAGACAAGGAGAGCGGCAAAACCGTCGATCGAAAAAGAGAAGAAAATAGATCGACTGCGGTTCGAGCCGAGAGAGGAATACATGGAAGACGGGACTGTTCGAGGAGAAGAGAGACAGAGAGCTGTGGGTGGCCGGCGGGAGACGGAAAGTGAGCAAGGTATACCAAAGCGGTGGGAGATAGAGGCTTGATAGTAGGGAGAGACCTCTCGGTCGGTTGTGGAGGGGAAGCAGAGGATCAAACGGAGGAGGACAGAGCGAACGATAATGAAAACGCGGGAGAAGGACGGTCCGTCGACGGTGTCCGAGGATAGAGCGAGAAAGGTGAGCAATGTGGAACGAGCAGAAGCGGAGGAACGGAACGAGAGAAGTCGGATTGAAGGAATAGGGGATAAAGACGCGGAATAGGCTCGAGCGAGTGATCGAGGAAGAGGGTGAACGAGCTGGGCGAGAGGGGGAGAGAGCGAGAAAGGTAAAAGTCAGAAATGAGAAGCGGGACGGAGAGGCCCCGGGATGATTGAGCGAGAAAGAGAGAAAAACCGAGCGAGAAAGCCGACGTTGAAGCTCGTCGGCGGAAGAAGGAGCGAGCGAAGGAACGTAGGAAGGAACGAGAGGCTCCCGTGTCGGTGTCGGTTCGCGCTTGCATTGCTTTTCGAAGCTCGCGCGCGAAAGGTTCGGTGGATAGGTGCGTGAGAGTGCGTGTGCGATCGATAAACGCACGTGAAAATCCAGTCGGTCCTCTTTCGCGGCTGCGTGTCGGCCTCGAGTCACCTCGTGGGATTCGAAGCGTGCGGCGTTCGCGGGTCCGGAAAGCTCGCTGCTACCACCAACTTTTCGCGCGATCCTCTTCGAGCGATATCGCTCGCGAATCCCAGTGAACGCGGAATCTACCGCGAAACTGTTCGCAAATTGGTACCGGTGTCTTCCGGTCCGTCGACGGGCATCCGCCGGTCACGCGCCCGCTCGCCGGTGCCCGCGCGTCTTTGAGGTCAAGCGGAATAACGGAGAGAAAGGCGGAGTGCAAGTTAAACTGTGCGAGGAAAGCGGAAGAAGAAGGATCTGCTAGGGGTCACAGAGAAAGGTATACCTTGTGCGCGCGCGCGCGCGCGCGATTTTCGCATTCCCCTGTCACACGGTTCCGCGTTTATGGCGATTGCCCCGCGATTCGCGCGCTGAACTTGTCGCCTTGGTTCTCACGGAAATCTTACAATGTCACTGCGCGATTTTTATTTTTATATCTTTCTGCGCGTAAACATAAGAGACCGCTCGGTTTGTGGATTTTGATTTCCTTTGGGAACTTCAGGGTGACTTCGATGCGATCTTGAGAGGTTAAGACTGCGCGAGGTTCTCTCTTATTATCTTCGAATAATATGCGGTTTGATCGCATCGATTGCAGAAAGGAGGACTTTTTTTATCAGGAACATAAGAGACCGCTCGGTTTGTGGATTTTGATTTCCTTTGGGAACTTCAGGGTGACTTCGATGCGATCTTGAGAGGTTAAGACTGCGCGAGGTTCTCTCTTATTATCTTCGAATAATATGCGGTTTGTTGTCACGGTTTGATCGCATCGATTGCAGAAAGGAGGACATTTTTATCAGGAACAAATGGGGGGGGGGGGGAAGTTTGCGATTTGCAGTGCAGGTTTCATTCAGAACTCGAGAACGCAATCGTATATTGCCTGTTGAAAATTATGCTGCGTACAACGGGAGCTGTTTAGAGCCAGTTATTTGTTTCATCGTTCCTACTCTAGCCATGGTCCAGCGGTTTAATGCGCAGCAGTGTAATTACGCATTTGCATCAAGTGCCTCGTTATGTCGGCATAAAATCATTTTATTACGATTTGATTCATTCTTATTCGATGCAACACCGTCCTCCTGTCGTATACGCGATTATATCGATACATTACGATTAGACCGCGGTTCTCTATGCGCTTATGGCACATGCGATGTCCGAAATACGAGGAAACTTGTATAGTGCTTTCGTTTCTATGATTTCACGAGGGACCTGTTGGTCAATGAAATTTTCCTCTGGAATTAATTCTCATAAAACTGGACAGAAAAGTGAGAACTTATATCCATAGTCCAATTATGATATTGTTATCCATCGACAACAAATATTTCTACGAACATATTCTACACCTTCCACTGGGAATTATTTTAACTCGTAGTCTGTTTCGTCTGTGTGAAACTGACACAATACCTCATACAATATTTAAATGTTTAGTCATTTATTAGATACAAACAAAGTTAATCATATAAACTATATTTTTAATAATGTTAGAGCAATTTTTAGTGGTGCCTCAATCGAGAAGTTGAATGTCTTTAGAACTGATTACAAAAGTGACACCCGGCTTTCTATCATTCAATCAGGAGACCATTTGCACGATCAAATTGCAAATGATTTAAAATCCGACATTCCATATTACATTCGTCACATAAATTCTCTACACATTTGTACAGTCTGTATGAACAAATCAGCAAATTTTGCATTGCTTCGTCAGGCGAACTCTCAAAATATTTGAACATTCTGTCCAAATCATTTGGACGATCAAATTGCAAACGATTTAAAATCCGACATTTCATATTACACGATCTACTAACAATTTTTATAAGATCAACAAAGCAGCTAGCACTACTTCGTCACATAAATTCTCTACACATTTGTATAGTCTGTATGAACAAATCAGCAAATTTTGCATTGCTTCGTCAGACGAATTCTCGAAATACTTGAAAATTCTGTCGAAACCATTACAAATGATTTAAAATCTGACATTTCAAAATACACGACCTACTAACAATTTTTATAAGATCAACAAAGCAGCCAGCACTGCATAAATTCTCCACACATTTGCACACTCTGTACGTTCGTCCTAATAATTCCTACGGGATGAACAAATCAGCAAATGTCGCATCGCTTCGACCGGCGAATTAGTATATTTGAACAATCTGCGCGTACGTTCTAATAATTCCTACGGGGCCAACAAAACAGCTGCGCGCGACGTCCGCGATAATAACTCTCCTATACTATAATACAATGGAAAATAAATGAGTGCACGAGTTCATTAATGCTCCACTCGATCTCTGAACGTGGAATACGTGTACCGGCCGTTTCATCTGGCAGTCGTGTTCCGCAGCACACGATCCTAGAATCCCAGCAATCACTGTCAAACCGAAACTCTTTCGTGCCAAGAAACGTTGTGCACGCTATAATAATGCATCGGCCGAGAGCGGGCTGATCCGCGCGGCGGAATTTGGAGCAGGAAAAAAAGAAACGAAACAGTGCGTTGCACTTCTGCGCGGGATGTGTCAAGGATTCGATTCGACCGGTTCGGCCGGAGATTAGATTTGAGGCTTTGATTGAACTAGCAATCAGGACGATGACATCAGACTCGGCTGCAGGCCAAAATAAACTTTGCTTGAACGGCGCGGCCGAACGATCGCGTAATCGGGCTTCTGCGAACTTCTACCGATCGACGACGGAGACCGTTCGCGAATTTATCATTCCGCCTGTGTACCTGTTAACATTTCAGTGAACTTGGGAAAGCTGACGGTACACAACGGTACGTGATCGCACGGGCTGAGGCCGCACGACGATATTGTTGGTAAATACCGCGAACGGATCCGTATCGAGCCACTGGCAAACATAGTGATCGATCTGGACATGCTGGACGACTTTACATAGAACCGTTCACAGGCTGCCGTCGCAACCTTGTACACGAAAATTGATCGTTTATTCATTCACCGCTTTGCCATTCCAAAGTGGTGTGTAGAAACGAAGAAAAGGTTTCTATTAGCGCGTTGGTATGATTGTACGCTGCCGAATCAATAAATAAGGCAAATGCAACTAAAAGAAAATAGTTTCTTCTGGTCCAAAGTCGTCTCTTCACATTACAAGAAGTTTCACGTCAAACAAAAATGCATAAAGCTCACTTTTAGACCTGCACGCGAGAATAGCCCATTAAATAAATTACCTTCTAGTATACATCGAGACCTCGGCTCTCGGCTGGTAAACAATTTAACAGACCAACAGGGAAAAAATGTATCGAGCGTGATACTACTTTTCTGACCTACTGCACATTCGACTGCAGGACCTGTCCTGATCCTGTCGGGTGGCAACGCGCGTTCGTATTATAGTTTATGGTTCGGCGCGGCGGGTCTGCTGGGAACGCGAAAACCGCGGGCGGAGGCTCGGCCGTCGCCAACACAGGAAACATAACACGAGATGAAGACGTTTACGGTCGTTTCATTATGTTAATTCCACGGTGGGACAGCGATTATGTGCGGCGCCCCGTGCCTCCGCGTGAAAAGAAGCGTCGTCGGCCGTTTCCCTAAGACTTCGCGCGCGAATAAAACATAAAACTCTCTCACCTGGTTACGTTCTGTCATCGTTGGTTTCCACGGGCGACCGGCCCCGTAATGAATAATTCATGTTACTAATTAGTCGAGGTTCGATGTATCGGCGCCGCGCCGCGCCGGCCGCCGATCATCGTCTTTGCCACGACTTTTGCCGGTTCGCGATAACGGAGACTCGCGGGCACGGGACTCGAACCAGCGAACTTAATAAGAATCAATTAATCCGAGATCGAATCGTCGCAGAATCGAATTGAACCGTGGAATCATGATGCACCGGGTGGCTCGGATGGGATAGGAAACGCAACAGATCGAGATCGGGTAAGATTAGTCTGACAAAAGTATGCAAATCGTATGCTAATAATATCGGTGTTCCATTACCGATCGCTGTCAACAAGGTGACAGAATCGATTTGAAAAAAAGAAGGCCGATAGCGAGGGTCTCCCGTGGTATGCATAAATTTCAATCCATTACGTTTTATTAGCCGAGACGCGGAGTACACGATTTCCAGCGAAATTCCATATTCATGGACAGGCCACCGGTACGCGTTTCCTTGCGAACAGATTTTCTCATACACGGACGCCATGCCGGTTTTTTTTCCCCCTCGTTTCCCTCGGTCGTAACAGCGAAAGTCCACGTATCCCTTGGATAGCCTTAATTGCCATCTCTAGCATGCGAAACACATCTCGTTAGCAACCCCGTGATTGCACTATCTGGACATTTATCATGTGAAATGCTCGCAATTTGTATTTTGTTTGGTCGGAGGGTCTTCCTGCTTGCTCGTCGCATCGCTGATTTTATAATACCTTGTAATCGCCGGGGTTTGAATAATGTCCTGCAACATTTTATTGCACAAGATAACAATTACTGGAAGTAGCGCGGAAATGTGCCACGCGGTGTTGCAAGAAGTCGTTATGGGACGTTTATTATATTCTAACTAATTGGAACATGAAAGCTAAACTTGTATTTGTAGATGCTAACGATTTTATGACTTTTCTTGCATGTTTTATCAAATGTGCTATTGCTTGATCTGTCTCAGAAATGAGCCATCCCGATGGACTCCGTAGAAAGCAAAGAAAATTGATCAAATACATTCAGTTTAAATAGTCCTTTCAACTTTAAAAATAACCTATTTTAAATGAACAAGAAGGATTTTTCACCTCTACAGCTAATAATCTACTTTAAATTAATTATTGACTAAATGATTATGCATGTTAAATCACGAGAAACGATTCAGAAGTGAAATTATAGACGTATTTGAGGAGTATTGGAATGAACGATTAAATTAAATATCGAGAGAGCGACGAAGAATCGAGTCACTACAGTGATTTCCCTATATATGTCGCCAAGGCCTGGATGGTAAATGTCGCGGAATTATCCCCAACCTGCTGGACGATACACGACGCTGGCAAGACCCGCATGGTTGACATATGTCGAGAATTCACTGTACTCCGTTCTCAGCGAATATCGACATGATCTTTCGTGCGACGAGTAACACAAAATCGAGTATAGCGAGGGTTCGATTCGACCTTCGGTCGAACGTGAGACGGACGGCCGTGTAATCGAATTTTGCACGCTTCCGAGCAATCGATTTCGATAAACGACACGGCGCAAATTGTGAGAGCACCGAGTTGATTGAACGAGCGGGTCATGTCGAAGAATGAAATTGAGTTAATTGTCGATTCCTCCGGCCCGACTCCTCTTCTCTATCGATCGGACAATGTCCTATAACATATTGTGTCCCCTCGAAGGCAGCAGTAAACTTCATAATATTCTCGAAACGAACGGTTCGTGCTGTTACTTGAAAGTATCCACAAGAGGAGGAGCGTAATAACCAGATTATTAGAGTAAAAGGTTAATATCGCAGAGTGGAATGTGGTATAATTTAAAATACAGGGAACTAGTTTTCTTGAAAAATGACTGACAGTTTTCATACAGAATAGAGAATACATCTTCATAAAATTGCAATTCATGAACATTAGTTTGCTTTTAACCTGCTTACGCACTGTTCGAAGCTGTTTCGAGGTGTTTTTATCGAGAAGTTTATCTATGTTAACACCATGAATCGTTATTAGCTCTCTGTTTTACGATCTCTGTTGCAAGTTGCAATTGCGTTCATCGGAGCTGGCTTGCTTGGAAATGGATTACAATTATTGAAATATTGTTGTGTGGTAACTTGGATATGGTCAATAGCATAGAATACAGGCACCGAAAATCTAAAGACTGAAAAAAGTGACTAAAATGACTTAATAGTCCGTACGGTTTAGGTTGATCATTCTGGTATATTCCAGTATATTCTGTTATATTCTGTTATATCATGGTATATTCTAGTATATTCTTGTATATTCTGGTATATTCTAGTATATTCCGGTATATTCTGATATATTCTAGTATATTCTGGTATATTCTGGTATATTCTGTTATATTCTGTTATATTATGATATATGCTGGTATATTCTTGTATATTCTGTTATATTCTGGTATATTCTGGTCTATTTTGGTATATTCTGGTATATTATAGTATATTATGTTATATTCTGGTATATTCTTTTATATTCTCGTATATTCTGGTCTATTTTGGTATATTCTGGTATCTTATAGTATATTATGTTATATTCTGCTATATTGTGGTATATTCTGGTATATTCTAATATATTCTGGTATATCCTAGTATATTCTTGTATCTTCTAATATATTCTGGTATATCCTAGTATATTCTGGTATTTTCTAGTATATTCTGGTATATTTTGGTATATTCTGTGATATTCTGGTATATTCTAGTATATTCTGGTATATTCTGATATATTCCAGTATATTCTGGTATATTATAGTATATTATGTTATATTCTGGTATATTCTAATATATTCTGGTATATCCTAGTATATTCTGGTATATTTTGGTATATTCTAGTATATTCTAGTATATTCTGGTATATTCTGTTATATTCTGGTATATTCTGGTATTTTCTGGTATATTCTGGTAGTTTCTAGTATATTCTGGTATATTCTGGTACATTCTGTGATATTCTGGTATATTCTAGTATATTCTAGTATATTCTGGTACATTCTGTGATATTCTGGTATATTCTGGTATATTCTGGTATATTCCGATATATTCTAGTATATTCTGATATATTCTATTATATTCTGGTATATTCTAGTATATTCTTTAACCTCGTCATTTTAAAATATCCTTGTCATTTTAAAAAAGTTCCAAAAAGGGGCGAATTTTTCGGTGACTCTTCAGCGTTCGGATACTTTTCGGATCGAGCGTAGTTTTCCGAGGCGACTCGCGGGGCGAGCATGTTCCCCGAATGGAAATAAATGCCGCGTAGAGCAAAGGTACGAGAGAACGGGCTCGCGATGGTTCTCGTGTTCGTGTTCGTACGTAAGGTACGTGTAAGGTACGTAGGTGCGTGGAGTGGCCGGCTGGTTGGCGCCATTCGGTCCTCCGCGTATCGGCGGAACGCGTAATAAACGTAATATCGTAGAGGCCGATACGGCTCATGCATTACGCCCCGTTACGAGTCGAACCCGAGGGATTATATCTTCCTCGGCCGGTTAATCGGCGTATCACAATCCGATCCCACGACGTGGGGAGGCCTGCCGACGATTTATAACGCGTTCGAGGCTATTCGTTCCTGTTTGTACTTCGGGGGAATCACTTCCCTTCTAATGAACGCTGTCCATGCCCGGTCGCGGGCATTACGAGAAATCATACTGCCCGGACCTTCGGAAACCCAATGGGAATTTGTGGCGGCTCTTTCCGAGAATCTTAGACGCTTAACAGCGCGACGTGCGCAGGATTTGTGGCGGCTCCGGGCTCATTTCGATGAACAACGACGACACCGAATCGTCCCCTATCCGAATTAAGAGGAGATGCAAATCAGGAAAATCGACTAACATATTTTCCACCTCAATTTATTATTTTCTAGTTACAAAGCTGGAAAGAATTTTGTGATTCTCTTCCGCAGAGCAACAATGGCTAGCGTCTCCTGCGATTGATGCTGGATATTTTTATTTTTGAAAACTTAGTCCACAGATTTCAGAATGCACGACGAAAAATTCGGAAATGTTCGAAGTATGACTGAATTTTTCGATTTCAAGCGTTCGCGGCCAGGCAGAAACGAGCCTGGTTACCAGACTGGGCCCGCGAATCGAATAATTTATAGTCGTCGGTTTTTCGTGATTACGCTCGCGGCGCCGTCGGTGGAGCCGGTGTAACGATAGAAAACGGGTGGGACAGGACACGGATCGTGGTCACGGGTCCGATAACGCCGCGGGTGTTCGCGATACATTCTTCTTTACTGCAACGACACCGTAATCTGGGAATCTCGGCGATAAATCCCCAACTATTCCGGGATCAAACGCCGCCCGGACACCGGGCCGAGTTATTGGCAATTTTCTCGTAATTTATGCACGCGTCGTTTCGCGTCGCGCGGCTGTATCGTATCCCTGATTACGCCGTGTTGCGGCGGCGGTTCTTTATCAACCGGCCATTACGGGACCGTTCCCGGCCGATATTTATACCGCGGATTTGTATAAAGGGCGACGCGCCCCTCGTTATTTTCGGTTCGGTATTATTCGACGACCCCATTCTAGCCGAGGTGCCGTGCATTTTCGACAAGGTGAATGCACGTGCCCGCGGCCGGTGATTAATCTGCGCTCCGCGCATCGTTGGCCATTATCCAATCCGCGACGCTGGCGCCAGTCATAAATTAATCGTTTCCGCGAAACCCAAGGACCCACCCTATCCGCGCATCGTCGAAACTAACGACTTCGCTATATATTACTACCAGGCAAAAAGAACCGACCCCCGCAAGACAGGCCATTGTTGCAACTAAACTGCGGAAAAATGAATTAGAATTTTTTAAATCAGTAACGATAGAAAGGAAATTTGAAAGAAAATCTGAAGTCCAGTTATAACTATACAATTGAGAACGTTTAGGACCATTCGTTTATTCTTTTTTCGATTTTTTAAACAATTCTTCTGAGGTACTTCTTCTGTACACGAGATTTTGTAGAAACCGAATAATTGAATGACGGTTTTGATGCTCTGGGTCACAGTAGACCCGGAATCCGTTGTCGGAGGGTTCACTTCCGTTAAGAAACTTAACGGAAAAAGAAGCGCTTGTATGGCAATATTTTACACGAAGTCTTCAATTTTGTTAAGAACTTAATGAACGCCCTTCAACGAAGTTTTTCTATTTTAAGGATTGTTTGGTCGATTACAGGAGTAATTTCATTGTTGCTTTGACTGTAATTTTGCACCGCAGAATTTGGGGCAATGTCTATGACAGATTCTCAGTCACTTGCAATGTGACTTTCGCCCCCAGTTACTTTCGATCTCGGTTTTCCCGGTTCTTCGAAGCAACGATTGCGAACGGTTAATTGCAGGAATGAACACTATCATTCCGTGGAAATGCTCGTGTTTAAGGACGACTGTGCCTCCGAGGCGTGAGAGGTCTTTTCCCGTCGCAACCAGAAACGCTCGGACGACTAATGAAATATTTCTGACCGCAATGTTGGTCTTCATTCACCTGGAAACACCGCGCGGCGCTACGTTTCTCGCGCGGTAATTACTCGCGGTTCGCGGTAATTATTCGCGAAGGAATTGTCATGCCACTTGGAAATGTTTTCTACACCCTATAATTCGCAACGTTAGAATTAGCGAAAAATTACGAATATTTCACTTGGGATCTCTCGGCATCAATGAAATTATTAAGGTGTTTTTACTGGGAGCTATTAAACCAATTAGGTTTTAACAAATACACTCTTGTCATTTTCATGAAATATCACCTGGTATCATATCACCTGATGTATGATAACAATGAATTAAACATTTATGCATGTTTGCGGCTGGACGTAGCAGAAGAAATGCCGTTTCGCTGTTTTTGTCTTCCGAGTTTAATGTTTCATTTGGTATGGAGGTACTGTTTTATGAGTTCTCGAATAATAATTATCTCCGAGTACGTAGTAGCATATTGTACGTGATGTAACATTATTTTCGTGTCAAGTACCAAAAGCATGATAGAAAGCTGGAGTTTACAATTCATATTCCACCGAATTTATTGGTTTCATTGTAATGAAAAAAAGCTTTCAGATATAACCGCTCAATCGTGAACGAAATAGGAGCTGAACACTTGAAATACAATTTAGGCAATTAGCGGAGCCAGTTAGTTATTCATAGCAAGGCATCGTTAGAACACGTCGCACAGTAAGAATAGCATTTCAGAACTGTGTTACAATTCTACCTTCAGAGATATTAATGACCATTACTTCCCACATTACTCTGAGAATAAACACACCTCCGCACCAACCGAAATAAGGATACAAAACCTACTTCTGCACTATGAACACATTATAAATCAACGGCAAATGTTCATGTATTTTTTCCCATTTTCGAAGAGCTTTACATTTCCTGCTAAAACTCGTTGTAAGTGGATCGTGTATATTTCCATTTTTACCGTTCCATAAAACTCAGACTGAGAGAACTCTTCGAAATAAAAATTGACTTTTGTTAGCACCTGCACACATTTTCACGAGGAGCCTCATTGAATTGCGCGAAGCGTTCAATTATCACCCGAGCCGCAAGGGAATTTATCTTATAAAAGAAGGCACTTAGGAAACGATAACGCCTCGATGCAAACGAATTAATAATTGCTCGAAGGAAACGAATGCGATCCGAGTGTTTCCTTGAATGTCGTACGCGGCAGATTGTAACGGAAAAAAAAGAAAAAAAGAAATCGCCTCTGCTCGAGTAAGCAATCGTAAACTGTTGATCTCTCTCTCTCTCTCTCTCTCTCTCTCTCTCTCTCTCTCTCTCGCGTATCATAAATCAGCGGCAGTAGACCAAAATGGAAACGTGCCGTACAAGAGATTCAGCAGCTGTACGGTATAGCGATTTAATGCGGCGCGCGTAACGCAGTCGGCTCCGCCGGCAAACGGGCTGCCAACGAATAATCGCGAACGTTAATTAAGACTCGCGGTCGATTATGCGCGCCACGTAATGCTGCGGCGCGCGCGACGAATCCTCCTGGATGCGGGCAGCACGGAGGATCAAGGGGAAGAAAAGGGGAAAATTGGAATGCCAGCCACCCAGAAACTGCATGACTAGACTTGGCCGTATATTCGTGATGATGTAACGGGAGAAACCGCGGAGAGACCACACCCCGATGGCCACCGCAGCCACGTGCTCTGTTTCGTAAGATGCCGGGTTTTAGGCAAGGCCGCCACCATGTGGGATGATGCTTGCTCCCCGTAAGGTATACCCGGCGACCGTCTCGGCAGACATTAATCTCCCGTGTCCTTTTGCCGGGCACCGGACCCTTGTCGACGGATAAGCGAGCTCGATATGGCTCCGCCATTGAAAAATGAGACCGCACCATCATAAGTTTGTTCGTGCCAAAAAATAGGTTCGGCCATCTTGCAATTACATCTTCGTGCAGTTTGTCAGAAAAAGTCACTGTGCCTCCAACGCGTTAAATGCCAGTGCACCTAAACGTAAGGAAAACCGAAATAACTTATTGAATTTTGCTCTATAAAACCCTCTACCAGGTGTCACTGAAAAATAATAGACAGTAGAACAAAAATCTAGGTAACAGATCATAGTGATTCGTAGTGTCCTTTTGTTCCACGTAGACTATAATCCCCACCACGAGATCCATAACCTTGAACCTTGAACCAGCGAGGTTCTACTGTACTCTAATTCAAACCAATGCCTACACTACTGAACGCCTTCATGTTTAACAAATTGTTGAACCTCCGATACGAAGAAGTTCGTACGTATCAAAACTGTACTAAATCAGCTGAAACTCCCGAATTCTGGAGTCAAAATAGCTTCGAGTGCAACGGGTTTATTACGAATGAACCGAATCTCGACTACCTCCAGTAAATTACGAAAGAACTTTCAAGACGTATGTATATCGAGTCTTAATAAAATCGTTCCGAAACCACAGGTGCTTCCAATACAATCAAACACTCTGCGTTCGAACGACTTCTAGCAACTAACAAATCGCAAAAAATAGCCGGTGCGGTAGTTAGCGATAACAGTCTGGTTAACGTCGTCGTCGCTTTCGCAAAACCTCGCGGGAACCTTTACCGAGAAAGTATGTAGCAGGCGGCGATTCATCAGCATACTTAATCCGGCGATCTGCAGTCGTGACGTCGAGCACTGAATCACTCTCGATGCAGTTCGAGCGTTTATAGAATTCCATTTGATGATCCGCCGGTGCACGGGTTCGCGGAAAGCTTGGCTCGCGAGTGAATTTTCAGCGGGACGGGTTCGGGTTCGGGTTTCGAGGCGAGGGCGGCGGATCGCTACCGTGACTCAGCCTTGGCACCGATACCACCGGTGTCCATAAATTAGCATTCGGCAAACCTCGGTTAGCCAGAAGACCTTCGCGGCGACGGTCCTCTCCTCCGGTGGTTTTAAAATTTCAACGGTGCGCGACACGTCACGCCGGTTCTCGCACGGTGACGTCTGCCGCGTTCTTTCGCGGGCTAACTAACGCCGTAGACTTTACTACGCCGCCGTGACTCACCGGCCAACAATCTCATTCATCGGAGAACGAGAATCGCGATAACCGCGTATAAACCGTGCTTTCGCAACGCCGCACGCGTTGCAACGTCGTTTTGCAGCGAGTCGAAAAAGTCTCCCTCTAACAGGTTGGAAAATCACAGAGGTTCCACCATTTCTTTTTACAGTTAAAATTGTGTTTCTATAACGAATCAATATGTACATCTTGTCGCGTGATATTTGAGTAGTATTTCCCGAAAAATTCCGCTAATAACTGAACACTAAACCTACCGAGCACAAAACATATAAAGATGACACGTCTTATAGAAGGGAGACGATTGACTTTACTTAAACTTTGTACGATGTTCATTGTCATATGTGCTTAAATGAAGAAGTCAATTCAGTAATTTCCTATGAAAACGTTTTTATAATTTCAATAATTGTGGAATAGAAAACCGGTCATTTTCGCGAAGCAATGTTTGTCCGTGTCGATTTTGAAGAAATCAATTTTCGTTTCGCCGTTTTAGAAGACTGAGTGCCGTCATCGTACCGAGTGTTTCAGCAATTGAAGTCATTCGCTGGACGCGATGATGCTTCTTCCTCTCACCCCTCGGTTCCTCCGTGACACGAGAAGATTTACTGTCCGTGTAATGCGAACCATATGAATTTCGGACGATCAGATGCTTTCTGAAGGTCCACTCGAATCGTACAAGCTTGAAGATCTTCATGGAAACTCGCATTGTTTAATATATCGATTCAAAGATTCCTTCCAGTTGAAACAGAAATCGATATTTGTTACTACACACATTTTCTTGTAATTTACAAATTTGTAGACTGTCGATCAAAGCACATACAAGTGCAAATGAATAACATTTTTACCACAAGGAACCTCCTTATCAACGAATGAAAAATTCCGCCCTTTCTAATTTTCATAGAATTAAGTATGCAAACACGAATGCGTTAAACTCTTGGATCATATCTCTGGATTTATACTTCTAATAATAAAAGTGCTGCAGAAAAGATTTTTTACACCAGATCATCTTGAAGATATTTGGTGTATCATTTCCTGTACCAAAGAACGCAGCGGAGCACGCAAATACTTCATTAATAATTCTTTTACTTTTATGCTAAGCTTAAAAAGCATTTGGCATTTGGCATTTGCGTGACTTCGTCGATCGATAAACCCGCCCTCAACAGTTAAATCTGTCCAAGACTGAATACACAGATTTCTTAATGAATTTTTCCATTTCGTTTCGGGTGATTATTTTTAGCGAGGTTAAGAAAAGTATTTTTAACATAAGAACAGTTTCTAAAACTAAACGGCGATTTATGCAAAATAAAAATTATCGATACCACTTGCAGGAACCAGTAACCATTTCGTTTGTTCTTTAACGATCTTAATAAGTTGCAGAAAATGCATTGACATTCTTCTATTCTATTAATGTTTCCGCTATTTTTAATGGCACCAATTTATTTGTGTCGTGAATGCATAAAATCCGTGTAGCAATGACGCATAGAAGAGAACGCAAATTTATTCACAAAAACGTCAGTCGTAAATAAAATTCGAGTGCCGTTCAACCCGGCACGGCACGAATTCGCGCGCTTAATAGTTATTTCAATCATCCTAGATCTGTTCGAGCCATTAGTTCCGTAGCAGATGCACCGTCGTTTATTTGAGCACGGCCGATCCACTTAACCAGAAACGCATCTCGCGATTGCTTTTAGGAAACGAAGGTCAAGCGGCAGCGATTCGCGTGAAATCATTCGCGGAAATAGTGGTGTGCAACGTCAACGGAAGTCCGCGTTTTTCTTTGATCTTTCACCCACGCTTCGACGCGCCACGACCCAAGCTACGCATCTCCGGCGATGCTGAATGATTTCATCCGTTATTTTGAATGCTGGGTCGTCAAGTGGGTGGACAGTGTGAACGTTTATAATGCGGTATCGATTGCGCCGATACGACCGATATACATTTGGTTTCGAACGCGCCGGTGTGCCTTAGAATAGTTGTTCGCAGAACGACGCGAAATGGCCATCTTCTTAGAACGCTAACATTGGAACAATTCTACGTCAACATTGTTCCCGCATCGATAGAGACATACTCGGTTTCAGAGCTCCCGCGAAAGTGGCGTTGCTGAGAAAGTCGTTCTCGGAATCGAACGTGGCGATTACGATTCGTTACGAGTATAGTAGATAAGACTAAGTGGAAGTCACAGGAAAATATTTAAGTCAGTTTGCGAGCTGATTTGAGCACTAGAAAAATAAAATATATATTGGACTATTCTTCAACATTCCTTCACTGTCCAAGTGATCACTTTGTGACTATCATCTGTTTGAACCACTCAGGTACACATTTGGGAAATATCGTTTTAATAGTAACGAAGAGGTGCAATTCACTTTAACCCTCTATTTTCTACGACAATTAAAAAGTTACCGATCTGGTGCAGACCATACATAAAAACTAACTCGGTGTTCTACAAAACAAATTCCATCGAAATAGAAAATTAGGAAAGAAAGTTCGGTTTATCGAACGCTTAAATTGACGATTTCCGTGATCGAAAATAGTAAAACGTGATCGAGAGACGCGTCAAAGGAAAGTGTAAATCCGAACGCCGTTGAAAGTAGTTCCAAATCTGACCGGTCATCTCAAGAATGGCAAAGACACGTTCGAAATGTTGTTTCGGCACGCGCGAGCGCATCGTTGCGATAGCTCGCGGCGGATTCGCACCAAAGATAGAGCTATTCGTCAGCGAGCCAGGCTATTTTTCTCCTGTCTGGATATAAATAGCTACAGACAATCCGTGTCAGCGGTTTGTGACCCACGGGCTGTTTTGAAACACTTTTATTTCTTCGACGCCGGTGAAAATAGCCGGCCATTTATTCCTGTGCCGTTTAACTGCCCTATATATTTTTGGCCCACTGTTTTACTAAATCTAAACATCCTGATAAATATATCGCGACTGCCTGGAACGTTGTCGATCGGTCGCTCCCTTCCATTCTTTGCCTTCGACCTTCGACCTGCGATCGAAATGTAACTACGTTTTGCTCGTTACATTTTCACCCGCATTTGTAGGAACTATGAAACTAGAATCTTCGCTCGCGAAGGGTTCAAGTGAAAATAAGTGTTCGACTCTCGTACATAGAATATAATAAAATGTATAAACCATTTATTCGTGCATTTAAGATGAACTTATATTACCATCGAATTTTTCATTCATGTATACAGCAGGTTCGTTGCAATTGAATTTTACGAAATCTCACTTTCTAAATCTTTTATTGGGCAACAGAAGCTCTGTAGGTTAAAAGTCGTTTTACGTCAGAATTAGTGGTTTGTTTGAAGCGTGTACGCTGACGATGTTAGGGTCATCAAATTGTTTTGAAAGTCTCCAGATTCCCAGAGTTAAACGGGACCGTGCAGAATTCCTTAGACGCGGTTCAACCGCAAAATCGTTCTTCATTGTTCGACGACCAGAATTTCCATGCAAGAAAGAGCACAGTTATTGTTATTAATCTCCGTGACAGATTTTACGGCTTCGCATAATTTTGCATTAGCCCCGCGCGTCGCGTTTCTCTTTGAAGTCGATCAGCAATTTCCTTGGTCCGCCGATGTAGTCCGTAAAAATTTATTTCGCGGCCGGCTTGCCTCGATATAATACTCTCTTGCCTCGAAAGGAGTATGATCGTGGTTCTAAGTGCGTGCGCGCACCATTTCCTCCTTATTATATAAATATGTACATTGCGAAGACCATAAACTTTGTTTGCGCTGAATAAGGATGCGTCTGTGGTCAGCTCGCCGTGTCTGGTTAGGGTCGGTCTGTATCTACTTGCCCCAGTTCTCCGAGAGCCGCTTATGCGATCAGGAAAAACGGCTATAAATGCCGTAACCCGACGCACACTTTATAGAATTCGAGCAATAATTCCGGGGAAATCTCCTCTGATTATTCGTTGGAATTTAATTTTCAAGCATTGAAGAACGCCAACGCCAGAGTGATAAATGCCACCGATGTAAATCGCAATTTTATTGTGATACGTGGAAACATTTTCATAATTTCAGTAACTGTGAAGTCAAAGTTAGGAACCAGTCAAAATTTCATTAAACCTTTCATTCGATGAAATAATTATATACAGAATTTCCATTCGTACCGTCCGTATTCGCTGACGCACCGAGAATAAACATCGGTTTAACTAAAATTGCAAACACGCGATCGCGACACTATAATCTGAAACGTCGCGTTGCTCGCAAGGCCTTAAAAGTATGATTCACGTGCTGCTCGAAAGGATAATGTACCCGAACAATTATGGTTTCCGTCCCTCCCGTGTTTTCGTTCGCGAAACCACCCGAGCAATTGCAGTTCGATGCGATCCATCTCAATCGACGGATGAATCATATGTTATTACAGCGAGCGGAACGTTGCAGAATCGTATTGTTGCAAAGCGCACGCGCGAATCCTTCGAGTCTAATGCGGCGCGCGACTCACCACTTAATAAAACCGATTATGTTTCTTCCTTCTTCTCTTTTTTCTTTTTTTCCCCCCGCCTGTTATTTTGGACGGTGAATGAAGACTGGCGGATCGTTATCGGCCGACACGGTGCACATTAACGAGTGATTTGATGAACGGCAAATTGTCGGCCACCAGTATCGCACCAGCTCCTTCGTTATTTACTGTGAGTCACACCGTAAATATAGATACGTATTCATGAGGCGACCCGCTAACACTCTCAATCCTTTTATCGGAGCTGCTTTTCCCGCCGCGCGAGCGATTACCGTAATTCGGCCAATTATCATAATGAAACGCGTCGCTTCGAATTTCGCTGTCGTCGGGAAGCTCTGATTGTTCCCTAACCGGCTATCACCGTGCTCGTGGAACACGAACTAATACCTGCGCGAACCAAGGTCACGCCTGCTTTCATTTCTGCGAATTGAAATCTTTTTCGTTTATTCGATATGCAAAAATCATTCTCACAATCAATCATCGCTGGACTGCGGATCTTTATGCGTTCGTAGCTTATGGAAATCTTCAAAAAATGCTTTAATATAAAATTCGAGAGAATTTAGTACGATTTCTATTTGTGTCGGATCTACAAAGGCTGTTCCCATTAACACTAGATTTACGGGACCCGTCGAAATGACGGATTCTAATATTTTTAATTTACGAATATTGAGATTGCAAAGATTCAACCATGAGAAATTATTTAACAAATTGATTTCTTTGGGTATACATTGTTTAAAAGATGACTACAAATTTTCACAGATACAATTCATGTTATGTTTATAAAGTACACTCCCAAAGAAAAAGAACACATTTTCTGTACCATAATTATAACGCGAGAAATTAAAGATAGCACGCGTGTGCTATCTTTTTCCTTGGGAGTGTAATGTAAAATAGTAATTTTTAGTGCTCCGTAAACCTAGTGTGAAAGACATTAATTTCTTAAAATTTGTCTATGAAAATTGGAAATGAATCACTTGAAAAGTCCCTACGGAACGAGTGCCTGCACGAACCATTGCGATTGGAAATTTTCGTGCATTTCGCGCGTCCATCGTCCTGCGGATACAGGAGAGTTTCCATAAACGTCAGGCAGCCGATCATGAATCAGTCGCAGCGAGGTTCGCAGGTAAACGAGAAGCAAAAGCTCCGAAAGTTAACTCGCTGTCAAGAAGTTTTATACTTGCGCGGGCAACGCGAACGTATAGCGTTCTGCTTCGACGTCCCCAATAGCGATTGACGCGTCGATATCATAAACCCACGATACGGCACGCACAGTCAACGACTCCGGCTCCCAGTTCTAGTTTTCCAGCGGATCTTTTTCTCTTCGCAGGAGAAAAAGACAATACTGTCGCACGACAAAGTGGCCGAACGTCGCGTTAAGGCTCGGCCGGTCGACGATAGACCTTTCTGTTCTTGATTCGTCGATTTACGTAATTACCCGGCTAGACACAACGGGACACGAGTCTCGCTATTAGTCACACTTCGTTTTTCCTCGTGCTCCGGCACGAGAGTTCGAAACCCGTCCTACAACTTAATCGCATCGCCGGATCGTAAAAAACGATTCCAGCGAGAATTTATACAACACGGCGCGTTATCAATTGTCACTGATGTTGCCGTCCAATGAGACTGCTTTGAGAGATACCGGTATCATTGCCGGGTGCAACTTGTCGAAGGCAGACTCTGGTTGGTGGAAGAAGAGAAGAGATTGGGAAAAAGAAGAGTTATTTCTCAGATTTACGTAGCACTAAAAATAACTATTTTGCATTACTGTACTAAAATACGAAGAACGTGCTACCCACATTTTTAGCAATATTTTTGAAATATACCCGAAGAAATAAATTTGCTAAATAACTTCTCATGTATGCATCCTTAGAATCTTAATAATTTTAAATCAAAAATACTAGAACCTAGTGTAAACTAATTCTTATGGTAATACTCGCAGTTGCTATGACAATTCGTTTTAAAGCATATAATTTTGAATAACCCAGGAAAGTAGAAATCTATACTAATTCTATTATTTTTTAAGAAGAACATGCGCACAAATGAGTAAAAAGGGCATTGACACAAACGTTAACAATTCAAAGTTAGTGAGAGGGGAAATTTTTAGGTGGCTCCCGTACCTTGCAATTGATGTAGAAAGTTTTTATTGTGTATGAAGATCTGCAGCTTAATGACTAAAATGATTTGTAACCAAATCTGAACGGCGAACAACAGCGAGAGAATTTAAATACGAGAATACTTAAATTAGCATGAACTCTAAATCGGCTCCGATCTGCATTCGAAAGTGATACAATATATTCCAGTTTATAGCAATAATTGAAATATATACACGTCAGTTGTAAACCCTCGAGCAGTCGGACTAATAAAACTGGACGCAGCGACACGCTATATGTTCAGCATATTGGCACACTGGAACTTTGAACTGGTTTTTCTGCCAAACTTGTCAGTTCGCATATAAAAGCTGCTATAATATGTTCTCGCGGCGCCCTAGGTGCATTCGAAATAGCTCGCGACTACGGCATGCAATTACGACAGTTGAAATAGAGGCTAAACGTCGTTGAAGATTTATTTAAACTTCGAACGTTTCACGCTTTTAAACTGAAAGTTCATTTATGTACAAACACTGCAGATGAAACATTGTATATACGATTTCTCAGGCAATAAATCCATTGAAAATTATATCTACAACAGAAAAATACTGCGTTATTTCCTACTTATGGATGGCAAATGCATTAGCTGGTAAAATGAAATAAAATTAGATAACAAAATGCATGAGCAGAGACTGCGTTAAATTTTTTTATGCAATAAGTGCATTAAAACTTGTATCTACAGCAAAGAATATACAGCATTATCTTTTTCCTGCTTATGGATTATGCGATGCCTGCTTATGGATGGCAGTGTACGCACAAGATTTGGCACACGTCCCTCGCGAGAAGTCGAGCGAATGTTACGGTGCGGGGACATGCGTCGGAATTGCAATGTTACGCACGCGATTAATAATAGCGGGATCGCGTAAGGGAGACGAGATGCGGTCATGCAAATTGTGAAAGATTCGTCTGTGACCGCAGTCGAGTTTCGCTGCTTTCCTCTTTTTATTCGGCGAACGGGATGCGCGGATTCAGCCTGGAATATCGTTCGCACCGTTTCAGGATCGGAGCACGCGACGTTGCACGGCCGATGCATTTTTCGTGCACGGTAATGAGGCAACACGACGTCACGTCCGAATTCATGATTAATCGAGTAATCGTGGCTGGCAGTTGCATGGATATCCGTCCGCGTAATTAAAGGACTTGTCGTTGCGTCTGTTCCTACTGTCAGAAGTACGAAGGCCAAGTCCGATCGGAGATGCGGTCGAGTGATACTGCAAACGGAATTTGATTGGTGCAGTTTTCGAGGGCAGATGCAGCAGAGATGACACGCTTGATGCTCGTGCGAACGTCTCCGATTTCGCATAAACTTTCCGGGCACGGAAATCGTTCCTGACGAGTAGTGAACTACGGATCCTTATGCAAGATCAAAATGATCTGTATCGATCGCAGGAAGCAGTAGTCAGAGCAAACATTTATTTCCTTCTTGACTAATTTTAACAAGCTGACAATTTTTACATCGATTCGATGTTAATGCATACTCGTTTTCACTTCAAATTGATAGTGTCAAAAAAAAAAAGGTAATATGAAGGAGATAAGGGCAATTAATTCTCTGTTATGTGTGTCCGCTGTTGGTAATAATTTTCCACAGCAGATTGAAACATGGGAGGCAAGCAATTAGCAAGGCACTAACATAGTTCGTTAGAGTCTGACTCGTAAATTGACTTGCGAGCGTGACAGTATCACTCGATGTCAAAAATGTGGGTTAAACTAGGATCTTAAATATTAGAATTATGTGTATATTCCGACTTATTTATGAATTTCTCGCGTGTATAATTATTTGGACGACATCACGAATAATTATTTATTTGGTGTGCAAACTGAAATCGCTTTTTTCCGATTCTGCAGAGATATTCAGGTGGTGGCCAATTTTTGCCTTTCACCAGAATTAAGAACCAACCGTATTAAGCGTAATTAAAACAAGCTCGGCGTGACACGTTCCACGAGTTTATACTGTGAGTCATTGTGTTTGTAAACACGTTTCTCCAAGAAGCGAGCGCACTTGTTACAGTGTACAGCAATCTTCTCGGAACTTCAGAGAGAACGAAAGTTCGTATCTTAATTAATCCTTTCGCTGAGACGGACGTTCCCTTTATCGTGTGGTGAAGAACTTATTTAATTGCCTCGTTTCGTTAACAATGTTTATATGTAGAGTGTACACTTTTCATCGTACGGTGGTGACAACTATTTTATTATCTCTCCACCCCCCCCCCCCCCCAAAAAAATTGATCAAATTTTTAGCACCTGATCACTAGACTGCGGATTTTTTGCACTTATGACAAAAATGAGTAGGTGTGATTCAAAGCAGTGAAAAGATTAAAGGAGCTTAATTGAATTTACAATATATAACAATTATTAATGAGCAAAATCAATTTTTACTCAGCTCCTACAGATTGCAATTGATGTATAAAAATTTGCACGAAGATCCGCAGTCCACTGATTACAATTACACATTTTTCATAGCGTAATGGGAACGTCTATTTTAGAGAACCCTTCTTCTCCGAAGAAGCTGATAAGAATTGCGGGACGTGGTCACGATTGTTGCAAAATCCGAATGTTATGGCCACCGTCAAGCGGTAAATTAATGGAAAACAAGCCGAGGAAGGCATGCACGACGATCCGACATCTTTACCGAGAAGCATCGACGTAATCGTCCGGTCGTCGGCTGCACTTCCGAGCCGGCTCGTCGGCGCAACATGACGCAACGTCCAAATTTATGATTAATCGCATCCGATACGCCACAGCCAGTTCCTTTTTCGGCGAGACGAACGTTTCGCGTTCGCCTCCCGAAGGGATGGGGGGCTGAAACTTGTCCGATATCATCGATGCACTTACGTTTCAAATTGATATCGTACGTATCAATCAATTTCTACCACTCCAAACAATTCAACGTGTGTTGAAACGAATAATTCAGTAATAAAATACACAATCTCTCATGGAACTTAATATTGTACAAAAAGCACCGGGGAACTGAGAATTTCCAATTTTCATCAATTTGAAAACTTCGCGTACGGTGCGCATGGAATTTATATTTGTATACGCGCACGATTGAAAGTGCGGTGGAAGCGAGCAGGAAGTGATTCATTATATGCAAAAATAAATCAAAAGTGAAGTGTGTTCATTCAGACATCGGTTTTCGAGGAAATCCAGTTTAAACATCCTGCGCACGCATACAGTTACTTATTAACCAGCTTGCGGTTATTTTAGTTGCTTTATCCTCGATCAAGTTTCTAAAATAAAAACCTGAGACATTGTTGTACGTGGAAATTCGATAACGGAGATAACTCGTTTTAATGTAGGCCCTAAACAAAAGACAGAGGTGAACAGAGCTTGACACAGCTTGAAATCGGTAGTAGTAGCTAAATTATTCAACGATAAAATTAGTATTGATAACCTGATAAGATTAAAAAAAGCGCGACAAACAGACCTAATCACAGTAATAATTACACTGCAGATCGATGTAGAAAGTTCAGAATAAAATTCTTTTAAGTGAATGGTGAAAAGCAAACGTGGAATTAAAATCTATTAAAAATTTTAATGAGAATCAAGCTTGATCTAAGCGTTTTTGTTATAAATGTATAAAGTAGCATAACTTTGTTGAGTCTTATCGATGTATCCACGAGTACCTGGCAATGGTACCGTATCCATAGCGCATGAAACAGTGCCAAAAATGCTCGACTAATGTCGTTGACATGTTATTTCGATACAAGTCCGATACCGCCGCCCGGTGCTCGGGAATTGATAGATATTACTATTAATGAGCCGGCCCCTCGGAATTGGTCCCACCACCATCGGTGCGACGTATGAGCTCAGAGCTCATGCGTGCACACACGTACGGATGCTGCCGCGCGGAATATAATAGCGGTAATGCGATGGAACTGGGGCAGTTCTGCTTTGACGCGCGTCTTAGAAGCCTCCACCTGCTCCGCTCTGCTACCGGGCCGCGAATTTTTATTTTTGGAACCGAGGTTCGTTCCTTGTCACGATTCAATTGGTCGCGAGTTCGGGCCGAGTCATGGCCCCTAACACGTTCGCGAATCGATTATTCAAAAATCCGATCAAACCCGTGCTCTCATGAAATATCTGAACCCTTGTGTACGCGTTAACATACGAATCGTACGAATCTCTTAGCATTCAATTTTCAAGCTGAAAATCGATGTGCTCGGAAAATAGAAGCTTGTAAATCTCAAAATCTTTATTTCTCTGAATTTTAAAAGCGAAAACGCTCAGAAAATTGTGCGAGCGATCGAAACTCACCGATTCGATGCTCGAAATACTCAGAAGATAGGGAACATGTACAAATCTTTTACCTGTTCGAGTTTAAGGACGAAAATGATTTCAGCAAACGGGAAACTGGCCAGCCGGTCGTCGTCTACACAAGAGTTGATGTATTTTTATTGTTCGAGACATTCGACTGTGTGATCGAGTGAATTGTTCCAGTTTACGAGACTCTCTGTTAACTTGTCGCTTGGCTGGACCGTATCAAGTAGTATCGTGCTCGTCTTGGAGTAATCGTGCCCTCCCGGGGAAACTAGAGTAAGTTCATCCACATCAATTTAATCGATGCACCGCGAGTCATCTTGCTAAAGGTTGCGCCGATGGAATGCAACAAGCATCCGCGACCGATGACCGTCAACTCGCGCGCAGTCACGTCGAAACTCACTTTCCTCCGTCGTGAACATTTCGTTCGTTTATTTTTCCCGGGATTGGTTACCGGGATACTCGGGAGTCTTCCTGGATAATCGATTCTTCGAGTCACGCGTTTGTTCTCGCGCGTCTCATGAAAAAAATTCTTGCTTCGCAGGTACTTGTTTGTCTACGCTATCTTTTGTTTTGACAGTCGCCTGTGTGAGTTGAGTCAGTTTGTGCGCGCGAATCTGAAAATAACGCTTTTCGGCACCTGGAAGTGTTCAGATGTCATGAACGCACATTTCGGCGCCTGTATGATAGCAAAAAACCTGTACAACTTAGATTCATTTCTAAACTTGTCATCGAGATTTTAAAAGAGCTTAGAAACTTTCATTAGCCCTAATTCCTGCTGTTTTGAATGTATAATTTCAGTGTGTGCTTGATGTACGATCATTTAGTCGTTCATCGAGCTCTGAAAGAATATAAGTTAGTAATATAAATTTTTAGAGTCGTTGTAAATAGAAAGATACAATTTTGGAAGCTATATCAGTTTCATTTGCGGGAAAAATTTTTTATAGTTTTTGGAGACGTTTGAATTTGCAGTTTCTCTTTTTTTGTCTTCAGTTTCCCAGCTGCTGCATTATGTAAAAATATTTTGGAGGAAAACGAACACTGTTTTGCAAAACTAGAGTATCAAGCAGTTATTATTTGTTTTTACGAGATTGTCACAAATTTTCCAGGGTCGGAAACGTAGTGTTCTACTTTTTGAATCCACTGTATTCTCGACGACTTGTAAAACACATTTCCATAAAACATGTCATTCGCGACACACGTTTTGTTACGGAAGATATTGTTCTGCACGATCGATCGTGGTCTTCCATGAATTAACGAACAGCAAAAGCGTTAACAATGATCTTCGCGGAAGCATTTCCTCAGAGAAACGAGGCCATAATGATACTAAATGAGCGAAGTAGAAACTAGAAACGTGTCTTCACCGTGCGACGCATTGTCTCCGCGCACGTTTCAAGCGACGCTAGAAACGTGAGGCCGTCATTATGCTCGGCGCAATTATCAATTTGCGACACTCGGCAAAACATGTATCGTCATAACAACGCGTCTTTCAGGCCGGACCAGGCCTTTCGCTAAATCGTTCGTTAATCGAACGTTGTTTCTAACAAATGGCTCGGAAAATGTAAATTATTTGCGCGCGCGCGCGAGCGAGCGAGCTCGTCGCGCTCGTCGATTTATCTCGGAGCAACGGCGAATCGAATCGTGCCACCAAGTTGCTGTGGCGACCATTCATTAGCTCGATGATTGATCGATCGTATAATTAATACTTGTCCGAACGACTGCTTTCGCGCGGGCACGCTACTTCGCGGTCTTCTTCTAACGATCCGACAGCGTATAATGATCCGACTGTTTCTGTGGAAACTTTTCGATTCCCTTTACATCTCACCGGGACGCGTACACGTGTAGAATGTGTAGAATCGACGGGCGAAGTGTGTCCGTGCTGTTTCTCTAATGAGCGAGATCAATTTCAGTTTGCCGGCGCGATAATTACTCTATTCGATCTGTCGCCACCATTCCTGGAATAAGCTACAGTGACTCCCACTAATATTCGTACGCTCTTAAAAATCGCATAACCTTGTCAATATTGGACTATGCTACTTGAATTTTTTTGAGAAGTTAGAACAATCGGAACAATCGGATCACTAGGTAACGTGAGAAAAGTCTTTGATTAAAATTGCCGAAAGTGCAGAGAAAATACTAAAAGTTGTGTTTTGCAACTTTTTTGTGCGGACTTGCATCGAAAATTTAGAATGTACGATTTGTAGATGAATTATACGTATTCTGAGAATTTCATAAAAATCGGTCAATGTTGCAATGAGCTGCAGATGTTCAGTTTTAGATCAGTTTTAGATCTTCAGTTCAGATGTTAAGTTTTCATCGTTAAACGTTTGTAGCTCGGTGCAATGTTAATTGATTTAGATGAAATATTCAGAATATATATAATTGATACAGATGTACAAAACGTACTTTTGAAATTGTTAATATAAGCCCTCATAAAAAAGTTGCAAAATACAACTTTTAGTACTTTCTCTGTAATTTCGACCAAGTGCAATTTTAATCAAACACTTTTCTCACGTTATGTAGTGATCGAATTGTTCTAACTTCTCAAAGAAGTTCAAGTAGTATAGTCCAATATTGACAAAGTTAATTTTTAAGAGCGTACGAATATTAGTGAGAGTCACAGTAGCTGGAGTAAGATCAAACCAAATGACCAAGTGAGACGAAATTCTGCTGACAGAATTTGTTTACCCTGGTTTTGTGTCGAGCGTTTACAAACCCTCTGACCTGCCTAGCATAACCTGACCCGATAACTGCTTTTCGGTGACCTTGATCAAATTAAACGCGACTCGAATTCTTTTTTATTAATATTTATTTAATGTTGCTTCAACATCAAAGGTCATTAGCAACACGGTACATTTTCTTACAATATTTAATACATGAAATCCGAGTCTGAATTCTGTATTTTATACAGAATGGGTAAGGGTCCAGGCAACTTAGCATTTTTCCTTTCATTCTCATATCTTTTGCATTCCATTATTAGATGATTTATGTTAACTGGTACTTTACAAATACCGCAGATCGTGTTTTCTTTCTTATTCAACAAAAATGAATGGGTTATTTCTGTGTGCCCAATTCTGATTCTAGAAATTGAAGTTTGAATTAGACGCGAAATTTTTGCGGAATCGATTTCGCCCGGTTCGAATAATATTTCCGATCATGGACGATTGGAGCAAAATCCCGCGAGGAAACCAGTCGGCTCCGTTGAGTTTTCGATCGGGTTTTCTCTAAAGGAAAACCAGAAGTCCCCGGGCAAGCAAGACGCGCACGAAGTAGCGAGGAAAGCTGCAACGGGATCGATCGAAGAATTTACACGGGAAACCTTGAAGGTGATACTCGACCGGAGCTGTCAATATATAATATTTGATATGTACGGCTTATTTCGTTTGCGTAACCGGTTCCAGGATTTACGCACACATCTTATCGACTGATTTCATGCGGTAGAATTTTTACTAATCCCGTTTAATGTTTATGCACGTTCCACGGCCGGAATCGCATCTTGTAACGAGCCGTTTTGAATCCTGTCCGGCGGTGTACTTTCGCGGTTGCTAATGGAAAGAAAAATGCTTCGGATCCAGTCTCCCCGCGATCGAATACACCCCGTAGATCCGTTTCGCAATTAATGCACGTTCTGTGTAATGGGAGATGTAAAATGCTGAGCGATCCGGACCCCGGGATTCGTTAATAGATTATATCATTAGAGCCGCGTTTGGAAACCCGTACACCGTATTTAGCATGACCGATTATGAAAGGCGCTAATTGCCGGCTACATAAACGCCCCGTCAGCCGCATTCCCGTCGAGTATGCGGGAAAATTATACCGCTCCGATTCTCCGAGCCCTATTATACCCGTTGCAATTTCACGCTCGGCGAATTAGCATCCGTGCAAGAAAGTGTGGAAAGTTGTAAAAATGATGGTTCAAGCACTGTTTACCCGGCGCTGTCAATACGATGTATTAATTGAATGTTTACCGTGCGTGCATGCAAACGAGAGGCATCGGGTCGAAGGTTCTACGCATCTCGAGATCTCGTAATCTGTACACGCTTGCTTTTCGAACCCTTCTGTCACTATGGCAGTCACAGTGGTATCATAGTGTGACTACAATGGGTACATTGTGAAATATTTCGTTTGATCTTTCGAAGTTGTATCAACTTCTTGAATTAATTTAAACAACTTCTTATAGTATTGGCATAACAAACGTATTCATACTCGAACAGTAGTATGCAAGATTATTTGTGTAATCGTTAATATTTCTTTAATTCTCATTTTTCCTACGAACACGAAGCGACGGACTCACTTGAAAATGTCAAAAGCGATTTGTTCTTCTTAGAAATCGTGTGAATATTTTTAGCAATCTATAGTGTGGTTAAAAAATACACCATTGTATTAGGAAGGGTCTACAGTATCGTTCTATGGAAGAATCATTCGCATAGCTTTCACGGTTGAAGCAGGAAAAATGGTTAAAGATGAATATGTTACTTCTAAATATCTCCAAAATGGAGTGGCGACGAAAAAAGTGTATCTCGCTCAACTTTAAGTATTTCGGCTTGCAAAAAAGTACATTGTACACTCCAAGCAATAGTAAACGCGTGTGCAAACAGTGAACACAAAACAGTTTCCTGATTTCTTTAAAAAAAATCACAAAGCTGGCCGGAAAAATGACCCCCTTGAAGTTTAAAGCAGAGATGAGGTATTGTCCTAGGATCTTTTGTGCAACTCTATTTCTGATGAGTGTACAAGAGTTGATTAGATGAATCAGATGGTTTGTTAGCCAAGTCTGAAGAGTCTCGCGCAAGCCTTGAAGAGGTCGTTGCGTGTGTTATTGACGACATGTCGAAAGAAATGCCCGATAAATCATATCGGAGATGAGCAGGCGCCAATTCATTCGGCAAAATTCGACCGTAACTTCGATTAACGTGGAACAGGTAGCTCTCGAGGTTAATGAATATGCAAACGAGCCCTGACGAAAACGGTACTCTGATGAGATACCACTTCGTCGTGACCGCCATTAACAATGGACCGCCGCGCCGCTGTCGGTACGCCCGATTCCTAATAAATTTTTCCACGGCTCCGTACGGTAGCCTAATCTCCCCGCGTGCCTGCTAAAGGGTTGTTATTACCCTTAACGAGATGCGCTTCGTTATGCATTCCGATAGGTCGTCCCGTGCAATTTGCCGCCTCGAATATCGGCAGGATCTCAGAATTTACGTTTCAACGGGTCCATCGTTTTGTCGGTGGCGGACAAAAGAGCGGCGTTAAAAGTCGCCGCGATTATTAACATGATAATAAAGTTCTTCGACGAGGCCCGACGTCGGTGGATCAAACGAACGGACCCCGAAGAACAGTAGGAAGAGAAGGTACGAAGTAGCAGCTTGGATCAGTTTCGAACCGATGTCAAATTCCCAGAGCTTTCAGAATATTTTCCGAAACTATTCTGCTCGTCCGATCGATCATAGCAGGCGACCTTCGCCTTTTCTATTTATTGACGCTGCAATGTGCGTACCGAGCTTCAAGGTCAAAAGAAGCGGCCGCCTCGGTTCTTGCAGTGCAGATTATTTGTTTCATCCACGAAATAAAATAAATCTAGGAATTCTGCGGGCTGGGAGCCTTTGGTAAACCCGGTGGCGTAACGGGAACTCGAAATAGTTTTTTTTCCAACCTTTTCTTCGAATTCCTTCCTAAAATTTATTTAGCCTTTGTTCGTGCCCTTAGAAATAGTCTCTGTCATTTTCTTCGTCAACGAAACCAAGATTTCTCATCTCTTCCAACCAGATAATGTTGAAGAAAACGAAATTGTTCGTTAGGTTTCACCAATTACAAATTGTTCGGCACGCTTCAGGAAACCGTTCACAGTAAAGTTTTGATCTAAGCTCGTGTCGTGTAGGGCCACCATTTTCCTGTGACCGTCAATTAAACCGGTAAATACAGTTCAAACTATATTATGTTTACTGTCACTTTAATCAGAAAAATGCCAGCAATAAGTTGATGAAACTCCCGTAAAAAAGTAATGAAAAATAAAGAAGTTTTGTAATTGGATTGGTAGTGGTTCCCGGCGACCGAGACAGCTCGGGTGTGCCCTCCAGTGGAAGGGTTAGGCGAACTGATTAGTATCGCGTAGCTCCGTTCGGCTTAGATCAAGACTTTACTGTAACAAGAATTTTGTTCAAACAGTTCAATGTTACTCTTCACATTTAATTCCAAAGCTTCGTTGTTTCCACCAGAGCAAATCATTCTCCTAAATGCATCATCTTCGATTCAGTTTTCAGAAGAGTTTTCAAAAGAGTACAGAGTGTTTGATGTTGCCCATCAGACGAGATCGTGTTCACCAGCGGCATTGCATACTTAAAAGCATCATTCAACCACGCGATGCTCCTTTAATTTTCAAGATTATCACTGGCAACGTTCGCTGCAGCAGATACAAGAACGTAATCGGACAACTGATAAAGTGCTAGGGCAACGAATTAATTTGTACTCCTAACATCTCGCATCGATCGGTCGGAATAATTAATTTCTTCGTTTCACCGATTGATTCGCGGCCAGCCAGCTATCTTCGCATCGGCGAGCGTGTTTTCAAATCGGAGATTTATTAATATTCTCCGCTGCATATCTCGCCGTCTATCCGATCGGTTGACTCATCCATCAGTAGCAGATTAATTTATAGGAATTCGTCAATACCCGCGCGAGAACAACCGAGCACCGATCATCTCCTCCGCCGGACAATAAATAACATCCTCGTACAGCTGGTTACAGCATGCCTGCTGTCGTCGCTAATTTTCTTTCGCGCTGCCGCCGCGGCAAGAAAATGTTAATTGAACAGGTTTTGTTCCACGCCCCTTCTACGCGCGGGATCGGCTGCACGAAACCGGCCGCGGCCGACAATAAAAATCGCGGAGCATTTGGACAGCTCGGAGAATTCATGTGCGACGAATTGCGCAGACCTCTTCGCGTTAACGTTTCTTCGATATTATCTGTTCTGTTGCGCAGCGTGTCACTGTGCCGGCGCGAAATTCCCGGCCGTCAAACCGCGCCGATTTCAAAAGCTGCGCCATCGCGAAACAGAATACGACACCGGGACACACCGATGATAGCTGCGAAGCGATACGGAATAGCCTAAGCTGTCTAATGGACGCGTAAATCCGCCTACTGTAGATCGTAAACAATTAGAAGAATGTCTGGTGTGCAACGCGGTAGTTTGTCATGCCTTCGGCTTGCAAGTTTCTTGGAAGTTATCATTTTCAATTGTTCGATCGGTTAGGTCATCGTCTCGAACGATTTTCCTCGTTCGCCCACGATGATTCGAGAAAGTATGCACATACGAATACGCGAAATAATATTTTGGAGAAAATTGCATTTTTGAAATTACCACCGTGGCTGGACGGTAGAAAATTCGGTAGAATGTTTTACACGACATTGAAACATTAACAACATTCACCGAGTTAAAAAGGGCCAGCTGCAAACAAGATTAAACAAAATTTACAGAATAACACAGTGTATGGGAGATGAATCTTATCTGTGTACGAGTATTCTAAAAAGGCATTGTTAAATGATATAATTATTAACATAGTAACCTTTAGAAGTGGACTACGAGTACAATGCAATCGGTACTCTTTCACAGCAGAAAATTAGCATCTCAATTTAAATATCAAAGGGTGCCCGTGTTTGCGAGTGACTTAATTCTTTCCAGCTTCGCAGAAGTATTAAAAGAGTTTAGAACGCCGCAAAATATATGTATCATTACACGTATCTTCAATTAGTCCTCTCGCATAGAATATGAATTACTCCTTCGGTGCCTCAGCCGATCTATTAGCATTTCCACACACTCTCGCTCCACTACTCCATTCGCGTCATCGTCCCGAATGCCTAACTATGTAAACATTCGAAATGAAATATCCACTTGAAGCATCGGAGTAAGAGTGCCTCAATCATTGCTGAAACGATCAATCCATAAACCGAAGAATATCCATTTCAGTGCTCGTCGATAAAATTTCTTCGAGGAATATTAATCAGTTCTCCGTTAATGACGAGCATTTGTACGAGGCAACTGATTTACCGAACAAGGCCAGAAAGGTAATCTTTAACAACTCCACCGTCCGACATTGTCAAGAAAGACAGAAAGACTAATTTGTGCATAGAAACTAATGAAAGACAAAACATCCAATTCTTCTTCCTTTACTAGTCAATCTGTATCGCTAGTAGACTGCGGATGCGAAATAAAAATGGTCCATGACATTCGTACGGATCAAACAATTAAATAAATATGCATTTCCTCTTTCAGTAGTTTAAATAAGTCGAGTCGAAAAATATCGTTCAGTTATTCTAATGTTTTACAGTTTTTCATTTGACCACTCCGTTGTTGCCATGAAAACCACATTCTAATCATCCGCATGAAGTCCACTGGAGAGATCAACATTGATCCCGAAGAAGTAGTCTGAAAAATATTGTAAAATAAAATTGGCGAGCGAAGGTTTGATCTAGTAATGGCTGCCACGAGGTCGTCGAGAGCATCCTCCCAGCGAGATTAATATAACTCAATAAAATTAATACATCACTCAATAAGTCCCCGGTCTGACACATATATGGCAATATTGTTGACAGACCCACCTGATTTCCGGGTAGTACTAACCTTCAAACAGTACGTGTCAAAATTTCATGGCATTCTGACCGTTAGTTTAGAGGTTAGAGTCGTTTTAGTGAGCCCAGTTTTGTAATTTTCAAGACAATGGATAGGAAGGAATTTCGTGTGTTGATTAAACACTGTTTTTTTGATGGGGAAAAATACTGTTGGAGCCAAACAGTGGCTTGATAAGCATTATGGGGACTCTGCACCAGGGAAATCAACTATTATTGACTGGTATGCTGAATTTAAACGCGGTCGTACAAGCACCGATGATGCAGAACGCTCTGGTCGCCCAAAATCGGCAGTTGTTCCGGAAAACATAAAAAATGTCCACAAAATAGTTTTAGAAGACCGTAAAATGAAGTTGCGTGAGATAGCTGACCTTGAAGATGTCAGAAGGTAGTGTCTTTACAATTTTACATGAAAATTTGGGCATGCGCAACTTGCTTTCGAAGTGGGTGTCGCGTTTGCTCACACCGGACCAGAAACGACAACGCGTCGACGATTCAGAGCGCTGTTTCGAGCTGTTCAAGCGAAATAAAAAGGATTTCTTGCGTCGGTATGTGACAATGGATCAAACATGGATCCACCACTCCACGCCTGAATCAAAAAGATCGTCAGCTGAGTGGACAGCAGCCGGTGAAAGTCGTCCAAAGCGACCAAAAACTGAAAAGTCGGCTGGCAAGATTATGGCATCCGTATTTTGGGACTCGCATGGAATTTTGTTCATCGACTATCTTGAGAAAGGCAAAACCATCAATAGTGAATATTACATGGCATTATTGGATCGATTGAGTGCAGAAATCAAGAAAAAAACGGCCCCACATGGAAAAGAAAAAAGTGCTGTTTCACGAGGACAATGCCCCGTGTCACAAGTCGATGAAAACAATGGTTAAATTCGATGAATTACGCTTTGAATTGCTTCCCCACCCACCGTACTCTCCAGATTTGCCGCCCAGCGACTACTGGCTTTTTGCAGACATGAAAAAGATGCTCGAGGGAAAGAAATTTGGCTCAAATGAAGAAGAGAGCGCCGAAACTGAGGCTTATTTTCAGAGCAAAGACAAATCGTTTTACATAAAGGGCATCGAAAAGTTAGAGGAGCGTTGGAATGAATGTATCACTCTTGAAGGAGAGTATGTTGATGAATACAAATTTGTTTTTCTTAGTTAGACCGGAGACTTATCGAGTGATGTGTTAGATTACAGCGTTTAGAACGCAGTCACAGCCGAGTAGAATCCCACGCGAGATTCTCCACGGTAAACGAGAAAAAAAAAAAAAAGAAAGATAGAAGAATCCGGAGAGATGGAATCGAATTCCGAAATTCGCGCAGTCGTGCTCTAAATAGCGCAGCGGTGGGATAATTTATCGCGCCGGGCGCAAATATACAACGACGGGGACCGTAAGGTACAAGTTGTAATAGCCGGTCAGCGAGTTGTAATGGAACCTGCAAATGAAAGCGCGAGGCGCGGAGAAAGTCGGCACGGGCGCGTAGGTAGAAAAAGATTCAGCTAGACGCATTAGCGGGTCCGCAATCACGGATAGTGCACTTCGACGACGCTCTTTGACAATCCCGTCGGCCTCGGACGTTGCCCCGTATATTTCGGCTTGAAAAAACCCCTTCGCGAATCTCGGTCGAGAGACTTTGAAACGCGCGAGAATAGAAAGAGGACAACAACAAACGCGACTCTCTCTCTCTCTCGCTCTCGCGAACGCAGAAAACATTCGCGTTTTACGGCGACGCTTTATATGCAATACCGTTCCGATCTCCCCGGGGCTTTAATGAAGATATACAAAAGCGATAAACGTTACGGCAGGACGTGAAATACTCCTTTCGTCGGCGCCGCACAATAAATTCGCGCCTTGTGTTTATGAAGTTACGTAAAGTCACGTGGCGACGACGCGAGCGTGATTTTAGTGCGGCCCGATAACGGAAACCCGAAGCTGAATCAATCGGCCGGCGACTTTGATAGTACGATTATGCAAGGTTCCTCGAACACGGAGACGACGCGACTTTCCTGAAAGCACTTCGACGATATCGACAGTCGAATTCACTGAATCGAATGTATTGAATTTCAATGAGACGACCGTGGGATTCTTCGGCTAGAAAAATCACGGGCTACCTTAGATAAATTCCCCGTCAGTTTGATCACTTTTAATACTGGATACCACAGTCCCGGAGAAAATGACAGCACACGCGTGCTATCTTTAACCCTTTGCACTCGAGTGGTGACTCTAAAGCACCACTAGAAATTGTTGTGGCACTATTTCAAAGAAATTACAAAAAATATTACAAAATATTTGTTACATTACGAAATTTGTATTCAATAGATTACTAAACATTGAAATATTATATGTTGAAATTGGATCAGTTTCGTACGAATAAAATGAAAATATTCCAAGACGGAAGAAAAATTTAGTTTTAGAATGAAAATAGCGCCGAGTGCAAAGGGTTAATTTCTTGAAAATTAGTATTTCTGAATGTAGTACATCATAATTGTTACGATCTGGAGAGACGAAACGTGTTAGTAAAAAAGGTTAACACCAGATTTACGGGATCCGTTAAAGTGACGGATTCTAACATTTTTAATTCACGAATATTCAGATTGCAAACATGGATCCATGAGGAATTATTTGACAAATTGATTTCTCTAGGTATATATTATTAAAAAAATGGCTACAGATTTTGATTGATGTGTTCATGTTATTTTTATAAGGAAATGGAAAATAGTCATTTTTAGTGCTCCGTAAACCTAGTGTTAAGTTCGCTAGCTTTCTGAGCAAGCAGATGAAATATACAAATAGGGCGAAGCACACTTGTGCTTCGTGCTGATATCTTTCAATAGTCTGCGAGTTGCCAAGCAGTTAACAAGTCAAGTTTTAAAGTTAAACATCGACATAGGCTGCGGGCAAAAATTAAGTTAAACTGAAATTGCAAGGATTATTGAATTAAAAAGTCAAAATGTTGTTGTCTCCTAAATTTCAAAGATTGTTAAAAGAAGTCGCAAGGTATTATACATTTTGTTAAGAGATCCAGCAAATTATGGGAGGAAGAAAAATTGTGGGAGACCGCCAACATTATCAGAACGGGATAAAACAGCAATTATTCGTATTGCTTGGAACTCGACATTGACATCACGTGAAATTGCTGAAAAAGCAGGCATCACTGCAAATGTCCGAAGTGTTCGTCGTGTTCTTCAGACGTGCAAGTTTATTCAAAGATTGAAAATGAAGCAAAATCCTCCGTTAACGAAACATCATAAGGAGCAGCGATTAACATTTGCAAAAGAACGTATTTTACTGGAAGAAGAAATGAAGACGTATTTTATTTACGGACGAAAAGAAGTCCAATATGGACGGCCCAGATGGATTTTCATTGTATATTTCTTCTGCTTGCTCAGAAAGCTAGCGAGGTTAACCTTATTTACAAACAGGTTTCGTCTCTGTGCGTCACAACAATTCTGATATTATACAAAAATTCTAAGCGATCTTCGAGAAATTAAAGTCATTTTGTCCGGGACTGTAGCGTATCGTTTTAGAATCCTGGGCTGCGTCCCTCAGGACATTTTGTCCCCGTTCTACTGGCTTCTAAATATTTACATTCGAGTATGTTCAGTATCTTTCGTTATCTTTCTCTGTTTATCTGACACGAAGCGACTTCTTTCCGGTCACTGTTGCGTACATTTGCAGTAGCAAACGTCGAAAGCTTTATCGATTTGCTAACATCATAGTTGCAATACACGATCGTTTCAAAACCATTTCTTAAAATTCATTCCGAACCATTTCGAGGCCTTCGAGGACCGAGTCGACGTAAAATTAGAACATTCTAATGCTCGTATAAATGTCGGTGTAAAACGAATTTCATTCGAGTACGAGCAAACATAAAAGCGAAGTAAACGGCGCGTGCGTAAAATAGAAAGTCCTGCGTATGATAAACCGCAATAATTTCGCTGACACCGAGCGAGTCCGAGAATTTATTAGCAGTTTGCAAAATTCAGCAGCATTTTTCCGACGGCTTCGCGGGTAAAATTGCCTCGTTAGAATATCGCGCGGTAATCTCGTCGAGTGATTGCAATTGTTATTTATTTGTTCTCGGGGATCGAACAAATTCCTGGCGCCATTATCATAAGGAGGGACGATAAATCGTCATTTGCGGCACCTCGGAGCGTTGAATTATCGTAAGGCCTTATATTATTCGTGGTTGGTGCTAGGCGCGAGAAAAGTGCGGGAGAGTTATAATATCGCACTTATATGTGCGCCCGTGTTAGATTACCATAAGTATGAGGTGTAACGCGGCTACATGGCCCGACCACTCGTTCACATTTACCAAGCTCTCTCTCTCTCTCCCTCTCTCTCTCTCTCTCTCTCTCTCTCTCTCTGGTTCTCTCTCGCCCCTCGTGCACGATCTTATTCGGAGTTTAAGGTTAATTGGCATAGCCTTGCACACTTATTTACGTCCGCGCAATCACAAATCTCCGTTACAGACAGGAATTATCGATCGTAAATTACTCTGTACATTGTACCGAAGCCGCGAGCCCGCGGTTGTTCATTTCGCAAACACGGGACGATAATGGGGCCCTTATTCGACAGTAATAAAAACAGAGACATTTTTACGTTCGTCCGGCTCGCGTAGAGAACGATCCTCGAAGAAAGTACCGGTACGGGGAACCGTGCAGACAAATCGCTCGATTTTCAATTGCAATTTTCTTTGCGCCGGTGTAAAGTCGACGATTCAGTCAACAGTGACCGTGGAAAAAGTTTACCGACAAAATCGTTGCATAATTCAGGAAGGTCCTATCAATACAATGTTATATACGGTACCTATCAATAAAATGTTTTCAATCATGAAAATGGTCCTCGTATCGCTGCATTGAATGCACGGTCTAATTTCCAGCCATAAAAAGCTCGTTCCATCGTTGTGCGCTCTTGTCAAGGTCGAGATTATTTCGCGCGTGTAATGGCCAGCGCAATTTCGTTCCTCGCTTTCTATATCGGCCGAAGGTCGGCCGATATCGCATCTGACCCGCAGTATATCATCAGGTGCGAGGAGTCGAAGTGGGCCACAAGGAAATCGAATCCGCTTAATGTGTCACGCAATATTCCCGTGGCACTAGGTCGCTACGTGCATTAAATACGTGCGCGCACCTCGGGAGATTATGCGAATGATCACGGGGCACACACAGCGGCGTCAGGTAGGCCGCTGTCGCGTCGTAACTCAATTTTGTGGCCAAGCAAATCCCGTCGCTTGCGACGAATCAACGTGGAAACATGTGAATCGAAGAGAGAGAGAGAGAGAGAGAGAGAGAGAGAGAGAGAGAGAGAGAGAAGAGGTCGCCAGGGATGCGTCACGAGGCGTGAACCGCTGTTCACGGGCCATCGCATCGGTGTGTTTATTGTCGCCAGCGGAAATAAAACTAATGCGAGAGTGCGTGGCTGCCTATGACATCAGCCGGCCAATCAATCCGTTTTGCATGATGATGCATGAAGTGCAGCGGATGAATACCATGCGAGAATATCGCCGGCCGATCGTCGTGGGTGTGGGCGCCGCGATTTCCCCCCCGCAGACATTCTATCGCATAATTGTTCAGCATAGTTTCGCGCGTGCTGCGCAGCGGAATTATTTCACCATTTTTGTGACATAGTCGCGGGACTGTCGATGCGATCGAGATAGGACGATTCTTTCGATTAAAGCTGAAAGGATAAACGAAAACTAAGAAAAAAAGAAAACGTGTGACCAATAAGTTTTAGGAAAATATTTCATGAAGTTGACCTCTCGTTAAAGCTCCGGCATACGAAGACTCTAAGAAAGGTCAGCTTCGATAAATATTTTGCTGTGCACGGTAGTTTTATATTCACGTTACTTAGAACTCCGCAGCGAAGGCTCTTCGATTATTTAATCTTGTTTGTAAACAAGAAACTCGAGACCGCGAAGTTTCGCAAGGTGTCAAGAAGATCAAGAGAAAATACGCGCGTGTCGTTCCAAGGTTAAGTCGTCCGCGTATGCATCGCATGCGAAGATGTTTTTCTTGGTCTCGAGGTGTCGGATACGCCCGCAAATTTTCCTACCGTCAAACATTTCCAGGAACGCTAATAACAGTCTTGAATAGCAAGCCTATTGTGAAGAACGGCACCGTCTGTGCAGCTGAACTTGCACGTAACTGCAACATTCGAACACCTCGTACCATTCGGTCTCCGATTACTCTTGCGACATATCCAATTCCGGAGTGTGGTGCTAGTTTCAACATAAATAACAAAATTATAAAATATAGCCGGTGTGTGCCGCATCGGTCTCCGACCAGCCGGTTTTATGGGCCCGAAGAGTTCCAATTCAGTTGAATTGCCTGTATTATTAACACTCAGCCTACCAAACGCTGCCAGTGCACTGTCGAGCGCAACACTGTCGAATAAATTTTGCCGAACGACCGCGGAACGAATGTTTATCGTCAGTGGCGGGACGGGGCGCAACGGGGACGAATAAATTCGACGGGATCGCGAATTAAACGATGATCACCGGGTGCACCTAGAAATCCGGCCGTCCCCCGCAGACGTGTAAACTGCATTTACCAAATGCATGCTTCCGACGTTACGCTTCGCGGGCAAACGTGATGCATTGTCATTGATACGCCGCCACACGTTGTCATCCCTGCGCAAACCTCCCAATGACACGGCGCAACCAGCGTTTAATGCGTGCCGAATGGCGAATCAGTTTTCGCGTGCGATGCATTCCGCGGATGCAGTGGAATCCTTCGGAGATGCAGTCGAGCTGCTGCGCGACTGACAGCGTGCAAACAGAATATCCGGAGATGCAATTCCACCTCGAATTTAGAGATGGGATGATTTTTTGAAAGTCGAGGTTCTCGGAGAATTTAAATAAATAATTCTTATGTCGGGCGATGTTTCGTTGAACGAGTTAATAATATACTCTGATCGGTAAAGATAAATTCACCTTGGCAAGGGCTGAACTAACATACTTTCATCTACATTGTGTTATATTTTTAGTAATTTGTTGTTATAGTACAAGTTACTTCTTATGGTTTTCCTTTCTAGAGAAATTATACTTTCACTGTTAACAAGTCCGAGAACAAGTTTTAATTTAATCTCGTTTAAAAAATGTTTTCACAGTCTAGTCTTTGTTTTACTCTGAATAGTTAATGCGATTCCTAAGTGGTAGTATTCATTTCGAATATTACCTGCCCCGGGTATATTTATAGCTCTTCGGTCTACGAATAGAACCTGCGTTCTAATTTGTAATTGAATCTGCCCCCTCACCTTCATAACCAATCTAGATCTTTATGCCTAATTATATCCGACTCCGATCTTTGCTCTGACATTATACAACCGCAAGAGAAAGGGGTGCATACTATTTTCAAAACAAGCGAGTCACTTTTCATTATGAATGAAATTGTCTTGATCCGGACACCGTCTAAAAATATCTTCGCGGTAGAGCTAACGAACGCTGAACACGATGGTACCATAGTTTGTAATAATGCCTAGACTGCGGATCTTTATCCGAAATAAATAATGTTTGTATTAACTCCACGAAACGAATCTTCTGAAATTCTATTAATATATTAACTGCTTTAAAGAGAGAAAACCGGATCAAGTAATTTTCACTCGTCTGGCAGTGCTGATGTTAATTGAGCCTAAACCGCTCGCGTTAAAGTGAAATGAGAGGAACAATAGCGGTATTTAAGAGATCGTTTATCCGCGCAGTCCCAGATCCAGCCAGCTCGAATTCCACGACTGTCGAAGGTTCCGTTAGAATTGCCTAGATCTGCTAGTCGGTGGCTGGTCTATTCTCGCAGCCGAAGGAAACGCATCGTCAATGCCATCTTTTAGGCGGCTCGCATCGTTTCTGGACCGTGTGCGACTTTGTGTTACCGTTTTATATCTATATTTAGATCCGGTCCAGCTTAGGCTGACAAACTAGGTCGGATTACACTGCTTCCGCAATTCCTGTTATCGCGCATACCTCAAATTCTCCCTCCAAGGAACGCGAACTCAGCAATTTCGCGAAAATATTTCACATCTTATTGGTACCTTTTCAATATCCAAACATCATTTTTAATCAGTTGAAAATCATGACCGGACTCTTAACCCGTCAACTGCCTTTTAGAATGAAAGAATGAAGCTAAACTGTCAGGCGTATCAAAAATATTTTTCTGGCTACGAGTGGTGTACGTAAAATTCCAAAATCCCCAAATGAGAATCGTGGCAGTTAATGGGTTAATTTAAAAACATATTAAATACTAAATACTAAAGAAGAGAGAGATTTAGTAGGAGAGATTTAATAGAAAATATTAAATACTGTTTTAGTGCCCAGCTTCGAATACCGGTTTCGTCCATTTTGTCCATCGACAAATATTTTTTCCAGTGTACTATTCGTCGCATGAATTTTTTAAAAATCGCCGTGCGGAAGTGAAGCGTTTCCTCTTTTCGGTGTCTATTCATTACGCTCGGTGAACAGCAAACTCTGAATAAACCCGAAAATGTTCTTCACCGCATTCCCTCAAAGCGAAACCAGTTAGTATCTTTCACTAGATGAGTAAATTGGGCTTATAGACGCTCGTTAGAGCAGCGAGGCTTTCAAACGTCGAGTGCAGGGCATCACACCACCGAAAGCGATACTCGCTAGCAACTAGTTAAAATGGTAATTAGTCTGCGGTACTTCATGCAAATCCACACTAAAGACAAACTTAACGGAACAAAAGCGGGGGGGAAGTTTAACGTGCGTCTGCTGACAAATATAGTTACTGCAACACTGACTTCACAGTGTGTAAGTTTGCTAGTTTATAAATTGGTTATTCACTGTCTACGACTTCACCGATCTTAGAATTATAAACAGCAAAATATATCGATGTAATTTTCTGAAGTTATAACATGCTTGTGATATCAAATAGAAAATTCAATAGATTGTTGTTGGTTAACAACGAACTGCGGATTTTTAGCATTCCTGGCAAAAATGGATGGATTCCAAACAGTAGGAAGATTAATTATTCCTGATTTTTCTTTCACAATTGTGGAAATGTCTGCGTGAGAAATTTTTGAATGAATTCTTTTACTAGAGCACATACAACAAAAATTGTATGCACTTTGGTACACGGTATTTCTAATTTAAAAAAAGGTTCAAGAATATCGATACATTACCAGAACAGTATTAAAGAGTGAAATAAATGACTAAAATTTTTCTTTCGCATGGAGGTCGGCAATTCCCAATGTTTCTCTTACTTTGATACTTTAATACTTCAGTACACGGTATTTCTAATTAAAAAAAGGTTCAAGAATATCGATACATTACCAGAACAGTATTAAAGAGTGAAATAAATGACTAAAATTTTTCTTTCGCATGGAGGTCGGCAATTCCCAATGTTTCTCTTACTTTGATACTTTAATACTTCAGTACACGGTATTTCTAATTAAAAAAAGGTTCAAGAATATCGATGCATTACCAGGAAAGTATTAAAGAGTGAAATAAATGACTATAATTCTTCTTTCGCATGGAGGTCGGCAATTTCCAATGTTCCTCTTACTTTAATACTTTAATACTTCAGTACAGGGTATTTCTAATTAAAAAAAGGTTCAAGAATATCGATACATTACCAGGAAAGTATTAAAGAGTGAAATAAATGACTACAATTCTTCTTCCGCATGGAGGTCGGCAATTTCCAATGTTTATCTTACATAGCAAACGTGGTTGCACAGTGAACGCAGCGCGCTTCCCTTCCAGCAAATTAATGACAGTAGGTTACCCTTTACGAGCACGTACTCGCGCAAGTATATAGTGCAGGATGAAATACCTAATCGTCGTGCCGATATCAACAAGCCGGAGCTTTCATCCGTTCAACTTTCGTTTATTCACGACGCCGTAAACGGGCGTTTATCGATCGTTTCCAGGAATTCGCACGTAAATTCGGATCTGCTCCGTATCGGCGCGCGAAGGATCGAATAAATTTGCATTAACGAGGACCGTAGGTGGGCACAGCCGAGATACCGGACTTAGATGGGCCAATGACAAATTGAAATTAGTTGTTTAAGGGATTGCCTGATTCATTGGCTGCGTTCGCCGGTGAGGAATCCGCGACGAAGAGAGAGAGAGAGAGAGAGAGAGAGAGAGAGAGAGAGAGAGAGAGACAGAGAGAGAGAGAGAGAAAAATAGCGGAACACGCATTCTCGGCTTAACGAGCTTGTTCCGCGTTCGTTAAATAGAGTTATACGTTTCCTAGCATCGGACAGGTGACGGCTGGGTTTGAATCATTCGGACACGCATAATCGGATTTCGAAGACGAATGGGTCCCCACTGGCCCCGGGAATCGTTTTGTCTAACGCCAGTCGTTAGATCTCGAACGCATCCTCTTTGCGAAATTATTATTAATAGACTGCGAATTTTCTATTAGAGATGAAACCAAATTATTGTACGGGCAACAGACAACTCTACGGAGGAGTCATAATTCTTTTCGTATTACTGTTGTTCTCCTAACTGTGTTCGATTCAATCAAAATTTTACACATTATTTTTCCACGATCGTTCTGCTGTCTTTTCTCTGACAATTTTGATTTCTTTGTGTTCGCAGATGTGGCGGTTAACATTTTGGACGTATTTCCTGCTAATCGCGTTATCGCTAGCCCCAGTGCAAAGGGTTCTCGCGTGCACGTGCATGAGAACTCATCCTCAATCTTTATATTGCAATTCAGATTATGGTACGTATTATGTCACTCTTCGAAACAGTAATTTTATTGTGGACTATGTCTTAGAAATAAGCGAAGTATCGAGAAGCTGGATCTTCGAAAAGTGAATTACACGTTCACTAGGGCACAATTTCAACGAAATATATTAATAGATTAGTTTATTTCATCCTCAATCTTTATATTGCAATTCAGATTATGGTACGTATTATGTCACTCTTCGAAATAGTAATTTTATTGTGGACTATCTCATAAAAATAAGCGAAGTATCGAGAAGCTGGATCTTCGAAAAGTGAATTACACGTTCACTAGGGCACAATTTCAACGAAATATATTAATAGATTAGTTTATATAACGATCCTGAGCTTCTATACGACTTGGAGAACCGTGGAACAGAAATTCCAAGATTGTTTATCGTTGTGCTATTTTTCCAGTCGCCGTGGTGAGAGTGAAGAGCGTGGAGACGAGGAACGACATACACTTGGCCTACCATGTGAAAGTGAATAAAGTCTTCAAGGTTCGTAAGTCTAAGGGAACTGTTCGAATTTTACGAGCGACGTCGTTCGGAACCGATTTTATCGGCCGGTTCGATTTCTAATACCAGAACACGTTTGATTAGGATCGGAACACCGTGAATCCCGTCAATTTCCCGAGACGGGAGATTTTATGGACCATGGCCGAAGACTCCATGTGCGGCGTCGTTCTGAACGTCGGGGAAACCTACGTGATAAGCGGAATGATCAGGCAAGGAAGAATGATACATGTATCGTTATGCGGCCTGCATATGCGATGGTTTGAAGTGCCGCCCAGACAACGGAAAGGCTTCAGAGGCCTCTTTCACCGTGGCTGTGCTTGCGACGTAAGTGAAATGCTATGACGCCACTTTCTCGAATTCATGCTTGACGATGCCGGCGTTTATGCGAGTGTCCCGTTTTCAAAAGCTGTTTCCACAACAGTCGGAATTAACCCTTTGGACTCGAGTGACAACTCTGAAGCGCCACTAAAAATTGTTGTGGCACTATTTCAAAGAAATTACAAAAAATATTACAAAATATTTGTTACGTTGCAAAATTTGTATTCAATAGATTACTGAACATTTAAATATTATATGTGGAAATCGGATCAGCTTCGTATGAATAAAATGAAAATATTCTAAGACGGAAGAAAAATTTTGCTTTAGAATTCAAATAACGCCGAGTGCAAAGGGTTAAGAGACAAATCTCCTTCGTCGAGTGAAAGATTTTTAGCTGAAAAATTCAGGGCATATTTCCTACTATTATATTTTGGAAGATTGAAAATGTGTACGGAGAGATCAACTTTCCTAAAAATTATGAATTCTATCGTTCCTTATAGTCGAATGACTCAGCTGAACGATTTTATTCGTCCGATCGAAATTATTCGGAAACAGTTGCCGCCTACATTGTCTGCCCTGACAAATGTGGCCATTTTCGACCACGCGCGAAACCGAAATTTCAGAATAATATGAATTGCGTAGATGTTGAGACACGGGGGCGCTTCCTACTTCTCAAAACAACGGAAACCGTTCCTGCTTTCAAACTATTGACAAACCGTGAAGCTTAGTAGATCTTTGAAACATTCATGAAAAATCTCACTTTGATTTACTGATCGTCCCACTGAGGTATCCGCAAAGCTATAATTGGATTTCAAGGAAGCTCGCCGAGACAGATTGATAAAATCAATCTTGTTCGACCGTAAATTAATTATTAGTTGTTAGCATCGCTTCGATCGATGGCGGTTATTATCGACGGTGACATAACAATCAGTTTTAACCAATCATTCGATGCAAGTCGATATTTAAAAAGCAAATAAAGCCGTGTTACCATCATCGGCTCGAATAAGTAGATACAGACGGCATCGAACAGACACGCTAACCAGGACTCATTGGAACGCACATAAAACATTCCTGATTCACAAAAAAATATATGAATCCCCTCATCTTAATCATTTTCACAGATATTTGTTTGTGCTTTTAAATTTTCCATAATATTAACGAAAATATATTTTTAAAAGACAGAAATCGTGACTTCAAAGGACTAGAATTCTATAACAATATTTAGTATGAAAAGTTATTTTCAAAAAATGACCAATTTGTAGAAATTTCACTCACTCCTGCTACCATTAAATTCCCGATGTAACTCTGATAATTTGTCCGTTTAAATGAACCTTTGTGACAGTTTCAACTCCTAATACCTAGATTTCTTTAATTCGGGGGAAATAATTCCGAAAGAACGCGAATTGCGACCGGAAGCGTTAAAAATGATAATTTTCGTGGAGATGAAGTTCTAACAATTGTTTGTGTTTCAGGTGCACTATACACAGTGGTGGAGGAAGGGCGAGGATCTGGATCTCGGCGGAAGGAAGCAATGCTTGTGGGAGAGCGAGCCAGGTCCTTGCCACTGCCAAGAAACATACGGCATCTGCTTGGCCTCGCCAGGTGGGTGCTCCTGGGCTCCGTCATTGCCTTACAACAACTGCATCAAGGAGCACCAACAGAAACGCGAGCAGCAGAGGCTGTTGGAGCCTTAATAAAGCCGGCTGCTCTGAGGACAACGCGCTTGGTTGTACAGATAGAACGGATACCGATCACGCTGGCGGAAAACGAGAACCACGTACGCTCCCGAGAATGATGAACACCCTTCGAAGAACTTGCTGCCAAGTGGATTGGATGTGTATTTATTTATTCCAGACGTAGCGTTAGTTCGTTGACCATTCGCGTTATTCATCCTCCGCACCCGCGTCACGTTCTATTTATTCTCGCGTTTTACCAAAAGTATTAATTGGAAGGTTGTGTCAGCGAGTACAAAAGCCGGTGTCGCCGGTCAGCACGCGGCCCGGTCGAATCATCGGAATCATTGCACGCTGCCGCTGAAACTGCGCTGTCGCCGAACAATGCGAACGGACGAAATTGAAAACGAAAATATTTTTCGTTTCTCTCAACGTCCACGTTTCAAGATTCGCAGTTGATTAACGCTAGAACGACCGGAGCGGTCGAAATGACTGGTTCCTAATTTTTTCTTTTACTATTACTGAAATTGTAAAAATGTTTTCGTCGGAAATTTTTTAACGAACCTCTTCATTGAAGCTCATATTACGATAAAAGTTGTACGAAGGCTGAATGGGCACGGTCTTGTCACTGTTGCGAAGCAGTATACGTCAGTCGCATTTATTGCTCGGTCGTTATAGTGTGAACCTAGCATGTTCGTCTAGGAAACGCAAAACTTTCATCGGCAGTGTACGCAACGCATTTGCTGGCAAACTGTGTGGCTCGCGGCGACACGATAAATTTCGAAAATGTTCCGAGGCACGACGGCGTTTGTCGGCACGATCTTTTTCGCCGTTCGGTCGTTCGATGCACTCTACCCGCTTTTAACGTTTGAATAATTGAGGACGGGATGGGCCGGTATTCGATACACTCGAGGAGAAATTATTAACCGGCGGAGAATTATTCATGAAGGAGAGGAGCCTCTCGAATCTTTGAGCCTCCCGTTCGAGCCGACGTCGTCGGCCTCGTTTCGTTTAATTAAACAATTTGGCCAGGACGATCCGCAATTGAAATCGACCGAAACCGCGTCTCAAAGTTGAAGGGAAGAGTAAAGCGAAGCGTACTCTACAATCAATTGGCTATACTTTAGTTGTACATATAGGCTATTAATGTATATTACGCATTTTTAAATTATTCTTATTGTTTCTTTCGTTCCCGCGCACCCTGGACGCGTGTGCGTGCGTGTGTGGGTAGAAGAAATCGCTGAAAGCTATTTAATAATTCTTGGTATAGAGTATAGGCACGGAACTCTGAATAAAGAGGCGATCGTAATGAAATAGTTTCTCGTTTGTCACGAAATTTCGACGGTGTGTCGTCGCGAAGCGGGATCCTGAACGATCATTCCTCGTTTCTTTTCGTTGCGACGGAAATCAATTAATTATCATTTGTACAAAGTTATACGTCGCCCGATTATTCAGAGAACGTGCGCCGGGCGTCGTGCTAGAAGCGTAATCGATTAAGTTCTGTATTTGTAAACGGTGTCTGAGGCGCGATCGATCGTGATGACATCGTCGCGATGATAGCAACGAGGAACAGAGCCCCGGACGGGGGCTGAAAATTTAGTACAAAATGCTAAACGCGCGATACGAAGGGAGTTAGTCGGCATTTCCTAACACAGAGAAACGTATGTACGTTAAGTCGAGATGTATTCTAGTTTAGTTCTTCCATTTGATAACTTTTGTAAGTATTATATATCACTTGAACGATGAGAAATAAAGGGAGAGAACGTAACCGCGTCCGATCGTCCCGTCGGGATAAAGTCTCTGACTCACCATTTCACGATGATTCGGGTAGAATGTCTGCTCGATCAGGGGGAAGTTGTCTTTCCCCAAACGACGCTGGAGCCCCAGCAGATACGCGAACACCCACGGCTTGTCCTGCGAGGGGAAAGTTGATTAATAACGTTCCATTTCAATCTTTCATTTGTTTCAACCGGTGACGTCACACGGTCTCGCTCGTTTGCAATTCTTCCGAGAGAAATGACTAACGAACGTCCGAAAAGATACGCATCGCTGGATCGATGAAATTAAATATTTAACCCTTTGCACTCGAAGCCATTTTAACTCCAAAACGAAACATTTCTTCCGACCTACAATATTGCCCTTCTATATATATATATTTTTTTGTATGTTATACATACGAGAATGGTGCAACTTACTCGTACAATACCGAAATGTTTACTAATTTATTAAATACAAACAAATTTAATAGTGTAGAAAATATTTTGGATAATGATACAGCAATTTTTAGTGGTGCTTTACAGTCACCGTTCGAGTGCTAAGGGTTAATAGTGGGGAAGACACAGGAGTACAAGGAGCAATATTGAAAGATCTGCTTAACTAGTAGACCGAAAGTATAAAATTGCTATTAACCCTGTGACCTTCGATTGATCCGTATATCCAAAATAATATACATATATTTCTTAAGTAACAATACTTTCCTCCAACCGGGAAACTACCTCGGAAAAAATGTGGGCACGATGTACCAAACAATAATTACACAGTCGTTTTATACGAGTAATCGTTGTTGTTGGAAAAAACATTAGGTATATTATTACAATGCATCTGGCAGATGGTGCATGATATTTTTTTATTCACGACCCGTGACGTTTTCTAATCCAGGATCAGTTCCATCGATTCCCCGTGTCACATGTAATCGTAATTTATTTTTCCTACGCTCGCGACCATGTGGATGCACGTTTGCGTTCACGAATAATGAATATTCACCTGGAAGTTGTAAATCGCAGTAAGATTGTTAATACTCGGGACACCTCCGTACATCAGACCGAGAAGGAGGTTCTTGTAGTCTTCTCCTGCGTCCTTCAAGTTCTGTCGTATCAGGACGAAATCTGGTTTGAAGGATCTGCGAACGAATTTAGTCGTTCAGCCAACGTGTTTCGTTATTATAAAAAGTAAAATAACAGACAATGTTAGCTAACCGGATCACTTTGGTCCCGTTACGATAGACTGCCATAGACACCACGGTGCCAGCCTCGCTCGCTGTCAACGACAATTCCCGAAACTCCGCTTGCTCCACGCGGATCTCGAAATCCCCGTGGAGTCTACGGCCCCGGAAGTACTTGCTCCAGTCGGTGTTCTGATCGTCGATCACAAGGAGTGTGAAGCATCGCTCTTTGTTGTACGACGGGCCCCTCGTCGCGCCAGACACTGCTGCTCCAAGAATGGACGCACCCTAAACATAACAACCGGAAAGGGATGATCTAGGTGTCACAAAGTTGATATCAAAGAGATACATCAATGCCTCAATATATGTGAAAACTTCTGGTCCCAGATGTTGTCCAAAATTTGCCCCAAGAAATGTCCCATTCTGATCAGAAAAGTGTCACGAAGTGAACATTAAATATAGAAATAAACTAAAAGAAAAGGAAGGTTTTTCATGGGATTAGTATGGTGATCCAGCTTGTGGGATCCTCGAGGGCGTTGCTGTAGTGGGGATACATTTTTCGCGTATATCGTGCAGAACTTTGGCACATATGTGGAGGCATTACTGTAGAAAGGAAAAGATGTTTGTGGAAATGGTCAAAGCACCTGATCGCGAGCAGCACCGGTCAAGCTCTGCACCCTCTGGAGCAAGCTCTCCCGGGTCTTGGCCGGCGACGAGGGCGCGCTGGTGGTCCTCGATCCTGGCCTCAGGTTGAGGCTTAGATCACCGCCGACAGGTTGAGGAGGTCCAGGTGGAGGTGCTCCGGGCACAGGTGGCTGGCTAGCAGGTGGAACAGGGGTCGGCTGTGACTGCAACGGTCGTTCTGATGCCGCTTGATACGATTGGGACGAATCCCTGGCCATGGAGGCCAGCCCGGAGTCTGTGCTTGGTTCATCGTCTAGCTCCGAGCTTAAATCCCCTGACGAGAACCTGGAAGACAAGCTAAGATGGTGGCCGTGACAGTGACAATCGGTCGGATCGTTCCCGGTGGTTTCACGGCTGTGTGTCGTGTGTTACTTGATTTTTGTATAGTCTTTTTCGGTTGGTATTGCTCGTGGACGTAAACTGCACATCGAACAGCCACAGTGCGCTTGGGGGGATGTTTTGGCATGGATCGCGTCGACGATGATGGACGATTATTGCTGAATTGTTGCGGCTTGCATGCGTGACAGGCGACGACACATTTTCGGTTCTGATGCGGACAGCGATCGCAGGGTCTTTTTCGCTGGCGGACACACATCGCTCGCGATGTTATGCGGAGTCATGGTCGCTCGTGCTTCGTGAAATGGGAACGATGGACCCTAGCGAGATGGACAAGTTCGCCGGCATACACTGATTGTCATGGATGTGGAATTGATTCTTGATTTCTGGTCAAAGGGTCAAACACGAATGGTGTTCCTCTAGTTAGACATGTAGACACAATCATTTGTGTAAGGGAATCAGGGATGGACTGAGAAGAAAGGGAAGGGAAGGGGAGGGAATCTCGGAAGAAGAGAGCAGGAGCTAGGTAAGGAAAGGATCCAGGCAAAAGCAGGATCTAGGGAGGCGAAGGGTCCGGGGAAAGGAGAGTCTAGGTAGGGGAAGGGAAGCGACTAAGGAAGGGGTGAATCCGAAGAATGGTAGGGCCCAGGGAAGGGAAAATCTAGGAAGGGAAGATGCAAGGAGCAGGAAGTGAATAAGGAATCTAGGAAGAGGAAGGATCTAAGGAACAGAAGGGGAGGGCAGGAGCTAGGTAGGGGAAGAGAGCAGGGAATTTGCGGAGAGAAGGGAAATACACAGGGAGGGGAGGATGTAGGAGATGGGGATTTCAGGAAATGGGCGAATGTAGGTTGGAGAAAGGGAAGATCCAGGAACTCTTTCCTGGAGTAGGGAATCTAGGTAGGGAAGGGAAGCGCCCAGGGAAGGGGTTGATCCAGGTAGGAAAAGATCATGGGAAGGGGAGTAGACACTAGGGGGAACTAGACCCTAGGCGAATCTAGGAATGGGAAAAAGGGAGCGTTCCTGGAAAGGAAGGGAGAGGAGAGGGGAGTAGAAAATTTAGTGACGGAAAGACGGACACGATCCAGGAAAGGAAGACGAGGCGTGATGTCGATCTGAAGAAGGGTGGAGAAGAGTCTAAGGAAGGGAGAGGAATAAGGAAGAGGGATGGGAATGGAGGGACGTCCACGTGGGTCCATTAGGGTCGATCAGGGCCCATAAAGCGGCTACAGGCAAAAGCCCTCCTAGAGCTGTTGAGGTACGAACTCCCGGGACTCTTCTGAGCTCCCGGAGGGTTCGTTGTCCCCGGCAGCTTTCGAGGAACTGACAATTTTTGGCAGCACACCTCTATATATAGTTCTGTATAATAGCCGTTGATCTATGGCACCATAATGGTCTTGTGACCATCTGAGACTGTACCACAATGGGTCCACTAGAGTTTTATTAACACAGCCGTTAAAAATCCATTCATCAGGAGAGGATGTTGTAATCGATTTCCGATTTCTATTGAGTCTCATCGACAATACTATTGCGGTTTGTCAATGACGGTATTATAGGCGACAGAAAAGTACGTTAAGTGATTGATAAAATGTGTAGAACGATTCCAAAGCTTCTGACAGTCAGCGTATGCTACTCGACAGCTTACAAAATCTCTGGAATAAATAATTCAGAACGAAGACATTGGAGTGCATCTGATAAGCTTCGCAGTTACATCATAATCGAGATCGAATATCGAAACGCTGCGAGGTTGCTTTATATTCGTGCTCTATTCCTGGGTCGCATGAATATGAAAAATGTCAAGAGGTTCAGGCGGCGGTGATCGTACGATATCGAAAGCGAATTTTTAAACAGTCGCATGCAGGAACAGAATAGATCCTTAAATAGCTGCAACAATATATTTCATCTTTCCCGGTTCTGATTAAAAGCCGGTGTCATAATTAAATGAAGCTGTCAATTAACCTTATCAGTTTTCCTATCGGCCGTTCGTGAAACTCGTATAATACGATTAATTATAGCCGAACGGAAGAATCAGATAACCGCCCCTCTTAAACGAACGAGCAATTTATCGACCTGTATGGTATATCGCGTCGCGAGTCACAATCGACTGTTCTATTAAATCAACTTTTTATATCTATTTATTACTGCTGCGAGTCATTACCCTGCGCTTTTTACAGATTCCATGAAACATTAATCGAGACCGAACAATATTTTTAATTCGATTCCTGTCCTACCTTAAATTTAATTCCTGCTACACGATCCACTGGTTATATTCACAATTATGTTCGTTGGGAGTATTGGCTCGACAAAACCGAAGTTACAATCAACCATTATCACAGAAACGGAATTATCACCTAAATTTGAAACGATCAAAGTGTCAACGCAAAATGATAGCTGAACAAAACCCCTTAAGGGGCCGGTCTCCGTAGATTCCCGATAAGGTAGAGCGACTACATTACCGTCAAAAATGGTTTTACGTGCTTCAAGTTTTCGTTCTTAAATAAGAATATAAATTTGGGAGCTTAGAAATTTGGGTGCTTAGAAGTTTGGGGAGGTTAGAAATTAGGGAGCTCAGAAATTTGGGATCCTAGAAATGCATCCTAGCATTTCTAGTCTATCCTAGCATTTTTATGCCATTGGATGAGTTTTCTGGATGAAAGCTTGACCAGCCCGCACTATAAAATATCTCCAGTCACAAATTCAGTTATAATTTTTCTTGATTCTCTGCGAAATAAAGCGAAAAACTTGAAGCACTGGCGTCAGAATTCATAATATCGATAATACAGAGCAAACAAATGTGACAAGTTTAGTCACAGACTTGAGACCCGTCGGATCAAGACCAAGTTGGATCTTAAGTCTGTGTCTGTGAATGGAAATTATTAATTAAAAAGTCACGTGACAACCCCGGGCCCCTAAGTTGCAAAGAAAATTTTGTCCAGCTAACTGCTATCTCTGGTATCTCTCCGGACACGGTGCATCGTCATTGGAACAGTACGTTTTAATATCTGGCACGTTCGCAGAGATTCAAGTCCCAATAAAACTCGCGCATAAGCAGCCATCTCTGCGGGACAGAACGCGACGCGACGGTTCCCAGAAACGACGCTTACGCAGCAATTATGCTACAAGATTTCCCAACTACAGAGGCTCGCTAAGAATTCCCGAGATAGCTAAACCGATACAGACTGCTCCTCGAGGGCACGGCATTCATATTGCGGCGATCCCGAGCGTCGCGCTTCTGAATTCCTCGGGTCGCCTCCGCTGCGCTGGTTAGAGGAATGTTCCGCGGATTCCATCGAGCGGTTAGCGGTGTTTTGCGCATGCAAAGACAGCGTTGCGAATCGCAAAACGGACGGCACTCACCTCCGTTTCAGGTAGTTAACATTGGAGGTGAAGGACTGCCGAAAGCTGGAGAATGAAATGTTGCCGGGTGAAGGAGCTGTACCACAGTATTTGGCGCAACCGCCGCGGCCGGTAATCTTGCTGGTTGGCGCAGACTTCGTCTTCCAGACGAAAACCGCCGGTTTCCTGGTATCAGCTTCGCGTCGATCGCGATCGCGACCTTTTACCTTGGACCCTTCGGCTGATTAGGGTCCGGGGAGCGAGGGTTCACGGCGCCTAGGGTTGCTGCCGGTCGTTCGATGATCAGCCGATTCGATGTTTGCGTCTCTCGTCGAGTTGCAGAAGAAATTTCAACGTAAGATAAAACCCGAAAGGAAAGGATGAAATAAGAGAGGTGAGGAAGGAGAAACTAAACAATCCAAGTTGAAATCTGCAAGAACAAACCATGGACACTGTTAATGAAACGATCTGTTTCCTTCAAGGTCGCCTGTTTTAAGGGTGCACATAAACACGACCGATACATATCCCTTTATAGCGATAACAGACCGAATTTATTCAGATTTCATACGATTTTTATGGTAATACGTACGCAAATAAAGGAGTATGCTAATACCGATAGTAAAAGAAAAATCCGATATCCATCATTCTGACAGGTTCGGTACTTCTAGTGCTAGAACCTTGAAGAAAGTGCAAAACCTTTTGATGTCAGACTTCGATGGTCTCTTTTATTCATGTTTCAGCGATGTTTATACATTTTTGGAGAGACGAGAAATCGTAGGCGATTGAGGAAAACTGTCTAACACATTCTGATTTGTTGGAGTTTAAATTTATTATGAATTGGGACAAAATATTGATTTTGTATAATTGTGCTCCTAGCTAGTTCGAACCCATTCATTTTCCGTTTACTAGACCTTACATAAACCTAGGAAATGTGTACGAAAAACCACAAACGCGCATCAGAAAGTCAGCACACCGAACGACGAAATTTCGAAAGACCTCCGACGATATTTTCGAAGCGCAGCGAAACTGGGCGACCGTCGAATGAAAAATTAATTGGAGACCCGGTTCTTGCGGCGTCCCACAAGTATTCTCTCTCGTCGGATCCCAGCGAGCATTCAACCGATGAAAGATAGCAGCAAACATCTTTCACAAGAGGCGCTCCTCAGACCGTGATAAAAATGTCTCCGCGTATTCTTTATGCGCGCGGGATGAAGACCTCTCGTAGAAATTTAGCACAGGCAAAAGTAGAGCTTGATATCCCGCTGATCGATAACCGGCGCACTTTCGCAGCGTGGCTCTGCACGCCGGAGAATTTTTTCGCGCGACCCGGCTCCCGTGTTTTTCTTTTCCTCCTCGACAACAATGATTTCGAGCCGGCCGGATTATTGGATTGCGATCAAGAACGCCGATAACGAGTTGGCCGGCTCTCGTTGGCTCCGCGAACCACCGGAACAAGAGATAATTGTTTCCGCGGAACGAAGGCGGGGTGAAACAGCAATTTGCACACGCCCGAAGCAATGCCGCTTTTCCAGTCGCATGCGATTCGCGATTTTTCGAACAATTCCGGACCACACGCAACCCTGCACTGTGAAATCCCTCGAAACGAATTTACATCCGCTACGTTCGAGGCGTAGGAACTCGACGGAATTTTCTTTTTCCGTGTCGTCGCCGATTCCCGACGACAGCAGCGCTGAACTTTAAATCAACGCGGCTCCACACCGTGGCGAGCCGCCGGCATTCAATTAATTTCAAAGACCGCGAACTTGATTGAATTTCAAATGAGTCCGCATGAATTCCAAATCCACCGATTCTTCGCCGCGACACGCGCAACTTCCCGAAATCGGCTTTCCCCGTGCTTTCGTCGGATTACGCGGCACGGTGAAAGCGATACCCGTGAAACTCGATACCGATCGATTGGAGCTGCTCGGTTATTTCTGATTTTAATCAGGCGCTCGAGACACCGAACCGATGACAGTGATGCACAGCCGCGGCGCGGTTTGACGAGCACGGTTCTTCAAATCGATTGGTTCCGCGACACACCCTTTTAAACTCCTGTTTAAACACTGGATCGCTGGAATTCGATATTCGTCCGATTCTACGAAATTCGGCTGGTGATTTTTAAATTTTTCATCGAAGTTGTATTTTCATCGCACTACTTACAAAAAATAAAGTAGTGCGAGATAAGATGGATGTACGAATTTCAATTAGTTTTGGAAATGTTACTAGACTGGCAAATTTATCCACGCTTTCTGCAGGGCGTTTGGCTTAGACTTCAGTAATAATCGATGACGGAAGAGTCCCTAGGTGTTAGGAAAGGGCAGGCGCATTGACCGCCCAAAGCTGCGCATACAGAAACGTTATGTACACGGCAGCGAGCTATTCTTGTGTCGAAAACGCGAACGGGAAAATCGAAACGCGTTGAACAATCGTTCCTATTCGTCGTACTTCTTTCAAACAACATTTTCTGACAGCCGAACCCTTTCCATATTCAATCATGTTTCCCTCACACGATTTTAGCTCAGAAACGTTACGGCGGTGAGTCAGTCTCGTGACCAAGTCGCTCATCGTCGACAAGAAAATCGAACGGTGATAAACAATGGTTCCTATTAATCGTATTTCCCTGAAACAACAATTTCTAACAGATCAACCGTTTCAATCATATTTCTCGTACACAATTTTAGCTCAGAAACGTTACGGCAGTGAACTGAAACGTGCTAAACAATGGTTCCTATTTCTCTCAAGTTACATTTTCTGGTAGACGAGCCCTTCCCACTTTCGATCATAGTCTTCACACGCATTTTACTTGGAGACCTTCTGTAACAGGCAGTTAGCCTCGTATCGTAAACGAGGAAATCTAATATCAATTGTACTTCTCTGAAACAACATTTTCCGACAGATACAAGCTTTCTACTTTCAATTTCACGTACACGTTTCATCCGAATTTAGCAGAACGCTGATACCTGCCAGCACTTGAAAGAAGAAAATTCCACGCGAACTATACCAAATGAGACAAAGTCGTTAAATCAGTCGCGAGGAATTGGCGTAGCGGTCACGTGAAAACGACACGCGAACCCGCGTGAACAATCGCTGGTCGTCGGTTCCGGCGGCAGGCTAGTGTGCCTGATCGATCAGCATAGTGTTGCTATCATTGTGCTCCCGCGTAAATTTAAACCGTGCAGAATTCGAGCGAACGGTCGCGCGACCGAGCGTGCAGCGGTCGCAATTGACCGAGGTACACGTCTCACTGAACCGAGAAGCCCGTAAGTCTCGAACGCGAATGAACCATCACAATCTCCTTAACTTGATTCAATTAAAAGTGCGGACCGGGGGGTCGTAAGTCAACCGAAACGGTCCGCAGGAGGCGGCCGGATAATCGAAAATCAATCCCGAGGGCTGTTCACTGTCCCGCACGATGGTTCCAATTCACCGGGACCCTGGGGGGACCATATCGGAGTCCTAGGCTTCGCAAACGGTACCCGTGGAACGTAGTACTCGGTCCTATAGCACGAGGAGAGAACGATCGACGAGTTATCCGAAATACCCTGTACACGTCGGAGGACCCTGGCGACGAACCCGTGTGTCCCGGGTGCTATTAGATCCACCCGTAAATTTACGTCTTAAATACACTGGGCAAGATCTGAGAAAACTCGGTACTCACCTGTGTCGCGTGCGTGTACTACCCACTAGTTTGCCGGCGAAGCAGTGAGCCTCAGCCGAGGATCGCGAGGGTGTTACCCGGAGGGTTTGCGGGTCGATAGGTTCGCGCGTGCGTGCTCCTTATCATCCCCCACCGAGCCTTTCGGCGAGCTAACGACGACGGGGAGGAAAAGGGAACGAGCCCCAGTGTTTCCCGATATGCCTGGTCCCGGCCCGTGTTTATACAGGGTGACGTCGCTCGATGCGCGTCAAACACGCTCCACCTGCTGGCCGACTGAAGATGAAACGTCAGGCTACGCCGTATAACACGGTCGCGCCTTCATCGAGCCGGCACCCGGCGTTCTACCCGGCCGGTCGTCGTTTCAACGAAGCGGGTAGCGAAAACACGATCCCCGGCTAGGCTTGTTTCGCAGTTCGAGTCGTACTCGCACCTTCTCTACCTTCCCGATAATTATTACGGAGGTCATGTTGTTTTTTCGACGGCGGATCTACCCGCCACTGGAGGCGGGTCGCATGAATACGGTCCCCAGTTAGACTAGTTTCACATTTCAAGTCGCGGTTACGATCTCTATACTTTCCCAATAATAATTACGGAGGTCCTGTTGTTTTTTCGCCGGCGTATGTACCCGCCACTCGAGGCGGGTAGCATGAATACGGTCCTCAACTAGACTAGTTTCACGTTTCGAGTCGTGATTGCGATCTCTCTACTTTCCCAATAATAATTACGAAGTTTGTGTTGCTTTTTTCCGTGCGGACCTACCCGCCACTCGAGGCGGGTAGCATGAATACGGTCCCCAGCTAGACTAGTTTCACATTTCAAGTCGTGGTTACGATCTCTATATTTTCCTAATAATAATTACGGAGGTCGTGTTGCTTTTTCGACAGCGTACCTACCCGCCACTCGAGGCGGGTAGCATGAATATGGTCACCAGCTAGACTAGTTTCACATTTCAAGTCGTGATTGCGATCTCTATATTTTGCCAATAATAATTACGAAGGTCGTGTTGCTTTTTTGCATGCGGACCTACCCGCCTCGAGTGGCGGGTAGCACGGATACGGTCCACAGCTAGACTAGTTTCACATTTCGAGTCCTGGTTGCGATCTCTATATTTTCCCAATAATAATTACGGAGGTCCTGTTGTTTTTTCGTCGGCGTATGTACCCGCCATTAGAAGCGGGTAGCATGAATACGGTCCTCAGTTAGACTAGTTTCACATTTCGAGTCGTGATTGCGATCTCTATATTTTGCCAATAATAATTACGGAGTTCCTGTTGTTTTTTCGCCAGCGTATGTACCCGCCACTGGAGGCGGGTAGCGAAGATACGTTCCCCGGCTACACTAGTTTTATAGTTTGAATCGTGGTTGCAGCCCGTCTACTTTCCCGATAATAATTACGGAGGCTCACGTTGTTTTTTCGCGGACAGACCTACCCGCCACTCGAGCGGGTACACTCGAGCGAGCAGTGCGCCCGCCGGATGAAAGAATTAATGCAACGACCCAGATACCTGCGGCGCTGCGCTCGCCTTTGCTTTTGTGTCTATGGAAATCGTACTTTGGGATCTTTCGAGAGATAGAATTTCCATTGTCCGGTACTCGCGCTCGCAAACGACCCGCCTCGCCGTGGCCGTACCGGTTGGGAACCGCCGCACGAAGCGCGGAACGTGGAAGAAAATTTCTTTGTTCCAGAACCGCTCTCGAGCGACCAAGCCTCACGGAATTAAATCCCGCCGGGTACAATAAGATTAATATAATAAAACGATTAATGCTTTTCCTTTATTTCCGGTGTTGCTCGAGGCGTGGATTTCTGGCGGTTTTTCTTTGATCCGCCGCCACGCCGCGGGTGATGTTGGAAAGTGTTTTTTCTCTGTCCCGTTTTTCTTCCCCGTGGGAAAGTGGGTCGCCGACATTTTTCCGGGATAAGATCGCTCAAAGGATGCATGAGCCGGTGGAGTTTCATTGAGATTACGTTCCTCGGGTTTCACGTCGTCGGTCGTACGACCACCTCTCCGTTCGTTACGTAAGGAAAATGTGAATCACGAGTGACTCTTTCTCCGCTGCGCGGGTTACTTTTGTTTTCACCCGCACGCCGCCCGTCTGCACCGGGGGATCATTCAATGACCACTCGACACACAACGCCTGGCACTCGGTTAGCAAAAACTGTTCTAGTTCCCTGGATACTGATATTCATCTGCCATTACTATTTTAATTATATTTCATAAGCTTTTGGGATTGGACAACTGGGCTGCAGATTCTTTAAATGAATCGTGACATTAGCTCACTACAAAACGAGAATTCACTTCGCGCAACATGCATCATAATATTGCGCCGATTATTTAAATGGAATTTCTAACTCTTTCGAATAGGATAAATTGAATAAATTATCAATATATAGTTTCGTTTCGTAGACATTAACAAAGTTCGAAAAACTTTCTTGCCAACCTAATAAAATCAAATTTCTCCAGCGGTAGTATTTGCAGGAAGTAGAATCGTCCGATCATGATCAGACACATTAGCCGACTCCAACTGCCTAGCACTCGTACTTATGGATCTTGAGATTCTTCATTTTATGGAAGCAAAACCTCGAACAAGAAATTTTTATTCCGTCTTTCCAACTTATTTTGCCAGTCAGATTCATTGTTCTTCTGGTTGTATGTAGCGCTACATCGGAAACACCCTGTACAACGGCTTAGCGTTCGATAAAATCTGCCCTCTGAATCTAGTTCTCATTTTTTGTTTCTCCTAGATTGTTGAACATTTTTCAATCGCATTTTCTATTTCCTCTTTCATTTAATTAAATGTAATGGGTACAGTAAGGACCGTACAACCACCGACCGTGTTTTATGCATGTTTTATGCAATTAAATTTAATGTGAAACCGTTGCAATTATAAATCCTGCTATTATTGGTACATTTTAATACATTGACATAAGCGATTGTAATGAAACCCGACTTCCGATAAACATCCAGCGTCCGGCATCTAAATCATTCCTTTATAAATATACGGTGCATCATGATCTTGAATGGTTCGCACGTCATCCATGAATGATCCTATAAGTCTGCTATTGTCTCCGACGTGCGCCTTTGTCTGCATTGTGACAGCTTAAGAGGCACGGCGACAATACCTCCGCAAGCATCGCGACTATCGACAGTCCTGTAACTCCGCAATCTTCGTTCAAATCAATATCCATTCAATCGTTTGTCTCTTGCGATCGCAAAACAGTTGTTAACGTGCGCAAACATGTGCAACATTCTAAGAATCCGGCAGCGATCCAGAAAACAAAAGATGTCTTAACGTCCCTCGAGTGTCCCTTCTATGAAAACAATTCTAGTCAGCAATTTGGATGCATTAAAATATATTGGGAATAATAATTGAAATACTTTTATTCAAATACGACAATATTTCAAGATTTAAATATGAAATGATATTGAAATGGTATTGAAATGATTAACACTAAAACTACCGTATACTGCTTTGTAACAGTGACAAGACTGTGTCCACTCAGACTTCATACAACTTTTATTGTAATTAAAAAATTTTATTTCATTAAAAAATTTCGGATGAAAACATTTTTACAATTTCAGTAATTGTAAAAGAAAAAATTAGGGACCAGTCATTTCGACTGATCCGGTAGTTCTAGCGTTAATCGAAATAATATTTTTCGTGGACTATGTTAGAAATAATTATGTGAAATAACATTCTTTTTAAATAATCATTTCACCTAATATTTTTCACGCTCTCGAACACATTGAACATACAAAAGCAGGAACATATATTCCATAAATAGTTCGAGTTGCCGGTAGGAGAGTGCAAAGAGCATAAATATTCGTCGAACGATAGAAATGTTGCAAGTTGTATAAAAATGTTGCTACTCTGCTCCACATTTTCGCCGTCATTGGTAAATACGAGTAGCGCCGCAAACGAGGGTCTAATTGACATAATTCCGCGTCCCGGCGTGATCGTTACGAAGTCCCGAAACTTTAACCTTTAAAGCGGATGTGCCGTCTTCCGAGTCAATATCTGCACCCGCCTACGCAGAGAAAAAGGGGGTCCTGTTAACCGAGCATGCTTAAAATCTCGCTGATCCCCGGTCAATTCCGGTCGGACGATTATCCAACAAATAACAACAACAAAAAAGAAAAAGGCCCGGGTGCAAGAAATTTTTTTCCATCGAGGAAACCTCGAGGGCACACGGAATTAGGGTCACCGCCTAGCGTAGCGCGACTTTAAAACCATTCGACGAACGTTCCGGAAGGTTCCCGGAGCTAGTAGAGCTGCGCCGGTACGGCAGGCATCTACTATGCGATCGGATAGCTTGCACAGTGCTGGCCTCGAACGTCGAGGAGAGCGAAGCACGTTCTGCGGATCGTTCGGTTCGGAGACTTGAATGCGTGGATCGCATACACATCGGGCGAAAAGGGAATGGCCGCCGCTCGCACGATCTATCCCCACCAAAATGCCGAACACTTGAGCGTCCCTGGGGGCAGTTCAGGAGGAACAGTCATTATTGCGCCAGTATAACACTCGGCCGCAGTTCTCCGCGACGAACGATCGAGTTTTCGAGCGGGACCGTCGACGATAGATCGCTCGTACGACCTTCGCGTGATCGGAAAGGAACCGCGTGGCCGTCCACGAGAAAAACGACTCGCCTACCCGAGACCGTGCGTCCCCTAGTCGCGAATACGATGCGACCGTTCTCGTTCAGTAACGAAAATGTGACGTGAGACTGAGCCAAACCGACGGAGAGAGCATTCGCAAGAACGTGACACGTCCCGCGCTCGGTCGTACAGTGTTGGCGCGATTACACCGCCGAAAATGACAGTGGGGACCATCAATATTCACGCGTTCTCCGGTGCGCTTGTGTCGGTACTGTGCCTGGCCCTGGTGGCGCTCCGTGTCGGCGAGGTAAGTCCGTCACTGTCCAGCAGATTCTACGCTCCGAGCACCGCTACGCGAGGACACGCTTCGCGGAGATTTCGTTCGTGCGATCTCTCGCACGCCTCTCTTGCAGAACACTCGGGAACGCTCGATATCAAACACTCAACTCGCACCACCTTGTCGAAACGCGCGTGCTCATGAATGAAGAGACAGATAACGCGCGCGCGCGCGCGCGCTTCTTCAAGGTTGATCGAGCAGATCGAACGGCACTTATCAAATAATTTTTCATCGAGATAACCGTGCGAGCGGCCGAGGACACGCTTCGCGGAGATTTCGCTCGTGCGATCTCTGCCGTGGCTCTCTCGCGGAACAACTCGAACGACCATCCTACACAGCAACGAATCCGAGGAATCTTCGAACCGCTCGAATCCAAACTCTCTGCTCCTAGCACCACGTCGAAACGCGCAGACTTATGAATGAAGAGACAGATCACGCGCACGTTTCTAGGTCGATCGTCCCTGAGGGACGACGTGAGCGCATCGTACAGACTCTGAGGAATGTTTCAAAATTACGCGTGGTCAGGTTATTAGACACACTTTCGATCATTTACTTTATAGAATTTTAACGTGGCTGGGGAAAATGTGGAAAAATATTCTAATGAACGGGAACCGTTTCGGAGTCGATATCCACGATGTTTCTCTGAACTTAGGGATGTTCAATATTACGTAATATATTTTCACGATAATTATTACTTAGTTTTTCACGGAGAAAACGCCAGAAAAAGTGGCTTTTACTTTTTCCTACTATGACGCACCAAACGCAGGAATTTGAAAAAAATTGAGCATAATACTTAGGACAATATCTTATTGCTAAATTAATTCTGTTGTTGTCACTCTTCGATTTCCATATGAAATCTGCATTTTTTCGATTTTTTTTTTTCGTGTTTTTCGATTTTTACAGCCAGAGTTTGCAACGGAAAAATCTGGAAACGACTCAAAGTATGTGGTTTGATGTGCGAAATGTGTTAGATTTTTTTCAGAATTTTAAATTGTCATTAAATGGGGAAAATGGGCCAGAAACTGGATTTTCGTTTTTCCTCTATAACTACCCTTACAGATGAGCTATAGGGCTAAAACTTAAAGGTATCTTTTTGGTAGGCTATCGAATGGCGCAAATTGGAATAAAATCCCTTCCAGGGCAGATTTGGCCCCCAAACCCGGCTATAGCCTTTTGAATAAATCAGTAATTCATGAAGTTAGCTTAACGCTAGGTTTACGGAGCACTAAAAGTAAATATTTTACATTACTTTATAAAAATAAGAAGAATGTGTCTATTCAAGATTTTCAGCCATTTTTTAGATAATATATACCGAAAGAAATTGTTGAGTAATTCCACGTAGGTGGATCGTCATAATCTCAATAATCGTAAATTAAAAATAATTCATGAAGTTAGCTTAACGCTAGGTTTACGGAGCACTAAAAGTGAATATTTTACAATACTTTATAAAAATAAGGAGAATGTGTCTATTCAAGATTTTCAGCCACTTCTTAGATAATATATACCGAAAGAAATTGTTGAGTAATTCCACGTAGGTGGATCTTCATAATCTCAATAATCGTAAATTAACAACATTAGAAACCGTCATTTTGACGGGTCCCGTAAACCTAGTGTTAATGGCACAGTAATTGGGACAAGTGCTCCAGCTGTATACCGCAAAGCTCTGCTTATATAAATGTGCGCGAATATAAAGAATGACGTAGCAACTTACCGGTGTACAGCTAATGAATTCGAAATGGAGAATTACGTTACCGGTCTCGAATGTGTTAAGATAACCGCGCGAGCCATGCAAGGACACGCTTCGCGGAGATTTCGCTCGTGCAATTTCGCCGGCGCGATCTCCGGCATGGCTTGCACGACGTACAAACAATTTGAAGGTTCGAAAACATTTAAACATTCGAGCTCGTAGCAGCGTGTCGAAAAGCGCGCGGGCCTATGAATGAAGAGTCAGATCACGCGCGCGCGGCTCTTCCAGGATGATCGAGCGGATAAAACGGCCCGTCGAAAATGATTTTTCATTAAGATAGCCGTGCTAGCGGTCCGCCAGGCGAGCAAGACGTTAATGCTCGACGACGTTGATCCACCGTTGCGAACTATTAATTAGACGACCATGAAAATCGACGGAGCGGAGCACTGGTATGCGAGTTTGATCTGATCGGTTCGTGCCGCGTATCCGTCAAGCCCGGAAAATAAAGGAACTCTGATAAAAGCTGTATACACGATGCTCTTGCCCGGATAGCACGGGGAACACGCGTTCGCCGATAATAAATCGGCGCGTCTCCAGCTGACTCATTCATTCAGCGTGTTAATACGCGCCTGCTTGAAAACTACGTCGCCCGGGCGGCGCGCATTCAAACGGAGATGTTGTCGCTTCCGGGCGATCTCGTGTCTTTAAATTTCATGTCTTTACGCGATTTAGTGGCGCGCGGGAAAACGATACGCTCGCGGGATCGTGAAATTGCGCGCGGAAAGTGGGAATCGGTTTGGAATCCGTACCCGACTGCCTTAACGCGATATTATGGGGCAATATCGGGAAGGAGTTACGGTAACGGCCGTAAACTTGCTTTTCCACATTGTTCCGCTAAAAGTGCTCGGCCCGGTTCCCGGAAAAATTCAGATAGACCGCTCTCTCTCTCTCTCTCTCTCGCTCATGCGATGGCGCTGACTATCGCACCCGGTCAGCCTTGCGATTCTCGCGGCAAACGGGGAATGCGTGTTGCAGCGGGTGGGCTGCATCGAGCGCCGTCGTTTCGAGCCGAAATATATTGAGCGACGAAAAGCGGCGGGCCCCTTCGGGCTCTGCCTATTACCGGCAGGAATGCAGGCTGCCCACAAAGCCCCGGCACGCATACGCACGATCCCATCGAACGTGCGGCGAATGCGTGAATCGCACGACACGCATTCGACGCGGTCGCCTTGGCGCGGCGACCAATCGCCGGAATTAGTACAACGTCCACGCTGATTTAGGGAAATGTAGGAAACCAGAATTTGTCCTACTGCGCTCGTTCGCCGTGAGACGATCCACCGGTTACCCCCTGAAACGCAGCCGATGCTACGATGCAATCGGCCTGTGCAATTTGTTTTGACCGTGGTCGCTCGACTGCGAATTTTCAGGGAAAAATTGTATACGTTACGTGCGACAGGCAGGAGTTGAATGAGAATTTATTTCTTCGCTGAATTCATTATCTGCCAGCGATTGGTTCGTTAATTTTGAGAGTCTATGGTCCGTAGTTAACCCCTTGCACTGTAACGAGCCACGAGATGTAAGTAACGCGATGAAGATATCAAACGGAATTTACTAAATATATTGGACGACAAGCAGAGAAACCAATCGTTTCTTCTGGGATTATTTTTTAACACTTTGAACGCCGAACTAGAAACCCCCAAAAATTCCATAAAATCAGAGTAAGTTATTTAATGAAATAAAAATTGCAAAAAATTAAATGTATGATACTGAGTAATCCTCCAACTTTCTTGCATGTTACAGATCCTAATCAAGTTTAGTACAATGAATATATCAACGTAAAAATTCATTTTAAAACCTGCACAAATAATTCCGTCACCCAAACATCGGTGACGCGGCGCCGAACGTGCTGAAAGAAGATTTTCTGATAACGAAATGAAACAATGGTAAAGATGCCATTACTAAAAAATTATTCTTCTATGAATATCCAAGGGTTGATGTCCTTACGAACGACATTGTAAAATCGCGGTACCATTTTTTGTAATACCGAAGCAGTTGATGTAAAATATCTAGAAACTCGTTTCGGACCACAGTTGCCGATGGCAACTTTTAGCTCGGGTAAAAGGAACAAAGAGATCAGCTTGCCTTTCGCTTTTAATGTCCGAGGACGCAAGCTTAATAATTAAGTAGCCTTTTTATATCGTGCGATATATTCCTGTTGCGCATAATCGAATTTGTATTCAGAATTTAAAATTCTGAATAATTTCAAAGATGCTCTTTCCACGAAAGGCCAGCCTGGGAGAGGCATGCATGCATACATTAAATACACGGAGCGTCTCGAAATGATTTTATAAGAAGGATCAACAAACGAATGTATCCTCTCAGGAATGGAATCATTAAACAGTTCCGTTGACGTATCTCCGAAACAGACTAGCATAACACGACTGCGTTTCCATTTTAAATAAGCATATGAACACGGTTTTGTATATGCACATCTAGAAGAGAAAGCAAATTGATAGAATCGAATAAAAATTCACCGAACAGTATAGAAACATACTTGATATCGTGCACTATTCTCCGAATAAAATATCACAGGGTATTCACGAAGAAATACACGCAGTATAAGTGACCAACGACACAATAGGCCTAATGGCACGCGTGTTTATGCATGCGCAGCTCACCGCGGACCGAACTTTTCCTTAATTAAAAAATCGGTTTAACAGGAAGATGGCCTTGCCACATCCAGGGCTATCTACGACGCGAATCGTAGATAGGATTCATTCGGGTCCACCTATATAAATAGACCTTCGCCAGAGTGGTCGCCGGGTCCGAGCATGATTTTTCCCGGTGAGCGCAATTACGCGCGTCGTGATCGAAAAAGCGTGTTACAGGCGCAGAGAGTTATCGAAACCGTCGGTACTCTCCGGAAAGCTCCGGTTTATATTTGAAAGCGTCTCGCGCAAAAGCTCGCCGAGAATTTTAATGGCGTTCGCGTCGTGCATCGAGGTGAGGCCTCCCGGGCGAATTAATTGCAAACGCTTGTACAGACTTGTCAAGAATTTTAATTGTGCTTCTTTCGCCGATACATGTAATTGAGGGCAATACGGGGAGCGCCTCTAATAGTAGGTGGTCTTATTAAGCGGCGAGGTCCCGCATACATCGATTTAACGTTTCATTATTAATATTGATGAGTCCCGATCGTGTCATCGCCTGAGAACCCCCAGTGACACGGGAAAGCCAGTTCGGACCGTTGCGCAATTATTTTGCGACGATTGCGCTATCCCGGGCACGTACCTCCCATAACTTTTCATCGAGTAGAAGCTTATCTAAAATGATCTGTGTTTGCTAAAATTATTGCACAGGTAACCCCTGTATAACAACGACGAAAGATGTACAGAAAAATGTTGGCATACTTTTAGTTATTTAGTCGTATAGACAGTGGATGAAAAGGTTGACGCAGTAATATTTGTAGAGTAGAAGATTATTAGAGAGGGAAACGGTTTCCCGCAATCCGGGGATTAGCCAGCAATTAAAACATTCCACGATAGCGTTATCCGACTGGCAGAATGTTTAAGTAGCGGCCAACGTGAGAATACAGGATCGGAGAGTAGCTGACAATCTACATGGTAAATTATTCATCCGTGGCATATTGACGCAATGGAAAACGGGAGGCGACGGAAGAAAAATCCACTCCTTCATCCTTGCACGCATCTACTCTATGCATGTGCGTGGCGCGCATACCATTCGACGTCCTCGAGCCTCACGCAGGAAATCTCGTGCGTCTCGTATATCTCATTTCTCAACTAAACGGTGGAATTTACATTTTCCGCGGGAATTCCAGCGAATATTTTTTCCCGGCGTGGACCGTGCGCGCCGAAGAAATCGACGGAATTTTAAACGCGAAGCGGCCGCCGCGCGCGCGCATTTATACCGCCTTTGTAATCCGCTTACATCGAATATTTCCCAAGGACGACGCACTGGAAACACGAACAGGTTATGAGGGAACCGACAGTGATCGAATGTCGCGGCAAAAACCGCCGCCATTAATGGAACCATTTCGAACGCAATTAATATCGCGAATCCCTGGGCTAACGCGTTTACCCGTGCAACCCCATCGATTACAATCCCCCCTGGCGCCGTATCGAATTCAAAAATTCATTTTTATGGTCTGCCGAATGTCTGACGCGCAATTAATTACCGTCTATGTTGTTCGGTCTGTCGATCGTGAAGTATTTCGAGCGCACCGCGAGCATTCCAGCCGGGCTGATTCGCGGATCCGCTCGATCCTGCGGATAGAAATTTTAGGGCGTTAGCTTCGGTTCAGCCGATATGGAAACTGGACGGTCCTGTGGTTTCCAAAGTACAGTAGAACCTCGCTCGTTGAACGAAACGGGACCGGGAGCGGTGACAAAAATCGAGGTCGCGCAACGACAGAGGTTAGATCAGTCGCGCGATTTGGTTTTCCCGCTCCGCGTTTCCCCACTCCTAAAATGCTGGGGATCCCAAATTTCCCAAAGCTCCCAAATTTCTAACCTCCCCAAACTTCTAAGCTCCCAAATTTCTAACCTCCCCAATTTCTAGGACCCCAAACTTCTAAGCTCCCAAATTTCCAACCTCCCCAATTTCTAGGACCCGAAACTTTTAAGCTCCCAAATTTCTAACCTCCCCAATTTCTAAGCACCCAATTCTCTAAGCTCCCAAATTTCTAACCTCCCCAAAGTTCAAAGCTCCCAAATTTCTAACCTCCCCAAACTGCTAAGCTCCCAAATTTCTAACCTCCCCAATTTCTAGGACCCCAAATTTCTAAGCTCCCAAATTTCTAACCTCCCCAAACTTCTAAGCTCCCAAATTTATAACCTCCCCAATTTCTAGGACCCCAAACTTCTAAGCTCCCAAATTTCTAACCTCCCCAAACTGCTAAGCTCCCAAATTTCTAACCTCCCCAATTTCTAGGACTCCAAATTTCTAAGCACCCAAATTTCTAAGCTCCCAAATTTATATTCTTATTCAAGGACGAAAACTTGAAGCACGTAAAACCATTTTCTGACGGTAAAGTAGTCCCTCTACCTTATCGCGAATCTACGGAGACCGGGCCCTTAAATTCAACGGACAATGATTCGCTTGTTGGTACGCTGTAGATTCAATAACGGATCGCGCACACGAATTCAGAGAGATTAATTGTAGGAAAAGGAACGGGGCGACGCTACGCGCGGATTCATGGTCATGCGATTCGAGGAGCGGCCGTTAAAAAATCCGTTGAATAAATGTTCAAAGAAGATCAATAGCGCAAACGCGAGGCATAAATTGTGTTCCCTTTGTGCCGGGTTATTGCGAACCGAGACACGCAATAAAAGTCGCAACGTCGCGTCAAGGAGTTGTTGTTGTGTTCCCTCGGCAAAAAGAGGCGGCTACGGTTCTACGTTAGGTTACGAGAGGGTGGAGGGGGCAGGGGCAGGGGCAGGGGGCAGAGGGGAACAGGACGAGAACTTTTACGAACAAGAAGAGACGTGGTATTACGTTATCGCGGCGCATCTAAACGTCAATCTTCCAAATTAGAAAGCGTTGTTTGCCGCGACTGAAATTTTCGCGACGATGATACATGAAAGGGTCGTTTCGTTACGCGCATCACGGGGCCCCGCGCCGCGTCCACCGCGCGGTTATATTGTTTTAAATATATTCACTTTCAATGACGTTTAGTAACATCTTGATAGCCCGGGAAATAATGAAAGCGGGAATAGCGGTGAAATCGCAGGTATTGTACGTAGTACGACGCGTAGTATGCAGCCTGTTGGAGCGCGTCATCATTAGCGCCGTTTCCGTTCGCTCTGATACACCGCAACACGTAACGCTGAAGCGATGCGTGATTCCCACTGGTCAGATCGTTCGAGAATTTACCAATGCAAATCCGTGAAACAAAAAAAAAAAAAGAACGTGCGGCTCCCATTAAAATTAAAACGATCCGCATCGATTACATGTTAATTATATGAGCAAGTTAAAATATAGTTCGTCTTTTAATAATTTTACGAATAGTATATTAACAGCACTGTTATTCGCAATGCGGAATAAATTTGCCTCTAATCACTGATTTTTCTTTTGCTGTAACTGTTAGTTCAACAACACTGCTATCTGTAAAATCGTATGAATTTTTGTGGTACAAATTAAATTACTTGCGCACAACTCCGCTACACTGAAAAATTCTATGAAATTGTAATACGCCGAGAACATGTAAATTATTACCGCACGATCTCTATCGTTGTCCTAATTATCTCGCGCTAAGGCCTCGAAATTACTTATAGCACGCGCAACCTGATCTTCTTAAATAAGACGCGCACAATGTACGCATTACTATTTCAACAGATCATCTCTCGGCGATTTTTGTATCAAGAAATTACAGGCCTTGAAGATTTCCGATAAGAGAATAGAACTTGAAAATTGTTTGCATGTTTGCTGATGCTCGAAGACAGTGGACTATAATTTTTATATAATTATATTTCACGTGGATGCAGTTAGCATATCGCTCGCAGCATCTCGTTCGGAGTGTTTGTTAAATCAAAGATAATGTCAATCCGTATAACTGTGATTACTGTCTGTGCTAGCATGAAGCACGAATGGTGTATTTCGACAAAGCGGCAGCCATCGAAACATCGATTTTACGATGAAAATTTCAACTTTATGTAGCAATAGGAGCTGCAATTATCAAATTCAATTAACAAAAATCACGTTTCGCCCGCACGAGACAATAAAACCGACAACTTCAGATATATTCAGAATCGGACGAATTGCTGAAAATCTTGACAGACAATTACGCCAAAACCGACAATTAAAGCCACCAACTGGGGCGCGCGACCAATCGATAAAGCTAAAATGGTCGGGTTGAAGTGAAATCGATTTTCCCCGCCATAGTCTCTGAAAGGTCGCGAAGCTCGCTTCTAATTCCATAAAGCACGGTCCGGTGGGTCTTGTCGCGGGCATAAACCAGGAAATATGTCTTCTCGGGTCGAAAGAGCCGGCATGGGACTATCCCGCTCTTATCACAATAAACCCGAGATTTTATACGCGGCGATGGAACACGTTCCAGCGAACGTGGGACTAAAATCGGACAATACAGCGCGCGTTATGCTTCCGTGTCGCGTCGTACGTGGTTCATTCTCGCGATGTAGATAGAACGTGTGACATACGCCGGCCCTGCGACCGAGTCTCTTGCTCATGGTTCGCCTCGAAAGGCGCCGATGGGTGGATCGCCGATATTCAACGGAGCTGTTTCGCAATCTCCGAGGAAAGACATATTATCGCGAGCGAGCGAGCGAGCGAACGTAGGCCGCGGCGTAGGCCGAACGATCTGGTCCGTGGTCGTTCGCCCGAAATGGACAGGCCGGACGAGAGCAAAAGTATGCAACGGTTCTGACCATTTTTGCCGGGACACCTTTATACGGCCGCGTACTTGCCCCCGGGGACCAGCGAATCTCCTCGACGAGTCTCCAGCCTCGTTTCGCCGGCAGAAAGTTCGAGGACACTCTTACCGTAAAGCAACACGCGGAATTTTATGGGCTTGTTGCGTTAAACCGGCATTCTGTTCTCTAGATCATTCGGGATTTCTTAAGGGAACATCGGGATTCCTCGCACATGCATTTATTGCGGCCTCGTGTACGGTACAACCTCGCTCGATGGTCTCGGTCTTCGCGCGAACCTCGTTCGTTGCATTTCGTTCACGTCAGGTGGCCAGTGTGGGCAATTTTGTGGACGCGATGCGATTTTGGAATTTGACACGTTTCCTGACACGCATTTTGCATGTTTCGGATAATTATTCTTTTACGAAATTCATTTTCGTAGATGAAAATGTATCCCTTCTTGCTCCAGTTTCAACAGAAACGAGGTCTGTGCTGACTCTGATGAATATTCCAAACTTGATTACGCGAGACCAGATTGTTACGTGCGAAACAGTTTCGTCCAGTACCGCTTACTTTCTAGAATTTGAAAGCAGCCGTGAAAAAGTCTGATTAATTTAAATATTGTGGTAATATCAATGGTCGTCAGGAAGAAAATATTGAAAGTATTTTTCTCTGGAAACTGAATTCTATATCGTGAAAAAGTCTGATTAATTTACATATTACGGTAACATCAACGGTCGTTCAGGAAGAAAATATTGAAAGTATTTTTCTCAGGAAACTGAATTCTATATCGTGAAAAAGTCTGATTAATTTACATATTATGGTAACATCAACGGTCGTTCAGGAGGAAAATATTGAAAGTATTTTTCTCAGGAAACTGAATTCTATATCGTGAAAAAGTCTGATTAATTTACATATTACGGTAACATCAACGGTCGTTCAGGAAGAAAATATTGAAAGTATTTTTCTCAGGAAACTGAATTCTATATCGTGAAAAAGTCTGATTAATTTACATATTATGGTAACATCAACGGCCGTTCAGGAAGAAAATATTGAAAGTATTTTTCTCAGGAAACTGTGAAAATATATTTTGACTTGTAGAATTACATGGACCTGGTGTAGTCAATATGACGTCACTCGTCCCCAAAGGGTGAATTTTAGCAGGGATACCGGCAGAAGGAACTAGCGGGATAAGCAGTAAATCTTTGTATGTGAGCAGCATCGAAACACGTTGTCGCCGTGGAATCAGTTAGGAGTTCCGTATTGCGGAGATCGTTCCCAACGGAAAACCGCACGTTTATTATTTGAACAGTGGTCGAACGATCGTGTCATCGTTGGAAAACGGTTCTTCTCGGTTCCCAGGGCGAGCGACGCCGCCGTTAAACATCGATCCTCTCGGTCCGCGGTTTCGCCAGCATTCAGACAGGGCTCACGGACGCCTTCCATCTTTACGACAATGCCATTTCGTACGGATCGAAGAGGAGCGTTGCGTCTTCAAGTCTGACGCGTACACATGCACTCGGGGGAACCGTGAAAAAGGCCCCGGAGTACCGCAGACGAAGCGTGAAGAACGAACGAACGCAAGCGCCTCTTTCGCCGATTCGGTCCCGGCGTCGCCTTCGGGCGAACCGCGGATATAAATCACGATCTCCACTGACGCGGCTGATTTGCCGGCTGCCGTGGGCAAGCATATATGAGTCCCTCTCAGACTGTTTAAACTTACCCGCAAGGTTGTTGCGTACCCGCCAAACCTCCGAGACAAAAGAGGAGAAAAGAGACGACGCGAACATACGGTAATAAAAACAACCGAAATCGCCCTCCACTCTGTGGGAGCATCGAGATCGGTAGATGACCATTAGAGGTGTGCGAGGTTTGCGAATCTTGGGTCCGGGACGGGTCCAGAATTTTTGCGGGATCGCCACGGATTTCTCGAAAATTTTGGGATTCTCGGATATATCGGGACTCCCGAGAATTTTCGGGATTGCTCAGAAATTTCGGGATTACCGAGCATATGTTGGGATTCTCAAAAATTTTGGGATTCCCGAGAATTGTGGGATTCTCGAAAATTGTCGGGTTCCCGGGAATTTTGGGATTCTCGAATATATCAGGACTTCGAGAATCTTCTAGATTTCTCAGAATTTTCGGGATTACCCAGCATATGTTGGGGATCTCGAAATTTTTGGGAACCTTGAAAATTTTGGGATTCGCGAGAATTGTGGGATTCTCAAAAATTTTGGGATTCCCGAGAATTGTGGGATTCTCGAAAATTGTGGGGTTCCCGGAAATTTTGGGATTCTAGAATATATCATGAATTCGAGAATTTTCGAGATTGCTCAGAATTTTCGGGATTACCGAGCATATGTTGGGATTCTCAAAAATTTTGGGATTCCCGAGAATTGTGGGATTCTCGAAAATTGTCGGGTTCCCGGGAATTTTGGGATTCTCGAATATATCAGGAATTCGAGAATCTTCTAGATTTCTCAGAATTTTCGGGATTACCCAGCATATGTTGGGGATCTCGAAATTTTTGGGAACCTTGAAAATTTTGGGATTCGCGAGAATTGTGGGATTCTCAAAAATTTTGGGATTCCCGAGAATTGTGGGATTCTCGAAAATTGTGGGGTTCCCGGAAATTTTGGGATTCTAGAATATATCATGAATTCGAGAATTTTCGAGATTGCTCAGAATTTTCGGGATTACCGAGCATATGTTGGGATTCTCAAAAATTTTGGGATTCCCGAGAATTGTGGGATTCTCGAAAATTGTCGGGTTCCCGGGAATTTTGGGATTCTCGAATATATCAGGAATTCGAGAATCTTCTAGATTTCTCAGAATTTTCGGGATTACCCAGCATATGTTGGGGATCTCGAAATTTTTGGGAACCTTGAAAATTTTGGGATTCGCGAGAATTGTGGGATTCTCAAAAATTTTGGGATTCCCGAGAATTGTGGGATTCTCGAAAATTGTGGGGTTCCCGGAAATTTTGGGATTCTAGAATATATCATGAATTCGAGAATTTTCGAGATTGCTCAGAATTTTCGGGATTACCGAGCATATGTTGGGATTCTCAAAAATTTTGGGATTCTCGAGAATTGTGGGATTCTCGAAAATTGTCGGGTTCCCGGGAATTTTGGGATTCTCGAATATATCAGGAATTCGAGAATCTTCTAGATTTCTCAGAATTTTCGGGATTACCCAGCATATGTTGGGGATCTCGAAATTTTTGGGAACCTTGAAAATTTTGGGATTCGCGAGAATTGTGGGATTCTCAAAAATTTTGGGATTCCCGAGAATTGTGGGATTCTCGAAAATTGTGGGGTTCCCGGAAATTTTGGGATTCTAGAATATATCATGAATTCGAGAATTTTCGAGATTGCTCAGAATTTTCGGGATTACCGAGCATATGTTAAAGTTCTCTAAAATTTTGGGAACCTCGAAAATTTTAGGGTTCTTAAGAATTTTGGGATTCTCAAAAATTGTGGGGTTCTCGAAAATTTTGGGATTCTCGAGAATTTTCGGGATTACCGAGCATATGTGGTGGATCTCAAAAATTGTGGGGTTCTCAAAATTTTGGGATTCTCGAAAATTGTGGATTCTCAAAAATTTCGGGATTCTCGAATATTTCGGCATTCCCGAAATCGCCCTCTACTCTGTTAGAGTACCGATATCGGTAGATGGTGGCCATTAATCTTTCGTTTTTCGGTATCCCCACTTTTTGCAATGCATTGTTTATATACCAGCACACGACTCTAGGCGACGGAATACCGTTACGCAATATTATTAAAGGTATCTATTCGAGGCTAGCGGTACATCGGTTGATAACGCACCAGTTTTACTACGATGACTTCGCGTGTGTTACGGGTCAATGAGGCACGGTCGTGCTCGATAACATGGTCATTGGCGTTTCCGTTTGCTGATTGGAAAATCGACGTAGTAATGCAAGAGTAAATGACCTCTCTATTGGGTGTTGCGATCGTCCCGTAATCAGTATTTTAATAGTGCTCGTACATTTCGACGGTGTATTCATTACTGGCCTCAAGCCTATCATTTTCCATTGATTAAAGTTACTAAAAGACTAAATACACTTTTCCTTAACACTTGCACTTCATAATCAATGAAAGATAACTTTCTTTTCGCATAAAAATCCGCAGTCTAATTTCTCGATTCAACTGGCTTTCGCGTGTAAAATGAATTTTCCCTTGAAGGGTCCCTTCTGAAAAATACAATTTTCAGAGCCAGCCGGAGACTATCGAAAAGACGGCATCTCGTAAGTCTCGTAAACTGCGTAACTATGCACGAAACATAAAAAATAAGTGCACGTTCAGAGCGACGGAACGAACAGCGGTGCAACAGCTAAATAATTACGCGTGTCGTTTCCGAACGTATTGCCAATGGAGGAGCTTCGCTAAGAAAAAAATATGTACGCCACATTCCTTGTGTAAATGAATGGAAACCGATTCCTGGATACCCGCGAGGGAATCACTTCCGATCCTCTTTCCCGGAACATCTTCGAAGCATTCCTTTATCTCCTTCCCGTTTCTCCGTTCGCTTGAAAATCGATTTTATTCAACGATCAGTGTTTTACCGTTTTCCACGAAACGAGGCAGAACGGCTCGGACTTCTGCATGGCATCACGCTCTCGTTTTAACGTCCCGTTCACGGCCCAGGAATGCCGTTTTTGCTCGCGGTTTTGTATTAAACAATCATACGCCGGGTCTATTCCGCGGTGAACGATGGCGGACTAGCGGGGAAATCGAATCATCGGTGACACTATCTTCTCGTGAGTAATGGCGTCCATTTTTCATTCCCCGTTTACCGGGATCCCGGTGATCGCAAAATGTTTGGTCATCCCGTAAGTTGTGCCATTTGTTATCGTACGTTGTGCGTGTAAACGTCTGCACTTTGTCCGTGTAATATTTTTATAACCTCTTGATCTGTTGCACAACCGCGGTGACTACATTTCTTTGTCTTCAATATGTTCCCGGAAGATTAGAAGAATTTGTACTGATTGTTTTCAACTAACTAAAATTGTCCAAGGTGGAAGGACAATTTTATCCGGTCCTTGTGTGCTGCAAGAAAATTTTTATTTTGCATAAATATCCCTGTAACGCGTCTCTATAATTACAACATTTCTAAAACAAAAATGTTGAGGCCGATCATTTGACCCTCCACTGATAGGTCTGTTGTAAACGCAGTTAAAAACAGTGTTATAAATATTTATGACGTACAACAAGTTTTAAACTCAAGAAAGTATGAAAAATGATTTCTTAACCCTTTGCACTCGGCGCTAGTTTCAATCTAAAACAAAATTTTTCTTCCGTCTTACAATATTTTCATTTTATTCATACGAAACTGATCTGATTTCTACGTATAATATTTAAATGTTTAGTAATCTATTAAATTGAAATTTTGTTATGCAAAAAATATTTTGTAATATTTTTAGTAATTTCTTTGAAATAATGCCACAACAATTGCTAGTGGTGCTTCAGAGTCACCACTCGAGTGCAAAGGGTTAAATTTCAAAGTGGTTTTTCTTACGATTTCGATAGATCGAGAGTGAACCGACAACGTTCGACGTGAAATCTTTAGAAGCTGTAATTAAAACGGAAGCTCTGACGCGAGAAAATGTTTGCGTCATTAAGAGGGAAAGTTCACGCGTCAATAATCGAAAGCACATTTCAGGTATTAGTATCCCACGCTTGAAGCCACCATCGGAAAGCAATAAGACTCGCAGGAAGACCAAATACGAGCCGGCGGCGTGCGAGCAGCAGAATCGTCGCGACGCCGGAACAATAAAGGGGCAGCATGTGTCGCCGGTGGAAATCGTAATGATGTCGTTTCGGTGGAGACGTACGGCGCATTTAAGAAAACAGCATCGACAGGGATTTCCTTCGGTTCGCCGTGCATACTCATTATACCGGTGTCCGAACAGAATCATTGAAATGTTCCCGGTGCTTCGTTCTGCCTCGTACCGGCTGCCATTACGCCGGATGCGGATGCTACGCGTTAGGTTCACGCGTGACACCGTGTTATGCCGAAGGCGTAAGTCCGCATGAATTAGAAATGCTACCTCCGAGAACGAAACAAAAACGATTCGACTGAACCGGGGAGTAGCTTATGCCGCGTTTACCAACTTCTGCGTCTGTTGCGGCACGGTAGCTTAATCCTTAAAAGCCACGGAGTCTCCGCGAGAATAATTAAAGCCGAGGCCGTTCGAGTGCACATTTTATAAACATCATTTTAACACTGGGTCTACGGAGCACTAAAAATGACTATTTGGCATTACTTTATAAAAATAACATGAATGTATCGATCAAAGTTTGTAGCCATTTTTTTAATAATATACACTAGCGGCGGAAAGTATGTTAACACCCTTTCAAGCGGAATAACTTTTTTAAAATTGGTCCGAATGACTTGAATCTTTTCTAGATGTTAGACTAAACAAACATCTTTTTAGATTGCAATTGGTTGGAATGATAAAGAAATGAAAAACTTTTTTATCGTAGCCTATAACGATAATTTAAAAAATGCGTTCTGTTGATTTCGGTAACTTACAAGCATTCTGAAAATTTCATCGAAATCGGTCAACGTTGCAATGAGCTACAAACATTTCAAGATGCGAGTTTAAGGGTTAGAGTCGCAGATTTTCGACCTTGCCAGGGAATATCGCCTTTATGTGATCATCTTGAAACGTTCGTAGCTCATTGCAACATTGACCGATTTTTACGAAATTTTCAGTATGCATATGTTATAGAAATCTACAAAACGCATTTTTTAAATTATCGTTATAGGCTCAGGTGAAAAAGTTGACAAAATCACAATTTTTTCATTTCTTTATCATTTCAACCAATCGTAATCTAAAAAAATTTTTGTTTAGTCATTCTCTAGCAAACTAGTTGGTCTATCATATAAAAAAGATTCTACTCATTTGGACCAATTTTAAAAAAGTTATTCCGCTTGACAAGGTGTTAACGTACTTTCCGCCGCTAGTGTATACCTAGAGAAATCAATTTGTTAAATAATTCCTCACGGACCCACGTTTGCAATCTGAATATTCGTGAATAAAAAATATTAGAATCCGTCATTTTGACGGGGTCCCGTAAATCTAGTATAGAGACCGTCAGGGACCCGGAGACAAACCCCATTCGGAGATTTTATGAATATCTGATTAACAGAATCATTTTTTGTGCTGCCTAAAAGAGAGTACGCATTAGGTCGGTCACGAAATTGTTCTCGATACCATTCTTACAGTGTCAGAAATAATTTGAACAAGAAATATTAAAAAGAAGCATCCACGAGCCAACTTCCGCGAATGATTCAGCTTTCCATGGCTGTCGTGGTTAACTATAGCGTTATAGAATGAATCACTTTTACAACGAGAAGGAGTATTAACCTCGCACAGTGGTGCAGCTTGCCAGCAAAACGTCTTTCTAACGGGATAAAAGCGAAATGTCTTTCAATTTCACAGTAAAGCGATACATTACGCTTTCAAGCATTTTTAGCGGGGATTGTCAGCTCCGTAGGAGTCCGTAGCGAGCACTATCGTTATTGGCAGCCGCGGTGGCTCGAATTCCTCGTGTAAGTCAAGGCTCGCCGGCGAGACCGCAGAGAAGAGGAGTTTCTCGGCGGCGACCTCAGCCGGGCAGTAAAACCGAATGCAATTTGGCCTTTTTGCTTTTTAATTTCGTACTTTCACTTTTCGCCGTACTTTTCCGTCTGGCTGCGGCTAGCGTTGCCATACGAGACAGCCTCTGGCATGCATGCTCGCCCGGTTTCAACGTTTTTCTCTCCTCGTTTCGTTACGAGAAACGCTCGATCCTGTTTACCAATCGAACCGCGGTGTAGCCGGTGAAACCGCGGCCACCGAATCTCATATTTAAATTCGTCTGCGTTCGCGAAGGAACGTTTTGTTCATTGCGCCGAGTAGCACTGTTTAACGATTTAATCGGCCGGCAGATTAACGACGATACAAAAGTAATCGCGCTTTCTACTCTCCGCGGTCGATAAGAGAAGCGTATCGACTACGTCGGGAATATAATTTCATTGCAACGGTGTTGCCCCGCGCTTTACCGGTTTCAATCAGATTAATGGCTGGCAATTATGTGTGTGTGTGTGTGTGTGTGTGTGTGGCTCTACATTGAAACCGTCGAAGATAGATGTGTATCTTCTTCGCGAATATCCTGGGATTTTAATAACGAAGGTGAACCGGTCAATTAATAAAGAGATTGTCCCGGTAATAGATTACGCTCGAGCCTATGCAAGCAAACTCAATCTCTTAATGGACACGTGTCTGAAATCTTCCGAGCAGATAATTAAAATTATAAACTGAGTTGCCGAGACTTGTTCGCGGCGCGTCCATTTCGCACGCGAATTTAAGCGGGATCATAATAATTCATCTCCGCGCGAAGAATGCTGCTTCAGTCTCGCCGGCGAGCTTGTGGGAAAATATTCACGGCGATCCGAACAGGACGACGTTTTTGTCAACGACGGTACCATAATACGTTGATTAACAGCTCGAGTGACAGCCCTACAAAATTCCACAAAATAAAAGTTCACAGGAGCTAAAATTGTGATGCTGAAAGTACACTCTCGAGCTTCTTGCATTTTGACGATCCCAGCCAAATTCGCAACACGATAACCACAAAATTTATTTATAAATCGGTACTTTTCAGGTCTCTGGAGCATTATTTAAGAAATAAAACATTCATTTCTGTAGAAGGTGGAAGGAGGCATCTTGAGTCATATTTTGCTTCACGAACCCTGGATTTCTATAAGAGGGGGATTGAAAATTTGCAGGAAAGATGGCAAACTGTCCTTGATAATAATGGAGATTATACAATAAATTTAGAAATAAGAAACTTGAATTCACTACAAAGTGCTCTCTCTCTCTCTCTCTCTCTCTCTCTCTCTCTCTCTCTCTCTCTCTCTCTCTCTCTCTCTCTGTGTGTGTGTATTTGAGCCGTTCACTGCACAAATCGATTAACTCCACTTTTTGAACAATCTTAAATTTAAATGTCAAAGCACTTGGTATAATCATAACCTTTTATATTTATAATAACTTTCCTGAATAATAAAGATTAACACCATTACACGACAAAATTTTTTTGGCCATTGAATAATAAATAATTTATTTCACAGGCCACTTTGATTAACTCCGTACTCTGATGTAAATCTATTGCAATAATGCAACTCAAATGCACTAGCAAGCGCTGAATGATAACGGTACATTTTTTAGTGCCGTCTTATCAGAATTAAAGTAAAATAAATTAGTCAGTGACAATCTAATTGCCGCAGGATCAAGTACTTGTGAAGTCAAATTAATTATTATTAAGAATAAAGTTTAATTGGGTATGTTTTAACTTCTACTGTATACTTTTCAACGTCATTCCCAGATCGTATTTGTGATTAAATTATTGTAAACAATTATTTCAATTTGTCGGTGGTTTTAAAGAAATAAATATTATACCGTTATAATCAAGATGAGTGAGACTAATAACAATGTGGATGTGGAAAACAGTGAATCATCTGATGGTTCTTCAATACGATTTATCAACAGACAGTCTGGCTCAAGAAAACGTTTATGGTTTTCTTCGGATTCTTCTGATTGAAATAGTAAAAATATTGCAACAAACACATTGATTGGGCGGAAAAAAAGTTGTAATCCTGATAATTGGGCCCGAAATTTACAAAAGCATAAAAAAACAAAAAGTTTGGCATACAGGAATAGAGGAGTTTAGGTTAGTTTAGTTAATTTAGTTTAGGACTTTTATCGGCTAGGCATTTGGGATGTATGAGCTGTTCATTGCACAAATCGATTAACTCCACCAGTCACATAAAAATGTTAACATTACTGACGACTATTTTTTGGCTATTCTTTCTTATTAATTTTACATACCATTAGATAAAAGCTACGTCTGTATTTATGCATTCTACAATATTTATTTGAGTTTATATTATAAAGGGAATTTTAAAAAACAATGTACATTATTTCATTGCATTTCTCAACTTTTTCTTTCATGGAGTTAATCGATTTGTGCAATGAACGACCCATTTAGTGATATGCGATTTTGCGAGTTGAAGGAGATGTTATGTAATGGGATTGTAACCCTGAGGGGAACAATAAATGAATACAATGAATTTACTACAAAGTTTGTCTTAGATATCAATATGATGAATTACTTATGGATTCCCCTAACATGTAGCAAATTTTGGAAAATTCCTACGACGTACAGATGTCGTTTTTGAAATGGTCACATGAGATTGTACATCGTCTGAACCGTCTCGAGTTGCTATCGTGTTACCCGAGTCGCGTTACCGGTATGAAAAATTTTCATCTCGAACAGCGTCGAAATTATAGATGGCGGGCGTTTTCCTCGGCGTCTGAAAAATCGCGATAGTTTCGCGGAGATAAGTAATATCGCCGTGTGATCTCCCATGGGGGACCGTGTAATATCCATCTGTCGGTACGCCATGGCATTATTGCAACTTATCGACTTATCGATTTCGACGCAGGTGGCGAGGGTAATGGGCACCACGCGCGTTCCGTATAATCGTAATAATTTCGCACAATTCACTTTCGCCATTCAATAACGCGCACGGAGGAACGCGCACCGCCCAGCGCTGCACCGGGAACGCACGCCCACGGTTATTAAGGGCAGGGTGCAAGGATCGTACCTACGTTTCTATCGGTTTATAATTTATGCGACGGCCGAGATGCAAACTCGTTATGAAAATCATCCACCCCTCCCCCCCCCCCCCGGTTTGTTTGTTTAACGCCCGGTCGGCCACTTTTCTGCGGTGCGAGAAGACATTGTTACGAAAAATACCGCCGCTCGAAAGGTTAAGCAGATGCGAGCCGCTTGCAAAAGCTCGCGAAGTATAATTGTATACTGATTCCCGGGGACCAGCGTGCATTCTTGCATAATAAATTGAAAAAGAAGTTTCTCTGCATAAACTCACTGGTATTAAAATTTCGCAGAAATCAAATTAAATATCGAATTCCATGCTTTAATCTGTAATTAAATTTACGTACGCTGAAAGTGTCCAGGTACTCTCGTGCGCCCGAGCGTCTCCCGAAACTTTTCAATATTTTTGAGAATAGCGTGACGTTTTATGGACGTTTTGTCGCTATCCGGACAAAGAGGTGCTACCTAGCATCGGCGGGACAAACGTACATTGATTGTAGTTCCCGTCCTTTTTCCACGGCGCGGCTCTTCGCGCGGAGAATTTATAGCGAAGGTCTGGAAAAATACTAAACGCGTGGAACAGCACATGGCGCGGCAGAGTAATTGAAAAATACGGGGAAGTCACGTCTCCGTAGAACAATGCCGCTGTGTCACACTCGCGGGGACTGCGATATATGTACTATAGGTATTTACATTGCCATCGGCCTTTCCGACGAGGCGGGTTTCGCGAAACAGCTTGTAGTAATTGTTTACGTGCTTTAGACCTTCTTTCTTGCGAGTCGGCTCGCTGGCCACTTTTACGAAGATTGAAGTTACTGGCACTCTAACGGGGCGCTAGGCAAGAAAACACCGAACTCGCTGCTCGAAAGGTATTCGACTTCCTGTTACCACGCTGAACGGTACGGTCGTTCAATTTTCGAAATGTACGAACACGATCGGTTCTTCCAAATTCGCGGGAACTCGTTACGTACCACCATTACGGGAAATAAGCCCGGCGCCAGAACGAAGAAATTGAACGATTCAAGTGTCACGTTACCTCAAGTTGCGTGGTTTGCTAATCACGTGGTTCTGCAAGATCGTAAAATACCAAAAAGGCGCGTGTATTGAAGAAAATAATTTTTCTTCTATTTTTACAAGGAACATTTTACCTCGTTTTGCACCTCGTTTCAATATTTTTTCTTCTCGTTTACTCCACCTGATTTTTTTCATTTACCCTACATCTCATTTTGACTTTCGCTGTACTTCGTACCCCCAGACCGCAGCTCATTTTGTCCGTCATTTCGTTCACACCACGTTTTCGTATTTTCATGAACTACTTTATGAAACTCGGTATTAGAATTTAACTCCCACCTTATTAAATACTCATCTCGGTATTGTGTATTCCGGCCTAACGTTGCTCGACGCAGAGAAAACTGTGTTACGTCATCGATGACGCACAGAGATCGTGGGAGTTAATGTGTGTGACTGAGTCTACGCCAGACGAGTGGCAATACGATCGAGACAATGCTTGATATATACGGACGATCATGGTCTCGGTACAATTGATATTGGGAACGTCGCAAACAGCTGAACGCTGGATCCACAAGGTCGGGTTTTTAATACCATTGCCGAATAGGATGTCCGATAGTTGATTGATGTCATGGAGAATGTGAAAAAAGAACAACGCAAAACTATAGCTAGAGTTCAAGTTACAAGAGTCAGAACAGTGTAGACGCGAAAAGAAATAAATTAAGGAAGCATGAAGGGCTGTGTGAATAAACCAGAGCGCAAACGGACGAGTGACCTACTAAAATTCAATTCAAACGGTTATGGTTCTGCTCTACAAATCCGGTGACACCTTGACCACAGTAACATTCGTCATACGCGCGCAGAGCCGCGATACTCGAGTGTAAGGACTCGATAGGCTCGGTGAAATTTGACCTCAGGTACAAGGGAACATGATACGTTGACATACACTCTCGCTGGGCATAGCGATGATGACCACAAACGCGCAAGAAGCTGATACTTCGACTTATGGACTCGTTGAACTTAACAGAGTTCATTTTAAGGAGATAAGGACACGATCCGCGATTAAAAAGCATGTGAAATTAATCTTAGACACGCAAAGAGACAAGTTAGGGCGTCCTCGAACCCCGAGACCTAAACCAGAAGATTTCTAGGTGCCATAATCCTGAGCCGGTGGACCCTCACACTCCAGGGAACCTAATCTGGAGTCTCGCCAAGGCAGAAATCCAAGTCAAGTTCAGAGATCTGCAGCCTTGGGCCTTATTAGATGGATCAGTGCCGAGATTAGCAATGATGATGATCGACTGACAATCTAGATATTGAGATCAGAGTACGGAGACTTGTCTCCTTGGGATTTAGGGGTTTATCCGCTTTGGGTCTTTCGATTTTCAGGTTCCCCGACTTGGGGATGTCTGGATTTATTTAACTTGGGTCTCGAGAATCTCGAGCTTGGGATTTAAAATTATTGTAATGAATAAGCTGACTAATAATTTTCTAACAATGATCAGCATATTGCCATCATACGTATTGTCTTCACATGTCCTTGCTTCGACATCTATTTATAGCGTGCTTACACAGTCGACTTGCACGGGAATTCTTGTTTAACAGACACGTCCTGTTGCTATATAAGTGGTCGTTAATTTCACTACCAGGCCTAATGCGACTTTTCATTAATATATCGTGGCCCCACTCGTCCGGGGCCGTTTTTACAAGATGCTCCGATTACACAGGACCCATAGATTGTCCTACGCTCGCGACGTCAGTTGTACCAGCTCAATCATGCACGCATGTCGTGCTCCTACGTGTCCATTGTGAGCTGTCTAAGTATCCAACATTTATCACACGAGCCCCACAGGCGGCAAGACCATGTTGCACGGCACACGAACTAGGAGAAGAAAGATCCTCGGAGGCGTGCGGTTTAGCGATCAGAATTGTCACCTAACTGACAGCGGGCGCAATCTTAATCCCCGATCCGGCTTTCACTTCTGATATAAAAATTTGTAGTATTAATAACACAGAGGTGTCGGCAGTTTCGAAGAGGCGTGATCTCAGGCACCGTGTGAAATATTTTCCGCTCGTTCCTGCCATTGCAATTGAATTTCTTCATCCGAGACTTCGATGTGCATAACTCTCTACAACGTTCTGTCTTTTATGCTAAACGTTTGCACCGGTATCACTTTTCATTTTCCAATTTCATTCTTTCATAAAGAATAAAGAAGTTCTAATTCATAATTAAGATGTGTCCACACTGAAGGAACATTTGTTATTCACTCGTTTTTACACTGTTCTTTATTCGGTAGAGGCAGTGACATTCTCAGTGTGGACAGAGCTTTAGCACGTTGACTGCCATGTCACCCATGTGTGGGTGACGGAATTATTGGTCCAGGTTTTAAAATGAATTTTTAATATAGGGTGCGGCCGAATAACTTGTACAAGCAGGCAGGGGGTGATTCTACATGTAAATACAAACCGAAACAAAGGAATAACATTTTTTTCATTTGACGCCTCGTTTTCGAGAAAATTGAATTTAAAGATTCGTCGGGTTCGTGTGCTTTACTATATGTAGAAAGTAGAATTGGCTAGTCATGATCGTACACGTCAGACGATGAATATCGAATGGTATGCGTATTCGCTGCGTTTTCAAACTGGATTTTCTCGAAAACAAAGCCTCGGATGAAAAAATTCTATTCTATATTTTTTTCTTATTTTCTCATAAGGTATCGCCTCGTGCCCGCTTGTACGTGTTATTCGGCAGCACCCTGTACATTCATCGTACCAAATTTAATTAGGATCTGTAAAATGCAAGAAAGTTGGAGGACTACTCAATATCGTACATTTAATTTTTTTCCATTTTTATTTCATTAACCCCTTAACTTGTACGCTCGAGTTAATTCGAGCGCGCTAAACAGGCCAAACTGTGCACACTCGAGATCATTCGAGCGGCGTTGTATTTTATGCTGCTATAATTTCTCACGCTCGAATATGATCGAGAATTGAAAATAACAATGTGAAAGCAAAGAAAAAAAAATCGTTTTATTGATATTTCTCATTTACATGGGATTTTGAGGTATAACACTTATTTATTCCAGAATAAAATACAGCCTTTTTCTATGGAACAAACGCGCAGTATATCAAAAATTGATTTAAAAAAAAAAACTGTGCGTTAAGGGGTTAAATAACTTACTTTGATTTTATGGAATTTTTGAGGTCTCAGCTCGCACTATAGCTTCCGCTTATACGGGTTTACACAGATTTCTTAAACCTATTGGTGTTCTATTAATTCCTCTCGCGTCATACTGTGTGAATTTTTGTTTTTCCAAATGGGATACACAATGGCATTAGATTTCTCGGTGGTGGAGTGAAATATACTAAATTTTCCACACCGTTCAACACTTTGCATGTCGCCGAGTGTCCGCGGCAGCGTTCCCTTCCTCGAATTTCATTCTTTCGGTGTCCGGGCGCGCAAAGCTCTTTCATACGGCGGAACGGCATTGTAAAAGACGTCGTTCGACCGTTGAACAACTCATATTTTAAGTCGCGAACGGCAGGTTCGTGGCGAACTAAAAGAAAACTCGGTTTTGTCGTTCGCTTTGGTTTCCTCGGCTCGCCGAGGTATCCCTCGCGCAGCTTACCGTCTCTGTCCGGCCCTGTTCGGGGCGTTTGTCAATGCGAAGTCCTCGCACGGACACAATACACGCAGCTGAAAGTGCATTCTTTGGCCAGAGGGCTCGAACCGGCTCTCGAATTATCTTGCACGGGGGAAAGGAAGACAGAGAAGCCAAAACCTATGTTATTGACCCTGCCCTCCTCTCCTCCCGCTCTCTTTCGTCTAACTTCTCTCCGGGCGCTCGTTTTCTTCGGCTTTCTTTTCGGTCCTCCCCCCACCCCACCCCCCTTTTCTTTTCTCTTTTGTAACAAACACCGAGCCGGAATTTTCGTTCGGCAAGAGAACCGGTGGGGCCCCTTCGAGAGTCCCTTCGTCTCGGCCGTGTTGCCTGCCGCCAGTTTACGCCGTAATTTGCGATCGGCTCGTTTCGTTGATTTTACGCCACGAAAACCTAACGGCGGACGTATCGCTGAAAAAATGCATGTTTACACGGAAGCCGGGAGAAACGTTTTACGTTGAACGGGGCGCGAGTTAATGCCCGAGCACAACTTCCAGGAACGATGGTCCTCGGAGAAATTTCCGTGGCGAACAATATGGCCGACCGTCAATTTGTTCCCCGCCGTCGAAGAAGCGTTCACCGTGCGCTCGTTCCACAACGAACAGATACTTTCGCTACTTCCTGCCCCGAGGATAATTTACTATTATGCGACCGCGGTCTTTAGGAGCTCGTAAGCTAATTATTAGCGCCGTAGACGCGATTTGAAAGCTACTCGCCTCGTAACTCCGGGGGGGGGGGAAGCGGTTTATGGCAAATTGATCGCGCGTCCTCATGCAAACGAACATTTCTGCATGGAACAGGAGTTACGTGAACATTTGTTTCTACTATTAATTATTCTTGCGTGCTCGAAGCAGTTACTCTTCGGCTCTTCCGATTAGAATGTTGCGACGCTTCGAGAACACGTGACAATGAAAATCAAAAATTGTAGAAATTGCGAGACACAACAGTTAGATGGAAATTTATAGCTTCTCTTAATCAATTTTATGAGGCGATATAATAATATTTTTACACTCTTTTGATATTCGTACTACTTCCTATGTAACATATTCATCTTTGTCACAAATGCGTTGATTCTGCAGTAAGATTCCAACACTACGTTGCTCTCAACAAATATGAGAATAAAGAATTTCTAAACTTTTCTAATTTCACTTTCTCCTATTGCACCTGTTCATTTTCATCACAGAATGAGCGTCCCAATTATAATATTCCATTTCTCCGAAAAAGTATACCAGAATGGGGATTTTTAAGCAAGACAAAAATTTTCTACGTTGTTTCCAAACTACAGGATCCATATATTTTCTTAATAATTTTAGTAGGAACAGTGTCTTTAAATACTTTAAACATTTTCTATTGCACTTGATCTACTCATTTTGTTTCCATGAAGCAATAAATCCGTCGGAAAGACGCGATGCGTCCCAACGAACGAGCGATCCAATTTTGTGGAAAGTTCTCCGATGGTATCTTGCAGCCAGCATTCGGAAAGAAGGATCAATTATGCGAGAGGTGAAACACACACGAGAGGCCGGCGTAAAAGTGCACGGTCCGGACCACTGTTTAACGATTCGACGGCTCATTATCAGACTCGCTTGCGCCGGGAGAGATAATTGTAAATTAGTTTTGCGGTATATCTGATCGAATCGCTCGTCATCTCCGCCCGCGTTTGTGGGAGCAGACCTCTCGAAACCCGAAAGCGTATAAGTGAAAGCTGAATGCACCGGCACCGCGCCGGTAACAGCTCTTAAATTTACGCACGGTGGAAACGGTTCGAAAGAACAGTCGGAACATGTGAAAGTGTACGATTTAAGAAGATCTACCGTGGAACGAAACAGAGGACCCCTTGTATTCCATTATGTTCCAGTCTCAGTGTTGCGTTGTAGTCGGATCTCGTTTCTCCTTCGAATATAATGCACCTAAAATAATGGCTAGACCGTTAATGAAAGCGGGCGGTGCATACGATGCGGCAGCATCCTTTACATAATATTCGATGCATCGGAACTTTCGCGTCTTCCTTTCTGCTCCTCTCACTGAACACATAGTTTACATTGCGTTCGTTATAGGCGGATCTTTATGCACAGGATGCAATTTCTTTTTTCTGTGAAAGAATCTATCATTATTTTTCTAGTTTAGCTCGGTATGATCTCACGCGTCTCTAAATTTGCGAATATATTCTTTCTGATTGTAGGTATCGATGTCTAATCGAGCACTTTCAAATTTAGATTCTTTTTCACGATTTTTGACGCTTTAAATGATTGGTTCTTTATTTGACTCGTATAGAAATTTCCAGTTTAGCTCGTTTGATCTCACGTGTCTCTAAATTTGCGAATATATTCTTTCTTATTGTAGGTATCGATGTCTAATCGAGCACTTTCAAATTTAGATTTTCTTTTCATGGTTTTTAACGCTTTAAACGATTGGTTTTTTATTTGACTCGTATAGAAATTTCTAGTTTAGCTGATCTCACGTGTCTTTTGGTGTGTGAATATATTCTTTCTTATTATAAGTATCGATGTCTAATTGAGCACTTTCAAATTTAGATTCTTTTTCATGATTTTTAACGCTTTAAATGATTGGTCCTTTATTTGACTCGTATAGAAATTTCTAGTTTAGCTCGGTATGATCTCACGTGTCTCTAAATTTGTGAATATATTCTTTCTTATTGTAGGTATCGATGTCTAATTGAGCACTTTCAAATTTATATTCTTTTTCATGATTTTTAACGCTTTAAATGATTTTAGGTTTTTTATTTGACTCGTACAGAAATTATAAGAATGCATCCACGGAAAAAGCACGGTTAAAAATTGTCTCATTCAAGCATTTATCGTAATAAAGATCGCGGGCGATGCAAGAAAATTCTACGTTGGAATTTTTACCAGTTGCGTTTAGTGTTTGGCACGTTCAGTGTTAAAAGAACTAGGTCGTCAGTACTCCAGTTATCTAATTATACGTTGGAATACGTTCGATGACTTGGTTCACGAGCCAGTGCAGGTTTCACAATTTTATATGCAAGATTGTTGCTGGGTTACAGATATTTATGCTTTCATGATGTGTACAGACTTACGAAACACGAGAGAACATTCGTAGAACGAGTAATATTCTATCCAACCACGTAAATGATCGATATAATTTGATCGTACATGATTCGACGCATGTGTAGGCAAATACAACCTAAACACAATTTATGAAATCATTATGAATACCAGGTTTTATTACAGTAGAGAATTTTTCCACCAAAGTTCATTTTCCATCCAGGAAAATCGTTGAACCCAGACAGACGTTTCGATAGAAACACGATCGCAAGTCACATTTCCGAAAAGCCTGTACTCTATAAAAACTCGCACAAATCCGCGTGAAATCTCTAAAATGGGTGTCAAAGGTATCGGTGACAAGCGGAGGATGACGATGAAAAGAATTCCCGGAAAAATGATCGAGCCTAGAGTAACATAATACCGCGTTTACGCGTAGCAGCCTCTATTTATTCGCTCGATAAAACAGGCCCGTCGTATTGGACAGGCCGGTGTGTGTCGTGTGTCTCGATACGTCCTGCGCTGTATTTCATCCGGTTCCCAAAAATGCAGGCCGCTTCGCAGTCGATACTATTCCGGCCTCGTTCCTGCGGTTCGCATACTCGCCGATGGGTGTGTACTATCGGAATGTGTTGAAACATTGCGGCCACGAGGCGGTCGGATTAAATCTTGATACATTGCCGCTATCCACGCGTAAAATTCGCGCGCGAGCGCTGCTACGGGAACGCGCGGCCCGAAACACGTACACACGCGCACAAGCATGTTCGCGTACAAAGAAACACACACACACGCGGGTGTATATACGCGTATATTCGCGTATACAGGGAAACACTTTGTAATTCTCTCCACACCGGCAAACGAAAGTTTGCGCGCGGCGCGGAAAGAACGAAAAAATATCGGTGATTTATCGTCGGGCCGACCGATTGCCGATAATGTACATTCTATCGTAGCGAATTACTAAGTGGCCACTTGTCCTCCACGGTCCCTTGTACATGAATTATTCTATTCCGTGACCAGGCGTGCGTCCAGCCCGGCTAATTGTTGCTTTCCCCGTCGACGAGCAAAGTCACTCGTTAGCGGTCGCATCGCTCGTGATCGCCAACAGAGTTTCTTCCGAGCGGCCGTTCCGATCACACGAATTGCATTTAGTCAAGGTTCGCGACACGGACGCGACCACTTTGCCTTATTTTTTTAGAGAAAGTTCTTCCTTGTCGCGCTCAGTTCTTTATTACTTTACCGCGTACCAGGAAGACCCGAAGTTCTTCCTCAATATCTCCGTGGCAACACTCTATTTCGCAGAGAGTCCAGCACGGGTTTAAAAATGAGTAAAATAGAACGAAGAAGATTTTTTCAGGTGACGCTTCGTTTTCGAGAAAATTGGGTTTGAATGGTCGCGTGACTTGGTATCTCCAAGAAGTAGAATTGGTCGGTCATGCCCAGACGCGTCAGCAGATTTCCAGCTTCGGGAAAACGAAGCTGGGGAAAATAATGTTTTTACTCATCTTTTTTCATAGATCCACCCTGTGCGCAGCTGTACCACTCGTCCTGAGACACTCTGTATATAATAAATTATTCAAAGTTAAACAGTTTCGCACGAACGTGTCGGGAGCTTGACCCTCATACGCTCTTCAGAAATGTATAACAGATTCGATGATAATATCTCACCAATTTTTGCTTTACCGACAAATTATGCTTTATTTATAACGTCACATTTTATATAAGTACATTTCACAGCCAGAAGGGGATTAACGCTGGAACTGCCAAGGTTCCTGATTTCAGTCAATGACTGGTTCCTAATTTTTTCTTTTACAATTACTGAAATTGTGAAAATGTTTTCATCGGAAATTTTTTAATGAACCTCTTCGTTGAAGCACATATTACAATAAAAGCTGTGTGAAATCTGAATGGGCAGAGTCTCGTCACTGTTACAAAGCAATATACGTCAGTCGCATTTATTGCTCGGTAGTTCCAGTGTTAATCATTGCACAGTATAGCGAATGTTCACCGTATGGGGACGTATGGGTATGAGGATTAACAGCCAGCGGTTGCCCACGTGTCACGAGAGCGAAATTCGACGGGGAACGCAACGGAACTCGCCCAACATGGTTATCCAATCGGTGGGCCGTGTTAACTTTCGTTTATATAAGCGCCGGTTCCCGTGATGTCACCGACGACCACTGTGCGCAACGTTCTCGTCTATACCTCTGCATACCTGGACGGGAACGATGATTACGTCAGGTCGTTAACGGCGGATGACTGTCCTACGGCCCCGTTTTTTATACCGCCGAGAGGAAAGTTAGCGTGGCACAGTGATTCGAACAGCACATGCTATGTAACTGCACGAAAATCCGAAATTTTACTTCTTTCGGGTCGATTTTTTCACGGGAAAAACATTTACTTTACCAGGGATCGAAGGATTGATTTAAAACATGAACCGTGGAACTATTTCTAGAAAATGATCTAATAGCTATGGGCAAGTTGAAAGAGAATTGTTTTTTTTTTTTGTTGTACCAAATATTGCGACGCGTATCTGTTCCACTTTTTAAGGTGAAATTTATTGCCGTCGTTTTCTCTAAGACTCGGGTTAATCAGCTTGTCGTGGTCTGCTTTTCGAAATGAGTCCTTGGACGTGTCGATAGCCACAATACCTGTCCGCCCCACTACCATAACTCACGCGTTATGGGTCTGGTTCGATCGGAGTGGGGCGGATAACTATTATAATCATCGAGGCACGTACAAGATATTGTTGTACGACGGAATGCAGTTTTGAAAATCGTTCGTACCGTGCGAAATCGTGGTTCCTGTAATTTAGTATGATCAGCATATCTACATCGCTCTTACGTTGTTTATTAAATAAGCAAAAGTCACTGAAATCTACAAAGAAAAACAAAAAGTGTTTATGCAAGTTCTTACAATGCTATCTGTAGATTATTTAAAAAAAGCGAGAATGTGCAAAAAATGTCTTCGGTGACTAAGAGGTTTTTCTTGGTGAATATGAACTGAAAATCCACTCGAATCCCATTATAATATTTTTTTTCCTGAAGCATGACTTGCTGCGAATAGATCGATCAATTATTATCGACAAAAGGGAAACATGTGGATCGATAAGATCGAGAAACAGTAAGTTTTAATTACCCGTCAGACGACTCTAAAGCACAACTAAATCAGAAGGAGGTATACATGTTCGATGAATTCCAATCAGTTTAGACTCATTTACGAGCAAGCGAAAAGCTGCAACGCTTTACAACACATTACGAACACTTTTTCTTCTGCTTAGGGCACGCTACCGATCTGAGAACTCATGCTCCAATCACGAAGATATCTAAATAGAATTTCTAATTTTTCTTTAATCGATCGACATCCTCGATAGAGGCTACGAATTCCTGTTTTCCCGCAATAATCTACAAGAATCTAAATTTGCATACGTATCGGCAATCTAGTTATCGCCGACAGTAAGTTAGCCGATGTCACGTTATCGTACAGATCATCTTACGCCTTTCGTGTTTCTCCTTTTCCGTTGAAACACGCTTTCGTGAACCGTGAATTGCGAGCCCCGTCTCGTAAAGAATCGAATACTTGTTCACCGTAATAACACATTCTACAGCCCGATATCCCCTAATTGTACAGATCGGAGCATTAATATTATTAATATGAAAATTCCCATGGTCACGGAAAATCGCGTGCATCGATCGGTACGCAACAAAAAACGAGACACGATGATGATACGCTTCGATCGAAAATTAAATCTGCGCTATCGGACTGTGTGTGCAAATTCTCTGATCAAATTCTTCCACATTTTTACCAGCCTCTTTTCACTTCGTAAACTATAAGCCTCCATTTTTAAAGCTCCTGGCATAACAAAATAACTATCTTGTCAAGCTGTTCATAAATTCCGTTCGATCTCCATAAACTATCCTTTAACTAAACAGATTATAATATTAATACACTCGCTACGAACGTCGTGCGTGTATGACAATTACGATTTTCTGTTCGACGTTAAATTAATTAAATCAAAGTAGAACGATGGTGAATCGTAACGGAATAGTATTATATTTGCAGAAACTTTTCAATGTATAATATTTTTTAGAACAATCAGTGGTAGCGAACAGTACTACTATCGTTAATATCAAAGTGTTCGTGGTCACGGAAAATCGCGTGCACCGGTGCATCTTTGATTGGTGTGCAACAAAAAACTAGATGCGATGATGATACGCTTCGAAAATTAAATCCGTACCGTCGCACCTCGCGCAAATTCTCTGATTAAATCCGTGTAATTTTATTCTTTATTTTTATCTATCGGGTCCACAATTTTTTCTTACCGTCTGCAATATTCCTAAATTTTTAGCATCGCACCGTGCGCAAATTCTCTGATAAAATTCATCTAATTTGATCTAGACCGTCCTAGTTTCAAATTGTATTATTACTAAACCTACCACCGCCGGTCAAAATGACCGGTTCCAGATTTTTTATGTTACAATTATCACAAAATCTAAATAAATTCAATCTCGTTATTCCTACAAGACAACATGCATCAGTTACTTTTAAGGCTCGGTAGCCATATGTGGCTGACGGAATTATTTGTGCAGGTTTTAAAATGAATTTTTACGTTGATATATTCGTTGTACTAAACTTAATTATGATCTGTAACATGCAAGAAAGTTGGAGGATTACTCAGTATCCTACATTTAATTTTTTGGAATTTTTATTTCATTAAATAACTTACTTTGATTTTATGGAATTTTTAGGGGTTTCTATTTTGGCGTTCAAAGTGTTAAAGAACGATCTGATTAAATTCTTCTAATTTCCGTCTGGTTTGTCTTTGCGCCTCGGACCTCCAGTTTTGGAGGCGCCGGTATAGTTAAAGAATTACCTGCGTAGCTGTTCATAAATTCCGGTTCAAACTTCATAAATTATCCGGCTGGAATTTCGCCGATCCGAGCACGCGAGTCGGCAGCGCAGCGATCGCACGTCAATGGAGAGGAATAACAGATTTCGTGAGGTATCAAATGTTGCGTGCAGAGGCCGCGCGGCAGAGCGATTGTGAATCATAGTAATTACACCGTGGCTGCCGTGACTCCGTGGATCCTAGACGGAAATTAGAGAACGCCAGGAATGGGTACGGCTGTTGCGTTTCTTGCGACTCCACCGAATTCCGGGACGTTCCCCGGCACCGAACGCGTACTTCTGACTGGCCGTCGCGGTTTCATTGAACTATCCGTTAATTGGGACCAGCTGCGTATTGATTACGCAAAGCCTTCAGCGTTGAACGCGTACTCGTAACAAAGCTATAATTAGCGAATTCCTTTCGAGGTAGTCGCCCGGTCGCTAATACCTAGATCGGGGTTGCATCATGACCATAAAGAAAGATACATTTCGAAGGATTGCGGGAATCTGGGTCGAAAATGCTGTCCTGTAAATAGGCTTCGCGCGAAATGATGCCTCGATGGAAATCGAAATTACTGGCTCGTTTTCTCTTGTGCCAGTTGTGATTGTACTGAGTTTATCAGCAATCGTAACTCCAGAAATATGTATGTTTGCTACGAAATAATGATACCCGATGCCGAAAAACGCAGAAATGTAAAACTAAGTGCAGATGTTCTATTCTAATAATGTTCTATTCTATTCTATTAATGTTCTATTAAAGTGCCCCTAAACCAAATTAGGCCTCCCACAGAAACCCCTTTGTGACAAGTTTCAAGTCGCTACCCCCACCACAAAGGTAGTTATAGGGTGAGCACGGTTTAATGAATTATGCTACATTTCTTACTGTTCGGCTCAACAAAAAATTACGAAAAAATTCGTGAACATTCTACCTATTGGCGCACATAACAGTGAATTATTTCAGAATTTTTGGTTGCGACACCGATTTCTAAAAAACTCCTAAAGCATAAAATAGCCGATTTTATTCGATCTAGTTCCTAATTTTTCTCAGAATTTCGTATAAATTGCGTCGTCGTTTAAAAAGGTTAAAATCAATTTTTGCTCGAGGCATTGAATCGTGGGAGGGGAGAGGGCCTGGCGAATTTAACCGAGCAGATTTCAGTGAAATTGAACAGAAATTGCATTTCGATGTGAAAAGAGGCGCGTTTCGGTCGGGCGCAGTATAGGGTCGGTTCTGGTAACGCGAGCCGGTGATATTTTCCCGGGCCGATCGGTAAGTCAATGCCCAAGTAAACTTGGGACCGGTCTGGGCGGTAGCTATCGGCCCACGCTAACTTTCAATTTCATGCGGCCGGACCACTTGGTGGCCACGGATAACGTACACACGCGTGTACACGAGGAATGTCCAGCAGAGCGGTGCCCGCGGACGGATACACCAACAATAAAATCGGTCTCGGGCTAGGTTGGAGATGCTGCGACGAGCATAGGCACTCAGCATCGCCGAGACAAAGGTCTGGACGTAGGCGTTCGCAAGGCCACCAGTCCTAAATGCTTCAACGAACTCTCTTTCTCTTTCTCCCTCCCTCTCCCTCTCTCTCCCTCTCTTTCTATCTCACTATTTCTTTCTTTCTCGTCCTCGGCGGGAGGATCGGGGAGACGCGTTGGGTTACAGAAAAGGATTCCTCTGCCGGTGGACGGCTAATCGATTATCAGAACGCGACATGGTAACGTATACCGGTGTCCTTGCGTTTTGACAGATGCTCCTTTTTTCATCTCCGATCTACCCGCGTGCCAATCCCCTATCCCCGACTGCCATCTATCCTATTATCCGCGGGATGCTGCGGCTGACTCTCTTTTTGCCGTCGACCGAGCCTTTTACGAATTCATAATGGTTCCTCGTATCCTTCGTGGGGGCCGACTGTTATTGCCTGACTGGGGATCCGTACGTCGATCTTTGCGATATTATAGAAATTAATGGCTAGACTGTGCGTCTAGGATTCACGCATTCATCAGAAAAATTAGGGGCGGGGACATAAAACAGGGGAGACAGTGGAACAACCTTGCGGACATTTTCATATTTGCGACATTTGCAGATTTGCATAACCACTCGTAGCCCTGTCGTCGGACAACTAATCAACTGTAATATTTGGCAAAGCGGAAGTGTGAAAATGTGTCTGGAACTATGATAAGCGTGTCTGATAAGGGTTAGATAACAGTTATTTAAGCGGGGTGCAACGTTACCACGAGGAAAATGTTAGAACAGAATCGACATAACGTATGAAATATTATTGAATAATTCGTCGTTCCTCCGGTTTTCCGTTCGAGGGTTGCGCGAAAAACAATGAAAAGTTTGAAAATGTTACATTATATTCAACCCGTTAGACCCACCGAAAGAGGAGGTAAGCGTCCAATTTATTACAGTTTGGTGTAATCGAAGTAGACAATTTTCATTTTGCATAAAAATCCATAGTCACTTTTTAAATAAAATACTTGATTATACGGAATATTCTTGTTTTATACCTATTTTTGTCACACCACGACTAAAACTTAGGTCCGTCTGAAGAATATTAACATATGTAACTTCAAAATGACACAGGGGACTGAGTTGGAGAAAAGATTAGGCGATACAGGGCGTAGTGCGAATCGATAAAACACAATCGATCCTCTAGAATCGTTTGAGTAGCTACAACATCGCTGTGCCGACACGCAGAGCAGTTAAAACCGGAGCTAAAATCCGCAAGCAACCGCATTCGACAAGCGGATCTCGATTGAAATTTCGGTTCGTTCCACGGATAAATAAATCGAAACCGGCCGGAAAGAGGAACGAATCCCGAACGCGCGGTTCTAAGGGCAAGAAGCAATTATCCGGGGCACAATTAAACCAGCCGCGCCGGTGGCAATTAGCCGTGCGCGTTAATATTAATTGCGAGAGTGATCCATTTTTAATCCCCCCCGTCCTGTTCCCATGATTCGAGCACCGATACGTCGTGAAACGCGTATCGTTCGAACGATCGCAGTGAAACTGTATACAAGGTAGTTACACTTTCGTGTAAGGATATCCATCTGACACTGAAATCGAATATTAAACTCTCCAGACACACGTGATTGATCCTCCGCGCGCGTTTTCGGATAGGATTTCGTCCGCGCATGCAGCTGTAACGTGCGGTTATGTACCCGACTATTAATTGAAACGTAGAGAGCGAACCCCCGCCCCCCGGGAACCACTTCGTTAACTCGGCAAATATTGATTTTAACAGGAATTCGTTTCGACGAATGGGCCGGCGCGGCGGTGATTGCGTTCCAGACTCGCTTTCGACATGCCGAATGAAAAAGAAATTCGCTCGGCGTAAACGCGATTTGAACAGGTGTGGGGCTCGCCTAATTAAGAACGGTCACGGTGAATCAACGCGTCGTCGTAGAATTTTTGAGAAAATCACGATCTTAAGTCCATCAGTCACCGAGACAGGGCAAAGGATGTTTGGAAATTTAATTCGCACAATACCGACACCGGACCTGTCAGAACGATGGATTTCTGTTTCTTCATTCTGCAATTACTGAAATTCTAAACATGTTTTCGTGGACACTGTATTTGTGAAGGTTTAAGGAAATTTTAAATAGTATCTTTTCGAAAATATGTGCAATGTCTCGATTAATGTCGTCCTGCTATCTTTCAAAGGCAATGCTAACTTGTCTCTATTAGCGCTGAGTTGTTCCACTGGTAGCACAATCGAGTTTGCATCGATTTTTAAATTTCTGCATGTGAAAAATTTCACCTTTACAATAATGTGATTATGCATAAAGTACAGTCCCAATAGAACTGCACCGTGTCTAGACCGTTTTAAAATGGAAAACATAAACCTTTTATTTTTCTTTAAATGGACAATTATTCTTGGAAGAACAAATTTGAGTTTGAAACAGCCTGGTACTACTATTAGTCTGTATTATTACAAGACTGCGGACTTTTATACAAAATAAAAGTAGACATTTATTTCTTTTCTTAACAATGTTAGTGGTATGAAATGAATGCGACAGTGCTTTTAAATTCTTTACATGTTTTTACTATTTTGCATTCGATCTAGCTATTTTTGTCATAAATCCATAAAATCCGCTGTCTGATTATTCCATTAGTACTGTTTCATTTGATCACGCAGACAGCGTTGAAAATAAAATGTTTCATTGAACGGAACCTTGAGAACGAAATATTAAATAAAATTCTAGGCAATGTCAATTAAGAGTTTTCCTGGCATACCAGGTGCTTCAATTGTTTTGCCGGACCACGCGCATTGATCGAATTCCGGAGATGGATAATTATTTTCACGGCTGTCTGATAATGTGAGGCACAATTACCGGACAACTGAGGGGATTCGGAGAATTCAATCGCGTTTTTGTTCCGTCACAGGTCACCGGCCAATTAGTGGACAGCGAGTTCCAGCCAACGGTCACGGCGACATGTAAGGCCGGCCACATGACGATACGGGTGAATCTGAATCAGAGTTTCGTGGGTGCTGTTCATCCTCGAGATATTCGGACGGCACAGTGTATGGCGCTTGGGAACGGCTCGAATCATGCTACCCTCGCTATCAATCTTCTAGCTCCCAAAGGATCTCCGGAGTACTGCGGCGTCTTGATAAATAATGTAAGTGCGCCGTCCGTGAAAATTTAATTCCAATCAAAACTGCGAACGTTCGTTCATCTCTTTCGAATCCGGGGCTGCTCGCAGTCCGACGAGCTCTGCGCTTTGCAGCGTCGATTCGCATTGTCGACCCGTAATTTAAAATCATTGTTTCTCTTTTGGAACTTCGGAAATCGGAGATTGAGGAAAGATAAGAAGACTAATGAAAAGCGATTTTTGGGAATTCATTTCTCAAACGCCGTGAGACTTTATGCAAAATATATTTGTACCTCAGAATTTTTCATTTTGGAAATACCCGCGTTCGAAGTGCAAAATCAGTTCAGACACTCGGTTCCCGTTTCGCATAGTCAGATGATTAATTAAATTGAAAAGGCAGGAAGCGTCTGCTCGGTTTGCGATTAAGAAGCGCGACGAGAGACACTAGGATACCGCAAGTCCCCGGAAGCTCGGTAACAAAGCGTTTAATTCGGTGCCACTTGCGAAATAAAAATCCTCGCGGGTTTGTCCGGTTTCTGCGACCACTGGTTTTAATCGCATCGGTAACAGATTCCCCTTAATCTCGTTGTAATTCTTGCAGGACAACGAGGAGCGTTCCATCTCCATCGCGGTGCGGGTACATAAGACCCTGGAGCTGGCGGACGATAAATTTTACGTAATTACGTGCGGAAAGGCCGGATTCAAAAACGCGAAGTACGCATAACCTTTATTAATATTAGCTCGTATCTCTTGGGGATCGGGACGGCTACCAGGGGTTGTACATAATTTTCGCGCGTTACGATCATTTTCCCCGTTTGCAGGAACGAGACTTCGTTAGTGTCGCTGCGGCTTTTGGACGGGGGGCACAAAGTGCAGGAAGCTGTTTATGGTCACAACTATACTATGCGTGCGGAGATCTCGCGACCAGATGGTTCGTAAACAGCATCTCTCACTCTTCCATTTCACCCTTGCATTTAATTGGAATTAACGAGCCCGTGCGATACGCGCGCGCCCCAGCCGCTCGTGTGCGCAACGCATGCCGTTTGATGCACTTTCATCAATCCTTTTCTTTACAGGTATGTACGGAATCAAGGTGAAGTCCTGCTTCGCGTTCAATAAGCGGAACAACACCGTCCAGCTGATCGACGACAAGGGGTACGTTGCATCTCAGTCACGGAAGCGCAGTGTAATCTCTACCGGAATCAATTAATAACTTTCCGCTCAAATGAGTGTTTCATGTTCTCTCTTCAGTTTTGTTCTGTATTTTTGCTAAATTTTCTCACAGGAATATCAAATTATCTTCAGGCTGGGAACCTTCCTATTTATTTGTCATTTCACATTTTTATTGGAATTGTGCTGAATTGAGGATATTTATTTTATTTTTCTTTTTTCAATGAACTCTCCGACGTCGGTAGTCACACAATGCTTCCAAATAAGATACAGACATTAACACTAGGTTTACTTAAAAGTGAGTATTTTACATTACTTTATGAAAATAAGAAGAATGTGTCCAGCACATTTCTTAAATAATATATACCTAAGGAAATAAGTTTGTTGAGTAATTCCACGTAGATGGATCTTCACGATCTCAATAATCGTAAATGAAAAATATCAGAACCCGTCATTTTGACGGGTCCCGTAAACCTAGTGTTAATGAGACACACTTTTGCTTTACCACTTTCTTCCCCGAAACGAAGATAGTGGAAATAAAATTTAACCAGATGTTTGGTTCTTTAAATTCTTGTTTCAAAGTAGAAATTTCGAATGAATCAAAGATTTTTAACTAAAGACTGAAGAGAATCTAGCCTGCTGCGCGTTCCTGTAAATTCCCGTGTAAAAATTTCAATTGACATGCAGCCTCCGCAATCGATTTATTAGGAGCTAATCAAAGCCACGAATTGGCCAGACAATATGAATTGGAAAAATGTTCTACGGACGGCACGAAGGGCCTTGTCGTCCCTCGATGAATAACGAGATTCCGCGGGGTTCTAATGACGGCAATTTCGCGTGAATCGAGACGGAATGATGGTAATCACGGTTACGCAACGTTTTCTGTTCCATCGGACAAAGGTGTCCCGTGAAGGCTCGGGTCATGACGAAATTCATATACGATCGGAACACCGGCCTGGCGGATGCGACATTGTTCTCGATGTTCCGGTTTCCTGACAGCCCGCAAGTGCATTTCCAATGCGACATCGCTGTGTGCCGAGGTAAACAGATCCGTTGACTGATTTCCCGATTACGGGCCGATGCGTGCCGAATCTGGGTTACAGTGTGCCGTTCAACTCGAGCCCCGTGGATTAACATATTCCCTCGGAAGTACCCTACGCTATCAGATGCGCATACGCGCGCGCTACCAACGCGGCTGTCCCTCGTCATTACGGTTTTCCTTCTCTTTTTACCGCGCTTTTCGCGTTTCCCCGGCTCGCTGTCCCGTTTCGCCGTGGTCCCAAATCAGGATTTAGGTGTTCTTCACTTTCTGCAGTACAAGTTCAAAATTATTTGGGAGAAATGCAGAAATGCACATTCTGAAACTTTTTAAGAAAATTAGAACGTGTCACAATAAAAATAAATTTCCGAACTTGGTCAAAGATTAGAGTCATTCGTTCGTGACTGACACGGCAGTCGACACGTTAAAGTGCAATATAAGATCGGATGTTAGATTTGGAACACGAAAGAAAAAACACAAAACTGTAAGAATATTAAAAGAAGAATTTAAGAACCCAGTTATTATATCCGTATGGTCCATTCATTGGTTCCCCGTGTTCCGTTGTTAAATGCAAACTGATTGTATATTTTGTATACGGACAAGCATGAACTATATATTGACCCATTACTTACCGGAAGCATATTACAGTACAGTTTTGATCTAACCCTCGGGACCGTGCTGTGGCGTAGATCGTGTGGGGCTACCATTTTCTTGTGACCGCGTCGCCACTACATACCGTCGACCACTAAATGCAGTTCAAACTATATCGTGTTTAGGGTCATTTTAATCAGAAAAATGCCACAAGTAAGTTGGCGAAAGTCCGCTGGAAAAATAATGAAAACTAAAGAAGTTGTGTTATTGGATTAGTAGTGGTTCGCACCGATATACCCGACCGGTTCACACCGATATACTACTCGGCGATCGAGGCAGCTGGCAGTGGAGGGGATATGCGAACTGAGATCATGTAGCTCCGTTCGGCTTAGAACAAGACTTTACTGTAGTATGCTTCTCAACGACTGTGCCATACCAGAAAAGAACGTGAAAGTATTCTTTTAGAGATTGACCCTACATTCTTGAAGTTGGTTTGGTTTACGACGAAAACTGTGGTGTTGAATAATATTTTACGAAATACGTCATCGCGAGCATAATCTATTAAACGGTCGCCGGTAAGTAATGCGTGAAGGATGATGCGTGTCTGTTTTACTGAAATTAATTTCGTCGGATACGGTTCTCTGTGCAAATGTATCGCGCGAGCTTCTAAACCAATCATCGCCGGACCGGTGTGCGTCTGTCGTGCGCGGAACGGTAAATTGCATCTCCGAGATAACAGATGAAACGTAAAACGTTAATCTTCTTTCCTCCAGGAAGCTGCGGTATCCCTATTTGCGAAGGCGATAACGAGGAAGAAATAAAGGGAGCGTCTTTAATTAATGGGCAAAGCGTGAGCGGCGAGGAAGGAGTGCTTCTTGCGGGCACGAGCGTGTTCGTTCTTGACCCTGGTCAAATGCCATGTAAATATTCCAACGAGTACTTTTCATAGTCCGTACGTGTACACACATTCGCCATACACGTGCGCATACACATGCGCATACACACGGTCGCGTACATATTGATACTAGTTAACCCACATGTATTCCATCGATACCGTGACTAAAATTATCCACGAACTTTTGCCCGGGACGATTAATTAATTAAGCCCCGCTCCCGATGAACCTTTGTCTGGAAATAAACTCTTAATGGGTTTCAATGTCGATATATCTTGTTTAATAGCTGTACAAACTCTGTACGAAGACGGCAGCGTCCACCCATTATGGCTGCTATGGCTGGCCGTAGCTCTTGGCATTCTGTTCCTCATCATGCTCATTATCAACATATTCCTCTGCTCCGCGATGACCTGCAGTTGCACCAGGACCGACATCATCGAGAAAGAACCATCGATCATCGAAGATTACGATCCCTATCGCAGCTGGCATGGTTCCCAATATGGCTCGAGGTTTGATTCTGACTCTTTTTTTTTTTCTTTCTTTTTAACTATACCCCCGTCTACCTTAGATGTATTTATATGGTGGGAACAGGTGACGGATTCATTATAACTTTTTTTTCCCGAGCGCGCAGCAATCGCACTTCAGAAATATCCTCGGATTCTGAGAACATGCGCTTGCCTTTTTCGGTCGGAGCAATTTAATCCTTGCGCACCGCTTTAGGCGATCGTTGCAGTAACAGATTGAATTCGGGTGAAATTTATAAAACATCAAGTCAATGCGTTAATTAGTTGAGCAGAAATTTTAGGCCTGGCTTAGCTACGTCTCTCGAGGAAGAACAAGATTTGCAAGTATTATGAATGGAGTTCATTGACCATACGATATAAATTAGCTTCGCTTTATGACCGAAAACGAAGCTTCGCTTCTGGGTCTAACTAACCTGTACGACTCGCAAGGACTATATAATTGCGAACCGTGACAAATAAGATCCGCATTAAATCCTGATTTAATTTCCTTAATGATGGAATGACTCGGGCGAGAGTCGACCAAGTAGATAGCAAGCGTTGCTATAATTTCCTGATGTTTCCAGGTATTCTCTAAACGGGAAGCAAGGATACGCTTCCGGAGGATCGACGATGAACTCGACGAGGTCGATATCGACGAACAGCGACCATTACGCCATAGTTCACTCGCGGCCAGGAAGCAGATACTCGGGGCCGGGTCAGAAGCATCATCATCATCACAGAGGGCCGCCGTCGAACATCGGTTCCCATTATTCTGGAAAATAATCTACTAGTAGCCGCCCCTAACGAAAACCTTAGAGCGAACGATCACCGTCGATTAAACTGTTAAACGATCTAAAATAGTAATTCTCCGTTTTAACGCAGCGACCGCTTCTAACGAACACTCGAGACTCGATGGAATCGGTGCTCGAGGTCGTTTTCTACTATCAATCGGTAACGACCCAATGAACGATAAGCCGATCTCCGTTTCGATGTACAGCGACATCGTAACGGGAGACCATCGTTTCAAACATTTGTTAAACCCTTAAGGATTGATCCTCGTAACTCCGTGTGTCCTTAATAGTTACTACTAATATATTACGTACACAAAAAAAGGTTAAACAATTCTTGCCTTGAAGAGTATTTTTGTACTAATTTTCAACTGTCAGTATACAGTTTCTCGATATATGTCAATAGCACGGGTCTTGCCACCGTTGGGAGGAGACATAACCGTGTTATGCTTACACTCCTCGGCGTCCGGGTATACCCCGCGGTAGTGGGGATAATTCCGCGCCGTTTATGATCCAGGCCTCGGCGACATATATAGAGAAATCACTGTAGTTATCTGCACCTTCTTCCGACGAGCGCACATACGAATGTCAAAGATGTCAACATTTGGATTTAATGATCTTTCGGATATTGAGATGTACGGTGATTTCATTCATATTTAGTTTGTCTTCGCTCGGGGGAAGGTTCCTCTGCTAGATCGTGTATGTATCATATGATAGTCATAAATATAGGTACTTAGCATTTACAATGTTGCGCAGTATCGTACTTAATTCAGTCGAATTAGACGAACGCTTTTGTACATAAATTCATTGATCGGGATTCATCCTTCGTGACTGTCGACGCGTGTCGTTGCCTTCTATCATCAAAATTAGTGTAGTGTCTAATGCCGTCCAGTTAGGTGTACTGCCGTCACGATCAAAAAAATTGATGTTTTGTATAAAATCCGCGGAGTGTAGCGGCCGGGAACAAATTGATGACCGACTTTGTTCCGTTCTTGACACGATATTATATATAAATATATATATATATATATATATCTATTCTTTGATAGCTCAATGAAACATTCCATGTTCAACGAGTCACATGCTACAAATACATTAAAAGTTTAAGGAAATTGTCCGAATTTTTACTATGCTCCTTACCCGAAAAACTTGAGATGAATTTCTTCCTGCGTATTTTCAATGTTTTTCCGTTATTTTTATGTGCACGGTTAGTGCGAAATTCATGGTGTAAATTGTCCTGGCAATTAATAGCGCTGAAAAACATGTTACCAGCTTGCTTCTTAACGAGGTTTCGTGATTTAGTCAATTTATAGAAAACGACATAATTGGAGACGCGATTACTGTACAATCAAGTTATAAAGCATTCATAGATTCATATTTAACGGGGTGACCCTGGCTGCATGCAACATTCGTGAATATGTCTCGTCACGTAAGGAGGCACGCATGTTGTACGATTTTATGATACTAAGTAGTCTATCAAGGTCGAGTTATTAATGGTTGCTTCAATGCCAGTGATTAATTAGCACTATTTACAATTCGAGAAAATACTTTTTCCGAGTTCGCTTTACGCTTTCTGAACACAAATACACTTTCTATGATTGAACTTCAATGAATAATTCATACTTTTCGCACAGCTGTCGGTAGTTTATAATTATTAGTAACGAAGAAGTAATTTCAATAATACAGAGGAAGTAATAACTACTTTTCTCCACTTTCAATTTCTGTTTCAACTTCGAATACAAAGTACCTTCAATATTGAGCATCAAATGTATAAATTATTATTGCATTAATAGCATTGATAAAGCTATGTTAGTTTCATGAATTATTATATACAATTACTGAAGATGAAAATAAATGAATAATTTCTTGTATTGCATGCTTGCCATCAGTGGCTGCATTCGATTTCCACGGAAATAATTAATCGAAACGGCGAATATAAATATTTACTGTATGCTGCAGGTACTTAATGTATGCTTTCACTCTTACTCTCGTTAATTACTGGGAACAACCTGCATCTCCGGATAACTGTATTCTTCTGGCATAATTGAATGAGTCCGTGCACCGCTTATTTTGCAACTTCATTTAACAGAGGATTCGTTAACGTTAATGACAAGAGTAGTCTAGTTTCTCGCGTGGCCGTTGTTCTGGGATTTTGAGAAAGTTGGGTGAACGCATCTTTCGATCGCACGATAATCAGAATTAATTAGGATACTGTTCCGGTTACTACAAGTGACTGGTTCTTCTCATAATTACCTTATCGTTCAAAATTAATAAAAATATCGCACCCACGTTTCAAAAACAGACATTTTTCCTATTTTCAGTTTGAACATGCCACACAATAATGAAACAATATAGATAGTAAAATGGGAATGCATATTCTAAGGGATAGGTCTCCGAAGAAAAATGTAGACGAATTTTTTTAAAAACAAATTTATTATTAAATGTACATCTTTATCTGATAACGGAGTATACGCGAATTACTCGCTTAAATACTACCTGTACAAAAACACGAAAACTCATCTATATGTGCACCATAGCTTGCGAAACGCGCCGGCGTTCCGTCGCATAAATAAGTATACAAATGTTCGACACTCTAATTCCAGAAACGCGAAAGAGTCCAGTGGCGAAGGATTCGACAGTAAATTCGCGATAATCTTCAATGAAGGATCCTCGTCGTGACGAACCGTTTTGTGATACATTTGAAAAACGTACGTCTATACATCGATGTCAGAAGCGAGCAAATAAATTAACAGGGAATAGAAAATTTACAACAACGATATTATTCGCGAACGAAGGCTGCGTTCAAAGACACCTGGATAACTCGAATGTCCAGAAGCTGACGATTTATTATTTTTCACTAATGTGAGAAAAAACAGCGCTACTTTCAGTTGAAAAAATCTTCTTCGAGTGAAAAAGCGATCGAATCTGGGAACGTCTGACCAATGACGGTCGCATTCCACTTGGAATCGACGGACGCTTCCACTGAAAGGAATTTCTTTTTTTTCAAGAATTTCAGTAACTTTTTACTTTTTTTAAACCAGTGTTGCACCGTTTTTAATCATTTATGGTTGTTATAAGTGCGTCAAATTTGCAGTCTATTAATCTGTGAGTGTTACAATAATATGAATAACTCTATTGATCCTAGCTTAGCGACGGCACGGTCGTTTCAAACCCACTTTTGTATCTTACTATTCACAGTATGAAATTGATGACTATGCTACGGACATTATGCATTGATGCAAACAATTTTTCCATCGCACAAAGCCCCTCAGTCTACGACCGTACGTTATTTTTTAATAAACCTGTATTCAATATCTTTTTCCAAATGGATGAAAACGTATAAAAAAGATGCAGAAATTAAATGAAACTGCCATGAAGTGTGGGTCGACGTAGACCCTGCATTCGCCGCAAAGTTCCCTTTCATTTCACCCGTTTAATGCAGAAGTAATATAACACGTCTCAAGAGTTTAATCGCCGATAACACAATTGTAATAGAATTTCAGGATGTACGTAACATCGCATTAATGTGCTTCATAAAGCGTTTACTTGATTCCTGATGATCCAATTGATCGACTGTTTTGACGTGCAGCGTGCTTTCGTTAAACGGTTGATTTTCGCGGTCAGACTGACTAAAAAAAAATCGGAAAAAATAAAATGAGAATGACTAATGAAGCAAGTCTCCGCGCAATGTTCTCCGTTCGTTCGAATCGGTCAACGCGAAGTTCGCAGAAACCATGGCGTGGTTCCCGATGAAGGTGGCGGTCTCCGATGAGAATGTTGACGGAAGAGAATGTTCCTGGCCGCGAATGGGTGTCGCGAGGAATAAATTACAAGGCAGACGGAACACGCTCTTCGTGAAACAAGAGAACGCCGGAGCTCGGCGTCGCGGAAGACGCGGAGCGTCGAATATTGAACGTTGAACGTCGAACGTCGAACAATGACCGCTGTTAAACGTTTGCTCGTTAGCCCAGTCCCCTCAGTGTGACTGGGTAGTAGCGTCGCGATTGAGTATTTCGTGTTTTAACGGTCCCGTCGTGTGTATGCAGCGAAACGAGCCAGGAGGGGTTTATCTACAAAACGCGGATCGTGACGGAGGCGCACGTGCAACGATGCAGTCGCACCTGCGCAACGCCACGACCGACCACTAAAGCGTTAATTGTGAGTTGCGAGTAACCGTAAGATGTATTCTCCATCCGCGATAAAGAAAACGGAGGCACCATGAGTAAAACGTACACTAACACCGCCCGGAGACCAGAAGATGCTCTACACACTCTCTCCCTCCCCCCTCTCGCTGAAATCCGTGCCGCTGGTATTCAACCCTAACCCTTTCAATAGATGACGGTATGTTCCTCGAGTGCAAGAGTTTCAATAAATTTTCAGTCGCCAGGGCCGTTCAGTTTTCTTACAATTTTCTGCTGAAACTGGGAATTCCCCAATGAATTCCTGTTTTACTAGCAATAGTTTTATGCGATGTTACAGCGTTGAGTACACTATGTCTCTTTTTAGAAGAAATAGCAACGAAAAAATGGATACTTCTGAAGAGTAGGTTTCCAAATGAGTATGCTAAATAATATTCCCAGAGAAGTTACTATATTGGATTATTTAAGAAAGGAAATTTAAAGGAATGGCAACTAGAGAATTAATTAAGGAAGTAGCTGAACACTGTTGCTATTAACACGTTATCTGCCACGAATCATTCCCAGAGATTCTTACAAAATCAGAGTAAGTTAATTAATGGAAGCAAAACTAGAAATTTTAAATGTACTATAAGGGATGTTGTTTTAACCCTTTTGAATTCTAAAGATCTTAATAAAATTCCATTTATCTGGGTATGTCGCAATAAAAATGAATGTCTAAACCTGGTCAAAAATCGTTGTTAGTGACTGGCATGGCAGGTAACGTGTTAATACTATCAAACATAAATTGTCTCGTACTGTAACGAACTGGATTGTAGTTTAAACTGGAAACTTCACTATGGAGTGACTAACAATGATCAACAACGATACTAATTTTTGCTATGAACGATACGAATGATTATACGAAACCCAAAAAATTTGATCGACATCGAGTAATGAAACGACACTGTAACAATTTACGGAATAATCATATAGTGTAACAACTCTTGCACTCGTCCGCTAGAACATCCACTCAACGATTAGGTGTTTGAATGAACAACGAGCGCAGGTATAAACGATGCACCTTTTATCGATCTTCCCGTCTCCGGACAGTGCATCGACGCGCAACGCGTTTTCTGTCGCAGAGAACGCGCGATGCAACGTCATCTGGGATAAATAGAGAAAGATTACGTATGAAAGTAAACTACAGAAACGATCAGGTCCGAAACGAGAAAATATTCCCGTAGGACGGTGCTCGTTTCAAATTCACGAGGATCGCAGCTGCTCTGTCGGAGAAGAATCGCAAAATCCATGCCGAGCAAATAATAAATAGCGAATGAAACGTCGCGAATCGATTCGAGAAAATTAAATTAGTTCTCCTTTTTCTTTCTTTCTTTTTTTTTTATTTTGTTCCAACGAGCCGCGATTCCGGGATGAATCTTACCCACCTAGTCATCCTTGACAAGACTAACCTCTACGTTGAATATTTTTTTCGTTTTATATAGATTTTTATCCTCTTTCCGAATCTGATTCCCTACGTGTTAGGCAACCCGGCTTACACCTTAATTGATCTACGCTGGAACGAAAAAGAAGGCCGACACGAGGACAAGAACGAAAGCGAACCGGGCGTGCTCCGTGTACACGAGCACGAATTTCCTCCCTAACTAAGGCCACTTTAGGAACCTGGATGCGATCCAGCGAAGCGTTTCGAGCTCGTACTGTATCTCGCATCATCTGGATCGAACGGATCGGGTTTCCTTAAACAGCGTTTCCCTAATGATCGCCGATCGACCGGCTCTCACGGTGAAAGGTCCTGCTACATTGTATACCCCGCGGATCCCGCTCTTCGCGCTCTACTTTTACCCCCGAAACGTTTACTCTCTCCCTTGGAATTCTCTCGATTAAATGTAACGACTATTTCTACATTATTTACACAGAGTTACAGAAATTGTTAGTTAACGTTCGTGCGCGTCCTACGCGTGACAAGGCCTGCTCGATGTTGCTTGATTTTCATGCGATCGGTTACCCGTTTTCGTTTCCAATCTCGACGAGACTCGAACTAAAACCGGGATCGGTGTTCGCGATCGTTTGCAGGGCCAGAACCATCTGGGACATAATAAATATCGACTGTCGCCAACTTAGAGTCATTACCGTCTCGGGAACGATCGCCTATTGCGGCACCATAAGCGGTATCGGCTGTCTGATCGAACTCTTTTTCTCGCTCGTTCCACTATCCGTTGTCCGTACACATCGTTTTCGGGGACCACAATTATTTCTCTCTCTCTCACTCTCTCTCTCTCTCTCACTCTCTCTCTCTCGCATGCTCTCTGTCTTTCTCTCTCACTCTTTTCGCTCTCACTCCATTCTTCCCGTGGGATAGACGTTCCTCGACGAACGCGAACCCAACGAGAGCGAAAATATTTACGGAATGATTCGCTACAGCATACTGACTAATTTACAGGAATACGCTAAGAATATCGTGTATGCTTTGGACCGCCTCAATGTCTGAGCTCCCTCAGGATCGATCAGTGAAACGAGTCTAACAGCGATGGCGGCGTGATGGGCGGTAAATGATCGCCGCATCTCGGGAAGTTCGGCGGGATCGGTGGCAGATCGGCGTGCGTCCCTACGTGCAGGATCAGGTTCATGCCGATCAGTATGTGGAACAAGAAGTGACAATGGAACAGCCAGTATCCTGGAACACGAAAATAGTTTTTTTGAAAAATCTCTACAAATCTTCGTGCCAGAAAATCATGGAAAGTGCGTCCCAAGTGTTTGCTTTCTCGTATACATCTCGTATACATTTGTAGCGTTGAATTTGATAGGAAAGGTTTTATTTGAACCCTTAACCCTTAGCACTCGAATGGCGACTGTAAGGCGCCACTGAAAATTCCTGTATCATTATTGAAAATATTTTTTACACTATTAAATTCATTTGTATTTAATAAATTACTAAGCATTTCAGTACTGTACGAGTAAATTGCACCATTTTCGTATATAGAACGGAAATATTCTAGGTCGGAAAAAATGTTTCGTTTTGGAGTTAAAATGGCTTCGAGTGCAAAGGGTTAATCTTTATTTTATGAATTTGTGCCTCTAATATCGCACGGAATCACTTTTACTAACGTAACTAGAAAGTAGTCTACGGAAATTGAAATAGAGACAAACGTACACAGCCTCGTTACGAATTACCGAGAACTATTGTTTAAATGAGTATTTGAATCGTTGCAAATAGGAGGACAGCACAGTAGGCGTACAATATTTTCTCGGGCATTTGTCAAAATGAAAATGTTTGAAGTTAGGTTTGAAGTCGGGGAAATTTCAATGTTTAAATTTTTCGTAAAATGATGGTGAAGAAAAAGATGGAGGAAAACATTAGCGAATATATCGATAATATATCAGTCCACTTACCAGGATTATCTGCGCGGAATCGGAAAATTACGTAGCCGTTGTTTGGAACGGCGATGGTGTCCTTGGCAGGTGGCAAATTGAACTGTCGATTGAGGAGACCTCTCTTGTCGAGATCGAGCGCGTGCTTCAGATTAATCTTTTTCACGTTCTTGTCAGGCGAACGACCCATACCGATTACGTTAAACGCGTATCCGTGCAAGTGGAAGGGATGCGACAGGTTCGGTTGTTGGACTGCAAGAACCATTAATCATGATCGAATATTCCAACCAGCGAGTTTCGTTCGTTTCGAGCTTCCTTCCAACAGTTTTTCCAAACAAATATCTTAATTCACGCTTCGTGATCCGTAAAATCCAAATTTTGCATCACACAAAGAAAAACCCTTTCAATTACACAAAACGACTGTCTTTAAATCAATCCTTTTTCGTTAAGTTGTCTTTCATTCCAGAATTTGTGAAAACATCGTTCAATTTTGACAATATTCAGGATGTTTAAATTATATTCGTATGTGTTATAATTGTGGCATTCTAACCGAAGTCGGTACGTTCCTTACCAAAAAAAAAAAAATTCTGGTTTATTACCAGAAATATTTTTCAAGAAATTTACGACTTCGTATGCATACGATCACTGTACTAGAAGTGTTTATTGGAACACTTAAAATCTTGGTCGTTTATGCGTTTCGTAGTACTCTGAAGAGAATTGAAACAAAATTGTGTAACTTACTATTTCGGCCAGAATGAACTAAAAGTGATTATTTTACATTACGTTGTAAAAATAACAAAATTGTAGTTATTTAGATTTTCAGCCCTTTTTGTTGTAATGTGTAACAATTCTTCACAAGTGCACTGTTTCTTCCTTGCACTCTTGATAAATGTACATTTAAAAATGTCGAGTTCGTCATATCGACGAGTCTCGTGAATCGAGTGTTAATTAAGACTGGGAGAAGAAAGTACAGGTGTGAGGGGGGGTGGGGCGGACGACACGTACCTTCGTCTACGAGTACCACCTCGACAACGGCGTTATGTGGGATATCAACCTGATGAGTGCACATGCAGTTGGCGCCACAGTCCGCAGGCCTGTTGTCCCCGTTGCAGAACTGTTCGGGTGGGATGTCGTCGATTTGCGAAAGCGGAGGCGCCGGCGGAAACGTGAACGAGATTTCATCGACGAGAGAAATTACGTGATCCCCGGTCGGTGCGACTGTGAACCATAACACACGAGGCGAATTGATAGACGGTCTCACGGAACGGATTCCGATTTAGTAGGTCCCGATGATAATGAACCGGCGCGCGCGGGTTGCGTCAGCCGATCCAGAGAAAAAGAAGCTATGCTCCGATGCAGAAGTCGACGCGGATGGTTTTGCCGAGCCCGGGAGCAAACGAGGATTTTGAAATCACCGGTTCTTACCCAAGAATCGATTATAAGTCTGCGGCTGGAAGACTTCTTCTGGTCTGTAGAAGAGGAAACGGAATGGCAGGAATATTTTCACATCTGGACGCTGCTGAAGAATTCCTTGGTCTATCTGGCGGGCATTCTTCAGCTGGTTCACACAGACCGCGTCTTCTCGTGGACGGCTGCATATGGCGTCCAGCGGGTTCAGCACCTGGTCGACAATGTTTATATTTGTGAAACAATGCTCGCAGGTGGAGCAGAATGTACCTGTAGCTTTTGTTCCGTTCAGGGGTGCGCGAGAACCCAAAAATATTAGGACAGGTCCTGGAAAATTTCGGAATTCCTGAATGCATATATTCGGATAATTTATTGAGAATCCATTCTATTCTTTGGAAGCGGGTTCAGCACCTGGTCGACAATATTTATATTTGTAAAACAGTGCTCCCAGCTGGAGCAGAATGTACCTGTAGCTTTTGTTCCGTTCAGGGGTGCGCGAGAACCCAAAAATATTAGGACAGGTCCTGGAAAATTTTGGAATTCCTGAATGCATATATTCGGATAATTTATTGAGAATCCATTCTATTCTTTGGAAGCGGGTTCAGCACCTGGTCGACAATATTTATATTTGTGAAACAATGCTCACAGGTGGAGCAGAAAGTACGTACAGCTTTTGTTCCGTTCATGTGCGAGAACCCAAAAATATCCTGAAATGCAATTCCTGGATGCGTATATTGAGAACCCATTCTATTTCTTGTGACTACATCAAAATTATTTTTCCCGAAAACTAAGCATCAAACGCAAGTAGAAAGAGTCACCAATGGTCAGACACAAGGTCCAAGTGTAGCGTTTGAATCTCTGAAGTCAATTGTTTGGAGACGTATGCGAGGAATAATTTATCTAGCCTCGAAGAGAACCAGTTTCGCGCAGAACACTTATCTTCAGAATTCTCTTCGATGAGAATACAAATGAGAATAACCTCGGTAGAAATTGAATAGAGGCGTTCTACTTACGACACCCTGTGGGAGACCGAAGTCATACGTCGGCGCCGTGGTGGTAGGCTGATAAGGACCACGAGCATAACGCAGAATGGCGAGCTGTTGAGCACGCGGGATACCACACTCCCCAAGAGCACGAACTTGGATCCAGTATGCACCGACTGGCTGGTCAGCATTTATTACGAAATCGTATCGTTCACCTGGAAATAATTAACAATTAATCCGTCAAGTCTTAGACAAATTCGGATCATCAAAGTCTCATGTCGTTAAACTTTAGTATGTGAAAAATGAGAAGTTACCGATATATCAAGTATGTTTTTCTGTTTTACGGTGAATAAAATTGGCAGGAAAAAAAGAGGGACTCACCGGAGAACGAAATAATGGTGTCCACGTTGACCGGTTGCACGGCCTCGCCGTCGGTCGCGATCAGGGTTAGAGCATGACCTTCGAACGTAATCTGAGATGGACAGACCGATCCGAAGGAATTGATCATTCGGAAACGATAACGGCGGCCGGGAGTTATGGTGAAGACCTCCAGGGGTGTGTTCGTCATGAAACCGGTGTTGGGATCCTGCGCCATCGGAAATACGATCTTTCAAACCCTTTTATTGTTTGCTGGGGAGAACCGTCGACGCTCGCGAAAAAATTGCTGACCGAAGATACCGAGACTCGCGATAACAGTGGAAATTGAAATCTATACTGCGATCGAGACTATCATTTCCAACGATGCAGTTGACTCGTGACGAACCATGGAAAAACGACGCCGTAGAACGATGACAGACAAAGTCATGTGTAGACTGTGGATTTTATGCATTTACGAGAAATATAATAAAGACATTAGAAGCATCGAATGATGCAACTGATTAAAATAATTAATTCTTTGATCCTTCGTTGCTCAGTAAACCTAAGATACACTGCAAACTCCAAGGCAACGTGTAATTAACACTAGAACTACCGAGTAATAAATACACCTGATATTGCTTTGTTATCATGACGAGACTACATCTATCTGACGAGACTACATCTATGTGCTTCAATGAAAAAGTTCATTCAAAAGACATTTTTATAATTTCAGTAATTGTGAGAGAAAAAATTAGGAACCAGTCATTTCGACTGGTTCTAGTGTTAATGTGCTTATTCCACTGATTAAAATCGCTAACATGAATTTGTCAATTGGAAATATTCCTTATAAATACAAGCGAGAATTTTAAGGTTTACGGAAATGGAGTGTGCGGAACCCCACCCGAGCAACGAAGAGTGAAAATGCATGTTCACCTATCTTCTGTTTCGTATAATCGACTTGGAGAATTTTGACACCGCGTCAAAATCCGTAGCGTAATTGTCACGGGTGAAAGCACGTACCCTAAATTGTCCTTTTCCGTTGATCAGAACGCTTTCAGGGGCTTGTCCAGTGTTAACAGCGAGGCGACCAGGGAAACGTTCAGCCGCGGTCTCGTGGAACCAATCGCTGAGTAATACGACATGAGTGGTCAGGTCGTAGTCGTACAGGTGACTGTTAGGGTCCTTGCTGGGTGGTTGTCGTATCACGATGCTTCCGTAAAGACCGTCTATTTTCTGCAAGCCGGTATGAGCGTGCCAGAAATGCGTACCCTCGTTGCCAGCCATCCATTGGTACCTGTGAACACGCGTACCATTGAACATTCACGCTACAATAAGCACGGACGCATGAATTATTTACGACTCGCGGGTACCACTCTTCCGAATCAACCTATTTTCATCTAGCCTCTTTGCAACGGCAAGTGGTGAAAATATCGGTTCATTGAAATTTTGAATTTCAATCGAAAATTCCATTGAGATTTTCACGTTGAAAGTCCTGACTCGTAGCTCTCCACTCGAGGCCTAATGATAATCAATTAGCAGTGGTTCATGAATTTTTATAGATCATTCTCGATTTCTCGATATTATAAAATAGGGTCACCGTTCATTTTTATCGCACTTGCACTTGAAAATACCACGAATATATCAAGTGATCCAGTTAGATATGTTCGAAGCAAGGAAAATTGTTAAGAACAATGATTACCTAAATGTGCTGCCCTCCTGGACGGGACACTGCGTTACAAACGGCACACCGTCGTAGTATTGAGATCCTCTCTGCCAGACTCCGTGCCAGTGAATGGTAACATCCATCCCTTCGATGTGGTTCTCCACGTCAATCACGACTTTGTCGCCCTGGCAGACTTGAATGCTTGGTCCTGGCACCATTCTGTTCGCAGTTAGTATACCTCTCTCGACGCCGTCCGCCAGCACACACTGGCAGTCGCTCCAGACCACGTTGGTCGCGTTAGGGGTGCAAATTTGACATGCACTGTGGATCAAGATCAAAGCAACGGTGAGGATCAACGGAACTTTGTCACCGTTCAACCGCAAATCTTTCGGGTATTCTCTCTATCAATTAAAGTTAACAGCTTGTTAAATGAATTCTCTTTAAAATCTGACGTTACCGATGAAACCTATTTTATTGATTTAAGGGAGAATACACGAAGGTAAAGCCTAGAACTACACTGCTTCCATGCTACGTCACCAATAATACTAAAAATTCTACATTCTATTCCATAAAAATCAGGAAATCCATTCTATTTCGTGAAAGAACGGGAACAAAGCTGCCAAAGTTATTTGAAAAGGAACATTAAATAAATCCTCGACGGGTCTGACAATTTCACGATGTCGCCAGCAACCCCAGAGTGTCGTTCCAGGGCCGAGTCAGTTGCAACTTTCGTGAAAGGGGCAAAATATTTCCGGCCTCGAAGGGAAACCGGAATCGATAGACGGGTGCAACTCCGGCCGCTATGTCAAGAAGAGATTTAGAAATGAGGGGGACACTTACGCTCCCAGCACGGTATAATATTCGAGGGTGAAGTGGTAGTAGCATATCCTGGGCGGTTCATTTTCGCGGCAAGCCCTCGCGCATTCATCCGGCGAAGAAAGCGACGGATTTCGACGTAATTCGGCGGTGGCGCGTTCACTATAGTCGAGGGGTCTCGTTCTCGGTGGTCTGACTGTCACGCCCCTGCTGCCGAGGTTGTCGATACCGCCGAAACCGCTTCGGAACACGTTCCCGGCTGGATGTGTTTGGACCAGACCGTGGCTGGACGGGAAGAAGTTCGACGTGTCGTCGGTGAAGATGTTGCCGGTTTTTATAGTGGGCGTCCAGAATGACGATGCTGCCGTCTGATCGGTGGCTACGTCTGTAACAGAAGAAATGATTCGGTACATTGGTCGTGATCATTTTACGCAAATTTTATCGCGACTGAAACAAGCTGAGTGTACATTAGCTCGAAAGCTAATCGAACCGGTACACGAAATTTCAAAGTTGTTCGCTCCGGAGCTACATTTTTAACCCTCGATATGTACAATATTATCCCTTAGCACTCGAATGGCGACTGTAAGGCGCCACTAAAAATTGCTGTATCATTATTCGAAATATTTTTGACATTGTTAAATTTGTTTGCATTTAATAGATTACTAAACGTTTCAGTATCGTACGAGTAAACTGCACCATTTTCGTATGTATAACACGAAAAAAATGTATACAAGGGAAATATTCTAGGTCGGAAGAAATGTTTTGTTTTAGAATTAAAATCGCCTCGAGTGCAAAGGGTTATTATAAGACGACACGTTTTATTTCGAAACAAGAAAATTCTTCCTCTTCGTCCGAAATACGGCGAAAGCCAGTCCCTAGCGATCGCCTTATATCGAAAGAACACTGTAGCGAAATATCAGCGTGCGTCAGAAACGACTTAAGAAACATTCTGTGAGAAGAATGAATTCACCACAATTGAAGCGTGTTACAGTTCCTGAGTCGATTAAAGGAAACAGAATGCACTCGCCACAATTATCCACCTAGAATTAGCGGAGTTTTTAGCCTGAAGCGTTTTCGTTCATTCGTGGATCACTCTCTATAATTAGAATGCACGTTGCAGTTCAAAATATATGGTCGCCATTAGCTTGATGGATTAACAGAAAATGAGATGCTTGGAGAATAATGCGGAGAAGATAGGTAGACCGTATAATGAACGCAAAGAAAGTGAAGATACCGAAGGTAGCTCTTTTGACCTAAATATAGAAAGCTGCTTGAGCAGAATGTTATGAAGTACGACACTGCCACGCTAAACTAAAATTTACGAACAACATATTTCAAATGCGATTCCAGAAACAGCCGAGCACTACAAGCGACTAATTTCTATTCCATTTTAAAAATATCATTTTTACATCAAAATGTTCAGATCTCTCAATAATTGCGAAATAAAGAACAACTCGTACACTACCGCTCAAAAGTATCCGGACACTTGCGAAATGTGTATTAGCATCGCGTAAAAGTTATTTCAGTGCCAAAAATAGTGACTAAAATCGATTTTTATTAATTTCTTATGGAACATCTAACGTTCTAAATTAAAAGTTACTAAAATTAAATACCTCTATTATACGAACAGCTCAGCGTACTACATGGACTCGTATTCTGAGCAGTTAGCGGACCTTTGTTATCCGAACTTTATCCCATCGTATTAAATGATCGCGTTACGCTACGAAATATTAAATTCGTCAAGAGAAGTTCTCCTGCAGAAAGAGATTGTAATGGGCCGCCTATTATCTAACTCAGCAACGTCCAACGATATTATTCTGTCAACGAAATTGCTGCAGCTCGACGACAGCTTTCAGTACGACGGAACAGACATTTCCACGCCGACAAGATAACCATCCGAGACACCACCGGTGGAAATGAAAGTGGAGATAGCAACCGAGTGTATCTCGGTAGAAAAACTCTCAATAAATCAACACGTTCCGCGGTCCGCGAAACGGAAATGACATAACGCGAAAATTGATCCGCTCGGCAAAAACGATGTTTACATTTCTTATAGCGGCGTTACGGTAATTCCGGGCGCAAGAAACACACCCGACGGGAATTACCGGTGGAAATACCGGTCGGGCTTATTCGGGTAATTAAATATAGACGAATGATATAGTGCACGCTATTTGTCGGTGGTACGTACACACACGCCACGAGGAGCGTTCGCGAGAAAGAGTTCGCGAGAGCAGACACTCGGCCCGAGATTGATCGTCCCGACACCGACATTACGACGTGCTGAAATGATTATTCGAAGAAAGTACGCGGCCGGGCAAGAAGTCTGGAAGGTTCGCGTCCATTTCTCATGGCCCGGCGCACAGTGTGACGAATGGCCTTTTTAGCTGGACAAAATTAACTTTCAAATAAACAAAAACTAACCGTGCTAATATAATCTGAAATAACCATGTATTAAAACCCTTGAATATGAAAACTTAAAATTCTTTTGTTGTATGTTTACAGAGCGTGTAAACTTCACCTAGAAGACGAACACCTAACCTATAAATGAATGGGCACATTTCCATACGCGCTAGAAATATGTTAAAATGTACTAAGGAGTGTTTACATTTCCTATATATGACGGATATAACATCTCAAAACATGTATTTTCACTTTAGTAATTTCAAATTATCGATAACATTCCTCTGTTTTTGTAAATTAAGTGTCAAAGACGGTACTTATTTTTCCACAGAAACGGCCATGTTACTACTCTTCGTTAATGAATTAGTATACGCGCCACGCCGGTCCACGCGATGATTTTTACATACAATAAAGTAGAGATACTCTACTTTATTTTAATACCAAAATTGGCTTGCGGAACGTTGCAGAACTATACTAATTTTTACAATCAAGTTACGTCGTTTTACGTACACGCTCGTGACAATCATAGCTCGGGCCGGACGTTTCGAACGCAGCCGATGCCGATTGCCGTCGCCACTTATTGTTAGCGGTTTGTTTAGTCTCATTCATTGTATATTGAAGGAATAAACAATGATAAGATCCCCGAGTTTACCTCTGAACTTTCTTCGTATGAAAATTCGCTTCTTCAGTCTCAGAGCGATCAGCGTGCAGTGTACATCTCCCTTGCGTTTTTCTTATATCTTTCAGTTTCGTTATTTCTATTGTTGTTGTTGTTTTATTGTTATTGTTATAATTACTGTGATTATTGCTAGTGTTTTATTTGTTATGTTATTACTTTATACGTGGAAACGTTATAACAAAATCTTCCTTAGCTATAATCAGGTACGTTGAAGCAAAACATTTCGTCCCTTATAAAAATTATGAAAAGTGTAAACAGGAAGTACAAATCTAAACAAATTGGTATAAACAACATAAGCTTATACTAAACCAAAGAATAATTCTTTCCCGTTAATATATGTTTGAATCTCCAAAAAGTAACATTTACTATAATTTGTCCAAAATTACATTCTTTTTGTCCATAATTAAAAATGACGTCTTCTTTGATAATATCTAGTACTTGTTACATCATTCTGTGTTACATAGGTCCACTACTAACTTTGTTCTATTTTATATTTAATTATAAATCACTTAAAATATATTGTTTAATTAACGAAAACCAACTAAATGTTGTAAAAAATTAATAATTATTCATATTTTCTACAACTGTCTAGATAAATATAGAAAAATAGGCGATTTAGAATTTTCTCCAGCTAAAAAGACCATTCGTCACACCGTGCAAAACTGGCGGGGCCCCGGCGCGGCGTTTGCCTTCGCGATTTATAAGGAAAAATGGTGGCTATTAAAACGGGGCGCCGAGCCGCAGCACGCATTCATAGAACGAAAAACGTTGGCTGCCGGTCGCGGACACGCTCGCTCGTTCTGCCGCGAAAGCATGCGAAAGAATGCGATTCACCTGGCTCCGAGAAATCGCGCCCGTGACGAATCCCTGGATCAAGGTGTCCTGCCGCCTGTTATCCTTCGTGACGCAATAAACACACAACTTCCATCGATCGTGAATCCGCGCGCAAAAAACCCGAGCGCCAACAACACAGTCCACCAAAGGTGAAATAGCAAGGTGAAACAGAGGACGTCCTGGCTGTTCTCTGTTATTACTTTATTGGATAATCATCGTTATTACAAGCAACGGATTAACACATTGAGCATCGCGCGCGCGGCCGGCTACCGACCATAAGCACACGTGGTAATCGTATTAACAAGCGAACAAAGTAATTTGATGGTCACTCCGTATTTCCTCGTACAGCATTTTCCCCTTAATTACCGGGACTCGCTCGAGTGACTCCTCGCCGGCCGTTTTCACTACGCGTCGGTGCTCGGAACCGAGGCCGGTTGAAAAGTCAATTACGGAATAGCAACGCTGCTCATTTTATTCCATTGTTGTCTTGTTTCGGTGCCTCTGGAGACAGGTCGGATAATTGAAAGAAAAATTAGGGACAATGGATAATGGAAAGGCTGGCTACGGAGACCTGTAATCGGGTTTCTATAATGCGGAAGAGATAATAGTTGCTACGGAGCTTGTCGGTCGACGGAAACGTTATTCGTTTCTGGTCTTGACCCATTTTTTTCTCCTTTCCATTTTCATCGAGATGCATTCGCAATTTTATGTTGGCCCTTTTTCCACATTACGGATCAAGATTATAGGAAATATTCGTCGAAACTCGTCTGTAATTTGTAAAATGGACGAAATTCTGTAACACTGTATGGCAGCTAAATTTTTTAGAAACAGGTAGCCTCATCTCCCCACATTGACCCTCAGTCAGGCGCAATATGAGCAAGATCAGGATCGAAACATTGCCGAAAGCAATTTCCGAGCATTTATTATAATAAAAAGACAAAACAACAAACATTGGGTGTGCCTGTTAGATCAGTTGCGCCCGACGGAGGGTTAAAAAAACATTCAGAAAAGAGCAGGTGAATAATATCAACGCTTAAGATGTCTGACTACCGCGGCCGTAACTACTGAAACAATTGGCTTAGCATCTTATAATTAGACCTTTGCGAACTTGTGACAAAAATGAGTAGGTATGCACAATCTAAAACGGAAGAAAAATAATATTAATCTACTTCTGCTTATTTATTTAAATTCTTGAAAAATGAAAGACATTCAGATATTTTTCATAAAAATTCGCAGCTCGCTCAACCGCTGGCACTCGAATGGCGACTGTAAGGCGCCACTAAAAATTACTGTGTCGATACTCAAAGTATTCTTTACATCATTAAATTTGTTTGTACTTCATAAATTACTAAACGCTTCAGTATTGTACGAGTAAACCGCACCATTTTCGTATGTACAGGGTGTATAAAAATTCTATGTCACGACCATCATAGCGTGATTCTACACCTCCGGATCGGTGGAGATCTGTGAAAAAAATGCACAGCAAAATTCATTTTGACCTCGAAACTTAAGGTCAAAGTATCGAAAAATTTGAGTGATGAGTACTATACGATGCAATAAATGAAAATTTGTCGACACTTTGACCTTGACAAGGTCAAGGTGAATTTTGCGGTGCATTTTTTTCACAGATTTCCACCGATCTAGAGGTGTAAAGTCACGCTACGGTGGTCGTGACATATAATTTTTATACACCCTGTACAATATGAAAAAAAATATTTTAGGAGGGAAACATTCCAGGTCGGAAGAAATGTTTCGTGTTGGAGTTAAAATAGCTTCGAGTGCAAAGTGTTAACATGTTCCAAGCCACGATCTGCCGAAAACCAATTACAAAGAACCGAGGTTTGATTGTAGTCCGCCAATCGGGACCGAGGTCGCTCCGAGCGTCGATTTTATTACACGCGTGTGCGGCATCTTCATGAAATATTAATGTCAATAATGTCCGCGGAGGGTCGTAAACGTGGTTTGTTTCGGTGGAAAAAATTCAGAACGGTTTTCGGCGTCCCTTTTACGGGCAGCTGGAATCCGGGGGAGGGGGACCGGGACCGGGACTTGGGACTTTATACGGGGACGAGATACGAGGCGGAGCTTCCACGAATTCGTCGTGAATCGTAAATCGTGTTCGGTTAGTTGGACGGTTTGCGAAACCCGGGGCCCTGTCCCCGGTGCAAACTTATTTCCGTTGTCGCCCATGTAAATAAAACCGGGTACCGGTCGTCCGTCGATCGGTTTTCCGAGCGCGTGAATTGCCCGAGATTCCCGTGCGCGCGCGCGGTTTGCGAAACCGGTTTTCGTCGCGCGAAAAAATCGGACCGTGAAAAAATCGGCCGCGCTGGAATTTCGGATTGCGCAGCGTTCCGAAGACAGAGACGATAAATCCACGTTGTTGATCGAACGCGGCGTGGCGCATGTCTGTCTGTCTGTCGCCATACTCGTCGACTGTCGACTCGCTATGTTTCCGATATCCGAGAAAATTTCTTGCGAAACGTTTCATAAATTTTCTTAACGCAGCAAACAAGCCGGACAGATTGCGGTTCGGTCTTTAACCGATGCATCGGCTACGTTCTCTTTCCTCGACCCTCGAATACCAACTTTTTCTTAGCACATGCTTTGAACTTGTTTTTCAAATGTGTTGGACGATATTGCGGGACTTCAAAAATTAAATACTAGCGAATACATTTTAAAGTTAATCGATTATTATTCATGGTCACCGCCATTTCCTCTCAATGTTTTGCAAGTTGGTGCGTGTTCCTTTTTCGTGAAAGCTGCGTGGTTTTTCGTCAAAGATCTTTTTCGTCAATTATCCAACAAAACATTAGCTAATGCTGCTTGCGTATTTATGTAAAATATTGTGAGACGTACGGTCGCTTGAAAAATAAAAAATTAGTGTACATTAGATTTTGCTACGTTTACATGGGACTACCCCCTTAACACTAGGTTTACTGCTACACAAAATTTTAGCAATATTTTAAAAATATATACCCAAAGAAATAAATGTGCTAAATGATTTCTCATCTACGCATCCTTACAATCTTAATATTTTTATTGAAACCCGTCATTTTGACGGGTCCCGTAAACCTAGTGTTAAGGATCGTTTGCTTTAGAACAAAGATTCGCAAATTTCATGAATTACGAGTTGTTTCTTTCGGACCACCCGGTGTACATATATCCATCTCGGTCCCATCGCGTCTTCAATTCTGCAGATTTTTCAAACCGATCGGGCCGGTGCACGGGCCGGGCCGCTTTTCAATATTTAACTACCCTGTACAACTATAGGCACTACACGTAAAGGGTTATAGTATTGTAATTTACCATTCTATCCGGTCGCACGCCAGGCGGTCGGCCTCGTCTGCGACTGGCATAGGCGTGCATTATTTACGACCGTGTACCGAACGTGCATCGCCACGGAAAAATTCTTCTGCGATGAATTATGCCGCTCGCCCCGGTACGAGCTTTCGAAACCAAAACACGCTTGAGAAGCTTTCATACCGTCGGACTTTATCACGGGTTTCGCAAATAGATGCTGGGTAACGTTTAATTAAAAACACATAAAAGCGTTTGCCCTTTCAGCCGTCACGGGCGATAAAAGGATCGGGATTCAATATAGATTATTTATTTTTCGTTTGTTTGTGCTACGGGTTATTGTTTCACGCGCACCGGCCTCGATTCTCAAGGACGTTCCATACGATTTACACCGCGTTTACACGCCGTATCCAATTTTACTTGTTAGCGTTCAGTCCCGAAACCTTTGTAAGTAATTTTTCGACTCGTCGACGATTTAACACGGTAACATAAAAATCTATTTTTGAGTCTTCTGATCTCATCAATCTCTTTTTCGATTTAAACATTTTGTGACACACAGTCCAAGGATACGTACACGACAATTATACACGATGATTAGCTGGTTATATAATGTTTTATATATCGATTTTCCTTTCAAATCTATTGTAATGAGTAGACTGCGGATCTTTATGCAAAATAAAAATTTTTTATCTGAACTGCAACGAACTGAAGTGAGATAGACATTAAGTTTTTTCTTATTATGTTCAGCAGAGTGAAAATAATATAATAGTGTGTCTACATTTTCCTAATGTTTTTGCTGAAAATTACGCCTACTAATTTTTGTAACAAATGCATGAAATCAGCGGTCTAGTAATGACATAAGTTTCTTAACGTAAAACTACAATCGTAGCAGAAATCACAGGAACTTGGCAAGAAGATCGTGCCGACTGTTTTGTAATGAACGATAAGTTTCATATGTGGATCAGGGACCTTCGCTTTCCATTACCTTCAACTTCATTGAAACGATTTTCTATATTACACACGCGTGTCGGAGCAGTTCTTCTCGAGCCAACCGGCAAAGCCACGGAGAACCGACCGGCTTATTATACAATGTTGGTCGAGACAGTCTCGACCGATATTAACCGAGGTCTCGCAACCCATGCAAATCGGCCGGCCGAGTCGCGCCGCGTTTTGCAACGTTCCCTCGGAAAATTCAACCGTATCGTCGGAGAAATTTCTCCGAACGATCGCGGACTCCCTAATAGCCGATCGTGTTCGCCACCGACGGCGCGTTTGCTCGGTCTCGCCGATTTTGAAGCCGCGAAAGGAAGCAGAATGGTTCCGGTCGAGAGAAACGCGGGCCACGGTTAACTGGAAACGCAATATTCAATAATTACCTGGTTTCCTTAACTGGTCTCCCAAGACGGCTTCACCATAAAGCAATTTTTGGGAATTTATTCCACGAACCCCACTGGGTATTGTCATTCCAAACTTGGCGGGCTTGTTACGCAACATTTGAAGAATGCACTCAAATTTTTATAAGCAGTAGAAATCGTTGTCGTCAAAGTTACAGTACCATTCAATCATTAGCTTGTTTCGTTAACTGGCCTCCCTAGACGCTCTGACTATAAGGCAATTTTTGGGAATTTTTTCCAAGAACCCCACTGGGTATTGTCATTCCAAACTTGGCGGGCTTGTTACGCAACATTTGAAGAATGCACTCAAATTTTGATAAGCAGTAGAAATCGTTGTCGTCAAAGTTACAGTACCATTCAACAATTAGCTTGTTTCCTTAACTGGTCTCCCAAGACGACTTGACCATAAAGCAATTTTTGGGAATTTATTCCACGAACCCCACTGGGTATTGTCATTCCAAACTTGGCGGACTTGTTACGCAACATTTGAAGAATGCACTCAAATTTTTATAAGCAGTAGAAATCGTTGTCGTCAAAGTTACAGTAGTATTTAATCATTAGCTTGTTTCCTTAACTGGCCTCCCTAGACGCTCTGACTATAAGGCAATTTTTGGGATTTTTTTCCTAGAACCGCACTGGGTATTGTCATTCCAATCTTGGTGAACTTGTCATGCAACATTTGCAGAATGTACTCAAATTTTTATAAGCAGTAGAAATCGTCAAAGTTACCGTAGTATTCGATCATTATCTTGTTTCCGTAACTGGTCTCCGTAGACGCTCTGACTATAAGGCAATTTTGAGAATTTCTTCCGAGAACCGCGCTGGGCATTATCATTCCAAAGTTGGAGTGCTTGTTAAGCAACATTTGAAGAATGTACTCGCGTTTTTGTAAGCAATTCGAATAATTTTCTACAAAGTTATAGTAATAGTAGCAACAGCGTTCGAAGAATAATGTTTATTGCTGGTGATTGTGACTGTTGCAGTGGTCTGACGCAAAACATGCAAAATATTTCTTAATATATATATATATATACGGGCGTAGATCATGCGTGATCTATACCTATATCTATATAATGATGGAACACCCGTGGATTTTCCAATGTGAAATTCCAAACTGTAAAAATTTCTTTTTTTTTTGCAGACGTTTATTTTAAAGTGGTCGCATTAACAGCTAGGTCATTAGCGACCGCATCAGTTACAATTGAATATAACAGAGAAGGTTACAGTTATTTTTTAGATTGTGGTGGGTTACAGCAAAGACTGTAAAAATTTCGTTTGCACTCGAATCCGAGAAACCGATCGCTCCGAACACCGTTCAGTTGCGAACGTAACGAAATGCGCTCGCTGTTCGAAAAGTGTATCGTCGTGTCGCAACAATGCCCGGCTAAATACGCTGCCCTGAATAACAAAGAGTCAGTCTCTATGCCGAAAAGAGTATAGAGAAAGGAGAGCCGAAAAGAAAGGGATCCCGCGGAACGGCTAAGAATCGCGAGTAAAGGTGGCGTTTTTGCCTCGCGGCAACTTCGTAAACGGTTCGTTCGGTTACCTAACGGAATCGGCGCGGGCAAGAAAAGGGATGCAGATTACGATTTATTGCCGTTGTAGATTCAGTAAAGTTTTATATCCGGCAAGGACGAGGACCTGTACACGGTAGCATGGTTCCAGAGCTCGCCGATTTACTTCCTTGATTTAGTAGCATTGCTAGCCTAGACCGTTAACCGACCGATCATTTTCTATCGTAAATTTCAATCTTCGAAGACGAATGACTCCGACTCGGACACGCCCGGTACCCGGACGAAATCCGCGGCACGAAGCTGCCGGGATCCGGCCGGAGATAAATTTGTCTATTAAATCGAATGGTCTGCCTCGCAGCGCTCGCGATCCAGAGACAGTGGAAAAAATCCGCTCTGCCATTATTGAGCGCATGTGATCGCCGCGCCGACGGGAAACCGCGGGGCCGGCCGCGAACAAATATATAAAGACATCTGCGAAGGGTAAAAGTAGAAAGCGTGAATAATTCATGCAGACAATGATCCCTCGAACGAGATTTCGATGGACGAAGAAACGGAATGGAAAGGCGGCGGGAAATCAGCGCGTTCGTAACGATGCTTTGCTGGTACGCGTTCAGCTCTTATGTCAGTCGCCGAATTTTCTAACAGGATTCCCCTTCGCCTCTGCTACAATTTTCTTTTTAGTCCTAGCAATCCATAGCAACCTGTTATAAAGCATATAAAAGGTATTACACGTCGAACGTCTCGGATTTTTACAATTTTCAAATTGTCAAATTGCAACACGATCGCACACCTACCGAATTGCTCGCAGTTTCCACTCGAATGCAATTTCGCCGTTTCCCAATGAGACCATCAAGAAAAGCGTTAAACGCAAGTGGCTATACCCGGTTATTGGCATAACAGGGATAATAAGCAGGTCTGTTAGAGACGGACCAACGACTCGCCGCCATTCGTAACGCCGACTTTCACTGATTACTGTTCCCGATACACGTTTATCGACGGATGACATGCTCGATGTGTCATAAATCGGCGTCCCGTCGTATCCCGGCCGGATTATACAATTTTAATAGTTTTACGCAAGCAGATCGAGCGGGAAAACGAGGTTTACATAAGCTGTTGCTCGGTTTGGTGGTGGGAGGGGGGGAGGGGCGTGTGTCATCGTCGTCCACCTACGAAGCTGCAAATGGCAACCGTCACGCGGATGCTCTTTATGATGACAGTACGATGAAGCAATGTCGTGCCAGCCTAGTTGTACGACGCTGTGCAAACAACAATGCCGGGCTGTGTAATAAGGCGAGCAATTTCTTCGTCCTAGACGGAGAAACGTCACCCACGCCGGTTGACGTAAAAATACGGTTATGCAACCGGATGATCACGGGAAAACGGAACCGACTGTTCCACAAGATGAATGACGAGGCGTTGAACGGACTCCTGTCTGTGCTGTCATCGTTGCAGAGAAGATGTGCCAAAACCAGGAAAACCATTAACAAGTCGCTAGACTATGGATTTTTATGCGTGATTAAGTATGCGGACGCGGGCACAGTTCCGGCGAGCGAATAAAGTTGCTGAGGTCCACGTGGACGCAGACGAGGCAGCCATTTCCGAGAATTATTCTCGCGTGATGATGCAGCAGAACCGTCGGGGATTACTTTTACGCGGAGACCCGCCATTACGTTCGAGGACACCCAAGGGGTAGCTTAGCTAAGATCTTCCTCCGGAGTCAGCGTATACTCCGCAATTCGAGCGTTCTTAGAGTATTTCCGAAACTGTTCCAGAAGAAAATCGAATAAAACAGAAGACTCGAATAAAACGGATGCGTTTCGCACTTGCGATACCTTCAGGATATTTATTACCATTTCCAATCAACTACAGGGACCTAATCGAAGCCTTGGGCTTCCGAGATCCGATCTCACGTCGTTCCAAGTCCATTGAACCGGCACGAAAGAAAGAAACGGCTGGGCGCACGCAAAAATCCCGATTCCCACGCGATTACGTAGACAGGGACCAACGATATTGCACGATGATGTAAACCAGCGCCTCGGGATTTCAATCATTGTATTTTTCTTCTACTTTCTACGCTTCTCGTTGGCGGGATCCAATTTTCTGGCAAGAACTATTAGGTTGGCAGTAATTTCGGTTTTCACTAATGCCTTTATGTTTTGTTTGATTGACTTCTGTTAACGTTGCATTCGTTTTCTTTCTGACATTTCATAACTGCATCTTTTAGGTTACTTTTGAAGCAAATTACACGTAATTTTGATTAAAATTGTTAGTTCTGTGTCAATTTCAACATGGAGTGCAGAAACGAACATTATAGGCACATATTGCTTCTTTATTTCCGTAGAGGTAAAAAAGCTGCCGAGGCTCACAAAGATATATGTGAAGTTTATGGTGTGGACTGCTTAACAGAACGCAGGTGCCAGAATTGGTTTAAAAAATTCCGTTCTGGAAATTTCTCACTTGAAGACGACCAACGTTCTGGTCGAACATCTGAAGTTGATGATGACCAAATGAAAGCCATTATTGAATCGGATCGTCATACAACTGTCCGAGAGATTGCAGACAGGTTAAATGCCTCGCATACAACTATAGAATATCGTTTAAAAAGTCTCGGAATCGTTAAGAAGCTCGATATTTGGGTTCCACACGAATTGAAAGAAATTCACTTAACGCAACGCATCAACACATGCGATATGCATCTCAAACGAAATGAAATCGACCCTTTTCTGAAGCGAATCATCACTGGTGATGAGAAATGGGTTGTTTACAGTAACACAACTCGAAAACGATCATGGTCGAAGCGTGATGAATCAGCCCAAACCACGCCGAAAGCTGAATTGCACCAAAAGAAGATCACGTTGTCAGTTTGGTGGGATTACAAAGGTATTGTGTATTTTGAGCTTCTCCCAAGGAACCAAACCATTAATTCAGATGTTTATTGTCGACAACTAACAAAACTGGACATAGCAATCAAAGAAGAACGGCCAGAATTGGCAAATCGCAAAGGAATCGTGTTCCAGCATGATAACGCTAGGCCACACACATCTTTGGTAACGCGTGAAAAGTTATTGGAGCTTGGTTGGGAAGTCATGTCACATCCACAGTTTACAGTTTACAAAACTCTTTGAATGGTAAAACTTTCACTAATGATGATGGTCTGAAATCGCACTTGGATCAGTTTTTCACCGAAAAGGATCAGAAGTTTTATGATCGCGGAATTATGAAGCTACCAGAAGGATGGCAAAAGATCATAGAACAAGATGGAAAATATTTCATTGATTAAAGTTCATTGCTTTGATAAAAAAATTGGATTTTATTTCACCTAAAAGTACCGAAATTACTTTCTTGCCAACGTAATAGTTAGCTGGGTCGTTAAAAGTGCGACTTTGCAAATCGGTCGGAGTACGAAAAAAGTGCATAATTGCGTACCGATTTCGTAAGGATTCCGGAACATGATATTGCTCGCAGGAATCGTTTCGATTTGATCGATTCGTCAAGCACCGGAGCGCTTTCTTTTCGCTGTTGCGCTCATGCGAATATATCGAATGTCGCGCACAATGACATGCGCATCCGAAAATCCGGCTTGTAACGATCTTCCTGTCAGAATATAATCGGCTCAACGTCTGGTCGTCGCGACGTTCTCGTCCGCATCCGAGACACGTTGGTTCTGCGCGGATTCTTTCTCTCGCGTGTTCGCGCGGCGCGTTGACAATGGATAAAGCTGAAAAAATCACGGCGGGCACTTGAAACCCTGGAAACTTCCAGGAAAACTCGAAAATTAGAAATCTTGCAATTTTATTAGCTGTTTATCAGTTTCCCGGTGTGATTTTCGAGCGATGGAATTCTTCTGCGTCGATCATCTCCGTTTCGAATGGCGGCGACCAGCAATTTTCTCTGTGCTCCTTTTCAAACTGGCAGAGGGACTCTTCGAAAGAGGACCGGAACGTCGAACTGGGTCGAAGGAAACGGAACCACTAAATGTCAGGGCGCCGACGTGTGCCTCTGTCGCGAGTCGAAGTTTGTCCTTTCATCGGAATGCAATTGAACTTTCAGGGAACGTTCGAGCAGAACCGAGAATACAGATGCCCGGCAAAGAGGTTCTTCTCGCGTCTCGTCGCAGGACTTCGTGTCGCGAATCGAAAGCGGCCGAAACATGGAACAGCTTCCAATCGAGTTCCCTGCGCAATTAAACGCTGCATACGTATGGAAACAGTGCCCATTCAACATTTCATTCCTTCGAGAAGCTCTTCAATTTCTGCAACTTCCATCTTGTCGTCTCTGCCACTTTCATTCGACGCTTTCGCAAAGTTCTAGTAACTTAAAACGTTCGAACTTCGTAATCGCGATCTTCGAGCTGTAGACGTACAACGCGACGTTCAATTTTCATTCGATTCGATTTTGATTCGATTTTCAGCCTGTGGGGATCTGGATTTTTTAAAACTTTGCACTCGAGCCTATTTTAACTCCGAAGCGAAACATTTCTTCTATATATTTTTGTTCGTGTCATACATACGAAAATGGTGGAACTTACTCGTACAATACCGAAATCTTTAGTGATCTATTAAATACAAACAAATTTAATAATATAGAAAATATTTTGGATAATGATATAGCAATTTTTAGTGACGCCTTATAGTCGCCAGTCGCCTTATAGTGATGTAACAAAGTCTTCAGTCCTGGGATAAGATGAAAATATGCGTTCTATCTGTATTTTATAGAATTTTTACTTAATTCCTCATTATGCAATGGTTAGCTGTCGAGGTTTGCACGGTTTAATACACTGATTTGTGTTACTACGACAATCGAATGATTTCCTTGGAATTTTCCGAATTAGATTCATAGATCTGACGTTGCTGGTATGACGACATTTCTCTGCGAAGGGTTAAAGGTTCCGGAGGTGCAACGCTTTCCCTCGAGATCGTTTCCATCGCAGAATAAAACGATTGTGCGCTACGCCTCGATTCCCGATCCATGCTAATTACAATGTGTTTCTGTCATTTCGCAACGCGCCGGCAATATTGTTTATGGGACCGCGCGAATCATGGCCGTGCAAGGAAGTGAGAGCGAAATCTGACGCGTTGCGTGATGATTTAACGTTTCGTTCTATTGCTCGCCGATAACGATCGTGAAAATTATTTCCCGCACAATTAGACGGTCAAATCATTTACGACAGTTGCGCAAGCGGCGTAATTTTTCCGCGGCGGGCGATCAAGTGCGAGTACGCTATTAAAATGGCCGCCTCGATGGGGTTGGTTTGCGGATGAACGGGTTAATTGACAGGCGCGGAGAGCCTAACGAAGCAGCGATCCGTTCTGCAGACACGTCGTCGAGGGTGCTCTCACCGTGAGAGTCGTTAGGCGAGATTCATCTTTGTTAAAGTTCAAACGACAGGTAAAGTTCAAACAAAAGTGAAGTCGTAATGGGATTGTGTAGGGGTCGAGAGCTCGTGTCGCGCCTTGATCGTGGCTTCACGGCCTCGTTGTTGCTGTCGACGACCGAGGAATCGAAATGCCACAGTGATCAAGCATGCGCAGCTCCGATAAGTCATAAACTACGGCAGCTTCCATTGTCGACGCAAACGTTAGAAAATGTTTCTTTGTTTTCCGACGCAACCGCGGCATTAAAAGTCGTGCCGAAAGGTTGTCGATTAACAAGCACCGTTCGATCCGCGTGGAAAACAAAAGTGGAATTTTGCGAAAGTTCCAGCGCCAATTATCATTATAAACGACCGTCTAATCATGCTCGAAATGGCATTCGAGTTGTGATTTGATATTAATGCACGAGAAAATTTCGACACCGAGAACAAACCGATCCGAATGGAGTCGAAATTAATTCGTTCGACGACTGCGTAGGCTCTTTAATGAGTATTTAATGTCACGAGCAACTACTGCGGACGTATAATTTTACATTTTCTTGGTGATGCAACTTTCATGGACACCGGTGCGTTCCGAAGACTATAACTGCTCTACAGCGGGCCGATACCATTTCTCATCGGATAACGTTCAGCTGATTGCTCATTACTGGATAGTTTATTGGAACTTGTCATTTCATACACCGTGAGATTTATTGCCTTCTTTTCGTGTTTCTCACTTTTGAAGTTTTATGGACTTCGCTTGTTCCGGAGTTGTAAATTAGAATAAAGTCGATCAGGGATTTCGTTAAGGCGAGCAACATGGAACTAATTTAGTCTGGAATAGTTCCCTTTGCTTGCATTTTGCATAAATCAAACATTTCGCAATATCACGTCTAACTATCCATAAATTTATCCCGCCTGTTCAAACATCTCGGAGGAAAAATTATTGTTTCTTTTGAGGACTACGAAAATTACTCCGCTGGTTGCAAAATGGTTGCCGAATGAATTATGTTGGTTCGCACTACGGGCGCGTATTTATACTAATGGAAAAACGACGTCATTTATTCGTCTCAAATCATCAGAATGGCCAGCGAGAAGAAATGCATTCTCTGACCACTACTAAATAGATGTTCAAAATATGAGTTCCAAATAGCTCCAGGCGAGTTTAAGAAAAATTCCAAAAACGGCCAAAAAATGGCACACTGTACATCTCTGTAACAGGAAATGAAGATTTTATTTGAGGAAAAATTGGAGCAACGATATCGTCGATGTTGAATGGTAACATGCATTTCGCGAGAGCCAAAGGACGATGCGCCGCTCGCGAGTATGGTTGCATGAGCGATGATGCTGCGTGTTAGAGCGGCGCGCTCGCGCGCTGAGATAGAAAGTGCGATGATCCGCGAATGAACTTGACCTTGTCCTTGTCCTCGTCTCATCTTACGGGGCGCTTAAGTGTTTCTCGCTTGTGCAAAACCGTGGTATTGTGCAAACACTTGTGGCGAGGCTCGCCTGGCAGAAGGTGAAGGGAAGGTGCAGGCAGGCACCGAGTGTTGCATCGAGGTTCCCCTCCCCCCGGGTAATGATGCCACATAAACGCCGCTTCGATTGCGCTAATGAATGTAATAACGGTCCACTCAAACGGGAGCTTTCTAGTCACCGGATTACGTCCAGATTGCCACAAGAATGCGTTTCTGTTCCGTGTCGACCGTTGCAACAACGTTTACGATCAAATCATCCCTCTCGCCACGGCGCACAGTGGTGCCAAATGGCCAAAAAACGGCAAAAAATCTGTAAAAACGAAACTATACAACGAATTTGTTTGAAAATTTGTGGAGACATTGCCACAGGTACAACGCTTGTTTGGCAAAAGAAATTTTTGTAAAAAGTTGTTAACATTAAGTGATATGGGCTAATCGAAAATCTCTGTTTTCTGCCCATTTTTTATTTATGGAAGCATACAACAAATCCTTTAATAGATTTCGGTCTGAAACTAATCGTTTTGGCAAGGTGTAATATTGATCTAACCTTGTGCAAAAAATCATGAGACCCTTCGAGACCCTGTTGTCGCAATTTAAGTTTATAATATATAATAAAATAAAATTATATAAGATTATTTGATGTTCCAGGTGACATTTTTAGGAACATTTCTAAATAATAAAGAAAAATGTGAATTGCATATGATTTATTAATTTTTTATGTGTAAAAAATATTTAATAACAATCCTTTTTATCTTAGATAAATTATTTTTATAGCGTTCATTGGAGCACTACCAAAAAATACCTGTTTCATTTTTGCGACAGTGGTCCAGTGAACGAAAACTTTGTTTATTTAACATAAAAAATTGTTAGTAAATATTTTTTTGTATGTACGAATGTCACATTTTTTTTAATTATCTGATATGTATCCCTTAAAAATTTCACCTGATACATCAAATAATCGAGACTTCCGCGCGATTCATTCTTGGAAATTCCAAAAGTTAGTATATAATAAAGCTAGATCAATATTACTACTTGCAAACACGATTAGTTCCAGATCGATGCTTTCCAAAGGATTTCTTGTATTCCTCCATAAATAAAAAATGAGCGTAACGCAAAGAGGCTTCAGGTTAGTCCGTATTACTTAATGTTAAACAACTTTTTTTGAAAAATTTCTTTGCCAGTTAATAGTTGAAGCCATTTGCAATAACCCATATGATTTGTAGACCCCTAAGTACTCAATTATAAGCGGAGTAATTACATAACTATCGCACTGAAAACTGATGAATTCCCAGGAGCGAAGAAATGGTTATTTACCATGCGTATATCTCAGTAAAAAAATTTGTTTTCAAAAATCTGTCTTTGGCACACCATGCACGCACTATTAGGCTGTACAAAAATAATTTTTTTTTTTAAATCGAAAATTCATAAAATGGTTTTTTTGCCGCCTTGGCACCACTGTGCGGCGATGCTCCAGACCTATTTCACTGATTAATGGGTCGGCGATAATTTTTACTGTTAATGCGTTTGCTTATTAAACGGCATCATTTCTCACATCCGCTTCGGATTGCTTTATTTCCCTAACGCTCCGCGTAGACTGATGCCCGACCATTTGTCATTCGCCTTTTCACTTTTGATTCTCTGTGTACATTAACGCGGACACCCGCTGCGGTTAATTTAATAGACCCGTCAGGCATGAAGTTTGCTTTTCATTACCGTTTTTTAATTTTGAGATTTCATTCGCGCCACGCCGCGACGTCCGCGACTTTAATGTCTGCTTTCACGAATTTTTCGCGAACATACTGGTCGCAGATTTTTACTATATTATTTCTTTATATTATTATTATATTATTGATTTATATTATTGATTTTTTTATATTAACTCGATCTTACGAACCATCTCCGGTAATTTATAACTTAATCGTTATATCTGTTCTTCAATTACTCAGCTAAACTGCGGAGGAACTTTACCTCCATCGGAAAATCCATTTGCATAAACACGCGGCTTCATTTTTATGCTCGCCGTGCGCGCTTTAAACAGCGCCACTTACCGAAGGACATTCTTTTAGACTATTATCTCTGAGCCACCTAATTTATCTTCACTACTCCCGGATGATTTCGTAATCTAAACACATTTGTACGCGCGCTTTGCGTCTCCGAATGACCCAGATAAAAAGATAGGAGCTTTTAATCCGAACTCTACGCTTTTCCCAAGAATTGAAGGGCTCTGTTCATCAAAAAATATTAAAAACGCCGAAATATACAATATTTCTATTTAAATTCGCTTTCGAACTTTCTTTTAACCAGGACACTCGAAGTCGTAATTAGACTGCGGATTTTCTTTCGACAACAATGAGTAGGAGAAATGTCAAACAGAGAAATTACAATAATTTAACGCTTACCCATTTCTCGAGTCAACCTGATACATTTTCCACTGATTCTGACTAAATAATTTATCCTGGACTTCCAATTTTTAAAACGAAAAATTAATTTGCTAAAACGAGGAACAGCTGACGGTGAAGAGCATCAAGAAATAATTATCAACATTCTAAAACGAATGAAGTAAGAAAAGAATTTCTACTGTGCCTTGCAATTGATGCAGACAATTTTGCATAAACACTGCTGTTACTTCAAACTTACAACATAGAAGTAGAGCGGACAGCTATTACGGACTTGGAGTATTTTCTTTCGAAGCACAGACCACGATTCCTTTGCGCTGAAGTATAGACATTTTAGGGTAACGGTGGGCACACGTTCCAGAAACGTTCCACGAAAAACCTGCATGCTGAGTGCATTGGTTAAGAAAAAAAAAATTGTCTTCACAAGCTCCGGCATTTTCAAAGGCCTCGGCGAAGAAGCCTGTAGATTAGGCGACGCAGTTTTCTTTGTGGATTCCGCGAGTCCATGAATCAAGCGCGGCAAGGCCAATCGCTGGGAACGGGGCTTAAGAGTCTCCAGCTGCGAGAGCCGATCTACTAAATCCTCCGAGTACTTTCTTCGATCAGTCTTCCTTATCACAAGGCACTCGAGGAATCTCCGACTAACGCAGCGAGCATTCCTAATCTGCATTTTTGTCCAGGGCAATTCGTCTCGTTAAGGGAACGCGTACCGATGTTCCCGCAATCAATCGCCGGTCCGCCGGCCGGGCGATCGTACAAGCCAATTAAGTTAAATGAACGGAGCCGGCTACAGCGGTTGATGGCAAGTGAAAGGCTTATCCCAGGGCCGGCTTGACGCCGGAAACGCTTGTACACACGCTCGCCACGAATTTCACGGCCGATTCTATCATTAAGATCGTCCCACTAACGTCCGAGATCGCGTTTCCTTCGATTCTCTCCGCGTTTATGCCTCGACGAGCAATCAACGCAAGGCGACCGTGGAGCACTTTCATTGGCAACCGTTCCATGAAATTGCGACTCCACCTACGTCCGCTCATATCAGCTCTAACCGTTACCATATACTCTTCTCCTATTTTTTTCTGCTCGGACTTTCGAGTCCCGGTTCGGTCCGAAACGATTAAAATAAACCCGACCACTTTCCCCACGATGGAAAACCCTTTCCGCTTGCCACGCGCGCTTTTTGCCAGCTCGCGGCGCGACCGCTTTAACGATCGATTCTTAATCGGCCGACTCTTTTGCTGGTTCCATCGAGAGCTGTCTCTTTTACGAACTCGTAAAAATCTGTATAAAACTTTCCCGCGTCCCGCCCACGTTCTCCGCGGACTCTTGCCTGCGGTTTTATTGCGCCGTTCCGTGCGCCGACTTCGAAGCTTTCCGCGAGGATCAAGTATTCGCGCTAACGTACGCGTCGACTTCGTTTAAACGGAAACGGACTGGCCTGACGATTCGTATGTTTACTTTAACTACGACCACAGTATGTTTACTATTTCCTACAAGTCTCAACCGTGATAAACGTATTCTGCTTCCATATTTTAGTTTCATACGTTTTTTCTGTCCTTGACCTTGAATGACCTTGGACTAATTACAGTCACTGAATTCCTAATGAAAGGGACTATCATTGTAGGTGTTTAAAAAAGGGTGGTTCCATTTAAAAAAGTCCAGGTGACCTTGATATCTCCAAAAAAATGACATAAAGACAAACATTTTGTTTTTGCATCGTGTCAGCCCCATTGTACCATTCAACTTTGTCCTCACCATATTTTACGTATCTTTAGAAACAACAAAGATATTTGAGGTGCTAACGTTTGGTGACTGACCCTGTATATTTTTGTAACAAATAGTCGATATCTCGGCATTCGATATTTAACGATTCCTTGAGCGTCACAATCTTTGGATTAGGCCATAGAGCGTCTCTAATATTAGGGGGACCCATAAGTAATTATTTTGAAATCTAAAACAAACTTTGTAGAAAATTCATGTTTTTATTTCTTAATTTATTATATAATCTCCATCATTATAAAGGACAGTTTGCCATCCTGCAAACTTTCAATCGCCCTCTTATAGAAATCCAGGGTTCGTGAAAATATGACTCAAGGTGCCTCCTTACATCTTCTACAGAAGTGAATGTTTTATTTCTTAAATAATGCTCCAGAGATCTGAAAAGATCCGAGGGAGCAATATCCGGTGAGTAGGGGGGATGCGGCTGTTGTTACCGTTCCATTAAATCCCGCATGAAAATGAAAAAGTATGCAATGACGAATATGATCCTCGGAAGGTACGGACGCCGCCATTTTATTACAGGGTTGTAAAAAAACAATTATACTTTTTAGAATATTTTGAACACAGGCTGTTTTACCGAAAACTGTAAAAGAATACGCGTTTCAACGATCGGCACAGAATTGAAGGCAAAACAAATTCTTTGAAAATAATTGATTACTTATGGGTACCCCTAATAATTAGCCAAGCGAAAATTTGTGATCCTGTCGAAAAATATTCTGAAGTACCCGAAGATTAGAGGAATATAAAATTGTATAAAATTGTATAATAGGATGAAGGAAATGATTTTAATTCACCAACTGCAGAGAAGACATTGCTATTTATAGTAGCAATATGTGGGTCTTCATACTGAAGAGAAATCGAGTTGCATAACTTCAAGAGTAAAATAACTAAAACTGTAGACGACTTCCTTGAGAATTTACCTAATGCAACAACTATTTGTACCAATGTTTTACCTTGCACTCGAGTCAGTGTCCAATAACATAAACGTTTGATGTTACTCGAAGAGCCTCTCGCAATAATTGTCATCAATTAAATTTCACTTTGCAAAGGAATTCGATAGGAGCGACCTACTTAAATAGCAGCAGCGATTATGAAAGTAACAGAAAACATATAAAATTGATTCAAGTGTATCAGGAACGCGGATCTTCCGATAAGAAGCCTACGTAATTGTGGTTGAAATGGAACAGTTGATTGAAGCTTTGAATCGATCATGGCCACGAAGTGTTACAAAGTGTGCCAGCAGATCTATGAACTTGTCTAGGTCACTGCTTTCCGAGAGAGCTTTCTCTAATCGATATTTTTACATCGATTCATTCGTCTCCAGGCTAAGTAGACGATGACTGGTGGTTTATGCTCGAGCTGTTACTATCGCGAAGTACGAGAATTATTGAATTTCCTGGGCACGATCTAGAAGAGGAAAGGATACAACGATGATCGAAGGCTCGTAAATCCTGCATACAGCTTGCAAAATGTTCACTGACCGCGTTTTATTTCATACAAACACACGATTATTAACAGTTTGTTTACAATCAGTAACCATAGTACAATTTTAGTTAAGACAATTAATAATCTCTTTCTACTGTCCAAACAAATTCCTAAATCATGCCTGTTGCTTTTCATTATTCAACTAAGTCAGCTGTTATTTACACTTGAATTTGTTGTTCTGTAATTCTTTTCAATCTTAAAATATTTTTCTATATAGAGTTGATAATAACTATTATAAATTACTGGATAATGAAGTTTGCACCTTACAATTTAGTTCATTTCAGAAGGAATCAGTTGATAGAGTCAGTGCCCTAATTTTATGACAATCATCTTTGAGCAATTCAACACAGAAAGAGGATACTGTTTCTTTTCAATTTCGTTGAATATGAAATGGCTTCTGCTCAACATTTTTCAGGGATGAAATGAAAGTTAGCTCGGTGTCAGCTTTCGACATCCTCCAGCGACAAGTTTGCAGCGGAAAGCGTTTCAAACGAGGGTATTAACTATCAAGCGTGATCCGTGATTACAGTTTCTGTTTCTATCTCGCAAATCGGTGTTTCCGAAGCCGATTTTCTAGAAAGTAAGGAATTTAGAGAAGACAAAGTTGCAAGAGGTGTATAATTTCGTGTAGATAGCAAAACTTAATGTTACGGCGTTTGAAAAACAGCAAAAAAAATGAAGAGAACGAGGAACAAGCGGACGAAGCTTTCTCGACGAGTCGGGGCAAGGATCCGGTTTCCGTTTAGCCGCCGATTTCTCACGCCGCCGCGGACCTTGATAATCCGCAGAAAAACGCAGGCATCGCGATCGCGACCGTTTGCCAAAGTGAAACCAGCGCAACAGAAGAAAGACATCGTTACATCACGGCCGCTGTTCCTTTTTATTAACTTTCAATTTACTACTAGAGATTGACCGCCGCTTGCACAATTCTAGAAGCGCGGGAAGGGATGAATACTGGAAAAAAGTCTCGGGACACCGGCGAAAGGAACGATTTACTGTTCTCCCGGATATTTTTAACAGAATCGCTCGGAAAACTACGCGTTACGATAAGCAACGTGTTTTGAAACGCAGGTCGAATATAGGTTACACACGAACGAAGAAAGCGAAACCACGTTTGGTTGCTTTCGTATCTTGTAGAGTTCCACTTTATCCGAACAAGTTAGAGAACCTTTATCAATTACGTGAATTGTGAAATGAACGTGAAATTATTCGTACAGTGTGTACTCATTTTGTGCTTATCAGAACGATTTTCACGCACTACTTTTGAACCACTGGTCTCCTAGGATCGAAACTTGGATTTTCGGTATTTTCTCGCCAAAATCGACAGGATCGCAGAAAGTAAAGTTAAAAATCTCTGGCTTCCCAAAGCAAAGTTTAGCCACTCTAGCTTTCAATGATATAACTGCAGGCAGATGTAAGAAATAAAATACTATACCGGTAGCTTCTTTAAAATGATCATTATTATGTCTATGATTTTAGAATATTGTACATATTGCAAATACATTAATTACCATTTTCACGTTTCCAGACTTTCCAGTTTAAAGCGAAACGCGACCTAACGTGTGTAACTTTTGTGAAGCATTTCCGTCGACATTACAAAAATGGAGTTGGCAAAGATCAAGATCGGTCAAGCAACCCATTTAAAGGTATCGGAACGTGCATAATGTGGATTTTGCGTCACGAGGAATCGATCATCACGGGCATCGTCGAGCGGCCGGCGAATATCTGGATACCTCTCTTAACGAGGTCCAATTCCGTTCTCTTAAATGGCGATAACGTTGCATTAGAATCGCTTAGCCGGAAGGAAAATCCAATTACGCTTTCATAATGGGCCACGTAATCTTGTCGCCGCTCGATCCCCGAGCTGCGTAACAGAATTACGACGCCGAAGATCAGAAAGAGTCATTGTAATCCGATCGAGATCGGATCACAGCCTTTTTCCCCATCGGGAGCCTTGTAATCGGGAGAGCGATCGATTTTCATTGAACGATCCGACGATCGTCCATCGATCCGCCAAATTGCGATCGTTCGGTCGATCGGTCTGCGATCGAGGCGATCGAGGCGATCTCTCGATGACAAAAGCGGAAGGCCGGTACCGTTGGCCACGATCTATCGCTCTGCCGGCACGGTTAGCAAATCGGGCCGAGATCGGTTTCGTTCGCGTCTGATTGGTTGCGTGCTGGACAAGTAGTGATGCAGAAAGCGTGACACAGTTTTAGACGACTGATCGTGGGACTTAACCGCTTCGCCTCGGAAATAGAGAGTGATCCAGTGTCGCCGGAGATCGTGATAGATGCGATCTATCATTGCACGCGTATGCATGTATGCGCTGGACATTTTCACCGTTACACTGACCTCCCACGTTTGCTACATGTGGTCTGCTACCGAACGGTGTCCGGTTACTTCCTGATCCTTTGCCAGGAACGCTGTTCGCGACTTAAGCTCGATTCATATGTGCCCATAATTATGAAAGTGGTCCAAGTCAAAATTTAAAAACAAATGACTTTATCAGTTATTTCACACCACATTATTTTAAACTTCTATTCAATGTAATTTTTACGATATCGTCAAAAATGAACAATTAGATAGTGGTTGTAATTTCAACATTATATGGAATTCATTTGGTGTTAATTATGAAAGTGGTCTAAGTCAAAAATTTAAAGAGAGAAAAAAAATTAAATTTAGCATTGACATGGATGAAAATTGCTCAGTCATCAAATAATAATATTGAAACGGTAGACCACAAATTTTTGGTATCGGGTCATTCCTTTCTACCGAATGACCGTGATTTTGGGTTGACAGAAATGAAAATTAAAAAAGCAAATTACTTATACAACCCTGGGCATTATTATGAATTGATAGAAAAGTGTAGAAGAAGAAATACATTTTCGATGAAACGAATGTCGCAGCCGGATTTTATTTCAACGAAATCACTAGAAGAGTCAATAACTAGAAGAGTAAAAAATACCGCGGGCGAATCTGTCTCTTGGCTGCAAATTCAATGCATCAGATTCTTGAAAAATGAACCTTATAAAATGTTCTATGAAACTTCTTTAGATCATTCTAAATTCCACGTTTTGGATCTTTCACCTAAAAGAGGAAGACCAAAAATATACGGAAATATTATATTACGCCCATTATACACCACCACTAGACCAGTAACGGAAAAAAAACATAAAGATATTATGCGTTTACTACCATACATCCCTCCAGTATTTCAAGAACATTTTAAGAATCTTAAAAACTCGAAATGATAAAAATGGATTACTTTTTAAAAATAATTAATAAATGTTCATGAATTATTTCGTTAAAGTTATTGTTTCAAATAAAACTCATAGTTCTTTATTGCTTTAAGTTATTTATAGGACATTCAGTTAATTTCGAAAATGGTCTAAGTCAGTTCAAACGTTAAAAACAACATTTTCGTATGAAATTCACACAAAATTTCATATTCATAATAAATTTCCATTAATCAAGACAAATAAAATTATAGATTAAAATGTCGCATAATGTAAAAATATTTTTTAATTTATTCAAATACAATTCATTAAATATCTCGAAACAAGAAATATATGACTTAGACCACTTTCATAATTATGGGCACATATGTATGCTCGTTAACAGTGAACTTTAAAGTAGGGTAAATATTAATCGAATTTACGGATGTTAATGTATCATCTGGAATATATCGATACAGAAGAAAAGATCATTCTACGTTGTTTCTATCGTTTCTTGTAATTGACACAGAAAATTTTTATTTTTCATAAAGACTTGTTGCCACTTAAAGTCTAGGGTATTTAATTTAGTCCCTCTTCGGTTATTATAGACAATTTTTATATCATTACGATGTAAATCCAACTCCAATGAGGAATTTGAAAAAGTGGAAACTAGAAAATATTTTCCACTGATTTATCGAGACTTCCTTGAACAATCTCAGAGTTTCGCACGTTGATAAATATTCACGAAGCATGCACCTAAACACGAAGCGTGCACGGTTATCGTGACTAATGAACGGCAAAAAAATTGGAAAGTTATGAAATGAAGAAAATGTATACGAACGCAGCGAGCTGAACGATTACGCATGTGTGTAAATATAAGTCACGCGGGTTATGGTTGCCGTAATGCCTCGGCGTACTTGGCCGCGGTGGAAAATTTCAAGGTATCGGTATATATATATATATTATATGTTACAACCAATAAATCGGGGATAACTGCCTATTATATTCATAATGCTCGCAGTAAAGTGCATTCAGATCGAGGTCCGAACTTGAACGAACCACTGTCAGAAATGCTTGAAATTTTTATTTGCAACGTGTATCGTGGGAACCGTTCGCGGCCGAGCTACAGCCCTCGAACCGAAAGTATCGTTAAGCCTAGTATTTATTACCGCCGGCTTCGAATAATTATACTGGACACCTCGGTATCCCGCGGACTTTGCAATCATTTACACCGGCCGGTGCCTAACCCGATTCGTCCCACAACAGCGCACTCTAACTCATTCGGTGTTGTCAATTTTCGTCGAATTTCACGCTTTCCAATTGTCACCCGGGGAGAATCTCTACGATGATTCGCGAAATTCAGTCAGTGACTCACGGTGTTACTGAAGCCGCGTAGCGAGACTGCGGAAGTTTATGCGAACGCGCATTTCTGCGGCGAGTAAATAAATGAGATTTCTCAGTTAAACTGTACTCCTCATTTTGCATACTGCAGGTACTTCGCATATTCGCTGCCTATAATGTCCGCGTCAACTTCCGCGGTCTACACCTCTTTAAAGTAAAATTAACTTTCAGTAATTGCTAGAGATTGTCATATCCTAAAAGTAAAATTTCCGTTCATTTTTATCTGTTTTTACCTCGCCAGGTGAAATTATAAATTCATATGAAAATTAAGTAACCTTGGTGTGCTGTTTTGCAAAAACTAGAACTCCCCAATCTAGTATTATTTACCCAATTAGAACGTGAATACACACGGCATTAACAATTTAGTCCAATTTTATTTATTTCAAAATTACGAGTTTGAACATTTGCGTTAACAAAGACGTGTCTGAAACAATGAGCAACATATGAGGCAATTATAACCGAGGCTGTGCATTGTCTATCGATATTGAATTATTTAATGACACCTTCAGTACACGAGTTAATCAGGTGCCGGAAACGCAAAGCGTTATACCAATTTTCCACGTCAATACGAAATTGTAATTATAGGACAGTATGTTACAATTAAACTTCGTCCTGTTCAAATAATGCATCACGAAAAAGCAAATTAAATTCTGATTCTTGTAAGATGGGGGAAAGTTGCTAATACGAATTAACACGTCGACTGCCATGTCACCCTTACGTGGGTGACGGAATGATTTGTGTGCAGGTTTTAAAATGAATTTTCACGCTGATATATTGATTGCAACAAATTCGATTAGGATCTGTAAAATAGAAGAAAGTTGGAGGACTATTCGATATGGTACATTTAATTATATTCAATATTTATTTCATTAACACTAGGTTTACGGAGCATTGAAAGTGAGTATTTTACATTACTTTATAAAAATAAGAAGAATGTGTCTATCCAAGTTTTCAGCCATTTTTTAAAACACACTAACGAGCAAAACTGAGTCTACACTATTTGAAGCAACATAACTTTTTAAAAATTAGATCAAATGACTTGAATTTTATTGAGAAGTTAGAAGGATTAGTTTATCAGACGAGGTGTACAAAATTGTTGAAAAAAATTTGAATCGGTCGGAATCGCAAAAGAAATAGTAAAAGTTGGTTTTTTCAGCTTTTTTATCTGAGCCTGTATTGAAAATTTAAAGAATGTATTTGATTCGCTCGAATAAATTACATCCGTGCTGAAAATTTCACCAACATTGGTTAATTCGTTTACGAGTTCTAAACGATTAAAAGTGCGATTTTAAGTCGAAAATTCTGTAAAACGGCAATTTTTCCACTTTTAACTTACTTCGATTTTATGGAATTTTTGTGGTTTCTAGTTCGGCAATCAAAGTGTTAAGGGGCAGTGATTCATTCCTTACTTATTAAACTTACTAAAAATTCGCATTCCAACAATGACATTCTTAAGTTCCCGTAACGTTTCTATTGTTTTAAATCGCGCCAGCTCGTTTCAGTCGTGAATGCACAAAATCCGCGGTCTAATGGTGACTCGGCCCATTCATAGTGGTCGAGAAGGGGTCAACGAACGAGATCGGTCGACAGGCCGGGTTCGATTTTGGTCGGTAACCTTGGAGATCGGCGTTATTCGATAAAAGATGGCATTCGACAGTCAACGACCGGTCAGAAAGCGGTCGAACTAGTTTGGTTCGTGCACGGACGATGGGCTTACTGGTTTCCGCCAATGTCAAGTGCACGGTGACTTTCGTCGGACACAGGCCTCTTGCTTAATACCGGCTTAACGGAGCTCCGTGATGTCACCGGGACATCGAATTTCCGCGAATCCGATCGAGGAACCACGGATTCGAATAACCGGTGCCGCGGCGGCCGACGTGGGCGTTGTGAAATAACGAAATCCGAGGTCGAGAATTTTTTAACGGAGACACGGCCGAATACGGCGAATCTTGCAGCCGCCGGGGCAATTAAACTAATTAACCGGGCTGTTTTGTACGGTTAATGAACCACCGCGCCGTCGGGAGTTAATTAAACTCCAACGCAATCCGGTCGAGGCTCCAATTGAATACTGAATATTTTGTCCCGGGAAACTGACCCGGAATACATCGATCTCTGATGGTACCGACAGCGTCGAATTAATCGAAGAGCTAATCGACCGATCGACGATCGATCCCGCGTAATTAATGCCGGTTTTCGGCTACTCGCCCGCCGGTATATGGGAATTTAATCGTGCCGAGAGCAGCATGAGGATTGCAAGTTTTATGAATTATTTATACGCCGATAATCCGGTTGGATGGTCCGACCGATTCGAGCCGGGAGCAGTAATGATATGATATGATAATGATATACGATATGATAGAAAGTCGTATAATTCTCAAGACCTTCCTTTTTCGAAGTTGAAGAGTTTCTGCAATAATCGCACGCGGGAACGTAAAGAAAGCACGCGGTTTCTTTGATCGTGTTTCTTGCTCTCGCGATTCTTCCCGCATACGAAGATTGGGGCCACGTGAAAGAGACTCCGCGAGTCTTTCAAAAGACAGTTCGCAAAAGGACGCGTTCGGCCTGCACGTGTTTCAACCTTTATGGTCCAATTACAGCCCGGACCCTTTCATTCCGCGTTGCTTGACCTTTAACGGTACCCTCGCTGCTAATAAATGCAGAAAATCGGCGAAACGACTTCGGGCTTATTTGCACGGGGGGTCATTAACCCCGATCTCACCGCCCAATGAAACGCAATACGTATCCCATTCGCGGACATTCGTTTCGATTTGCGACGTTTCGACCGGCCCGTCTCCTGATCCCATTTCTTGATCACGTGACCAAGAAATCAAAAAAACAAAAGCAATCGACGCCACCAAAAATACTACCCGAATCTGTGCAATCAGTTGCTCCCAAACACTATATTTTTCTAACAATATATGTACGAATTTTCTAAGTGTACATACTTTGCGTTTTGAAGTTATAACATTATTCTTATTTAGTACATGTAACAAATAATTTTGCCCGTACAAACAATTTTCAATAAATTAATATTAATTCAAGGTTTCAAAACAGTACCATGTACATATTTTCGTTCGCACTACTTATTACGTTCAATCCATGTATTACGTTAAACAACATTATTTTTATTTAGTACACATTTTGAAGTTATAATATTAACACATTCTGGTTACCTGTGCGAAGGATACAACGGTCCCCAAAATAAAAATTGGGACCCTCCAGCCGAATAAATTTCAGCTGACATTTCCGTGATTTTCTTTTTGCAATGCGTATATTTTTCCCTCGGTTCTCTCAACGTGTTACCGATTAACCGATCAGCCTACAGATCGCAGATCCAATGTCAAGTTTCTGTCACGATCAGCCACGCGATTCACTTTGTATTCCGGTCTGCGGCGATTCGCGGTAACGCCGATCGCTCGACGAAGAATTAGTATGCATTTCAAGGCTCGTTTGACAAGTCGCACGCTCCCTTGATGACCGGCCAGCACGGAATTTTGGTCAATGACGGTGCGTGACCAGCGTGCAGAAACTCGAGGCGCGTGGCCATCTCCATTCGAAGGAAAAGTACGAGGACCTCTCGTTCTGCTTTCGGTCACGCGTCCCTGATGGACGTAAAGATCCAGGTGAACTTGCGTGACCTGTGTCGCGGTCTCCATGGAACGAGGTGCGGTAGGCTCTCGTGTCACACAATCGGAGAACTCGCAAAATATAATTTATTCTTACTAGAAATTGAATGTAAACCGTCGATCACAAAAACATTGAATTCCAATGGTATGTAGAAGCAGGAAAGAATAAAAATTTAGAGTTGTCTCGCAGACCTACTATGGCAGTCAAGGGGAGCTGAACTTTCGTATCTATTATAAGTCATCCTAGACGTGCCGAGTACGAATATCACTTTCGTTTTCTGCGAAAATTAGTTCCCGGGATATTCGCAGAAAACTTTCTTACCAGCGCACTGAATTCTGCCCATAAGCGTGGGTCTTTATTTTTTAACGGATCATGCTGAGCACACACCGAACGAAAGAATGTTCGCGATTTGCCCCGGAGCGAAGCAAACGGATATAACTATATCGCAAGCGCCGGAAGCACTAAATCAGCGGACAGTCGAGTGCGACAATTAGCTCTCGGGCGCGCGCATACATCTGCATCGACGATGATCGCTCGAACCTAAAATTATCGCCGTTACACGGGTTCGGTGGCATTATATCAGGCGGACCGTTTCCGTCTGGTTTCGCCTTCTCGTGTGAACGGACCGTGGAACGTTCCCCGGGCCGGTGTTATTTACGCTGGAAAGAAGAAAGCCGCCGTGGATGCGTCTAATGAAAAAAGAAAAGGAAATTAAAAGGCTGGAACAAGATACGCCGAAACGCTAGAAGCATAGTTCCGTGCGATAAAAAAAAAAGGAAAAAGTTTCACCCGTTGTCCTCCCGCCGTGCCGCATCATTCGCACGACAGAAGATTCATTAGCCGAGAGAATTTATTGCCGGTTAGCCGAGATCCCGTGTCGATTTCGAGGGAACAAGAATGATGAGCCAGCGTTCTGGTTTCGCGTTTCGGCTCATAAATATTATCATTTTACTTCCACGGGATAGTTAGCAACGCTGCCAAGGCCGCGTGAAATCGCGGTTGTTTACCGGCTGAAGACGTCGTTAGGATTCGTTAGGATTAGTTAGGATTAGGTTATTTCGAACGAAAAGAGATCCCCGGGAGACTTTAATTTATTAATAAAAACGGGCCACGAGAACCTTTCACGGATAGAAACATACGTGTCCGATACTATTTATTACTACGCGACGCGTGTTTATGCTAATTCGAAGGTTCAGATACCGACTACTGTAAGTAGGGGAAAGTAGGCATGGTTTTCTTTATTAACACACTGATCACTTCGCCGTGTTCATAAAATCACACCTGAAGCTCATTATAACATTTTTCTCGTTGTGCTTCGTGTATCATTAAATGCATTAACACGTGCACTCCATTTAATAGCAACTGCTTTTGCTATCCTCGCCGAGTTTTAAACCGTTTATTTAATTTTAAGTATCTGTTTTTATTACCGACGAGTTATTCATATATATATATATAGACTCGAGTGACAGAAGCTAGATAAATTCTATTTTACATTTATAAGCTGCTCGTTCCTTTCTGATAGCCAGTGTAGAAACAAGAAAAATTATGCTCGGCGTATGAGCCGTTTTAGAAGCGCAAGAAATTTTATTTCTGCTGTATCGAATGAACAAACTGTTTTAAAAGTGAGCCGTACAAGGAAGAAAAATTTTATCTCCGATGTATCAAGTGTAGAAGCCATTTTACGACTGATAGAAGCAAGGAAAATTTGATTTCATATATTCTAAATTTATGCAGTCTACCAGCCATTTTAGTGAGGCAAATTTTATGTGATACGCATCGAGACTGCAAGCAGTTTCAGAATTAATAACGGCACCGAGGCTCCAAGCAACCTCGGAATAATTGATGGCGGTATTAACAATTTCATTCGGCATGTCTGGGAGTTGTTACAGAAATGAACCCACAAGTTTTATAGAGTTACAGAAAGAGTTACGGAAGTGGCGGCGGCGGCGGCGGCATGAAACCGTTTTAGTTTCGTCGGAGGTCCTGGTTTTCGAGGATAATTGACCATTAAGCTTCAAATATTGCGCGAGAGTAACGATGATCGTTGGCGAACAGCATTCCTCGGGAGTCCCAGAATCTCATAAATATGGAGAGCAACACAGCTGTCGCGTTACGCAATCTAATGCCATCGATTTATTATTATCCCGCTTTCTTCTCGCGAAGGATATTGCTAACTATCCTCGCAGAGCGCGGCGGTTTAATCGACGATAACGTTCGCCGGTCTGGCGCGGGGAACGCCGCCATATCGATCGTGAACGATTCGCGAATTTGGACAGAAAAGCACGACAATGTATTACGTGGACCCATAAGTAATCTAGAATATTTTGAACACAGGCTGCTTCACCGAAAACTGTAAAAGAACACCTGTTTCCTCCTCAACGATCGGTACAGAACTAATGGGAAAACGAATTCTTTGCAAATAATTGATTACTTGAGCCGTTCACTGCACAAATCGATTAACTCCACTTTTTGAAAAATCTTAAATTTAAGTGTCAAAGCACTTGGTATAATCGTAACTTTTTATATTTATAATAATTTTCCTGAATAATACAGATTAACACCATTAAACGACAACATTTTTTTGGCCCTTGAATAATAAATAATTTATTTCAGAGGCCATTTTGATTAACTCCGTACTCTAATGTAAATCGTTGCTATAATGCAACTCAAATGCACCAGCAAGCGCTGAATAGTTAGAAAGGTCCAAACCCCACCTCATACAATTCAAATATGACTATAATGAAGATTCAGAATTTAATGCCACAAGACCACAAAGTTTGAAAAACGTAGATCAGTCTTTATTATATCCTAAAAGTAGAACTGTCACAAGGGTAAAAAGGAGAGACATGATGGGCCTGCTAAAATTCATTCCTCCTGTTAAACATGATTACTATAAAAACTTGTCAAAAAGTCTAAATGACGAGTCCTCACATACAGCTGATGAAGAAGACATTATGTATATTGCTGATGAATTAATCACAAATAATATATTATAACAGAACTGTTAATATTCATTTTTATGGAAAATCTGTAATAAAAATATATAATAATTAACTTTTTCTGTAATAAAAAACATAAAAATTTAAACACTAAATTTAACTTTATTACTTTTTTCACTTGCCAAATCGATTAACTCCACCAGACACATAAAAATTGTAACATTACTGACGATTATTTTTTGGCTATTCTTTCTTATTAAGTTTATATACCATTAGATGAAAGCTGCATCTGTATTTATGCATTCTACAATATTTATTTGAATTTATATTATAAAGGGAATTTTAAAAAACAATGTACATTATTTCATCGCATTTCTCAACTTTTTGTTTTATGGAGTTAATCGATTTGTGCAATGAACGGCCCACTTATTGGTATCCCTAATAAATGAGACGCGGCTCGCGGCAGTTGGAAATTTTCGTGGTCGTCGGGAACTTTCGCTTTTCACTTTCAGCCGATCGAGTAACCCGCGACAACGTGCGTTTTGAGAGATCGGTAAAAATCGTGCGGATAAACCGACACCGGACCCACGGATTCGAGATTTACCAGGTGTATCGCGTTCGCGGCGGGAATCTCGATTCGATTTCAATTAATTGTAACGTCGCACCGCGGGCTGCGGTCTCGTCACCCCCGGACGAAATTCAAATTCGAGGAGAGAAGAGGAACACTGTATCGCTCGACGAGCCGTGAATGATTCATCGCGATCTCTGGACTGTACGATGATGCATCTGGGTCCCTCTAACCTCTAACCTCATTCCGGATTCGGCGAACGAGAGAGAACGGTCACGCTCGGTTACGTTTTCCAGCTTTTCAGTTTATCCGTCTTCGTTAATGGACGCTCGATGACGGGTGCGCGTCACTTGCAAGTTTCATCGTCGAACGAACCGCAATTAACTAAGACACTTTTCCTGACAGATTATTCTTTACGTGTTTGTCGGAGATTTTACCTTGAAGAGTCTTTTCTACGAACTCCGTGACCATTTTAGCGGGAAAGAAGGACCTTCTGTTTGTCCTTTGACGATCAATTAAAGTACTCGAAGCATTAATTGGCTCCTTAACACTTTGCCTTTAAATGACGTCTCTGAAACGTCATGCTAAGCTTGACTATTCTTCACTTTCCATCGTAAACTGACGTAGAACAGTAACGTAACCGTTTCACATTGATTTATAGATCATTTATAAATGTATTATTAATATATAGTGTCAGGCAAATTTAAACAGTACGTTTTAGTCTGGAGCCTCAGAATTAAATTTTAAGAGCTTGAAAGGAGCTTAAATTTGTTCGCTTTAGGCTTGAAAGGAGCTTAAATAATTTTTCTCGACTGACAATCTCAAAAAATATTATATCATCCCAGCCAATGTGTTGCTTTGCAAGTTAAATTTCTATGAATATATTGAACTTCTTAAAACACCTCAAGTTACGTATCCCTGATTTTTGAAGACCAACAATTACCATTTGAGGGCCATCATCAAATAACTGCAGGTAAAGTGTCCAAGTGTCGTCAATTGAATTACAAAACATGAAAAAGAACAGCTTTCTCCAGTCTAATCTTATCCAACGAAATTACGTCCACAGTCAAGATGCACCATCTAGATCTCATTAAACGAAACGACTACTCTCGCGATGGAAGGTAGATTAGGGTACGAATAGTCGATTTTATCAGTTTCCCAAAAAATTATTCGAACATGTAAATACGCTTTGTCCAGGAACGTAATGTCACGAACATAATGTAAATCGAGTCAGTCTAAAATCCATTCGATAATCGGTACTTCGTTCATTCTATGCCAATCGTTTGGACTACCGTCGTTTCAACCCGGTCGGCCACCGAAGTAGTAGAAATCGAGCATAATCAAGATTACGAGGAGACGCGAGACACTTGTTATACTCGTTGGCTGATTTCCCATGCAAATCGCGCGACGAGATACGGAATTACACGGTTCCGCTGGAAATTCCGCTCCGAGAAAGGCTTCCGAGTTGTTTTCGATTCCCGGATGTTTCGGGACGAATAGAGTTGTCGCGGACGAGAGCACGTCACGTTCCAAGCGTGGCACGTCTTGTCAAGTATGCAGACACGATAATCAGCATGGCCAGGTACTCCCGGCACAACTACCATGAATGCAATACTAGTCACCGGAACAGAGAACGTGCTTCGCGCTTTGCTGACCTCCGCGAAGGAGGAGAATTAGGATAACGCTGATCGGAATCTCATTAAACGGTTGCTGTTCGTGTGTTTAGCTTTGCTCGCGGACAGCCATTTTTCACGTCGGCGTTAGCAATCTCCGTGGATTTATGACTGGACCGCAGATTTTATTCATTTATCAGAAAAATGAGTACATCGAATTTCAAACCATTATCAACAACATCGTTCTAATACGTATCCGCGAAGTCTAGAACCGAGCGGTAAAAGTGAAGTTCATGAAATATTTTATAAAAATTCCAAGATCCGGGAAATTGGAACTCCAGTCGATTTTTATGACAGTATAAAGAAAAGTTCGAGTCGTAATAACTTGAAATATGCTCTACGATCTAGGACAGACAATTTTATTTCCTGATTATAAAAATCGTTCTTCGTGAAATTTCTTATTTCACTTGAAGCTAGTGCGAGAGTGAAATAAAAATGCTGCATTAGAATCGTATAAAATTGCAGTTCCCTTTAACGAAGTCAGCGATGCTTGTGTCGGCAGTAAAATCGTGCGAGAGAACCAACATGGCGGCAGAATTCTCGCAGGCGAACGGACGGTAGAAGTGAGTCGCTCCTAATCTGAATAAACAGGAACAGCAGCGACAGACTGGCGAACAAGAAATCGCATGATCACGACACGTGTTCATATTTGTCGAAGCCCGGGTGGAACAACGGTTTCGTGAGCTTTCGTGCTGTGCCGCCTGTGACGAATCTATTTTCACCTCGAGTATAGTAATTCCGACGCATGACTACGCCTCGGGCGGCACCACACATGAAAAGGTTCCAACAAAACGATTCTTTTGTCTGCAGCTCGATGTCGTGAGAGATTCAGTCTGGAGTAATACTTGTTCCATTTCTCCTCGGTGCAAAATCGCGTAAACATAAAACAATTCCCCCATGAATTATTCATGTAATATAGGCGAGATTTGTTTTTCCACCGCCCACTCGATAGCAATCGAGGTAAATTGATGTTTCTTTCCCTTAAACCTTGAAACTGTGTGCGCGCTCACGAACTCTTCCAGACGATGATCGTTCAGATTGACTGTTGCCAATATTAGGGGGCTACCATAAGGATTGGCGATTACTTTTCCTCCACTAACACCTTGTAAGACGACAGTGATGTATTCCTTGGAGGCTGCTGCCGAATTAGGGGATGAAGAAACTTCCAAGGGGAGAACTCGAGAATCACATTTATGGCATTTACTATTTAAAAGAGTATTGGCATTACCATTTAGTAACAACAATTGTGGAGTTTTGAGACTATGACAGATTTGGAAATATTATCGAATTATTATCTGGCGTATTAAAATTGGTAAGAGAATTGACTAATTGCAAGAAAATTTTTATTTTCCACCAAGAATGTAACGTCTTCGTTTTACGGAGGTAAAGTGGGACGAACATGGAAATTTTCCTAAACGTCTGTAGTGTGTTTATAACGCCTTTTGAAAGATGGAGGTAGAAGAAGCGAGATTCTGCACGCTTTTCCTTTTCGCAAATTACTGCATAAAATCGTGAATTTGCATACTCGTCGGGTAATCATCTGCACCAGGCGATTTGCGAGTGTCATCGAGGCGTGGAAAATAAAATAGTTAACGCAGACGCAACATCAGAGCACGGGGGGGGGGGGGCAGCTTATGGCGTGGGCAACGTTAAAAGAGGATTGCACTTTGACATATCGTCGCAGGAACGTCAGCGACGAAGTAAAAGGGTGTGGTGGTCGTCGGATCGAGGACGTTGGGTCGCCACTTTCCCGACCTCGTCATGCGTTTTACACGATCATAACCATAAACGTAGCTTCCCACTCTTCCAGCTACGTGGGTGCTGGCCGGCGCTCCGACAATAGGCTCACCTGGCCGTCTCGATTTCGTTCTTTTCCCCGTCCGTTCCCTATAAGTCCCGCGAATGGGACAGGAAGTGACGACAGGCTGTCGCGAACAACTGCATTTGTCGCAATTCGTCAAACGTTCGAGCCTTATCGCTCGCTGCCTTCGAACCTTTTCTCCCGGAAGCGTTGTATCGCGTTACCATTTCCTCGCGCGATACTCCTCCGCGAGAAATCACTAATTAGCTCGCGGATTTTATGATTCGTGGCTAAAATTAATGGGCGAAATTTCAACCGGCGAATACGACTCACGCAGTTACTTCACTACAGTTTTCGTTCGATATAAATCGATGGCTCGGGACCGTATAAAGAAAAGAGTTTCATATTTCGAAATACAAAGGGTCATCTTAGATCGGAATAAAATTGTACAGGGTGTATATTAATTATATGTCACGACCACCATAGCGTGATTCTACACCTCTGGATCGGTGGAAATCTGTGAAAAAAATGCACCGCAACATTCACCTTGAACTTCGAAATCAAGGTGAAAGTGTCGAAAAATTTTCTTCTATTGCGTCGTATAGTGCTCATCGCTCGAAATTTTCGATACTTTCACCTTAAGTTTCGAGGTCAAAATGAATTTTGCGGTGCATTTTTTTCACAGATCTCCACCGATCCACCCTGTACATATCGACGGTCGAAATTTTAAATAAATTCCGAGTGCAAAGGGTTAAGCTGAAAAATTCAGGTTACCGAAGAAAACGACTTTCTACATTCATGTCGAGCAAGTGAAAATCTGTGAGAATCGTTTACGGGTTACCGATACGCAAGTGAAAATGTCGAGGTTGCAAAAGAAATTTTACCGCAAGGGGTTAATTTCTTCTCTTCCGCCACGTATTGAGATTCCACGGACGTAAACGCGTCGAGACGAAAGCAGTGTGAACCAGGCCTCACCCACAAATTTCTATCTGCGGTTAAGGGAGCAGTGTATCGGGTGTATCGGCAGTAAAGTCAGAAGGGCGGGGGCGATCGTTTTTCGAATTCCGATACCGCCGGTCGCGGTTCCTGCGGTGTCTCGCGCGCTTCGCATTCGGATATTAAAATATCACCGAAGCATATCGAGGCGAGCGAGCCAGAAAACGAACAGAACGAGCGAACGGCTGCCGATTCCGAAACGCGTTTATATAAGAGTCAAATGACCGGCGGATACGCCACCGAGACCCGCGAAACGTGAAATTACCGGTCTCTATCTCTCTCGCCTTCGTCCAGAAGCTGTCCCGAACCAGACCGGTAATTAGTTCGGACTGGAGCTTTTTGTCACCAAACCGTTATCTAATATCGTCGCGCAAAACGGCCGCGAAATGGCGTAATATTTCACTGTGACGCGAAACAACCGAACGAACAAAGGGAACGCTTTTTGTTGCTGCCGGGGATTTTAATTCTCCTTTGCCTCTGTGTTCCTCGGCTCTCTTCCGGGGACCGTTTCGACTGTCTGTCACGTTTCGCGTTCTCAGCTCGAAGATTTTTATGAAACCACGGCTCTACCGGAATTTTTCAGACGCTAACTCGCGTACCCCGCGTGGGAATTGCATTTGCAGTTTTTGTCGCCCGATAAAATTATGCAACTCCGGCGAAATCGCGGAAACTGGTCCGGTACTATTTCTTCGAATCGGAGGGTAAGATGAACACTGCAAAATGTTTTATCAGCTCTCATTGTTCACAAGCCCGGGACCCTTGTGTTGTGACTGTTGTAGCTTTTGTTCCATTTGTAAGTATTAAAGATTCTATGGAGATTATTCTAGGTTGAGATTGAACTCCGGATGTTATGCACTTGTGACACAGACGAATAAAGGAAACATTGAAACTATTCAAAGAATTTGAGGACGCCATCATCTCAATTTTAACCGTTAACACTCGAATGGCGACTGTAAGGCGCCACTAAAAATTGCTGTATCGTTATTCAAACTATTTTTTACATTATTAAATTTGTTTGTATTTAATCAATTACTAAGCACTTCAGTATATTACGAGTAAATTCCACCATTTTCGTAAGTATCACATGAAACAAAAATATACAGGGTCATCCGTTTTTAAACGGCCAAACGTCAACCAGCTATAGAGGACCCCAAATGGAACAATTTTCACCCCTAACACTTTTTCTGATTCGAAGTTATTTCATTCAGTCTCCACGGCGTGCCCAATGTCAAAAAAAAAACCAAGATCCAAAGGTCATACAAAAAAGTTGACTGAATAAAAAAGATGCCCCTATTTATTTTAAACCAAACAAAGGAAAAATGATCAAGATACATAATTGCAGTCCTAATCTATTTAACCTTAAGTGAACGCAAAAAATGACGGGTTTTTGCAATTATCTAAAAATCAAGACCGAATCAAAAAAAGTGTTAGCGGTGAAAGTTGTTTCATTTGGGGTCCTCTATAGCTGGTTGACGTTTGGCCGTTTAAAAACCGATGACCCTGTATAAAAGGGAAATATTCTAGGTCGGAAGAAATGATTCGTTTTGGAGTTAAAATAGCTTCGAGTGCAAAGGGTTAACTTACTAAAACGACTAAGAAGATAATTTGTATTCTGCAGAAAGTAGTTATCGTACTTACTTGTAGCTATACCGGTAAAGCTAAATAACCCCGGAAGGGTTCGAAGTGCTTAAAATAAAAAAGACCGTACCGTGTCGTGTAAAAATAAAAGAAAATCGGAGAAAAGGCAAAATCTTCTGCACGCGTCCAATTTTTGGATTCTTAAGATTATGGGAATCGATTCCACGAAGTTGTGCGGAAATGTTTCTCCGCTATGGACTCCGGTGGATCGACACAGACATGTGCTGTGAAACTTTGTAGCCTTGTTTCGCGTGTCAGGTATCGCCGCGAACGAACGCACGAGCTTCCGCGGTGCACTATCGCGGGACATTCCGTGTAGAAAGCGGGAGGCACTAATTTCAATATTTAAAGGAAATTTCGCCTGGTCGGTCTGCCACAGTGAAACGATTGTGCCGGAGAGACGTCGGTCGCGTGGAGCATAGTAAAATGACGTAACGTAACCGCGGCGGAGTTAGTGTGTCGGCTTGTTCGTACCTTAAGTGAAATAAAAGCGTGGCTGAGGCGCGTGACCCGGTGCAACGAGCAACGGCTATATGCACACGGGACGAACAACCGCACGGTTATTTTATATTGTTGCTTAGTAGGGCAACTGACAACTGGCGTCCCATTAAGTGCAGGAAGTGAGGCAAGTAGAGGCAAGACGATGCTTAGGGCAACGGATCATAGTATTCCCAGAGTTTTGCTCGCCGGCCTGGATGACTGCTAATTAACAGCCGGACGGAATCCAAGCGCGAGTTTCAACTAGCTCCGGGCTATGCAGGTGACGCTGATGAAGCAGGTACTCCGATCAATGGACTGACGCGTCGCAGCCACGCGACGAACGAATCGCCCACATTTCGGAGAGTCATTGCATCAATCCCTATTAGCCTCAAATTCCCGTCGATTCGCCGAACCACGTCGTTTCACAATTTATACCAAAATTGTCGCATTTTCACTCTGGATTCGAAACGTCGGATTTCATCAGTAATTACTTCCGACACCCTCTCCGATTCTCAAGAAATTCTCATTTTTATTTCATTCGTTTGTAAAACAGACACGAGAACGGGGTACTAAGAGTTCTTTTTCCTTCTTCTTTTTTTGTAGAACTGTATTCAATAATTTACACAAAAATTTAAATACGTGTATCCAATCTGGTCTTCGAACAGCATCGGCTGTAATTGCCTATTGTTATTCGAATTGGTAAAGTGTTACAAATCCTAGCAATTATCCAGAGACTTTTTACGTAACTTTCGTAATCCCAGAGAGCAATCGTATTACGCTCTCCATTAAAAATAGCATAAATACACGGCATTGAAATTGTCTGGTGCATTTATATAACAGTTTCCACGCCCCTTTTCAATTGCAACCTTTCGAATCGACACGCGGATATTGTGCAAAGCCTTGTATATATATATATATATATATATATATATATACTTTTTTTTTTCAATCACGATCGAATTGTCCGAGCACGTCGGACGTCATCCACATTCGCAGAAGCTCGCGTTATTTTACAGACAGCGTGCTTCCTCGGCGGAGTCGCGTGTGACAGAAATCGTGAACGTTGGAATTGGCATTTCGCACGTTCCGACGCGCCATTAACACGCTCTATAAAAGCGAGTCTCTCGGCGAACAATCACGGTCGAGCGACGCCAAATACGATCCTCGCGAAAAACAGAAGCTGCGAAGACCGATCGATCAAACTGGAACGGAAGAAGTGCAAGCCTGGAGCGCCTTGTACGTCGAAGCCGACGTCGGTTTTAGTCATCGTCGCGGTTCTGGTTTAATCAGCGGCTCATTCTCACGATCAAATTAATGAGAACTTTGTCAGGTTACACGGCAGGAGCGTCGACGTTTGTTGCCCGATGAATCTTTTGCCTTACAGTGAGAGACAGACTCGGAACGAAACAAAGTATACCTTTTTTGTCGCATACTATTCGTTAGACCATTTTTGTCAACGCGCCACGAGCTCGCCTTGTTTGCCTCTGCTCGTTATTTATCGGGAAACATTGATATCGGAGGCCGTACCGCTTCAATTTGATTCAACGATGGCGGAAGTGTGGGCGACGAAGGCTGGGAAGAATTTCGTTTCTGGTTTTAGACCTTCGATCATTTGCCATTTATGCTGGTTTTAGAAATTGTTGCATTTCTGGTAATGACGCACAAGGGAATGATAAATCATACAGAAAGGAGTCGTCAGTTTTGAGATTAGGATACAGTAGAACCTCGCTCGTTGCATACTGTCCACTCCCACCACGAGTTGTTAGAAGTTCTGGGGGTGGTATGTCGACATACTACAATACTTCGAAGCTTTGCGATTTTAAAACGGTCCGGAAGTATTTCAAGTTTACTTATGTTTCATACGAAGAGAAACTGCGGACTCAACATTTTTATATCAAGTATAGAAAGGTATTTATATTTTCTTTTATATATATTTATACTTTTTTTTTATTTTTGCCGCCATATACGCGGCACAGGTCCGTCAAGGGTTAAAATGGCACCTTCCGTGAAGAAGCTTCACCGTGCGACTGGGTAAGTGAGAACAAAATCGATTAGTATCTCGTAAGTATCTGGATCACGATTTTTAAAAAGGTTCAGATCTTTTTTTAAGACAGTATTAATTCAAATCAGAGATCAGAACCACTCAGGAACGCTTTGTGCTGTTGTACATTTCGCTGCATTTTCCACTCACCGGTGCCACGTTAGTTGAAATATATCTGTACACTGGAACAATTCATGGCTCCATTGTACGAGCCTACCGCCGCAATGATTAATATACTACCCTTTTCGTTGGCATTGGTTCCAATTTCTCGGTTCCAACCAAAGGAGCATCGCCTTTGCCGTCAGCATCGACGCGGCACAACAGCGTTATTGCATTATGCAAATCGCATCGACATTCCAGCTCCAGTTCCACGCCGTTAACAATATCTCGCTGCTACCTGCGACGCGTGTCAACCGGAACGGTGACAGTAGTCGAAGTTTCTCACGCGATTGTCACACCTGCGAACGCGAGTGTGTCCCTCGAAAAGAAACGGCAAAGAGAGAGAGAGGAGAGAGAGAGAGAGAGAGAGAGAGAGAGAGAGAGAGAGAGAGAGAGAGAGATAGGGAAAAAAGACAGCGAGAGATAAAACGAAACAAGGCCGATGGAAAGTGGCGAATCTTTTCGCGTCCCGTGACAGGAAACGCTGGTTTAATCTGTACCAGATGAGCGTGTCGCTGTTAGGTGGATCGGCGCAGTCACGTCTCGTCCTGTCCCACTTTTCCGACGTCGACGTTTCGTTCACGACCGTGGAGCGTGTTCCAGTCTACCCTTCGGTTACGCTCCTTTGATAATCGATAGCTTTACGCCAGGCTCATAAAGCCGGATGCATTAATGGAACGGGATCCGACCATTATCGGGCAACAACAGTTTTCTCTCGCGACTTTCTTTCCGTAAGAGAGAAACCCTCGGTTCTCAACGACTCGTCCGATATCCTGTAGTCCTTCCCGATGATCCTCCGTTTTACGTTGGCAATACGAATCACCGCGTATGTGGAAACGAGTGCTTTCTGTCGCAATTGATACGATTCGAAAGATGCTATCGCAGGAAATCAATACACAAGCTCACACTCCCCTGTCAAGAAAGAGATTCTTGAGGGCCCGGGATAGCCGCGTGACTTTTTAATTAATAATTTCCGGTCACTGCATTCAGACACAGACTTAAGATCCGTCTTGATCCGACGGGTGTTATGATTTATTTTTTGACGGTAATGTAGTCACTCTACCTTATCGCGAATCTACGAAGACCGGGCCCTTAATGTTCCTCGCTGTTCTCTTTGTGTTCTGGAATTACCTGTGGGGTGGTGCGAGTGACAGACAGATTCGGCGAACTTTTGCATTGTCAAGTAAAGAATATTTCTATACTTCATCAATTAAAATTGACCCTTGCGTACTGTTCAGACAGTTTCTACATCGACATTCTAAATTAAATGACGTAAGGCGCCACTAAAAATTCCTGTATCTTTATCCAAAATATTTTTGACATTATTACATTTGTTTGTATTTAATAAATTAGTAAACATTTCAGTACTGTACGAGTAAATCGCACCATTTTCATATGTATGGCGTGAAAAGATATATATAGAAGGAAAATATTCTAGGTCGGAAGAAACGTTTCGTTTTAGAGTTAAAATGGCTTCGAGTGCAAAGGGTTAAAAATATAAATAATGATTCCGAAGTGACCGAGAAATGTTGTTCGAAAGCAAACACCGCGCCTCAGTCGCTTATAATGGCTGATTGCGAAGCGAACAGTTTCAAATGCTCCGAATGGAAAAGTGTTTTCTTTTTCGCGTGGTTCTCAGTTGTGTCGAAACGTCGCGAGAAAACGGTTTTGAAAGAAAGTTGCGCCGCTGACTGTCGCGAATAGGAATGATTGATGACCGGCAGATCCTCGAACCCCGATGTATGACGGTCTAGTTAAAACGTCGCCGACAGCGTCGCAGCAAAACACTTGTTAGGCCGGATGTGTGGACATAAACCGAGTGCATTTAGCCAGTGTTGCGTCGAAATCAGACGGGAAGTGGCTTTTTCCTGCGTCTTTCCATCGAGGGTACAGCTCACGGTAATGGAATCCGTTACCGGTTCTCGATCCGAACTCGAAGAATCGATCGGGGCACGCGTTACAAGCGAACAATTACCGCGAACCTTCTCCCCGTGTTTTACTTCTTCGATCGCGTTAATGAAATCAACGATTATTCCCCGGAGGACTCTCCGCGATCGGATTCCCTAGAACTGGACGGGGAACCGAGCATTGTCCAATCGGAATCAAGGTGACTCCTTATTTAACAGTTAATCGATACTGCCTTTTCATTGCACGTCGAATAAAACGTACGGCGAGTTAAATTCGTGTTCTAAGGTTCACGGAGCACTAAAAGTGCCTTAAGAAAATAATGAGAACGTGTCTACACAAATTTTTAGTCATTATTTTATAACATACACCCAAAGAAATAAATTTGTTGAATAATTCCTCATGGGTCCATCTTTACACTCTCAACATTCGCTAATTAAAAATATAATATTTTAACAGGTCCCGTACACCTAGTGTTGACTTGGACTCTTGCGAGTTCTATGCCGGAGTCATTTCTGACCCACGCTGATATTTCACTAATTCAGTTTCATTCGGATAAGGGTACGAATTAATGAATGAATTAATATTCGGGCCCTGTTCAGATGAGAATAACTTTTTTGAGATTGGAACAATCAATTTGAGTTTTCGAGATAGAAGGATCAGTTCGCTAGATGTCGAGGAATTTTGGAAAAATTGCAATTGATCGGAACCGTGCAGGAAATTGTTTCCTCTTGCTACAATATCGTATAATTCAGTTGCGTTCATTAATAATTCAGGTGCATTCAGTAACTTCGCTAACCAATTCATAGCTCCCGCGCATCATTAAGTCACAAAGCAAATTAAAATTAAAGTAGCAGTATCCTAGACGGGGTTAAACATTAATTACACGCAGCACAGAGGCAACTTCTGCTAAAGAGTTAGTCGTTCACGCTCCTGGCAGCGTTTAATTACAATTTCCTGCGCATAAGCAATGTATAACGCACATGCAATATGAACGCGAGGATTGTTCACATAACCTCGCAATTGAACGAGGCGGGAAATTCAATTCCGGGGATATTGTTATGGGTCGCTGTCGCGAAAATGTTTACCTAGGAATCATGCCGAAGTAAATTTAATTCCCTGCGGGAATGGGTCCGTAACATAAAGAGAAAATGCATTTTACTAGGATTTTCCGAAAGTTCGTTAAGTTTGATCAAGTCTATTAATTCTTGGAACAGTTTCATGCGGTATCGAGCGCATAAACTTTCGCAATCTAATCTCGCGAATAGTGGAGCTACATTTCTCTACGAAGAAAATCATTTTCTGATGTACAATCATGGCGTAGAAATTCTTTCTGAGGCGTCTGTTCATGACCAACCAATTCTACTTGCTTGGCACTCGAACTCGAAAACGAAGCCTCAAAGCGAAAAAATTTGTTCCGTATTTTCGACGTATTTTTCCATGTAAATTCACCCCCACCACAGGTAAATTACAACCGATACTAGGACACGAAGAAAATTTCAGCGTCTCTGAAGGATCGTAACGCACTCGAAATGGGCGCATAAAATTTACCCGCGTTCGAGGACGCTCGAGTGAAGGTAAACTCCGGCAGGAAATTCGCGCGACGTTTTCGCGCTGTTTACGTTCGCACCTGTTTAATAGACCTCCAGGTAAACAGCTCCACGAAATGGTCTTCGGATCGATCGCGCGGCGGAAGCTGCTCGACTGACGGAAAGTAGCATAAACACCTCTAGGACAGCTCGCGCGGATGATTTCTCCATTTTCTAGCGGCAGGAAAGTACGCGGCCGTAAATTTTATACGCTGTTAATCGCCGGACATTTGTCAATCCTCTCCAGTTGCGACAAAGCAACTGTCTGGAGCGAGAATTCTGACTTTCGAATGTAAGCCAGGGGTCTCCTTCATTCAAACACGTCGGTATGTTGTAAATTTAAAAAAAAAATGTACTTCTAAAAGCGATTACATTGTTCCATAAAAGAGAAGAAATTGCATCTTATGGATAATGTGAGACGATTTACGATACCCTTCAATTTTTTAGTCTTTTTACTACCTTAAATTTCACTCATTTTTCTCACAAATGCACCAAATACCTAGCCTAATTATAATCCAAGTCTAAATTTTAAAAATGTCCTATTGAAATTAATTCTTTTTTCCAATGTCGTCTAATATACTAAGGTTCCCCACTAACACTGTGCACATTAGTCATTCGTGTCTTGCAGTGGTTAAATCACTCTCATTATCGACAGGTGGAACGATAATTTATTAAAAAATATAAGACCTCGCAGCAGGAAGATGAACAGGGAGAAAATGCCGGTTGCATATGCGTTAATTTGTTTCTTATGCTTTCTAATTCACCGAACTGCGCCCAATGGCGTGTTGAATGGAGTCGGAATTAGCTTCATCTAGCAGAAATGATCTAACTTCTCAATCGAAAGAGAAACATTGTGAGCAACGTCCAGTGTACCATTATAAGAAGCAGAAAATTAGGACCTCATTGTACCGTCTAGAAAACCGAGCCATCCGGAATTACTGTGATCGTCGAGTGTACGAAATTGTAAACCGATTGTCAGACGGATCTTGCGCCATTATTAACGAGCACGGTGGTTCGTGCAATTAAAGCCGGTAGCGTACGAGAAAACCGGTGAAATTACCGGTAAAAGTTGCAATTAACGGTGATCGAAAGTCCCCGTTGAGCGGAAATGATCGACGTCTGTCCCTGGTGGGCAATTAATAGCGACTAATTAACTGCCTACTAGGAATCGGGGCCGTGTTCGAGTATACGCGGCGGGTATGGAGGTCGATGGATCGTGCCTGGAACAAAATCCCGTGAGCATCCTGATCTAACAGGGTGAAAACAACCACTCGCGCGGAACCACGATGCCATGGTGACGCCGAAGAAATTTGAGATCGACGTGAAAGAGAACTTTCTCCCAAAAAGCCGTTATTTATTCCTCGTCAACGCCACGCGAAAAAAGCGGTCTCCCCCCTTTTCGCCGGATGGCCAACGTAAACTCGTAGCGGCTTAATTGTTCTTCGTCTTACTTTCACGGACGCGCAACCGAAAACAGGGCCACTGACATTGATAATTGCCCATCTAGAAAGGTATTAACATCGACGACGACGTCGACATTTCGCTCCGGTGAGCAAATAATTCGATGCTTCTTAACGCTAGATTTACGAGACCAGGCAAAATGACGGACTCGACATTTTGAAATTTACTATTATTAACACTAGGTTTACGCAGCACTAAAAACGACTATTTTAGATTTCCTTATAAAAATAACGTGAATATATCTATCAAAATCTGTTGCCATTTTTTTAATGATATATACCTAGGGAAATCAATTTGTTAAATAATTCCTCACGGATCCATGTTTGCAATCTCAATATTCGTGAATTAACAATATTAGAATCCGTCATTTTGACGGGTTCCGTAAATCTAGTGTTAAGAGTGCAAGGACGCACTTGAGAAGTTCACTAGATTCGATTCTATGAGTACATATTACAATAAAAATGGCTGAAAACCTAAATAACTACAATTTTGTTATTTTCCCAACGCAATGTGAAATAGTCACTTTTAGTGTTTCGTAAACCTAGTGTTAAAACACTTTTCTTCCTCGGAAGATTCACTGTCATCGTTGAAAGCATGTCTCTTAAAATGAGTCATAGTACTATTAAGACATTACCCGCCCACAGACAGCTGCTTTAAAAGTCTATGATTCATAGCTGTCGATTTCTTAATCATTTTTTCAATAGAAAAGTCGACTTCATTCGGAAACCAACGAGTCTGCCTCGGCAACATAATTTAACAATTACTCTCGCGATCATAAGGCGGAAACAGCTTCGTAAATTCTTTTTGTATCGCGGCACGGTCATTGATAGACGGCGAACTTTTGTGCTGAATAAAAATTGTTCGGATCGATTGCAAGGTGTAGGATCCACGTATATATTTAGATCTCTTCTTAATAATTGAAAATCCGCAGTCTAGCAATATATAATCCTATTAATCGTGTTGAAATGATTGACTGTAGAGGATGCTTGAATAGTTCAACAATTTATTTGGAACGAGTATTAAATCAGTGTGTTCGTTAAACGGCGAACTTTTGTGCTAAATAAAAATTGTTTGTATCCTATGAATAATGTTGAAATGATTGACTGTAGAGGATGCTTGAACAGTTCAACAATTTATTTGGAACGAGTATTAAATCAGTGGGTTCGTTAAACGGCGAACTTTTGTGCTAAATAAAAATTGTTCGGATCAATTGCAAGGTGTAGGATCCACGTAGACGGATCTCTTTTTAATAATTGAAAATCCGCAGTCTAGCAAATTCATCCTATTAATCGTGTTGAAATAATTTACTGTAGAGGATGCTTGAACAGTTCAACAATTTATTTGGAACGAGTATTAAATCAGTGGGTTTGTTCAGGGAGTATTTTTTCCAGACGAAAGGGGCTGTCCTCGTTCCCAATTAACCTGGCGTCTTAAAAGACGCCGAGTCAGCTTCCTTGTGCACGGAACTATACGGGTCATCGAACTCGATCTTTCGTTTTACGATTTCGTGAACGCGTAATGGGGGCCCGTCGGAAATTTCGCCGCCGGTTATGTTGCGGTAAATTCGAGAAACCGTAGACCGCGTACGAACACGAACCGTATTTTTACGTCGAGATGGGACAGCTGTCGGAGACCCTACCCTGCGGGTTAATCAATTTACTGTTATTGGTCGAAATAAGCGGTGGGGTAACGAGGGAATGCGGTTTCGCTCGCGAATAATAGGCAAGCGACTGCAGAAGAAACGTCGGTAAAAATGGTTTAAGAGCGGCGTTTTATCGATATCGAGGCGGAATAATGACAACAAGATGACGGTCCTGAACATTGTCGCTGTTGCCGAGGACGAGGCTGCTCGAACGAAACTTATTCACCGGACTGTGGGAATCATTTCAGGGATTAAGTGGCAGTGAACCTAGTTCGTGAAATGAATGGATCCCCCGGGGAAATCGTTAAGACAAACTACGGTGCTTGTGAAGCGAATTGCCCGACGATAAACGACCTATTGTCCGATTACGTTGGAAACGACCGGTCCTCAAACGTGAGCGGAAAAAGATGTTAACGCGTTGGTATGCGGACTCGAAAGTGCGTTTGGGAAACGTACCTCGGTAGACATATCGACACCGAACCTACCATCATCCTTCGAATCGCCGATTTCGGACGTGGTATTTCACAATATTAAAAATTATAGGGACTTTCCCATTGGAAAACATTCGAGCACGTGACTAAAAATTGCGTTGCATCTAAATCAAAATCTTGTAATTTTTAGAGGGCAACGTGTACGAGTCAGATTTTAGAGTTCGGTGGGTTTAGCGTTAATGAATAAAGAAGAAAATTATAAATTATTTCCTGACCTTTCATATTCAGACCTTGATCTTGATATAACATGATTTAGGTCTTGGAGATCTGCTCCGCATTGGCAAGCACTGTTGGCTATAAAGTTAACCCTTGCCAATGAACAAAGCAATAAATAAACAAATAAATGAAGAAGCTGTTCCACTATTTTCGCAGTTTCGTGAAGACCTCGTTAGTTTCCCACGTCTATGAAAGAACGAGCAACGGTAGCCGCTTAAAAACGCCAAGGGAACAAGATAATTCGCTCGTGATCCTAAAAGTTCGCCGATTTCTATCATTCCGCAATCGGATAGTAGTATAAACAGTGCACCCGCAAATATTCCGAGGAAATTACCTTGTCAGTCAGAGCGGCGCGGCGGGGCCGCAGAAACCGGTGCGAGCAACCATAAAATCAATCTGCGCGATCGGCACGGGATCGCAGGAGGCCAGGGCTGCGCCGATCGGCGGAGATAGGTGTAATTTCGAATCCATTAGAATCAATTTTCTTAGAGCTCTGCTATCGCACGGAACGCACGCGTGTCGTACCCGCGGCGACTCGCTGTCGGTGGTTTCACCGTGATTGCGATTCCAGGCGGACGCGTCACGAAGATCGGGGCCCGTGTGCTCTCTCAGCGATCGCCGGGAATGCCGGGTTTAACCTAGATCAACGGATCCAGCGACGAGGAAGAAGCCGATCGATGCCACGACAGAAGTCGCGCGTTCGACTAGCCGCGATTTCTAGATCCTTTTTCGTTGCCGCCCCGTGCGCTCGGACTATTCCTCCGCTTCCGCCGGCGGAAACGGAAACTGGAGGATCGAAGGGGATCCGGATCCTAAGGTCGTCGAATCAATTCGATGAAACTGTTCCGCAGAACGTGGACGGTTCGCTTGTGCCGAAAGCGGAGCTTTCGTTCGACTTTTTCTCCCACCAATGTCACGGCGTTTCGCGTCTGACCAATGTCGTTTCCGGTTTTTGCGCGCAGAGAATGCGGCCGGCTGATGCATGGCCTCTGCAATTTTATGGCGTGCACTCTGCTCGCTGAATCCGGGCATCGTTGATATTTAGATCGGAATGGAAAGAAGCGGGTAATAACAATTATATTTTCCAGTAAAATGTTTTTGATTTTATTCAACACTTACCAAAGCTACTATCACGTTTTACTTTATGAAAATGGCAAGACAAAGTTTATTTAGATCTCGTGCGATCTTTATAAGAATAGGTGCTTGAATATAGAAATTTATTGAATAATTTCCCACAGAAATATCTTGAGAGATAGAATATATAAAATCGGTCATTTGACTGGTGGTGGTTGTTCTAGTGTTAATGGGTACATGTATGATTCCGGTGTGGGGATGATCAGTTGGTGGTGACTGGGGAACAACAAACGATGCTCTCGTTACACGATAAATAATCTGGATGATGTGCAGTATTGAGTTACCATGTGACGAAGCGCATTGTGTGACGGGTGAAAGGATTAGAAACTAACAAATTCAATACTAATGCTCATCGAACCGTGGACTTTTATGGTAATTCATGTTTTTAAGGACTGATCGATAAGAACAGGAATTATGTACTTGAAGAAAAACATTAGATCCGCGATATTACTACGAAGTACAATGAACGTAAAATTTATGTCCGTATATAGATTTACGTATAATTTAGTCGCAAGAAACAACGGAAACCAATTTGTTTCGAGACATTACCGATACGTAGACTGACAACGTCTCCGATCAATACGTCACAGTGAACAAGAACACCGTAGATAGAATCCAATTTCACTTTTAATTAAACATTCCGTCGCCATTTAAATGAACACGTCTACCCGGGCGAGCTGCCTAACACAGTTCCCTCAGCGACCTCTTCGCTCGTTAACGATACCCATTCATTAAGCAGGCTTACAATGAACGCCCGTACACTGGCTGTTTTTCTTTTTTTTTACGTAAACGAATGCGGCGAGACCACCGGCCGTGTTTCATTCACGGGCAGACTCGGTTAAACCGTTAAGGACGCGAGCCTTCAAGGAGACAGAAACAAAGTCGGTGTGAGAGCTGCGACAAAGACGGAGAAAGAGAAAATTACTGGGTTGTGATGGGCCTGACCGGGAGACGTTAATGAGACTCATTCTATGGGCGCAGAACTATTACTGTGCTCAAAATAAGCGAGACAAAATTTTCAATTCTCCCACATGCTTGCTATTGGTCAAAAAGGAGATCGCCATTTTTGAATGGACTAATTTAGAGTGTGATTTGTAGATTCGAAGTGGTCATAGCGGTCACGATCGTCGCTACGAACCCTGTTTCTGAGTGGGGGCAAAATTGTTTTGTCCAATTTTCCTGTGCTCAAACTGACCAGTAAAAATTGTTCAAGTCTCCCACAGGCTAACTATTAGTCAAAAAGGAATTGGCCATTTTTTAGTGCACTAATTTAGAGTGTAATTTGTAGATTCGAAGTGGTCATAGTTTTGTCCAATTTTCCTGTGCCAAAACAAACCAGTAAAAATTGTTCAAGTCTCCCACATGCTTGCTATTAGTCAAAAAGGAGATCGCCATTTTTGATTGCACAAATTTAGAGTGTGATTTGTAGATTCGAAGGAACAGAGAGCATTGTTTCTATGTAGGTGAGCAACTCGACGGACCAGTCCGCGATAAACGGGTCTGTGCACTGGCGTCGTGCCATCCGTTTCAAAAACCCATTTCCGTCGTCGGTTATCGTACAGGCGGAACAAAAAGAAACGGAAACGGCAGTCCGCGCCCGTGGAACAAAAAGGAAAAGGGAAACAAACCGGTAGGTCTTTCCGCAAACGCGATCCAGAACCGGACTGTGTCGTTCGAGGAAATCATCGTCGGCTGAAGTAATTTGCCAGCTCGCGTTCCACCGACTTGTCGCGGCCGCCTTGCCTTTTGCATTGATTACGCGACCGTTTAGCGACAATTAATCAATGGCCGTCCCGTTTTTGGTAGAACGTGAGCCGCCCCGGTGTTTAACGAACGATCTCCTTCCTCGAGACAACGGCGACAACGCGATTTCACGCGTGCACGTGATCGTATAACGAGTCACGCGCCGATTCCATCGATCATTGTACCTTGTTTCGGATACTATTCGTGGTTCGTTGTCCTGGAGCATACTCCGGGAGAAAATCCGATCGACATACCCGCCACTGGTAAAATGATCGATTTCATATTTTCTAGTAGATGATTGCAAAAGATCGTGTCCGATTCGAAAGTAAAACACAAATAAAATCACCTGTCACGCCGGAATACTTCCTTAATAAATTCACCGGGACAGCTTTTATCCGGGAACAATTGGTTGTTGTATGCAAATGTCGAAGTGGTTCGCGACCGGGTAACCGGTCCCGTTGGGGCTCGAAAAATCCCATTTCCTCGTGTTGCGTAAACGATATTTAAGTTTCGATAGGCGGATACGTTCTGCTCGATTTGCAGTATTCCTGCAAACGCAGTTAACTTTCGTCGTTACCTTCGTCGTTTCATTCTTATCGCCTCCGCCCACATGGTTTCAGATTCCCTTTCTTGAATATACTTGAATATAGCAAAATACAATAGAATATACCAGAAAATACTTGAATATGCTAGAATATAACGGAATACACTGGAATGTATCAGAATATAGCAGAATACACTAGAGTATACCAGAATATACTTGAATAAACGAGAATATAGCAAAATACAATAGAATATACCCGTATATACTTGAATATAGCAGAATACAGTAGAATGTACCAAAATAGACTTGAATATACTAGTATATAGCAGAATAGCCTAGGATATACCAGAATATACTTCAATATACTAGAATATAGCAGAATATACTGCAATATACCCGAATATACTTGAATATAGCAGAATATACTACAATATACCCGAATATACTTGAATATAGCAGAATACACAAGAATATAGCAAAATAAACTAGAATATACCAGAATATACTTGAATATACTAGAATATAACAGAATAGACTGGAATATACCAGAATATAGCAAAATACACTACAATATACTAGAATATACTTGAATATACTAGAATATAACAGAATACACTGGAATATACCAGAATATAGCAGAATACACTAGAATATACCAGAATATTCTTGAATAAACTAGAATATAGCAGAACACACTAGAATATACCCGAATATACTTGAATATAGCAGAGTACAGCAGAATACACTAGAATATACCAGAATATACTTGAATATACTAGAATATAATAGAATAGACTGGAATATACCAGAATATACTTGAATATAGCAGAATACACAAGAACATAGCAAAATAAACTAGAATATACCAGAATATACTTGAATCTAGTAGAAAGAGATTCCACAAAGATCGTCGGAGAATTCAGATATTAGAGACCTAATACAAGTTCATCGAAAGTGAATTCTGGAGTGTCAAGATGAATCATAAATCTGACTCAAACACGAACCAATGGACTGACCTGATAGATTGTATCGAGGTTTACTTTCATTCTTATCGATGGAATAATTCGACGGAATAATGTGCATGCTATGCACTTCTGCGGTTACTTTTCGACGCAACATGGTAATCGACTATAATTTAGTTAAATTTGCGGCGCGATCGATGCGTACTAGCAATCGAAAGTTTCATCTCGGTCAGATTTCTCCTCCGCGAGTCTAGTAACGGTCAGTTTTGCGAACTGTCATGCTGTTGCTGCTGCGATCTGCTAGGTTCATTATTCCGGACAAAGGGAAGCTAAAAAGTGGACGAAGAATTTGCTTCGAGAACCGTTCATGAAAATTTTCTGAAAAAAATAAACACTTCCTAAAGAGCGGTAGAAAAATGCAGCTGAAGTGTTACTTTTGCTATTGACACTGTCGCTAAGAATTTTTCCCTTCGCCTCATAATCCTAATTTAAAATTGAAGGGTGACAAAATAAATTCGGTTCCATCGAAATTAGTGTTCTCAACAGATTTCGTAAATCCTTCAACCCTGAATAACTACCCTCTCGTAAAAATGGCGAAATAAATTCAATATCGAATGTAACTTTTGCACTTTGTTCCAGTTTCTTTATAATAATACAGTAAAAAATATTTTTGTATTAAAGAAAAGGAGATATATTTGTGCGTTTCATCGATATCGTTATTTTCCTTGCACGATGCTTCAGGCTCAGAGGTAAAAACGAAATCGTTGGCAAAGAGACAAAAATAGTTGATCCGCTAAAGAGCGAAGTAATAGATAATAATATATTATAGTAATCGAGCGTGCAACCAGGTGTATTAGTCGCTTTCATCGCCTGCGCCCCCGGCGGTATCGCGAGTTTAGCGATACTCCTGGTTTATACGCGAGTGCATGGATTGTCCATGAATTTTTCCTAATTGCGCGTTGCGCGATCCTAATAGCTAGCGGCTCGAGGATTATGCAACGGTGTCGTTACGCTTTTCCTATCAGCTTGGTGTACGCCGATTCGCAGTTTCGGTAAGTGACACCAACCGGGATCGGTCTCGGTGGCCCACGCACGCCGGGAAATTAGAGAAATAATCGCTACGTGTACAACGATTAGTCGCGCTTGCCTTAATTACAGCAATTACCTCTCCGTAGGCACTGATCGTCTAATGTTCAGCGTGTTTTGCGACCACGCTTCTCTTCCTATGGGAAATCGCCAGGGTAATGTGCATCTTGGAATGTGCACGCGGGAAAATGCAGCATCTCGGAACTCGATCAAAAGAGAAATCACTTCCGATATCAGTTTCGAAGCCGTTCCACAAGAACACAAATCATTTCGAATTTTCCCGGGAGAAATCGCTTCCGATCCAATGCCTGGGAACGCGTGCCAATTTTTTTCGGGCAAATGATTAACCGGTTAACAATTGTTTAATACCAGGTTCACGGGACTCGTCAAAATGGTGGGGTTCAATTTTTATTGACAAATTTATTTCTTTGGGTGTACCTTCTAAAAAGAATGGCTAAAAATTTGGGTAAATTCTTGTTATTTTTATGCAGTACTGTGTAATAGTCATTTTTGGTGCTCCACTAAACCAGGTGTTAATGGAGGTGGACTAGATCGCTCGAATTCATTTATAATATAATTAATGTGGATCTTTTAAAAATTAAAGGGTTCTTCCATTTTAAAATGGACCGATGGCTTTTTGGGCCACCAAGAAATACAGTTCCCGTACAGAATTAGAAAAAATAGGTCACTTTTGCGGATTTATTGAATTTTATAGCGTGCACTGGCAAACAGCCGTGTTAAATTGCACGTGTGATTTACACTTGTTACACATAGATAATATGAACAAAATAATAGTTTAAAATTAAGACATGATTCGAAATTCTTCCACCTCATTTGTTAGGTTTAGACATTCCTGAACATTTTGAAACCCAAATAAATGTCAAGCAATACGATACAGAGCAACGTTCTAAGGCTACGCAAAGACAGCTGCAAAGCACCAAATTTACAAGACACCTGTTACATACAGTTATCACAGTGGCGTCAACTGGCAGAAAAACGCGAGGGCAGATTTCGAGAGATCGGATCGAGAGTGTTCGAGTTCGGCAGCATCGAAAGCAGCCCGATCCTGCGCAGGCCTGTGGAACACGCGGGAAAAGGACGTCTCGCGAAATCGCAAGGACTGAATTCCCCGCACGACCCAGATACCGGCCACGAGACATCGTGTGCGCGACTGTATTGGGTATAACGGTGCAATTTCACACAGCACGCACACCATTTCTCCGGCTTCCTGTCAGATGATCGTCCGTCTAGATCGTGGATCGCACTCTTATACTCGTCCGAGCTAGTTTCCGCACTCGACTCTCTTCGAGCTTCCGTGAAAAATCTCGCAGATTCGTCTTGACAAAAGTGAAACGCGTATCCACCATCCGGAAGAACTATATCTCGATTTTCTCCGGAGCAAAAATTCGAACAACACTCCGTGCGAAGTGGGACACTAATTGCACGGCGCACCAAGTAGCGCGCGCGAAAGACCGATACCGAGCGGCGCGGCGCGAGTTACAACAGCCCGGTTTGACATTTACTTTGACATTTATCAGAGTGTACTCTGATCCACGCTGGGCGCCTTCGAGAAAAAAGATAAAACCGCCGGATGATCGTGGGAACAGTACGATCGGTCCCGATGGATCGCCGCCATGTCCGAAAAGCCCACGTCACGGCCGTTGTCACTTGATTCCCGACAGATCACAGACAGGGAAGCACACTTCACTCACGGATCGGATCTTTCCGCCGGTTCTCGTTTGAATCTGCGCGCGCGGAGATGCTGCGCGACCGAAAGAAACCGAACATGTGAGGTGAAAGAGTCCCGGTTCGTAGCGGGAGAAGCTAGAAGAAGAAGAAGAAGCAGGAAGCCGGGTGCAGTTGAGACCAGGAAGACGAAGAAGAAGAAGAAGAAGAAGAAGAAGAAGAGGAGGAGAAGAGTATGAGGTCGAAGACCGCGAAACGAGAAGGATAACCGTACCGGTAGTACGAAGAGGAAAGGGAAACAGCGGCGGCGGTTGTATTGGAACGTTGGCGGTTAGGCAAAGGTGGAACAAGCTGACAGTTGCACCGGCAATAGAAGAGGACAGTAAAGAGAAGAGCAAGAAGAAGATGACTCACCGTTCTTCCTGCCGGCGGTTTGCGTGACGCGTATGCCGCTCGAGATCCGCGTGGCAGCGAGGATCGTCCCGAGGACGATCAGCGTGTTGTAGAGTCTCATGACTCCTCTCGAACAACCTCCTCGGACTAGAATCCCGGGACTTGTCGGCGAGACTTGCTGAGGCAATGGCTCACCGTCGACTGAGACGTTCTTTGTGCCCGCCGCTCTATCTGTGGACTGTCACTTCTCTCTCGTTGTCGGGGTTTTCACACCGTCGATATCCCCAGGGAGAGCGAAAACCGAGAGACTACCACCACCGACAGAGACGACAACGACGACGAAGACGAAGTCGAAGACGAAGAGGACGTACGGTGTACGGAGATCGACGGGCGCCGCGCGTGTTCTTCTACTTGTTCGCACTTTTCCAACTGGTAAATCCCGAAAATGAAAAGCCCGCGGTCTCTGGCTCGCACCGTATCGGTCTTATCCGACTAGCCGTAATCCACCGTGCGGTCTCGTACACCTATTTAAAACCTATCGCTCCACCTCGCGCTTCTTACTATTGGCTCCTGCCCCAATTCCTTGTCCAATGATACACTCTCGCGCGCGTTCACCTCCTTTTCAGATCGAGACGTACGCGGGCCGGATCGGAGAGGTGGCAGAAAGTGCCGGGTAGTAGGTGGTCGGTGGCAGCGACAACGGGTAGGTGGTAAATATCTCCGGATGTTTGGAAGGCGCCGCGCTAATAATCGGCCCTGGAAAACTGTCCGTTCTTGGTCCCCCTTCTCCACGAGAGCCGCCTCTCCCTCTCCCTCCCCCTCCCCCCTCTCTTCTTCTATACAGGCCCGTTCCGTTTCGTTTCGTTGCGTCGCGTTTCTATCGTTTCTATCGCGCCGAACGCCGATTCCGCTCGATGAAGGTGAAGGGGTTTCGCGTTCCGAGGCTCTCGCCACCGCAACCAGGATCGCCCCGCTAACTTCTGCGCGCCTTTCTTGCGCCCGTCTACGTGCCCGTTTTACCGTCTATCGGCTCGTCTGACTCTGATAGCGCAGCGCACACGTGGTGGGGCCCCGGACGCCTTCCTCTCTCGGCCCTCTACACGCTCCAGCTACCTTCTCCACACCGGCCAGCAGAAGCTTCCTCCGATCCGGACGCATGCCCCGCGCTCCACGACGGCTATTCTTTCAGCACCGGCGTGTATTCCGTAAGACACGTTTTGATAGCGTTTGACCGGACACGCCTGGCCTACGTACACCTTGGCAATGAGCTGCCCGGCCGACCGTCGCTTCGGACCGTGTCAACGATCACTGCCGGATCGTTCCGATAGGAATGTGGTCGTTTACGGTGACTCGCCGAGGCGAGGATCACGCAATTAGTACGTTTTCAGGATTCTCCGAGATTCGCAGATGGCTACGGCGAACGGTGCTCGCGGCAGTGATTGTGCAACGGGAATGAAACGTTCCACGTTTTGGAAATTGTGATAAATGACCTTTCTGCGTGCTGACGTACGAACGCGAACGTTATTTTGCGGTGCGACGTTGACGCGTCAACCTTTTGCGGTTTACCTGAAGATAATGAAATTCATTTTATATACTTTGTATTTTAACAATGCCGGAAATCATCTTGATAATGTATTCCATCAATGCCGTATTCTATTAATCTCAATAATGTATTTTATCAATGTCGAAATGATCTTTCTGCTGTCGCACGAACGCGAACGTTATTTTGCGGTGCGACGTTGACGCGTTTACCTAAAGATAGTCAAATTCATTTTATATACTTTGTGTTTTAACAATGCCAGAAATCGATCCCAGAGATTCTTACGTGATCAGTGTAATCTAATTAACGCTAGGTTCACGGAGCACTAAAAGTGACTATTTTACATTACGTTATAAAATAAGCAAGAATGTGCTGCCCAAATTTTTAGACATTTTTTTTTAATAACATACCCAAAGAAATAAATTTGTTGAATAATTTCTCATGGATGTATCGTTAGAGTCTTAACAATTGTAAATTAAAAATATTAGAACCCGTCATTTTGACGGGTCCCGTAAACCTAGTGTTAATGAAACGGAAACTAGAAATTTAAAATGTGCTATAGGGAATGCTGCCTTAACCCTTTTGAATTCTGAAAAAATGAACTTTTCAATGAAATGAAAATTTCTAAACCTAGTCAAGAATCACTGTCAGTCATATGTGACTGACGTGGCAGTCTAAATTGTTCTAAATTGTTCGGCTAAATTGTTTTAATGCTTCATAGAGGAGATTCGATTGCATTCACTGAAAAGAACAATTAATACTAACCATGAAATAAATGCTGGCAGCGAGCGTATTAAACGTCGTTCCTCCGATACATTGGTTACTCAACACGCACATAACTATCGCACGAGGGAAATTGGATTAATTTCGTGCATGTCGTTATTTATAATTGTAACGTATAACATGGCATCCGGGGAACTGATAGCTTCTCTGTGTGAGAATTTTTTTGCATATTTCGCAAGATGATGCATTTGATAAAATATTGTTACTGTGTAGGCAATGACGGAAGCCAAGTTGACGAATAGAAACGAAGTTTCACAGGCCCGCAAATTGGAGCACGTAATCGTTAATTATAAACTTGAAGCGTACACGGTCAAAAAGACAAGAGTTAGAATCCAGTTCTGAAAGTTAACGTCAAACTCCGCGCTGCTTATAAAATGACCCGATATTATCCTTTCTACTGATCGATGACTCACGTCTGTGCAAACTGCGACCCACCGTTGAAAAAGCTTGACGTTGACGAAGATTATCGCCTATTAGCAATGAATATTATGAGACAGCTATGACGTAGGGAGCGAGATGAAAAATTCGTCGATAGTTACAGGAGCACGGTGGACCCAGGGGTTTCGAAAGCGGTCGAATAACGCGAAAACAAGCGAGATTTATTAAAGCAGTATGCATATCTGCCGTGTCTCTCGAATCGGGATAAAAAATACACTCGGTTCGCGTCTACTCTTGGATTTCTACTTTCTATTTTTTTCCACCTCGGAAGCGCACAGTTCGTTTCGATTTAATGGTTGCCAGAGTTTTAACATTTCAGAACATGCCGCGAGTCGAAAATAAAATGCCGTTTGCCGGCCGAACACGATCGTCGTCGCCTAATCGCGTGAAATCTTTCCTGTATCGGATGGTCCGAACGGAGCCGCGAGGAATGTCGGGCCCGTTACCATATTAACGTTCTTTTCTTTAATCGAACGAGAAGCCGTTCGCCGGGAGCGTTTTACTCCTGTTTTTTTTTTTCTTCTTTTAAGTCGCTTAACGGGGACTTACGATCAATTATGACTGTCAGTTTGCCGATCAACTGCGAAATCGTGGCCAATCAGGTCTCTTTTGAAAGTAATCGCTGTTGGTTTTCGGTTTATCCGACGTGCGTTAGTAATCTGATTAATCTTGCACCAGAAGTAATATCTTTCTGCTAAAGTCCATTGCGATAGAAGTTTTGAAATTTTTTGATTCTCCGGACAGACATGAAAGGATTAGTAAGTAATGACTAATTACTGGACTGCAGAATTTTATGAAAAATAGAACTTTTCTATGTTAATCGTCAGAAATGGAAGTCAGGTTGAAATATATGTCGTCTTTACAGTTTTATTTTTCACTCGTCTATTCTTCCTATGAATTATAACATCCGCAGTCTAGTAATGAGTAACGAGTAGTCATAGATTATGACCGTGCACTCCATTTATTTAAAAATGACATGTCGATGAGGTGCTTTCAATTTCATTCAAGGCAACCTTCGGGTAATCTTCTCGGCAACAATATTTAATATAATATTACAGTGAATGTCTCGATATATGTCAACAACACGGGTCTTGTCAGCGTCGTGTATCGTGCAGGAGCCATAACCGTGTTATGTTGACACTCTTCGGCGTCCGAGCGTCGGGGCCCCTCACGGGGTATACCCGGCAGTAGTGGGGATAATTCCGCGACATTTACCACCGAGGCCCCGGCGACATATATAGAGAAACCACTGTACTCGTAAAACACGTTACGATGTCGTTCACTGTACCATAACCTACAGCTACGAGCAACTTCGAACGAAACAGTAAATCATACGGTTACATAAAATGGCGACGAACAACTTCAACGAAGTCGATTAACTTTAACGAAGTCTTCATTCCGCTCTGAACCTCATAAATCTTTGGGCGTCGGTTATAAATTAGCGTTTGTCATGCATTTCTGTTAATCGGACCCATAAAAACACGCATTTGCATAAACATCCGCTGTTAGCTTATCGTTGTATCACTCAAAGTTGCGATTAATCACGACGGTGGATACACGTTGATCTCTTCAAGAGCCTTAAGCCAGTTCTACAACTTCCAGCGATCGTGTTGTTAGAACTGGAACGCGACACCTGTGGCCGGGTCGAGTCGGAAGTCAGAAGGTAGCCTCGTTGATTGAACGTGACGAAAGGGTTCGTCATGATATCCAGGTCCAGCAAGATCGTGTGTCGATTCTGTGATCACGATTTTTTCTGTTGAGGCGAATCGAACATCCCCAATCGATAGCGCACGTCATTACTTGTTCCGACTTCTAAAGAATCGATCGTTGATCGTACTGTTCCGTGAAATTGGCTGTGAATTGCGCTAAATAAAACAGCGATTTATGACGCGCCAGGGAACAAGAGATCGCATCTTCGCGAAATATTCACTGTATTAGCATGCACGATGACGGTGAGAAATGTTTTCCAATGTCGATTATCTTCGCATGGGAACATTTCGCGGTAAATTATCGGAAGCCGAGATAATTGCCATCGAAGCCTTTCCCATTCCTCGGCGCGATCGAATATTCATTAATGGCGAATCGAAAATTGATGCGCGCACTGTGCACGAAATATTTATCGTGCCGAGCTGTACAATTTTGATCACAGTTGCTCTGGTCAGCGAGTCCGTTTTCTGTTGACTAGCTCGCGTGGTCGTATGGAAATTGTAATTACTCCACGGCGTACTTTTATTTCGTAATTGAGTAAACGTGCGCATGAAATTGGGCGACTGAAATTGATGGAACGATATTGAACTTTCCTATTATTAATAAAAAAAAAACTTACAACATATGGGTATCCAAAAATCATTTCTAATTCAGTTTAGTTTCGTTGCCATATCTTCGAATCGAATCATACCTTATGCAAATAATTATCTTAGATTCAAGGTACAGTGTTTGTTAATAGACAGATAACACTGCGTCAATAAATAAAAAACAAACAGAAACCGACAGAAGAAAGTATGAAGTGAATTTCAAGTGTGAAACGTGTAAAAAATGAATATAAATAATATCATGTACCTCGACATATACAAGCAATCGCGGAAAAATTGGAAAAAATTAAATAATACCTGGAATTCATAACTGCACGCCGCTAAACACTGATGACTAGACTGTGCGTCTGATGCGTTATGACAAAAACGAGTGAGTGCACTTTGAAACAGTAGAAACAGAAAAAGAATGCGAGGAAGAATATCTCGAGAGGTTGCAGAAGAATCGAAAGTATAAATATGGCTGTATATCAAATAAAGCAAAATATAGCTTTGAAATTGAAGTGATAAGCTAGGTTTAGGGGTTGATATTGCGGTTTGATTTGCAGAAAGCCATTGCTTGGGACGCTTTATTTTATCACAAAGAATCCATTTTTCATCTCCGGTAACGATTCTGCTAAGAAATAGATCTCTACGAAATCTGGATAGCAATGAAGTGCAAATTGATCGACGAATATTCTTGTTGGTCTCAGACAATTGATGCGGTACCCATATTCCTAGCCTATATGCCTTTCCCATTTCGTGTAGGTGCCTTTGTATAGTTGACCATGTGGACCCCAGGCTTCTCGATAATTCTTGTATACTTAATTTTGGATCAGCTTCCACTAGAGATTTTGGGGTGTCGTTATCAAATTCAACTGGTCGTCCACTTCGAGGCCCGTCAGAGAGATCACAATCACCGGCAGCAAACCTTCCGAACCAACGTTGACACTTGTTGACCTTCGATACATCTCCATAAACATCGCAAATTTTCTTTGTTGTCACCGTTGCATTAAATCCCGCATGAAAATGAAAAAGTACGCAATGACGAATATGATCCTCGGAAGATACGGACGCCGCCATTTTATTACAGGGTTGTAAAAAAAATTATTAGAACATTTTGAACACAGGCTGCTTCACCGAAAACTGTAAAAGAATACGTGTTTCCTCTTTCGCGATCGGTACAGAACTGAAGGCAAAACAAATTCTTTGCAAACAATTGATTACTTATGGGTACCCCTAATACAATCAGCACAAAAAAAACCCGCAATTAATTCTACACCAGCCCGATGAGTTTCAGAGGCCGAGCGCGTCGCGGTTTACGCGACTTCTTGCCCACGCAGGAAAGGAAAATGGAAGCAGTGAGCGACCGAGAGCGACGGAGGGTAGAAAGGCGTCGTAAATTAGAAACGAAGCAAACCAAAACGACGCCGGATAATTAGAGTGGCGAGAGAGGTTCATAGACCGGATGCGAGGAAAATCGCGGGTGCGTCGCTGGCAATCCGGATCGCTTTTCTCTCTGAAAAGGAAAGCAACCGAGGAAAGCATCGCGAGGTTTGCTCGCACGCGCTTGCTCGCCGTGCCAGTGAAAAGTGATTTAGATCGGACACGCGACGCATTTTAACGCGCCAAGCAGCAACGCCGGAACATCTTGATGGCTCTCGGCTGGAACTCTCTGCCAGGCCGACGACACGTACGCTCGCGATTTCCATAGAAATCGAAAGGGAATTCGCGAACGTGGTAGGCGCGGTCGGCGAGCAGATTTGCCGCTCGACGCTTTCCACCGTCGCCGAACGCCGCTGAAATTCGATTTCCGCTTAGCGAGCGAGACTGAAATCGATTTTCCGTGACCTGCATTCTGCCTCTCCTCGTCTGGTATTTGTAGCAGACCTGGCCGCGAATAAATCACCGCTTCCGCTCTGAAATGGCAACGAATGTTTAGATTCTTCGAAGATACTGCCACGAATATGTGCATTTCAGTTTAATTCGTAGAATCCTATCGTTCTACCATTTTAAAGTACACTGGAACCGAGAACTAATCGAACACGAAATACCAGATTCACGGAAAATTGCCTGTATTTAACACTAGGTTTACGGAGCGTTAAAAGTGAGTATTGTACATTACTTTATAGAAATAAGAAGAGTGTGTCTATATTTTCAGCCATTTTTTAAATAATATATACCTATGGAAATAAGCTTGTTGAGTAATTCCACGTAGATCGATCTTCACAATCTCAATAATCGTAAATTAAAAATATTAGAACCCGTCATTTTGACGGGTCCCGTAAACCTAGTGTTAATCTGTGGACAGTTTTGAACTGGTTTCAAAGCTACAAGCTTCTATTTCCATAATCTATCGTTTCTTTTGTTCTAAGATTTTTTTTTCCCAATAATTTAGTGCCGCGAGAAATTGAAGCATCGTTCTTTTCTAAAATTCTATACATTTAAAAGCCTGGGAAAAGGTTGACTTTTCTCGTGGCTGGAACCATCATAGATTCGAAGATTGAACGACACTTTAAAAATTCATGTACGGCTTTTGTTTAGCTGTTTTATGGTGCTATGAATGAGAAGCGTGCCGCCATCTTTACTTGCATTACCTACTTTATGTGTAGTGGTTTATGTTGTTATGGGACAAACGGCACTAATTTGAGGAAACATTTCCAGCAAAGAGGTCACTGTGAATTATGGTTACTAAAACTTCGTGTTCAGTAAAGGTTTACGTGCCCGCTTTTATGCTTCGTTTCTGTGAAGCTTGATTCACGGGAATACTAAAACTTAAAGTTTATGTACCACTTTTGTTTTTATATCTGTACCTCCTACTGTGTTTCCAACACAAAATGTCTGACAAAAGACGAGACAATCATCGAAAAATCAAATACCTGCCAATTATCGTGGAGCCGAAAATTTCAAAAATGCCACTAATATCGTATGCTGTTAAAATTTTCTCTCACACGAGTTTATTTCCAGATTTACCTCGATCTCAAGAATTTCTCGCAAGCGAGAACTGCGGGTGTAGGAGAGAGTAAGAACAAGTGCTCTCTCGGCGACAAAGATGCTATCTAACGTCGTTAAACAGTCTCTGTTTATCTGTGCGCGAGTTCCCCTAATTAGGCCAATAAAATTCACGAATTATTCGACGGTTGATTTCACACTCCGCTCGCATGCCAGTTCAGCGAGTGTGAACGGTTCGTAGGTGGTTAAGTGGTTCACATTTCGCCGAGTATTGCCTAGCAACCGGTTACGATAATTTCCAACCAGTTCAATGTTTAGTCTGCCGGTACAATCGTATCGCGCCAGGCCCCGAAAGTTGCCGGTCAAAAATCTGCATCGAAAGTGAAAGACAATCCGTCCAATTAAAACGGATTTTGAGCGGGGATGAGTGGCACGCTGAGCGCAGGATTAATTGACACTTTCTCTGGGTGAATTTAACGAAAAAGCTGAGAACAGCTGGTCGCAGTTTTGTCTGTGAGCCGCGACGAGTTTTTTGCCGGCGTGAAAGTCCGTGTGAGGAAATATTGTTTCTTCGGCTAATTGTCGGATCGCCGTAACGATTGCACAGGATATTATCGTTCTGTTCATGTTAGATCAGTGCTTCCGAAACTGGCCGATACCGCCACCTCGTGGGCGCTGGAACGATTCAAGGGGGACGGTACATGAATATGTGTGCCGTTTATTTTGAAAGTGGCCGAAGTCCATTTGTCAATTATTTTTTGTTGCCCGTAATCACGTGTAGAACTTCAAGTTAGCTGTCATAAGCAACATTTGCGGTTAAGTATATTCAGAGTATATACGATAACTTTGGACACATAAGTTTTCGCAGTTGGTTCAGTAATTAAAAGCATCACTTTGAAAGTGGCCCAAGTCCAATCCATTATTAAATGGATTAAAAAAATATCAAAAAGTGCCGGAAAGGTAATAACTTTGTTCTAAATGAAACGAAACAAGAGGATTTCATATGAACAAAATTTTTGGAGGACGCAATTTTTAAAAGGGTAAAGAATTCTAACGGAGAAACAATAAATTGGTTAAAAATATGCTGGATGCGTTTTTTGAGAGATGAACCATATAAAATTATCTATAAGGTATCAATGCATGAGAATGCAAAGTTTAAAATCCAGGATTTATTACCAAGTCGTGGTAGACCAAGAAAGTTCGAAAATATTGTATTGACACGACTTTAGAAAAATTTAAGACGAATTACAACAGCGAAATACAAGGACATGATGGATTTACTATGATACATACCACCGGGGCACCATGACTTCTTCGAATCCCTCCCGCATACACAAAATGTAGATGAGCAGTAAATTGTTATGTAATTTATGTAGTTAGAAAATGTCCTGAATTGCATGAATTGTGTTTCTGAAGTGTTGTAAAGATACATTAAGTAAATTGAGTATTGTTTTTTCAATTTGAAGCATTTTAAATTATGCCGAATGGACTCGGGCTCTTTCAAAATTTATAACTAATCTGGTTTTTAACTTTGAAACTGGCTTAACTCCATTTTCGGTAAGAAAACACTTATTCACTTAATAATTACTATTATTTCAATAGGAACTGTAAATTTAACTCTTTTAGATTAAAGCAGTGTGACACATTGGTATCCTGTACGTATATTTTTAATTTTATTGAAACATGAACCCTTAAATATCCCAATTTAAGTATAAGTGGAGTTAGGCCACTTTCAAAATAAACGGCTCATGTAAAGTAACGCAAATTTGTTACTACGCCTTTCTGTTTGTTCGCTTAACTAGAAACCCCAAAAATTCCATACAATCAAAGTAAGTTGTTTAATGAAATAAAAATTGCAAAAAATTAAATGTACGATACCGAGTAGTCCTGCAACTTTCTTGCATGTTACAGATCCTAATCGGTACAACGTAAAAATTCATTTTAAAACCTGCACAAATAATTCCGTCACCCACATATGGGTGACGTGGCAGTCAAAGTGTTAAAGAAGATTTTCAGAAGGGGGAATAATTGTTTATCCGAAAAGGAGGCGGTATGACAATTAAGCTTGGAAACTTCTGCCTCGGACGATCTCGTTCACGCGAGAACGTTAACGCGACGAAATTGTAAATTGCAAAAACTTAAAAAAAAAGAAATTACTGTAAATTTACAAAAATTTGCCTAACTGCAAATAAATGGCCGACTACGATGTCCGTCTTTGTCCTCGAGTCGGATGCCAGGTGCCTCGCTGTCTACGGCCGTTTTTGCCAGCGAGAATGGCGAACCATGTTAAATCGGTCTCTATTGGACCGTGCACCCTCGACGCAAGAACAAGTGACAAGTATTAATGTCGTAACTCCCGGTGAGCCGCTGATTGACAGTTATATCGACCGCGGAGTGTATCATTTTCCACGGCGATGCATAGCGCCGTTTCGTCATTCAATTGCTCCACATTTGACGAACTTCTTGCAGCCGCTTCCGTTGCAACTATTTAACAACCGTTCGAACCGCGGTATCCCGTGCTTTCCGAGCTTTGCGAGGCCACCGTTAAAATTTTATAACCTATCTCAATGACTCATGCGTGCCGAAAGCATGCGCCAGGGATTCCGGATTACTCACGGTTCTGGAACTTCGGATTTCGACGTTCGGCGTGAGGTCGCCACTCTTTCTTTTTTTCGGAAACACCGGGTTCGCCGGAGAGTTTCGTGCTATTTAAAAAATCGGGCTTCATAGTTACATCCGTCGTTTCGTCGTTGTGCAATTTCATCGCGCAATTTTTCTGTCTGTTACGCTCTTTCGAGCAATATCGTTCAAATTCTCGCTCTTTGGTAATGTACAGTTTTATTTTATTATGTTATCTTTCAGTGATAATGCACCTCGTGCAATGTATGTCCTGTAATAGAAGTATAGCATAACACAATAACCGAATTCGTGACATTCAGCTCCTAGTATGAAAATTAAACTGAAAACATTGATGGTACTTTCGACTAGATCCAACATTCGTAACAACAATTTTCAACGGCAGTTGAGAGAATAGTTGGCAAAAGAAATAAAAAAAAAAACTCCTCGGTTTCCGTCCAGCATATTTAATATTCGGTTGGTCCGGCGCGTTTAAAACCGTTCCGCGTTGACAGATTAATCGTGTGTCTTTTGTACCCCGTAATTGACTTTTCTTCGACTGGCCGGGATTGAAAAGTAATAGCGATCATTTCTGGATAAGCGTGAGGCAAAGAACCGTTCTAGCGAACACCGTAGCACAAAAACGACCGAATAGAGCTGCGTTCCCCTAATTAATTGAAAATCAATGTGAAAGTGTACCGGCGTGGCACGATCGCACCGTTATCGTCGAAAACGCGACGGAAGAAAGTGTTCGGCAAAAAAGAAAAAGATCGGCGTTACGGCGTTCGTATCTCGACGTGTAACAACAATCGTTCGCCGTAAGTACTATCCCATTGATTTGTAGCCTTTAAAACACAATATAAGCCTTTTGGTGACGCAACCGTAGAAAATGCGCACGTTCGAATCCGGTACGAGCTGGATGTTTACACTTTCGATATTCCTCGAGTCGAGGCGAGCATTTTCTTCCGTTGGATAACACGTGGGAACGCAGACGGATTTTAGGCCCGTTTTTCAATGTTACGGATTGCTGGGCTGGCAAGTAAAAGCGTTCGAAGAGCACGCGTGCACGGCCGATCTGTTCCTGGTACACAACCATTGTGAATGTGGAGATCGTGACTGTGTACTATCGATCCTAGGATCGTGGCTGAATAGAAGGTGCACGGACAATGACGTAACGGCCTGGCGATTGCAGAATAACGAGACCAGATTCTCGATCAAATGTAGCGCAACCGGATGAATGTTCCTGGTTGACTATGTCTTCCGAGTATCGAAACGAGAAACCAGCAACCGTGTTTTCCTGCCGGTACAATGCAGCTTTGAATTATTCACAAATCGAGAGCATTCTCGATCAAAGTCATCGTTGCGGGCGCAGGGGCCTGTAATTTATTAATACAGTACGGGTACATAATAGTCACTCCATATTTTCCGTATTTTAGTATTATCAACCCGTAATTAATTTGTCTCTATTTTTCAGCACGAGTCTGTATAGTTTGTTATTCTGTTTGCTTGATTTGTCCCCATATTTTAGCATTATCAACCCGTAATTAATTTGTTTCAATTTTTCAGCACGAGTCTGTTAATTTTTTTATTCTGTTTACTTGATTTGCCCCCATATTGTAGAATTATCAACCCGTAATTAATTTGTCTGTATTTTTCAGTACGAGTCTGTTCATTTTGTTATTCTGTGTACTTGGTTTGTCCCCATATTTTAGCATTATCAACCCGTAATTAATTTGTTTCAATTTTTCAGCACGAGTCTGTTCATTTTGTTATTCTGTTTACTTGATTTGTCCCCATATTTTAGAATTATAAACCCGTAATTAGTTTGTCTGTATTTTTCAGTACGAGTCTGTTCATTTTGTTATTCTGTGTACTTGGTTTGTCCCCATATTTTAGAATTATCAACCCGTAATTAATTTGTCTTAATTTTTCAATACGAGTCTGTTCATTTTGTTATTCTGTGTACTTGGTTTGTCCCCATATTTTAGCATTATCAACCCGTAATTAATTTGTTTCAATTTTTCAGCACGAGTCTGTTCATTTTGTTATTCTGTTTACTTGACTTGCCCCCATATTTTAGCATTATCAACCCGTAATTAATTTGTCTAAATTTTTCAGTACTAGTCTGTTCATTTTGTTATTCTGTGTACTTGGTTTGTCCCCATATTTTAGTATTATCAACCCGTAATTTGTCTCTACTTTTCAGTACGAGTCTGTTGATTTTCTTTTGTCTCTATGTTTTAGTGTTATTCTGTTTACTTGATTTGTCACCATATTTTAGCATTATCAATTGATTTGTCTCTATACATTATTTCAGTGCCACTTTATTTCTTTCATTCGTCGATACGTTTTAGTGTTATTCCTTTTAGTTGGATTGTCGCTATAATTTATCATTATCATAATTGGTTTGCCTCCATATTTCAGCACAACGCGTGGGTAGGTATTATCAATGACAGCCAAAGCAAATGCAATCGGGAAACCCTTGATCATATAATATGGCAATGCGAATTGTATAATCCACAAAGACGCAAGCTAACAAATGCCCTACTTAGTATGGGCCTTCAACTACCTCTTAATGTAACACACTCATAGCGAAGCCAAATATTGAAGCTTGTATTCATTCTTCTTTCAAAAATTGTAATCTGCATATTTAGTGCTGACAGACATTGTTATTGTATTCGCTTGTATCATTATTGTATTCTTCTTGTACCATTTCTGTATTCTATATTATTGCACCCGCTTATATTATTCCTGTAAAGCGAAACAAACCCAGAATGGTTTCAAATGCTTACGAATAAAAAAAAAAAAAGAAATTTCAGCAGAACGAATCGGCGATCGTTCTGCCCCTACAATTTACATAAGATCATTACATCCGCGCTGCATCGTAACAGGATTAAAATGGAGGGGTTTGCTCCGGTTTCGTGGTTCACTCTCAAAAAGAAATCAATGCAGAGTGACCTGTTCTCTAAAGGAGGCGAATCGCCGCGAATAAAAGAAACGAGGAAAACGCGTCGATTGACTGGAGCGATTCCCATTAGCGATCGAGCAGCGCTAAGACAGCGAGCCAATAAGACAAAACCGGCCTTATGTAAATGACCGGAAGATGACGAACGTCCACGACGTCGGTCCATGCATGCAGCAGCTGCATTTCCGGCTACGCATGTAATTCAACAAACATCCAGTCGAACGCGCGCCGATTGTGCAACGGGCCAATGGAAACCGCCAATTACAGCGGATTGGGTGCAATCGACTTCGAGCTAAATCGATCGGGGGCCGTTTAAACTGCACCGAAAAGAAAGAAAAAAAGTAAAAAAGAGGGGACCGATTCGTGAGAAATTGAAAATCAACTTCGTACTTCGTGCTCCCATCGAGTCCACGCTGTTTCGCGAAGTTCCGAGCGCGTACGCGGGCGGAAAATACATACTTTCTACGCGGATTTCTCTCCGCTCTCGATGTATCGGTATTAATTTCGCAAAAAACAAAAGCACGCCCGCGATAGGCTGTCGCGGATGCTTGAACCCGGATGGAAAAAATCCCGCCGGCGGGAAAACGGTGTCCGAGCATTTTGAAACGCCGGGAATGCGAATAGCACGCGTGCTTAAACATCGTATACTTTTCAAGCTTCCGTTTAACGCGCATTTTATATTCTAATTACGTTTCAACGTGAATTTACAACGTACGCGAGCGAAAATAGCCTTTCGGGGTAAGCGTTCGTCCCAGCTATGTGCCGTTGAATATTGCAATCGACCGTTGCGGCAATTTATTGTAAAAGCTTCGGTACTTAGGCTTCGCGAGCACTGGACGGTAATTGCGGTCAATTTAGAGATCGAGAGAGTCAATTTCGATGTATTTATTCTTCGAGGTCTTGAATCAGTCAAAGAAGAAAACTTTTTCACTCCTGAAAACTCAACGGGAGGCAAGTAAAATTGAGATAACGAACATTTTACTACAATCAGCATAAATGCAATACAGTTTGCGCTAATGAAAATAATGTGACACAGTGAAGAATACTTTCTGAAAGGTGATAGGAAGCTCGAATGGCGAATCAACTCGTCGTCCTCAGTTCGAAGGTTAACCCTCAGCACTCGAATGGTGACTGTAAGGCACCACTAAAAATTGCGGTATCATTATTCAAAATATTTTCTACATTATTAAAGTTAGTATCTAATAAGTGACTAAACATTTCAGTATTGTACGAGTAAGTTGGTACGAGGAAGAAACGTTTCGTTTTGGAGTCGAAGTAGCTTCGAGTGCAAAGGGTTAATTCTATCTTGTATACAAAGAAATGAATTGTCAAAGCAAACAATTCCGAAATCCCCAGTAAGCAGATAGTCGGTGTAAATTTGATTGTGAAAGAGTATAAGTGGAAAATGTTGCAGCAACAAATCTCGCGATCGAATTGACGGTATTGTTCCCACAGAGGAGGATGCGTAGCAAGCACAACGATCGCGTCGAGAATGCTGTTAACAATAATTGCTCAGCTTGCGCGTAATAAATATTCTGCTGTCTACTATTTTACGCGACTCGTGACCCAGTGGTATTTTCTATCGGTACAAATTTGCGAAACACGTGGGTCTATGGTTGCGAGGCGATCATCCCACGCAATTTCTACGTGCGAGCGAGAACCTCATGCTCATCGCGCGATATAACAGAACAACAACGGTGGAGGGGTCGCTCTCGTTTCGTTAGCTGAACCCGAAGTGAAATCAATGCTATATTGACCTGTTCTCTGAAAGAGGTAAAGGCCTATCCGGCAAAAAGAGAATAGGGAAAACGGAGCGATTAATTCAGGTAGTAGCCGTTAATGGTTCTACCGGCGGGATTCCGAGCCAACAAGACCACCGGGCTTATGTAAATACTCGGAAGATGACGAACGTCACCGGCACTGGCACGGGATCCAGGTTTCCGGCAATGCGCGTAATTTAACAAACACCCGGGGAGCGTGCTCCGATTGTGCAACTAGTTGCCCGGTTAATGGGAAACCAATTACCGCTGATTGGATGTAATCGCCGGGGTAAGTCGTTGCCAACTATTAACCCTTCGGAGATCGGCCACCGAAAAATCTCTCGAGACGCTCTCTGATTCTATAATTCTGACCGACATCCATTTTGCGATTCTCGTTTCTTCACAGTTTTTGCGGTGCGCATACTCAACTTTGAGAATTTTTTCTGGTTCAACCGTTAAAAATATCCGATCGATTTTTACCAGGAATCATTCTCTAGGCTCTTCTGAATGCGATGATATATTTTTTTATAACATTAGAAACGTTTGGATGTGTTTAAATATTGTTAGGGAAAGCCGCTCCCGTGTCTATTTGTTCAGCAGTGATCTGCAGAGATTCGCTATGCGTTCCAGATGCGAATGTTAAGAAGTATTTTTATAGAATTTTGAGCTTCGTCCAAGTCCACAGTACGTGACGTACGTGAGTTTCTGTTTCACGCACCGGGGAAGTTCAGTGCGTGTACGCGCGCGAAAAGCACTTTCTTCGCTGATTTCTCTCTGCTCTTGCTGCGTGGCCATTAAGTTCGCAAAAAATCGCGACCAGGATCGGGTGTCATAGACGCTTGTATGCAACAGGAGAAATTTAACCGATGGAAAGCACGTTGTCTGAAATGTTCAACGTGGAATTCGAAGTATCGATTTACATTTCAGCGTTCGGCCGAATTTTGTCGAAAGAATGATAAAAACGCAGGCACAGGTCTCTCCAATGGAGTTTGTTTTGTGCAACAGCTCGGCGAACAAATGAAACGAAATTTGAAATTTGTTTCAAATTTTGTGAAACAAATCACCCATTATACCAGACTAAACGATCTTAAAAACCACCTAAATGAAATTTTTCGGAAACAGGTATTTGACAAAATTAAAAGGAATTATATACGAAAATATCATAAGGAAGGAGCGGATTTTGAGTGGCACAAATTTCCAAGTACAGTAGATCGTCAAATTCAAACTTCAATTTCTAGAATCAGAATTGGACACTCGGAAATAACCCATTCATTTTTGTTAAATAAGAAAGAAAATACGATCTGGGATATATGTAAAGTACCAATTAACATAAACCACCTAATAATAGAATGCAAAAAATATGAGAATGAAAGGAAAAATGCTAAGTTGCCTAGATCCTTAGCCATTCTGTTAAGTTCTAAGGAGTATATCGCCGGTCTTGCCAAGCATATCAAGGATACAAATATGTATAATATATTGTAAGAGAATGTACCGTGTTGCTAATGACCTTTGATGTTGAAGCAACATTAACAATTAAATTATATATATACAGGCACAGGTCTCTCCAATGGAGTTTGTTTTGTGCAACAGTTCGGCGAACAAATTACTTTTGTTTTTAGAAGAAAATGTTAATTTCACTGAAAATTATAGTTCGAAACATCTGATCGGTAACGTATGCTATTAGATTTTGATAGACGCGTCGGGAACTTCTGGGTGACCGGTTTACCGGATTGTGCGCTTAACGATGCAGCAGACGGTGCAAATGAAATTGCAACTGTAACCGAGCCGGAACGGTGGAATTCCGAGGAGTTTTAAGGGCTTAGTCCTAGGATGGGTAATGGGATAGAGTCTAGGAAGTTCAGCCGGAGGACACAGAATATACGATGACGTAGAGGGGTCGTAAAGTTCGGACGCGTTTCCCGGTACGAATGACGCAGTACTGCTATGGGGAAAACTGCAAACTGCGCGAGAAAACAATGCACGCTTTCAAGGCGAATGATACAGTGACTCCCAAAAATATTCGGACACTAGGTATAACTAACTTTATGATTTAATAATTCGTTTGTTGATAAAGCAATCGCCCTGGAAATTGTTTCTAGCAATAGAACATTTATTAAGGATGATAAACATATATAATTTATTTGAAAAATATACATACGTTTCATAATAAAAATTATTAAACGAAATAATAGACCATTTGTGGCTCACAAAAATATTCGGACACGTATTATATTTCTCTGGCAATCTCTGGAAAACGTTTGTTTACAAACAGAATCTCGGGGACCATTAGATGTCCATGCCACCTCAGTACTGTCAGTAGTAAACGTAAATTCGTTCAAAATCGGTCGCATAGGAAAGAATACGAGTTTCGATGTGCGACAGCTTGTAATTTTTCATCGAGAAAAAGGAAAAACCTATCGCGAAATTAGTGCAATGCTTCGTATAAGTAAGAGTACTGTGTGTGCTGCAGATATCTGTCGACGATTTTATATTGAGAATCGCATTGATTCTATTCCGCAAACTGGAAGACCAAGTCTCTTATGTACGAGGGAGAAAAGCAAAATCATTCGGAAAGTGAACAAAAATCCGCGCTTAAGTGCTTCAAAACTAGTTAGTGAGCTATTAGGAGAAAGCTCCAAAAATGTTTCAGCCGAAACAGTTCGAAGAGTGCTGAGGCAAGCTTGTTAAAATGGAAGAGTAGTTAGAAAGAAACCATTTATCAACGAAAAGAATAGGAATAAACGAAAAACCTTTGCAAGAGAGCTAATTTCTAAGGATGAGACATGGTGGAAGGATGTCATATTTGCTGATGAAAGCAAATTCAATCTGTACAATTCCGGCGGAAGAACTATGGTGTGGCGGAAAGCGAATAAAAAGTTTAATTTTGAAAATATAAGAGGTACGGTGAAACACGGCGGAGGCAGCATAATGGTCTGGGGTTGCATTTCGTCATATGGAGTCGGTAACCTAGTGTTTATTGACGGTATCATGGACAAAAATCATTATTTAAATATACTCAAAAATAATTTAATTCAAAGTGCTGAAAAAATGGGGCTTAATAATAATTTTAAGTTTTACCAAGACAACGACCCCAAGCACAAGTCGCGTATTGTGCAAGAATTTTTATTATACCGTTGCCCCAAAATTCTTCATTCGCCGCCCTAATCACCGGACCTTAATCCTATCGAGAATTTATGGGATGAATTGGATAGAAAAATTCGAAAAACCCCAATTACATCGATAGCTGAATTAAAACAAAGACTTGCAACTGAGTGGTCGAATATAACTGTTGAATATTTTTAAAAAATGACAAACAATATGCCAAACAGGTTAAGACATGTTCTTAAACAAAATGGTTATGCCACGAAGTATTAAACAAATTTTGTAATGCTAAATTACATTACCTAAATTGAAAAATTAATATTGTCCGAATATTTTTGTGAGCCAATAATGGTACATTATTTCTTTTACTAATTTTTATTATGGTATTTATGTATATTTTTCAAATAAATTATTTATCAACATTAATAGATCTTTTATTGCTAAAAACAATTCCCGGGACGATTGCTTTATTAACAAAGAAATTATCAAGTAAAGTTAGTTATAGCTAGTGTCCGAATATTTTTGGGAGTCACTCTGTATATCGGTGCCCATGAAGTATCTAACAAAAAGGGATCTTGGGAAAAGACATCCTTTCGCACCCTTCAACCCTTTGCGAATTCCGAGGATTTCGGTCTCCCGGGAATCATTTTCATCTTCTTCATTTGATAAGTGTTCCTATGACAGTATTTTCACATGTTGAATGCTGTTTCGTTGACTTAACAACAATTTTCATGGAACATTTTCGTCTCGAATAATCGACATTCTGCTGTAACTTGGGTCCGAATTAATTACCCGTATGATAATGGAACTCCCTAAATTATGATGGAACACCCTGTAACATCGTCGATCACAATTAGCACCGGCTGTAACGTCAGAATTTTTCATCCAGCTTGCGAAATGAATACGCAGAGTATCATGATCGACGTGGCTTCACGATCGGAGTTCAATACGATCTACACAGATTACGCAAAGGTTGTCAATGCGTCATCGCGGGTCCGTTTAACACGTGATCCTTGCCTCGCAACGACAAATTCACTGATCGTCGATCGAGTGACCTCCCTTTAGATCGTGTTCTATCGAGTCATCGTCCGAATAATACGCGAGAGATCTACTTCGTGTATTGTATCGACGCGAGGCTCAGCATGCGGCGCGCCGTGGATCTCGTCGAATAGATTTCCCGTGGTTGGCAGTAACGATCGATTCATTCACAGTCGAAGACAGGTAGGGTCGTGGGTCATTGGAACTCGGACATAGTTGTGTAATCTCCCAGCGGATTGACCAACTAACACTTTCAATGTCGCAGAAGTTGATCAACTCTCCGAGTCGACTGACCTTTGTGTAATATTCTCGTACAGCCGAGCGAAACTTTCGATCGGTTCTTCTAACGATTTTTTCGCCTTTCCATCTTTCGAATACTGTCATTGTACAATATTTTCTGACCGAAATAGATGCCATTGATGGTTCCATATTTAAAAAGAAAATTTAAGCATACACACTCGCGTAAACCCCTCGATCAACTGTGATCTCAGTTTTCTTAACTCGTTCATATTTCCATTTCTTTAACACTGTCGTTGTGCAATACTTTGTGACATAAACAGATCAATGATGGTTGAATAGTTTCGAAAACTGTAAGAAAATTATTATGCTGATACACTTGCTCCTGGTTTCACAAGACTATGTTAAATGCGTGGTTCATTTTTGTATATTTTTATTCACATCAACTTTTTGTAATTAATTGTGTAATTGATTGTTTTATTTCATGATTTATTCAAACGAGTCTTTTGAGAACGTAATTTTCTAGCTCGTAATTTTTCCTGCATCCTGTGCTAGACCGATCCAAGTTGCTCGTGAAATTGCGCTCTATTTGTTCTATTAATTATATTAATCTTGGGTTATAGATCGTAAACATTTACTCGAAACTGGGTTTCATAGAAGTTTTCGTTGTTTTTACCCATCGATGGATTACGTTGGACAGACAATAAAACCGGTAGGTGTTACGCCTTCATTAAAATATCATTTGTGACAGGAAATCAGGCACAATTAAAACAATTAACCAGCGCGAAACGGTGACTATGATCACGCGGATTGTGCAAAGCGAATCGCACGATGTTGCTTTACGGGTATATCAGCGAACTCATTTTGCGGTTCGCGTTGGTTGATTTTGCATGTCGGAATGGACGATAATTTCAGTAGAATATCACCGGATGGGATTTAATTACTGTACACGGGCTCGACGGGATTAATAAATCAATTTATCATTCAATTTCCATGATTGTTCTGTCGGAAGATTGAATTTAATTGCCGACACCGATATGTTTTCCAATGTTTCGGACAGTCGTCAAATGAATATTGATTTGACACGTTCAATATTCGTTATCGTGAACCTCCAATGAAAGTTCCCGGACACGTGCATGTCAGCAAATATAGATTACACGGAACGACTTAACTTTACCTGAGGAAACCAGAAATTTTTAACTTTTTTTCATGTGATCCTGTAGATTTTGGCGAGAAAATGCCGAAAATCCAAGTTTCGATCCTAGGAGATCATTAGTTCAAAAGTTATACGTAAAGATGTGCGATTTTTAGCGTTTTTGACAGGTAAGATCGCCGCCATGTTGGTACGTTGTGTTGCGGCTCAGCTCGTTAAGCGACGCTCCACATGTACCAACAAGGCGACGCCCTTACCTGTCAAAAACGCTGAAAATCGCACATCTTTACGCATAACTTTTGAACTAGTGATATCCTAGGATTGAAACATTGATTTTCGGTATTTTCTCGGCAAAATCTATGGAATTACATAAACAAAAGGTGAAAATATCTGGTTTCCTGAGGTAAATTTTCACCCACAGAACTGTTCTCAATACGCTGACAAAACTACGATGACTATAAAACGAGCATGGACTGTTATTCGTATGTTTTTACACAGACGATCATTTCATATAATTACGGGGATCGATAAATTGGCCGTCGAGAGCTAGGTGTCGGAATGCGAACGCAGTTCTCTTATTAACGAAATCACGTCTGCCGAATCGATCACAACGATTGATCGAGATTATTCACGGTTACGTAAACTCGTCGTAAATCGCTGTTTAATTAGACCAGGATCTGAAACCCTGAGGAGTCGAGGTGGACGAGATGTCGCATCATTAGGGTCGCAAGAAATTGCATCGTATTACTTCCGCATCGTGGGCTACCTCGTTACGCCTGACTCGAAATTTTAATTGAGTAGCTATCGGAGGACGTCGCATTAATCACGTTTGCTAGGAGTTATCGAATATCCAACACTATCCGCGACAGCATCTGTTACAGTGTTTAGCAAAAACTACACCGTAAATCGTTAATACACGCTCCCTTTCTTCTCGCTTTCGAACGGTACGTGTTGCGTTCGAGCGACGACGGGATTGCCAATCGTCCTCTAATGGGTAATTAATGTCGCTAATTAACGGAGGCGGGCGGTGATGTCCTCCGTTGGTTCTGGGCCATTATCTTAATCAGTGTAGCAATTTTAGAACTATCAAATCAATTTCTCTTTTGCTCGACAATTAGAACATTCACCTCGATGTGTTCGATCGATGAACGCATTGCCATGTTCGACGTATTAAATCAATTAAGCAACGTTGATAACACCTCGAAAAACACATGAATATTTTGCAATGACTTGTTTCAGAATTAAAGCAAAATTATTGATTAGCTAATTATGTTTTAGCTTTATTACCTTTTTTTCTGTTTACTACGACTCGTTTAACACTTTGACTGGCAAACTGGAAACCTCAAAAATTCTATAAAATCGAAGTAAGTTATTTAATGAAATAAGAATTGAAAAGAATTAAATGTATGGTATTGTGTAGTCGTCCAACTTCCTTGCATTTTACAGATACTAATGAAATTTCTTACGGTGTATATATTCACGTGAAAATTCATTTTATAACTAATAATTCCGTCACCCCATCTTAGAAAAGTTTAGTAGAGCTACAGTCTTTAAATTCTATGACTTCGAAGACTCTAGCCATTAACTTCACGCTCGGATGAAAGATTAATTGATTAATTGACGCACAGTGGGGTATTTGGCCAGTTTAGCGCGCCAAAAGTCAAAATTTTTAGTTTGTTCCAAATGACTGAAACTTTTTTCTCGTGTACCTGAATATATATGCGAGTAATATACAATAATATTTTTTCTATAAACAGTACTATTTAGTAACATATAGACAGTTGAAAGTGACATATTCTCGTGACCAAGAGAAGGCTCGAAAAACGTGTGTTAAAGAAATGATTTTTTTCACAAGTGTAGTGTATGGAATCGGGATAAAAACGTATCTAGGATGTAAAGGAAGGTATACAAAGTAATTTTATAGCTTTTTGTTCTAAACGCTTCGGTGGTTTTGATAGAATAAACAATCGAAAATGGTACAATTTTTTTCAGAAAATCAAAATGTATTATGTAATAACTTTTTTTCTCCGCAAAACACCTCTCTAATTTTTTCTTGAGGTTATTCAGTAGACATTGCTTTACAGAATCCTGAAGAGTTTAGGTGCGGCATAGTGCGGCAACATGGAGAAATTTAACTTTTTGTGCGATACATATCAGTATGGTTATACAATGGCGATACAATCAAATAATTGATCTGTAGGATATAGATACTTGGAGGTAAATGAAGGAGAATGAATGTCACTATTGCTAGAATATTTAGTTTATATTACTGGAAAAATGTCATCGTGGTTAAACAATCGAGTGCCAGTCTTTCTTTGAATACTGTGGTGAGCATGAACAAGCATCCTTGCTAATAAAGTAATCAGGGGTTAGATTTATATATCAGTGCGCCTCATAACAAGCAATAGAAAATTGCATAAAAAAGCGAAAAAGAAATTATCACCAGAGGTTATAGATACGCTTGTATCCTCCGCTGAAATTAATTACGACAGTAGTGCCTCATCTAACACATCTATACAGTCCGAAGATTCGAATTTAGAATATTCGTTATAATTTATTTTATAAATTTTGTATAGTTGTTGTAATATTGTATATTGTATAGTTGTAATATTGTATATTGTATAGTTGTGTTTCGTTGTCAATAAACTATGATTTTGATATTTAGACTTTGTGTTTAAATTTTTACCACGGTACGCGTGAAATTGGTTTGTAATAGCAATTTCTCTAAATCTGACAAAAAAATGTTTCAAATAAAGGTATAACAGTATTGATAAACGTATAAATTGCAATACAAAAAGCATTAAAAAAAATTGTTTAAAAGAAAAAAAACAAGATCGCTTCGATTTTTTGAACATTAAACTGTATTTTTGATTCGATAATGTTGTAGCTGGTATTAAGACGAATTCAACGATATATAATATTGTGACCATCACATTATTAATAACGTCGTAATAGTTTTGGCGCGCTAAACTGGCCAAATACCCCACTGTGCGACGCTTCAGAATTCAGTTTGAAACGTCACCTGCGAATTCTGGAGCAGCTCTCGGACCCTTGACTGCGCGCACTGTGAAAATTCCTGGCACAGAACATTTCTAAACGACGTCTTTAGTGAATCGTTAAGCGTGAATAAAGCGTGTTCCAGGGCGGAAGTTGTTAGGGCTCAAATTCCACGGTTTTTCAGGACCGGTCACGTGCGAACTGGAGCAACGGGAGTGCGACGGGGCCCGATTGAAATTTTGTTCGGCAAATATGATTTCTCATTTCGCATTTCTCCGTGCGTCTATGCTGTTTCTTCTCGATCGCGGCGCGATCCCGCGGGAAATTAATCGTGATGGACGAGCGTGTCCAATCGGGCTGAAAGAGCCCGTCGACACCGTGCAGGACGGTTTGTTGTTTCATAAATTCGTCTCACGTTTGCGGAAAGACGTTGTCCGCGGTCTCCGCAGAAAAATTTCCGCGGGGCTGCCGGGTTGTTTTTGACTCGACGGCTCGCGGCTAACAATCGAGTAACGAGCCCGTGGCATTTCATAAATATGCGCGACCGGTACACGATAGAAACCCCCATTTGTATCGGAACGAGCATCCGCCTGTCGAGAGAAAGAAAACCCGTAAAAACCGTCATAACCGACGCGGGAACGGTTTTCTACAACGGACATTTTTCTCCGCAGATTTCGCTCGCTGCTTTTTTTCACCTCCCACCCTTTGCCCGTGAGAAATTACCGGGGCCAGACCGCGGTATCGTTCGCTACTTTTGCTCGCATAATGCCGGGCGATAAACCCTATTTAGAGAAAGAAACGAAGAAGTTCTCAGCCGTTGTGCCGTTTCTTGCGGGCTGTCGAAGGAAACGTGTCTCTGCGGCTTCCATTATTAGTTCTATTCATCCGAGAGGAAAAACAAAGGAGGAAGCCGCCTCGAATTTCTGCATACCATAACAGCATAAGCAGACATTTCTGCAAAATACCTGTGGGGCATAGGCACCGAATAGAAATCTCTTCCTCTCGTAACTATTTATTCGTAAATTCTTTATTTCTCTCTACCATTTTAAATCTCTTTCACTCGGTTTTATTCTAAGCGCATTAAATCCATATTTCAACATTTCAATCGTTTAGTCCTGCAGTCGTCGCTTGGATAACAACCATTGTTCATTATTTTATTTTTTCTGTATTTCCCCGGTGACTTATTACTAGACAGCGGATGTTTATGCAAATGCATATTTATATAGAAAATTGATAAAGCAATGGGATTTAAACAGAAATATGTTTTGCGATTAGAGGATTCGAAAAATATGTTTTTTATTTTGCACTTTTTGGATATTTCTCTTGAAAAACATATGCAATATATTGTTGCATATGTTTTTCAAAGAGAAATATCTAAAACATACTATTTTCCGTGTGTATGCACATCTCATGCTCATATGAATCATTTATCTTGTTAAATTTATGTAATCTATTAATAAGCACTCGTATTATAACCGAATGGCGTCGATAATAGTGATACGCCGATATAATACTGAAGAAGCCTCAACAAGTTATGATGTTCCGACCTTATATTGCTTACTGAATCAGCTCTAAGAACACATGTATCTGTTGGTATTTAGAATTCGAACAGTTCAGTTTGATACTCGAAGTGGTGAGGCGAATTTTGTGAGAGTGCGTGCGATCATTATTAAAATGCCGAAAGTTCGGAAAAGTAGGGTTTTACTGATGAAAAGCTGGATCGAAGGCGATCCCAATTTCATTATTGGCGAAAATAATGAAAATAATATTTACTGTGAAATGTGCAATAGAAGTATAAAGTGCGTTAGAAAATCGCAATTAATTCAACGTATTAATACTTCCACACACAGAAAAAATAGTGGTCAAGCAACATGGGCAGCATTGTACGAATTTTATGCGGAGAATTTGTACAAGATCCAATATGTACGCCACAACGCAGTATAAGTAACTTTAAATATGCACCGATAACGTCGTGTGATGTGGAGCGGTCATTTTCGGCGTATTAATTAATTTTGACCGACAAACGAATCAAATTTAGGAAAAATTATTGTAATTTATTGTAATTCGAATTACGATACTCCAGTATAACTGTCAAATGTCGGTTAACCCTTTGCACTCGGCGCTATTTTCATTGTAATACTACATTTTTCTTCCGTCTTGGAATATTTTCATTTTATTCGTACGAAACTGATCCGATTTCCACATATAATATTTAAATGTTTAGTAATCTATTGAATACAAATCTTGTAATGTAACAAATATTTTGCAATATTTTTTGTAATTTCTTTGAAATAATGCCACAACAATTTCTAGTGGTGCTTCAGAGTCACCACTCGAGTGCAAAGGGTTAATACTCAATATTGTACCTAACACTTAAAGTAATATATAATTAATATCGGAAAAATTTGCATATCTTTCGAGCATATTTGCATATTTTTCGTGCATATTTGCATATTTTTCGTGCATAAACTTCCGCAGTCTACTTATTACTATTATTCCGGAAATGCCGAATTATTAAAAGTTCGAGTGATTTCAATAATCTCACGTTACTACCTTGTCAGTGCAGCGACTAAAATTTTGCTCGTAGAAATTCTCTCGCGAAAATGCAGATTTGCATAGCCACCCGTAGCCCTGTCGTCAGCCAACTAATCGACTGTAATATTTGGCAAAGTGGAAGTGTGAAAATGTGTCTGAAACTATGATAAGCGTGTCTGATAAGAGTTAGATAACAGTTATTTAAGAAGGGTGCAACGTTACCACGAAGAAAACGTTAGAACAGAATCGACATAACGTGTGAAATATTATTGAATAATTCGTCGTTCCTCCGGTTTTCCGTTCGAGGGTTGCGCGAGTTCGCAACGTAGCCGAGAAAATCGCGAGCGATTTAATGAGAAACACCGCGGCTTAATACTTTCATTTTTAGGCGATTTGCATGTTAAACAGTAAATAGGTAAAGGCAAACTTGTTTATCTGGAAGTCATCGAACTGGTTCAATCAAAAACCGCCGGTAGAGGTTTAACACGCATGGATGCATGCACGCCGACCGAAAGCGGCTTTTCCTACGTTTCTGAACGTTTATCAGTTGACATTTCAGGCAATCTTTCGTAACTAACAATAAAGTCCAGTCGGTGGAACTGTGTAAGCAGTGTGACGGAAGGTTGAGCATGGCGGCTTTTTCCGCTCGGTTTTTCTCATTTTTTTTCTTATTTTCCCTTTTTGCAAAGGAATACCACGGCTGTGAGGCAAGTACCGTCTAGCAACAAATACACTGTTACGCGTATTTTTCTACATAGCCACGCTTAAGTAGGCTTGAAAGTGATTTAATATTCCGTTCGAATAAAAGCACATGATTTATCGAGAGGTTGGACAACTAGCTCCTTGGAAATTGATACTGACACATTATTATGGTGCACAAGTGTCTGGAAATTACTGTAATTAAACACACATTGTATCTAATTAAAATAACCAGGCCGAGTGAAACTGGGGAAAAGTGGTTTTCCATAGAAACGCATTTTTATCTGCGCAAATGACTTACAAACGAAAAAAGAGAGACATAGGAGCGATCTGATTTGATGTAATTTATCGACATGCTTTTAAAAAAAATCATAGAAAACGTCCGTGATCTGTGTTAGGCAATCAAGAACGGACGTGCAGAACGGAAAAAGCCATACTTTATTAAAAAACAGTTCACCTTCGAGGTTTATTACCCTTTCTCCAACGATCTAACCAATATTCTAAATGTTTTTCATACAATTTTTCATTTGCTATGTTAAAACAGTATTTCATTGATCTTTATCGTCTTTTACGTTGTTAACGATTGCCCAGTTGAATGAGATAGTAGTTGACTAAGTTAATAGTTAATTTGTTGTGTCCTTCGTTGAATAAGCTTAGAAGCGGTACAAACTTTATTGATTCTCTGATATTTAAAAATAAAGGAACATTTCGTAGATTTTAACAACACTACTCTAACAATAAAAGAAGTACAGTGATTTGTGTATATATGTCGCCAAGATCTGAACGATAAATGTCGCGGAACTATCCCCACTACCGCGGGGTATATAACAGTGAGAGGCCATGAAGCTTGAGAGGCCTCAAGCATAACACGGCTCGGGCATGTCTCCTGCACGATACATGACGCTGGCAAGAACAGTGTTGTTGACATATATCGAGAATTGACTGTACTATGTTCTGCATCTGTGGTGGTCCGAAATTCCTCTGACACGTTTAATATTCTCCTAAGTTGATCTTGAATCAAATAACTCGAGTACATCGTCGAATTGATTAGATTTAATAGTACAGTAGAACCTCGCTACTTGCACGGAATCCTCGTTCGTTGCACACTAGCGACTCCCACCGCGATTGTTAGAAATTCTGGGGCTAGTGGTGGGGATCGTGGTGGCTACGTAGTATACCGAGCAGCTTAGGGAGTGGAGGAATGCGGAACTGGAAAATGGAGAAACAGATCTTGATTGTCGCTCGCATTCCCGTTTCGTGCAACGAGCGAGGTTCTTACAGTATTAGTCTCTGTTCGGGCCGATTTACGCAAATTAACTCCAGCTTGTTCTGCAATTAACGAACCAAATCGACGTATAAACAAGCCGTTCGAGTCCTCGATGTATTAATTACGGGATCTAAATTGCAGGTTGCAGAAATATATGAAATAATATTCTGCCGACTTTATTTCGCCCTGATGCGCGAGAGTTTTAATATAAAACCGTTTCCTAATCTGAGAACAGGGTGTTCGAAGAGATAGTTTTAATACGTGTGATTAAGTAATTATATCTGTTCTGCAATAGCGCGAACGGAATGATCCTTTCGGCCGAAACGTAAGTACACACCTGTTAATCCCGGTGCACGAGACACGGTATTTTTTTTTTTTTTTTTTAAGAAATACCGTAAACTCCGACCGACGAAAACTTTCGAGAGCAAGTGAAGCAATTGAGCAACGAACCGCCTCTAATTGGGGCTGGCACACGCCGTAAAAAGGCGCTGCAAGGTAGACCTCGTGTAAATGAATCGCGCCCTGCTTTCCGTCTCCTCGATAACGTCCGACAGTTTTCAACGAAATTAACTCCCCTTAGACGTGCCGAGTCCGAAACGAACCTAACAGCACAAACGAAGAATCTTCCAAGCATCACCCACTTAAACCCCACTGCACCGTGTGCGGTGCAGTTCATTAAAAATAAAAATTGTTTCATATTTTTCTGACGATCTTAGAACGTTCTTAACGCTAGCACTACGGGACCATGCTCTAAACGATGGTTTCAAATTTTTTAATTTACGACCATCGAGACTGTCAGTTTTGATCCAATGAACTCACATTTTTTTTTAATCGCTAGATATTCAAATTAACATTTGACTGACAGTGATTTTTGACTAGGTTTGGAAATTAATTTTTATTGTGACATATCTAGACGAACCGAATTTTATTAGGATCTTTAGAATTCAGAAGGGTTAAGACAGCATCCCCTATAGTACACTTAAAATTCCTAATTTCGGTTTCGTTAATTAAATTACACTGATTTTGTGAGAATCTTTGGGATTGGTTTTTGGCACTTAACGTGTTCATAACTGGGGATGTTTAATCACGATAAAAATTGTCTCCGCCAATTGCAAGAAACAGGAACCACTTAGAAATATCCTTCTTCCTGTAATGACTACAAACTAATGACTGCCAACTTGGAAATAGACCGTCTATATTTTTTAATTGTTTTAATATTCCTAGTCTTTCAAACTAATTGACTCATGTTTGTCATAAATGCGAATAAATTTAATTGTCCAAACATATGCCGCAGCGAAAACTATACAAGATCTGCATAAATATAATCTGTTCATTTCTACAAGCATACGCGCATAATAAATCACTATTAGTGCTCGGTAGATTAGAATTTATTTACTTTTTAAATACAGCTAAGTATCGACATGTCTGTAGCTAAATACCGGAGCATAAATCTATATTTTCTCCGCTCATACTGATTATAATCTGCGGACGTAAGTATCTCATACATTTTATCCTTTTTACGTTTACACTAGATTTACGTTTAGCTGCAGCTAAATGAACCTGCGAAGCTCTAACTGGCTAGCAATAAAAGAAGGCACCTCATCAACGCCCGTTACCTGTCAATAAGCTTCGTTGCTCGCGATCTCTCATCATTTCTGCATTCATAGTGTCGATGCCGATTTATCGATCACCGTGGCTCGCCTCTTTCTCGGCCGTTTTTCTACAGGAATAACAATTAATCGTGACTCTTGCAAGGAAATATCAGGCGCGAGAGGACTTAACCGATTATTTTCTCGTGTACGGGAATACCATCGGCACTGTGACATTTTAATTACACGTCGCTCAGCATTGCTGGTCGAGCGGCTACGAGCCTGGCGACGTTGTACAAAAATTCCTTCCCTCTTCAATGAATAACAAGTTCTCCGGTAAATAACACGTATCGTCAATGGGAAATGCATTGCGAAACCCTGTCAGGATAGAAAAGTTGTCGTTCTGGTAAGTGCGCTCAATCGGCGTAATAAACTCCGGTACGCCGCGCGATATATATGGTGTTCGTCTGGCGTGATTATTCTGGAAAAAACAAGCGGTCCGCTGTTTCCCATAATGCCTGATAACACGTGAACACGGATATCCAATTGATTTTCATTCGTTCGCTATGCCGCACAGTGCGGACAAATCGCCTGTTTTCGGCACTTCTCATCGTTCGGTTATTAACCCTTTGCACTCGGCGCTATTTTCATTCTAAAACTAAATTTTTCTTCCGTCTTAGAATATTTTCATTTTATTCGTACGAAACTGATCCGATTTCCACATATAGTATTTAAATGTTTAGTAATCTGTTACATACAAATTTTGTAATGTAACAAATATTTTGTAAAATTTCTCGTAATTTCTTTGACATAATACCACAATAATTTCTAGTGGTGCTTCAGAGTCACCACTCGAGTGCTAAGGGTTAATGCATATATAGAGGAAATTTTGTACAGACAATTATATTTACCAATATAGTTTATAAGTTTAACAAAAAAGAAATTTTTCGAAAAAGAAAATGTGTTATTAAAAATTAACAAATTTATTTTTAAAAACTAACAAGTTCGGAACAAAATTAATAATAAATGAACCATATGTAAAATTAACAATAATAAACTTAAACAAATTGTAATACTAGTGAATAAAATGAATAAACTCAACAAAATGCTATCCGAGCATGCTGCTGCTGCTTCGCTATCCGAGTCATTCTCAGTACTTTGATTGCGACTCAAAATCATTGACTCTCGCGATCTTGCACATTTCGATCTATCCTTACATTCTTATTACTTTTTCAATAGTTATAAAACATATATATTAAAAACAAATTAAAAAGACATAAAAATGATTGATATATAATTATTGCAAAATTGTATGATATTATGCATAAAAATGGTTATTATATGTTTATTATTAACAATTTCCATCCTAATACGCATGTTTTGCAAAAGAAATGTATTTCATATCGTGATATACACGAATATTGAACTTTCCCAGTAAATTCCCCACTGTAACTGTGGCGAACAAATGGCAAAATTTTTTACAACCAAATTTGTTTACAAATGTATACTTAGTGTTAATTATTCACAGAAAATGAAATTTAACAATATAACTAATACATTAAAAAAAAAAAAATAACAAATTTTCCACGATAGATCCTAAAGGAAAGGTATGGACACTTCTTAAAAAGTTTATAAAATTGAGAGTCGCAAAAAGTCGCAGACAAAACTATGAAATTCTTAAACTATAATAAGTAATGTATCCGAATATGCATGAATCTCAGGATATATTTTGCCGTTTTTGTTGTATGTTAATTTGAAGTTTTATATGCAATTAACAAATAAAACCACCGTTGAAAATTTGTACAAAAAATAAATCTACTTTATTAAATGTATAAAGAATGCATATTCCTTGGTAAGAACTTTCCATTACACAGAATTATTATTGCACACTCATTTACAGTTAATATAACATTTTTCGATTTTTGGCACTTTAGAGAGTGCCTCCATGGCCAAATTTTTTTACAAATATCTAAATTTGGTTACTAATGCATATGCAATGGTAATTAGTCACAAAAAATTAAATTTAACAATAAAATTAATAAGTTGAAAAAATAAAAAATTATTTTTATGCCTAAAAAAAAATTGTTAAATGATTTTTAAATGAATAATAATACACGTTTCGTCAAATAAAAATGTAGTGAGATGTGCCGACTTGTCCGCACTGTGTGCCGCCGCGAGCCCAACGGCATTATCGTTGAAAATGCAAACGAGTAGAAAATCAATTGCGGTTCACAGATTCTTTTAATCAAGATTCCGCCGGAAATTTAATTCCTCAGTTTTCGCTTGTTGTTCGCGCCGTCTTATCTTATTGTTTCGCGTTTGCGTTTGCGCCATCGACAGCTGGTCGAACGATCTCCGTTATGGCGGCCAACGGTAATTCGCGTTGATCCGTTTCGGCCAATTATGAAGAAAACGAATCCTCGGGGAGAGAATTATGATAGCTCCGAGGTGTTATCGATGCGCATGCAACCGGCCGAATCCTTAATTGGAGCCCGTGTTAACACGGTCGTCGGACTATAATCGAACACGTGCCGCGGGGCATGGTCACGGTATAAATCTCAGTTCGCGCATGAATTAAAATCGTGAACTTCCATTCATGGGCTGCGCGTCGTCGATTCAATCGTTACGATATCACAAAAAGTTCACAGAAAAGTGTGAAATCGTCTGTTCAGAAATTTGTATCGTTCGCATTGTCTTGTCTGACTATTAGCGGAACACGGAGCGGAATCCTAAATGACTGCGCGGTGAATTCGAAATGTAGATCGGACACGGAATATATTATACTAAACATTGCATTTCTGCTCCGCGGCAGGCTATCAATCATGCTGCATGATGGTTTTTAAATTAAACATTAAGTAGCTCCGTAATTTCGTTTGCTTCAACCTGGAAAAAGAACGCGCGTGTAATTCTCTAAATGAGAACGTTCATGAACGTTCATTCTGCACTTTCATATTAAAGAGTCCGGGTATTATGCATTTGTGGCGTAAATGACCAGATGAAACGCAAAACTGCAGGAGCATTAAAACAATTCGAGTACGCTGTTTTATTGTTCTGGAAGTGCATTCTCATTTGACGTCTGTTATTTCGAATTCACGCGAGAGACTATTATTTTGCACGCAAAATGTGATTCTCGGAGGTGCAGAAATTACTAGAGAGAATTACAAAACTGGAAAAATATTTAAAGAATTTGTGTACGCTGTTATATTGTTCTCATCTTCAAATGTTTAATAGACGAAGTACATCCTCGTTTAACGTCTGTCATTGACAACTTTCTCGGAAGATTTTCATTGCCCGTATAAAGATCCGCAGTCCAGCAATAAAAAAAAGTGCAATTCTCGAAAGTGCAATCCATTACCATCGACGACTGCGTCTGCCATTTGAACGAATTCAATGAAGTTGAAGTACCCACTTAGCCAACTTAAGACACCTCTTTGCTACCTGTAAGGTACGCGCTAGCTACCGGTTAACAATAATTAATTCCAGGTATCCGCAGAGTATCTCGAGGCTTTTTCAATACCTCGAAGTGCTACGATCACCTTCCTGGTCCCTTGTTTAACCATCGCATCTGCGTAAAGCTTTTTCATTGTCTCAAACTTCTGCAACCGCCCATCTTGATCACGCTTAACTACCTTCGGATAATTAGCAGAACAGGCTTAACGACATTTAACCAATTTCTAATAGTCACTCCTGACTATCCTTTTTTGGTGACCTCGTGTTCCGGTGACAGTCCCCAGAATACTAATGGCGAATTAGAACGCGTACTTTGTCGTCGGTGGATTCCAAACTCGAAAGACGAAGTTTGGGACGGTATTGACTAAGCGATCTAGTTAAGGGCGACGGGTTGGCGGTTTGACTTTAGCAGGTTGGACGACTTTTCACTTCACATGCCACCTATAGTGTTATCTGTTGAATATCTCCCAGTATGGTGTCTATAACCATTTAACTCGGAAGAAGTCGGACCCAAACAGTGTTGTCACGAGCCTAACTCGCGATGTTTACGTTTGGCCCGAAATAGTCATTACCCCATTCCCAAGCCTTTTTCTATTCGACCCTCCATGAAGTTTCACTTTACAATGCATATTTTTATGCCTCTAATATGATCATCCAGGAACATAAATGTCGACAGTAATTTTGCTATTTGCCAACAAAAATATTAAAGAAGTCTTAGAAAGAAATTGTAAGTGGGTATCTAGGTACCCGGTCATTCAGTCAAGGGCCCGGTCTTCGTAGATTCGCGATAAGGTAGAGTGACTACATTACCGTCAAAAAATGGTTTTGCCTCAAGTTTTTGTCCTTGACGAAAGTGTTTCGTCCCTGGGTCTGAAATTATTAATTAAAAAGTCACGTGACTATCCCGGGCCCTTAAGGGGGCCGGCATGGTTTGAAATCCATATACGTATGCAACGGTCAAAATCTAGACAAACTGCCGCTTCAATATTGCAATGAGCAGTTTAGAAGTGGTCAATTGTGTTTCCTAAAAGTCCAATCCACGTCTGTATGGAGCCCAAATTGCGAATTTCTACCTCATCGTGGAGTAATTTGTAATATTCGGCAGAAAAGTCGAATTCTGAAGCAAGTACGACGTCACAAGATGGCTGCCGCTGAAAGATTCTCTTAATTTCGAGAGATTTAGTGTTCGTATCGAAAAAAAAGGCTCTATACAGACGTAGCAAAGACATGTACAAACACGGTGGTATGCATTTTTAATTAATGACTTACTTATTGAAGACGTAAAATGTCTAGAAAAAAGGCACAGGATAACATAGCGTGACAGTCAAGGCCAAATGCCTGCCGGCCCCCTTAAGGCAGGGAATTCGAACTTGTTCCCCTCGGAGGCCGCAAGGTCCCCACCATTAGTCAAACTTCTCCCCACTACTACGTACAGCCGTAGAGTTAGTGGCAGTGTCGCCAAATGAGGGGAGGGAGCACGAATCGAGGGGAAAAGGCTACCCCCTCTCTGCCGGTAATGTAGTATGCACGACAGAGACGGGATGCGTCACGTGACCGGTCCGCGGTGGAAAGGGAAATTAGAGTGGGGGAACAAGTCTTGATCTGGCGACACTCTACCGAAGGGTAGTTGCTTTATTCTTTGCAGATTCTTAATTCTGTTCTTCGAGGGTTGTAGAGATCGCATTGGCAGTCCACGTGGTTTATACCTTCACTCCGACATTTGCATTTACAATTTGGCTTGATGTTAACGATGATTGATTGTCAGTTCGCTTCCGCATACACAACGGTTACAGAACTTTCATACGGTTTAAATCAGAGTATAAATTCAGAGTAGATAGTTTTTTAACACTAGATCTACGGGACCCGTCAAAATGACGGATTCTAATATTTTTAAATTGCGAATATTGAGATTGGAAAAATGCAAGAATTTAACAAATTCATTTCTTTGGATATATATTATTAAAAAAATGGCTACAAACTTTGATCGATACGTTCATGTTATTTTGTATAAAGTAATGTAAAATAGTCATTTTTAGTGCTCCGTAAACCTAATGTTAAGAAGGGAAGCTCGGAAGGGAGCTCGGGAAATAATAAAGCATTAGCAAACAGATGATCGCGTTGTTTGCGTATGCTCGTGTTATCTAACGACACCCACTTTCGTAACAACCTAATAAAACACGAGATTCTACAGGCGTTGAGTGTCGAATTTGTCACGTTCGCGCATCGGCAGAAATGCTGAGGATCGAGTCGATGGACTTCCTTGCAAGTAAAGCAATAAAACATATTACTCAAGATTTAGTCGCGCTGCGCGTCTTCCGGCGGTGGGTTCCCATGGATTGCGCATCTGCCCGTGTTCAGTTAGCTGGTAAAGGCTCACCCACAAGACGGAGCGCTCATAAGCCCGCATGATGCAAAATAACTATTGCATCTCGCGGTTTCTCCGCGGATGAAATAGGCGCGGCGTGATGTAAGCACGTACTGCACGCGGCAATCCTACGTCTCCCTAGAAGGCAGCGGACATTTCACGTTCCCGTGCATCAGGAATACTAAAACGCCGCCGGTGGAGTGACCGTCGGCTATTTATGAGATATCGATTGCCATCGACTCGCCGGTTTCCGAGGGAAACGCCATTGACAGCGGCAAAAGATTCTATCGCGCGCGCGCTGCCGGAATAGCAATACCATCATCCTCCCTTTCTCTCGTTCTCTGCGAAATCACCGGAACAGAGCGTGCAGACAAACGCGCAACGTTTGCCATTCCGCGATAACGGATTTTTTCACAGCGGCGCCATCGAACGGTACGATTTTTTCCAATTTTTTCCCCTTCTTTCACGAAAGCCCCATTTTTGTTCGACGAGTTTTCGATCCGCTGAAATTCGCATCGCCGAATGTGCCGCGCGAAGCTATGAATAGAGTGCAGATTTTTGCGCGCGGCGGTTGTGGCCTCCGCGAATTTGTGAAACACGCGAAAGCGTTTCCATTAACAAGCATTAACGAGATCGTTGCCTCATCTTCGTTTCGGGATTATTCGTTATTGTCCGGCCGATGAAATGGCATTTTTCCTCGCTTTTGGTTCTCGCAAGATCATTCGCGAAAATTATGAACAATTGATCCTGCCGCGAAATGAATTGCAGATCGACGCCAATGTGTGGAAAAATTATGCCGGTGACAGGTTGTAGTGCACACGAGTATTTTATAGCTCTCTAATGGCAGCGATTTACCGTCATATCGTTCTTCATTATCGCGATTCTTGTAACGCACGCGACAGGATGACTTAAGCTTGCAAGTTTGTCGATCTCTGCGATCAGTGCATTGGTAATTGTGATCTAACGAACCGGATTATTATTTATGGCAGTTTGGAAAGTTGATTTTTTAATTTTCGACGGACTCAACGCTCGAAAATTGTTGAAATTAGAATTTTGTGTTGAAATGGACTACACGCGATTGACAGATACTGTTTCGAATATTAGCGACTTATTTTCAGACTTTCTACGGACTTTCTTAAATATTAATAGTCTTCGCTCTGACGCAGCAAATCTCTCTGTAATTTATAATGTACCATACGGTTCATGAATATTTATTTCGCCGCGATGGTATCGTCGGCTGAAATTTCAACGAAAATCTAAGAAAAAATCTGAAATACCGACCAAATTCACAGGAATTGTTAACATAGAGATTCCAATGTAAGGTTGTACAATTTTCAACAAAAAAAAAACTGAACGACATTTTGATACTATTTGGTATTACTAGACTATCATTAGGTATTCAAACGAATTCATAGCCCTCGCAATCAATCGATTATAACTTCACTTTAAATGCAAATTGTTTATCAGCCACATCAGAGATTCATTAATTACAAAATAGAGCAAGTGCAAATGCTTCCTATGCAAGTGTATAGGAAGTGATGGCGATTATTTTTGCGAGTAGGGTACACTTTGGTTGCTTGTAAATAATCAATAAAATATCCGGAGAAAGGTCTACGAATTAATTGGCTTATCTAATACGCTATTTACGACTAAGTATTCAGTCTTGAACTTACTTCTACCACAAAATTGGCGGCACCGTCTCGAATCAAGCGTTACAACTTTCCAGCGCGGGAACTCCGTTGTTCCCGTTGCGTAATCACCGTAATTAAGCAGTGGACAAGCCGGCAGATTTTTGTAAATCGGTATCATGCCAATGCTCGTGCGTCAGAAGACGAATGTGCGGCCGCGGCGGGCGTAGAGTGTCGTATCGCTCGGAAAAAATGCTCGTAGGAAGCAATTAAAGCGTTCACCGGTTGTCATAGAAAGTAGATATATTATCAGTTATGCCATTAAAACTTTATCACTTCCTACCGGGAGCCTCCGACAACGAGTATCCGATCCAACTGGCGTGCACAAAATTTATAGCGCATCTACGACAATTCTTCGTTCAGAGCGTAAACCGCTAAGCCCACATTCGTTAAAAAAATGAAGAAGACAATAATAATAATGCCGTAAACCGCGCTTTCGTTTCCTTATTACTTGTCCTGATAGAAAATTTATGTTGGCAAGAATGAATGGAAAGCCATTTGTAAACGTTCGGCAATAACAATTACAGTGATAGCCACTCGAACGAAGTGTAGCGCCTTTGCTTATCGTTTCGGACATATTTCAGCGGTTTGCGGACTAGGTTTTCCTTCTTTCGCTGATGACTTCGATGATGCATGAAATTCAGATGCAAAAAGTTCCATAGATATTCTGAGAAAATTTCCTAAACGAAAAAACTGCCTCGAAAACCAGAACACCTGTTTAGCACTAGGTTTACGGAGCACTGAAAATAACTACAGCGATTTCTCTATATATGTCGCCGAGGACTGGACGATAAACGTCGCGGAATTATCCCCATTATCTCTCCTGGACGATACACGACGCTGGCAAGACCCGTTGTTGACAAATATCGAGAATTCACTGTATTTTAGATTACTTTATAAAAATAAGGACAACGTGCTTCCCAAATTTTTGGATATTTTTTTTAAATAACGTATACCCGAAGAAATAAAGGGCCTAGAAGGATAAGAATAGTCCAGCGGCCCCGGCCACAATTTTTATTGGTGTTGTGTGGAAAACAATGGTTTTAGGTTGAAAGATAATCACCCAAAATTTTAAGTCGCCAACAATAATATGAGGATAAATACCCTTAAGTGTATCATTTCTTTTCTCGGTTGTTGATTAAGATATTCAGATGGAAGAAAAACGAAAATATTCGAATTTACCTCCTTCATATGATATATTTTTTTCAGAATTGTGATCAGATTATTAAGGGTAGAAAAAAATTATTTAATTGTTTAGGGGTGGGGGTTGCAAGCAAGCCTTCGAGGTACCACTTCCAAAAAATTCAAGAACAATTTTCCGACAATGTCGGATTGGTGGAACATAGTTAAATATTGAAAACAAATGAAATTACGCCATTATAATAGTATAATGTATGGTGCAGCGTTTCTTACTACTCTAATTAATAATTTTTATTAGGAGATTAAGTCCCTCCTTGATCAATTACTCCTTTTTAAACGCGACGCATCCTATTATATAATATTTTATTCTTATCTTCCCGAATTTATAAACAGACATTACGTAGGTGTAAAAGAGAACTTTAGGAATCACAATATAGATTTTTTCAATCTTCGTCACTATTTTCCTCAATTACTGGTACAGTGTGTGTTACATCAAATATCTTGGTTAATATCTGGTTTTACAATTTTCGATTTAAATCGCCCACGAGATAATTAGTAAATAATCGTAGCGACATGTGAACAGCAACCTACTGTTCTGTTGCCATTAGCACAGTCGCATGTATATCGCACATGTTGTCACATGTTGGATAATTCCTCATGGATGTGTCTTTAGGATCTTAACAATTTCAAGTTAACCCTTAAGTGCATAGGTAAACTAAATATTAGGAACACGAATGCATACATGGGGTCCATTGAGGACCCCACTTACCTAATTCCTTGCTAACTTTGATTACAGCAACAATTTATCTCTGTAAACACATTAAACACAACCTAAATATTGACAGAAGCAAATAGCTGAACTCTCGGTTCACAAATGGCGCGGCTAAAAATGTTAACACAAAATCCAACAATGGGGTCCTTTGCGGACCCCACTCATGCATTTAGGGGTTAAGAATATTAGAACCCGTGATTTCGAGTAAACCTAGCGTTAATGACAATCGGCGGAGAAAAGTTTCTTCGTTGGTGTCCGGAGACGTAGTTTTCGCCGGGATTTTTAATTACACGAATCGGCCGCGCAGGTTTCATCAAGAGTGACTTACTTGGACATCAATTAACAACAGCCAGCGGCCACGATTCGTCGCTTAAGTGGAACGTAGCAAGGTTTCCGCGGGCCATTTGGGCCGTTTCCTTTCTTGACCGCGACAGATCGGTCATTTTCTCGAATTCCACCGGCGTCCTAATGTTGATTGGCCGCCGATCTGCTCTCGAATGCAGTCGATTGCCCCGGCGACGTCACAAATGATATACTGCGTGGCTCGCGAATGCATTAAGAAGACCGCGGAATCGCCGATGCAATCCACTTAATTAACCGATTAACAACATTTCCTTCGATTAAACCGCAACGGCACAGAGTGTTTCATTATCCCTGTCGCCTGCGGTTTACATCGAAAAACGTGGAAACATCTAAACAATTTTCTGGACCAAACAGAATTCCAACTGTATCAAAATCCCGCGGTCTAATCCGATTACACGCGAGCTGAATTTCACAGAGAAACAAAAATTTGAAAGTAGAAATCACACGGTAAAAGGTGGTCGTGGATGATTGGTTGTCACGGGACTTTCTCAAAATAACAAATCCCGACGAAACGGATGGATAATGGCCGGGTATCTCGCTGGTAAATCGTGTAACTCGGTTGATCGAGATCGTCGAGACAGGATCTTCCAAAACAGACAATAATGATCAGCGTAATCCGGGTCACAATGTTGCGGCAAGGCTAGACAATAAGTTTACCGTATCGCGGTCCCATTGAGTTTTTAATTAGTCGCTCTCCTTCTTCCTCGTGGACGTTGGCATGGTCCTACGCTCGTCGGGCACCCTTCAATTGATGTAACATCTGTCTGCGCATAATGTTAAGCAGCAAAGGCGTTACTCGGCCACACTTCGAACTTCCCAGGATTCTATGCATAGCATCGAGCTGTGGGAAACGAGCGGAACGCGTCGGTTTCCCGGCGGGTTTTGTAAAAGCGTGTCGATTCGCAGCAGCGTCACGTACAGACGCAAGCATATCCGTACCCGTCCCGCGGAATAATTGCCGCGCGCGGAAATCGTTAACAGTCCGGCGACGTGTACGACAACGTCTTTCCATTACATATATTTTTTTTCTTTTTTTTTTTTTTTTTTGACGGAAAGGAAAAGTTCTAATGGACGACAAACCGCGCGGTAAACGCGGAACGAACGACCGAAACCGATCGCCGATTTTAATTAGCTGAAATCTCTCCCGTTCGATATTTGCGTTTCACCGAGATAACAAACTCTCGCGAGCAACGATTCCGAATGTCTTTCCATCGATCGGCGTTTCTCTCTATCCACCCGCGATCTGGATCGTTTTAGCGTTATCTAAAGTATCATTCGCATTGCTCCGTGGCGGAACACGTTTCCGATTCGGTCATTGGTTCACTGGAATACTGAAGCAATTTTTTATCGGCCGGGTTATTTGTGCATGCCGGAATGAGCTCTTTCTCATATCGTAATGTTCTTTATGGCAATGCCAAACGATAGAAACGAGAGCATTTAGTGGCCAATGTTAATGTCAATCGATGTTGCTTCGTGACACGGACAATGTCATTTGTGCTGTTTATTTGTCTGGTACGGCGCTATCTGATCAATAGATTGCCGATCACTATGCAGAATAAAAATATTCTGCTTCAATTACATGTAACAGGTCGATGGCATGTACTGTAATATAGTGTACTGCAATATAGTATATGCTAATATATTCGAATATACTCCAGTATTCACGTTACAGTATGTTCGAATATATTGTAGTATATTTTAGTGAACATTTCTCTAAGATCACATAACCAATGACAATACTAATAACTAGACTGCGGAAGTTTATGCACGATAAATATGCAAAATGCATATGGCGTTTGTGCACGAAAAACATGCAAATGTGCACGAAAAATATGCAAATTTTTCCGATATTAATTATATATTACATTAAGTGTTAGGTACAATATTGAGTATTAACCCTTTGCACTCGAGTGGTGACTCTGAAGCACCACTAGATATTGTTGTGGCATTATTTCAAAGAAATTACAAAAAATATTGCAAAATATTTGTTACATTACAAGATTTGTATTCAATAGATTACTAAACATTTAAATATTATATGTGGAGATCGGATCAGTTTCGTACGAATAAAATGAAAATATTCCAAGACGGAAGAAAAATTTAGTTTTACAATGAAAATAGCGCCGAGTGCAAAGGGTTAACCGACATTTGACAATTATACTGGAGTATCGTAATTCGAATTACAATAAATTGCAATCATTTTTTCTAAATTTGAGGGCGTCAATTGATGGCGTTTGTCGGTCAAAATTAATTTATACGGCGAAAATGACCGCTCCACATCACACGACGTTATCGGTGCATATTTAAAGTTACTTATACTGTATTGTGGCGTACATATTGGACCTTTTACAAATTCTCCGCATAAAATTCGTAAAATGCTGCCCATGTTGCTCGACCACTATTTTTTCTGTGTATGGAAGTATTAATACGTTGAATTAATTGCGATTTTCTAACGCACTTTATACTTTTATTGCACATTTCACAGTAAATATTATTTTCATTATTTTCGTCAATAATGAAATTGGGATCGCCTTCGATCCAGCTTCTCATCAGTAAAACCCTACTTTTCCGAACTTTCGGCATTTTAATAATGATCGCACGCACTCTCACAAAATTCGCCTTACCACTTCGAGTATCAAACTGAACTGTTCGAATTCTGAATACCAACAGCTACATGTGTTCTTAGAGCTGATTCAGTAAGCAATATAAGGTCGGAACGTCATAACTTGTTGAGGCTTCTTCAGTATTATATCGGCGTATCACTATTATCGACGCTATTCGGTTATGATACGAGTGCTTATTAATAGATTACATAAATTTAACAAGATAAATGATTCATATGAGCATGAGATATGCATAAACACGGAAAATAATATGTTTTAGATATTTCTCTTTGAAAAACATATGCAACAATATATTGCATATGTTTTTCAAGAGAAATATGCAAAAATATATTGCACATGTTTTTCAAGAGAAATATGCAAAAATATATTGCATATGTTTTTCAAGAGAAATATGCAAAACATATGCATTATGCAAAAAGTGCAAAATAAGAAACATATTTTTAGAATCCTCTAATCGCGAAAAATATTTCTGTTTAAGTCCCATTGCTTTATCAGTTTTCTATATAAATATGCATTTGCATAAACATCCGCAGTCTACAGTAATAACAAAACCAAAGACTTTGATTGCACCTTGGTTGTACCTAACTTTTTCTCGATTCCACTTCGAAATCCAAAAGAAGCGATTCGTGGACGTACGGTTTGCGATCGTAGGCGATCGAGAGATCGCTTCTTGCGCAGGTCGGCCGCGTTGAAATCACCAAGCGAGAACGGTTGATAGGAAGCACGCACGGCATCTGAACGATGACAAGATGAAATGCACGGAAGATATTTATTAGAAGCCGGCCACTTTTCTCGCTGCGCATTCGCCTCGATGTATGTAGATTAGGGCGTAGTTCATAGTAAAAAGGAACGGTCGAACGTTGTGACTAATACAGGCCGATCGTTAAAGCGATCCCAGAACCGGCGAGCCAGCGCATAAATAACTCGGATCGATCGCGTTTCAGCGCGTCAAGATAATTTGTTGCTTCCTAATTATTATTCGTACCTTCGCTTTCACCCTCGTTCGCATACTGACCTTTCCATTTACCGTCCCGGGGGGCACTGGCTAGTTCCGCTCTGCGCGTATGCAGGTGCGCGTACGGCGACTTACGACTTAACTCCGAATAATCTGCATACCAGCGCAGCGCGCCACTATAGACATTTTTACGAGGTTATTAATAATAATTTATTCTCTGTAGCTCACGTTTATCGCCGAAATACAGCGACGAGGTTCATGACTCTTTTCCCTGATTGAGTAACCGGCTTCCGCGTTGCTGAAGAGTCAACTGTAAATTAGACGGCGTATTGAAATTATGCGAACTGCTGGATATTGTTAGAAAGCAGGAAGCTCAGTCGCTGCGCGGCACATTAGGGCCTCGGTGAATGGGGGCACGGTTAAGTTATGGTGCCCTTTAGGGGGTTCGCCGACTGGACGTACTTCCGACGTCAACAAACTTAACTAACAAGAAACAATTTGTTAACTCCTGAAACGGAGAGTGGTGAGTGGACTCGTTGTGCATTTAAGAGCAGGATTGGTCAAATACTAAATTGTGAAGACGTTGGAAAGAATTATAAGAGGAAATGGATTTTCGTTTAATTTCTGGGTATTACAAATCACCTGGACAATTTTAGTATGCATAAAGATCCACAGTCTAACGTTCCCGTAGATGTTCCCAGAAACAACAATGTTATCTTTACCAGGGAAAATTGTCCCTCGACGCAACGTTCGTTGAAAATGAGAAAATGATTCCTTTCTAATCGGTGGTAAGAGTCGAGAGGTTAACACTTGAGGTCAATCGTTTCCGCTGTCTTTCCCAGCCGAAGGCTAACAATCTTTCGAAGATTAGGATGCACATTGATCCTGCCCGAAAAGGGTCACGGCTATATCCGTGCTAGCTGCCTCCAGTTGCGCCACGTTCATTATCCTTGAATTATAGCGCTCGATCGGTATAAATTATCATCTTATTCGCGCGCTATCTTGATCGTTGCAGCCCTAGAACTCCACTGTTCGAACAAACATCCATTTTTTCGCAGTTGGCCGACGTCGTGTAGATCCCGACGAGCTGTTAATTAATTTCAACCTAATCAAACCCAATATAACATGCAAATTCGTCGCTGTTCCCGAGAACACGATCACGCCGATCAATAATTCAACTTGCGCAACAGTTCGAAATCGAACGGCCTTATCTGCGGCGACCGCGCGAGATAAGAAGCCAACGAACGCAATGACTATGGCGCACAGTGGTTCAGATTGGAAAATCGTGTGACATTTTTGTATAACTTTTAAACCGTATGTGATATTAACGTGCAACTTGAACCAGATAATGTTGAATTGTTAACCTACGGATAGGTTAAAGAAGAATTGTATCGCAATTGTTGTTGTTGTTACTATTACTATTATTTTCATTACACTTTTTATTTTAAATATTTATTAAATCTAAAGCTTCTGCTTCTAACAGCCTGACTTTTTTTTCTGTATGATTTTGTTCTAATGCTAGATATATATGGATCAGATGTTAAAAGTAATCGATTCAATATGTCTTCGTTTGTGAAATTCATAATCTTGAATTTTTTCGCGTGTTTCTACATTGTATGCGTTTGAAATCTTTATGACGCGTTTCGTGGGCGTCCTCCGAAAGTTGCCCTACTGACAACAACGCATTTTTTATAATTTCCGCCCCATGTATTAGTATTTTATGAATTGACGCTGGCATGTAATACCATCCATAATTGTTTACATAAACAATGCATTGCCGTATCTTGTGCATATTTTTTAAATTTTACTATGTCCACTGTGTAGGGTGATGAAATGACCTATAATAAAAAATGAATATACATATACTATTAAAAATTTCCAAATGTTTTGAAAAGGAAGTACCTGAAGTATAACGTGGAACCTTTTAATTAATTTTATATCAATTCCCGTGGTTTCGGCTGATATTTTAGCGTTGAAGGAAAACTTTCGGGCTGTATTACCATCGTTCGATGACTTTTCTCCTTGCAGAGTTTCATCAATTCATGCGATACCGCGTCCAACATTAATAGCTTCAAACAATAATAATTTGAACAGTGGGACAAGGGGGGAATTAATTCTTTCATGATTATTTAGAGGAAGGTGTGCCGAACATATTCCTGTTTGTTAGAGCCTGGGATCTTTTGGGATAAAAAAGATCTCCTCTGACAAACATATAAAATTTTTTGAATCTGTCATGTATCATTCTGCGTGATTTTTTAAATATATTATTATTAGTTATTACTAGAAAAAATATATGGTTTCTAATTGGAAAGGGATGCTCTACATCATGCAAAAAAAAAAAAATTAAGAGAAAATATGGGACGAGACGATGAGGACATCGCAAAGAACTTAAGCAATTTTTCTTGGTGAAATATGCTACTTTCAAAACGTTCAACTATAGATGATCATAGATACTAAAATATGTATTCAATTTCGTTAGTTTCTTCATTTTCGAGGTCTCTAGACATTTACGAAGCAATACAAATTGATTAGTTTTCAATTTCGAAAAGTCGACTTTTTGGTCGAACGTCCCTACATTCTGCGATCCGGACCACTGTGTGGCGGTCACGGTGATTTTTTCGCGATGCTCCCGCTCCCGCGTTCGGAAAAACGAGGATCGATCGACGGGACACCTGTAGCACGTTACTTTTACTTTCCGTGCTGAAATGGTGAGCGAGTTTAATTGGAACGGTGTCTCGCTGACAGTGTCTCGGGTGTCGGTGCTGCCTCCCGAGGCCAGCCCGGGACCGATCGAAGACAATAAAATCGAAAGGAGAGACCCCCCCCCCCCACACCCCCTCCCCCGCCGGGGTTCCCTTTCCAGCGCCGTTATCGCTGATCATCTGCGAAAATGCAACGGCGGCCGCACATTCTCGCTAGGCACACGTACCGCGCGGATTGTTCGTTTGTTCTTTCGGTTCTTTCGGTTCGTTCGTTCGTTCCATGGGAGCAGAAACGCCGCAATTCGTCTCGCACGAGCGACCAGCGCGATTTTCGAGTCTCCCTCGAGACACCGGAGTCGTGTGCCCGACCGGACACGTCTCGCTCGCCTCCGCGCATGCCCCACCATCGCGATGGATATCCTGCGACTTAACAGTACTAAATAATTCCTTTTGCCCCGGCCGATCTGGAACTTTCACTATTCGTGGGACACCGACTATCGCGGCCGCGATCGCGAACGCTGCACGAATCGAACGGCCTGCATTTGCGTCGCGTCGGCCGACGTGCATCCTTGCACTTGTCACTTTTTTCTTTTTTCTTTTCTTTTCTTATCGAAGCTCTTCGGACCCTCAAATCGGTCCATTTCACTTTGCAACGCGGTATTACAATTTTACAGGTTGGTATCACAATGTTACAAGACGTCATTATGATTGAAATAGATAATTTAGAATCTTTGAAATACAACTGAATGTACACTGACGAGCAAAACTGAGTCTACACTGTTCGAAGCAACATCACTTTTTAAAAATTAGATCGAATGACTTGAATTTTATTGAGAAGTTAGAAGGATTAGTTTATTAGACGAGGTGTAAAAAATATTTGAAAAAAGTTTGAATTGGTCGGAATTATAAAAGAAATAGTAAAAGTTGGTTTTTTTAGCTTTTTTATCCGAGCCTGTATTGAAAATTTAAAAAATGTGTTTGATTCGCTTGAATAAATTATATCCATGCTGAAAATTTCACCGATATTGGTTAATTCGTTTACGAGTTATAAACGCTTAAAAGTGGAAAAATTGTCGTTTTTCAAGATTTTCGCTTTAAAATCGCACTCAACGAAAAACGAAATTATTATGTTACGCCATTGAGGGTGAGTTGCTGGTTCATGATAGAAGTTTCTGATGCTCTAGAAGGATCTATTAAAAAAATCCTGAGCTGTGGGCCACAGACTTCCAAAATTATGGAATAATCGGCCCGGAGATAATGTGTTAATATTATTCTCCTAAAGATTCCAAAAGTTTGAGCCTTTGGACGTCATAACTTGTAATTTTGAGGGCTGCTTTCCTGAACCTTGATTCTCGTAGACAAGAACACGTAGGTATCAAATATTTTTTAACAAATATATTCTATGTACATTTTACTGAAACCGGTGTGGTATATTATCTAATGAATTATGATTTCATCTTTCGTTAATATTCCTAGGCTATATTGATTGATTTCGATTTAGAGAAACTAAAGCCAACACACAAGCCTGTTTCGTTCGTATCTAGAGGATACAATAAACTCTTTTGCAACGAAAATTCAAGCTACGGAGATCGTCTACGACTACCAATGTACTTCCGTAATCGCTGTCGATGAATTTCTTATCGAACTTCTCATCAAACTGTTTCCCCGACGTCGGTATTTCATTGTTAGGATCTTTCCGAACGGAAAAACGGAACGAAATTCCGACAGCCTGTTTCATTTCTCGGCAATCGCGAACATGTTTCACGACAGTCGCGAAAAACGCTTGATACTCTCGTAAGACAATTAAGCCTGGCCGTGTCGAAGTTTTCTTCGACTAGTGTGACGCAACGCGCGCGATAGAAAATAATTTAACGGACGAATTATATAATGCTGATTTTTCGCAGGAATATATCACTTGGCTCTCTCTCTCTCTCTCTCTCTGTATTCCCTATACGTATCCTTCCTCCTTCGTCCGCTCCGCGTCGTGTCGAGCGAACAAGCAAAACACTGCCGCGGCATAATTAACCACCTGGAATACCGCGATCGATCAACTTGCGCAATTATCGTCAAGTTCTCGTTAGCGTAGTCAAATGCGGCGCCCCTCGGCTCGAGCCGCGGTGCGTTCTCGAAATTGAAGCTTATAATTCAACCGGGAATCGAAATCGTTAACCGATTCTGGATACCGGCTGGAGAAAGTTCGCGTCGGCAGCCTTGCCGAACAATAAAATGATCTTGCGACCGGCGGAGCAATTTAGTGGCGCGCATCGCCGGACCTAATAATTAATCGCGGAAAGGGGGAACGCGCGGAATTCGCATTGCGGCTCGTCCCACGGTGTAGGGCCCCGTGAAACCAACCGCCTTCGACGATCTCTCTCCCCTCCCCGCCGCCTTTTGTTCCGATCTTTAATTTATCTCCGCTGGTGGTACACCGGCTCGTGTAACACGTTGCCCATTGTATGTCCTTGCCGCAACAGGAACGATTTATCGCGCACCTTGCACGCTGACTCTGACGAAATACTTGTTGGTCAGTTCGCGTGACAGTGTCCTTACTCGGGCTGGATTGTTAGCGTAACAGCACTTCTAAGCGGATCGCGATCCTCTCGAATCGCAATCGAACCGACACGATGGCATTCTAAGGTCGGCACGTTACCGTCATTCTGACTCCCTCGACGCCTTTCCAGTTTCGTTTTCAGCGGACTTTCTCGGGACATGTCCGTCGATGACTGCGGCGCGTGTCATGTTGCACATCGGATTTCAGAAGCTTGCGAGAAACAGAGCAATTTGTTTTTAACCCCCTGCCATGCGGGCTGATTCCTGATGGGAATTTCAAACAGAATCTATTCAACACGAGTACTATGCAGTTTGATTTATATTTGGGGGACCCGTAAGTAATCAATTATTTTGAATTCTGGTAAATTCAAGTTTTCATTTCTTAATTTATTGTATAATCTTATCAGTTTGCCATCTTTCCTGCAAATTTCCAATCCCCCTCTTAGAGAAGTCCAGGGTTCCTGAAGGAAAATAAGACTCAAGGTGCTTCCTTACAACTTCTACAGAAGAGAATGTTTTATTTCTTAAATAATGCTCCAGAAATCTGAAAAGATGATAGAGGGAGCAATATCCGGTGAAACTAATATGCACGAGGTTGAATGTTTTGAGTTATTATAACTTCGTGCGATTTCCTTCGTAATTGTTCTTTCATTGGCATATTTACAGGCACGCCGGTGAATCGACTGGATCGACTATAGGCAATCGCGAACCTAAGTGAGTCATAACAAATTAATGACTTAGCGAGCCGCCTGTAGAGGTGTGTTAAAATAGACACAATCGTCGTTGTCTGAATGCGAATCAGTTACCATTGTTTCAGTAAATTGCTTCTATTAATCACAGCGTTAAATTTCCGATCACTTGATTCGTAACTACCTTCTTATTTTTACTCTGTTTATATCATTTGTTCGTTTGTACTGTACGAAAATTTTCAAAAGAACGTTTATACGTGAAATTTAATGAAGTCGAGTTTCTTTTACCATCGATCTATTGAAACCATTCACGAAGAAAATAGAATTTTATTTCGTTTCAGATTCTTTGAGTTTGTCTATGATAATATAAAATTGCATAACGCTCCGCAATCTACTAATTATCTGTAATTCGTTTTATCGAGGTGTGCTTATTTTAACATACAATCGAAACATTTTGTTATATACGGCACCCAATTATTTGCGTTCTGATTTAATTAACGAGAAGAAAATTTATGAAATGAAAATATCTTGCACAAATGCCCAACTAAATGTATGCTTTCTGCACAGGAATGTTTTATTTTATTGTCACGACATTACAGAATAATTAAAGTTCCAAGAGAGTTTGCCATATTATTTGAGAAAATTTGCTAGGTTATGTTACTCGTTTATTTGCATGCTAATTCGATTAAAAACAGGGAACATTTGATATCGCCAAGTGAATTTCTGCTGTTCGTATAGAAATTCTCTATTTTATTAGCGGAAGAAGAGTTGAGGAATTATTATAGTTTCCAAAGAAATCTGGAATAGCGTTGCGGTCATAGAACATGGAAAATCATAACGCTTTATAAATAGCCCGAGGTGTATCAAAACTGTGTGGTCGACGGTGCTTGTGCACGATGCTTTTGTTCGGTCACTACGTATCAACATAATGTATCCTTCTCGCCTCTCACTAATCGAGTTACCCACGTAACCTTTCCACCCATTATCTGTCTTCTGAGTCGCAAACGTGAAAGTCTAGAATCCAGTGATACAGCACTATAGGGATACCACGTGCACTGGAATAACTACTTTATGAAGTTTTACGACCTGCACTCGTACGAACTCTGTGCGCAACTTTCTATTTTGTTCGCTGGAACCAAGAAAATCGCGTGGGCGGCGGCCATTTCTATCACCTTTTTCGAAGAAAGCTTGTCGAAGTTAACGATGCAATTCTCCAAACAACTACCGGCATGCTCTTAGTATAACAGCTTGAAGTATTTAACTAGAAATCAATAAACGACCTTGAAACGTCCTTGACGCTACATTGAACAACTGAGCAGTAATACCGGTTTTAATTTTGCTATATCCTCTGGTCCATTAGACAACACTTAATCTTTATAATTTTAAATGTACAATCTAACTTCCTTTCTTGTTTTAATCATGCTTGCAGCAGACTCTGCTCGCCTAATTGAACTTGGCCATTGCTGAACTGCGGCTCGTTATGCAAATGAAGATTTTTACGGACTAAAAGATTGCCTGCGATAGAAATGAAATAAGGAGATTATTCATTTTTATCAATGTACGTGCTTCCGTGTATTTTGCATATAAATGCATAAAGATCCGCAGTCTAGATATTACTGAACTGTGGATGTTCATGAAAATTAGCATTCCCGACTCCGTGGAAACGGAGATCCGACAAAACAATTACATTTGCATACGATTTTGTCAAAAGTGCCTCTTTGTTATTAAAGCCTCTGAAATTCACGGTTTATTTAACAATAGCCGCCGCAACGGTACAACCCGGCCATCTGCAGGTACTCGCGGAAACATGATTATTGCCACCTTTGCATAATCAAACGGTTAATTTCGGTCATCCAGCGAGGAGGAATCCAGGATCCATCGTGCAAATTTACGCGAATCGTTCCGAACCCAAATTCGGCGAACGTTATGGTCGCGGAAATTCCGCGAAACGTTCTTTCCTCTAAATCACGAGCCGAGAAAGTATTCTGAAATTGCGTACCAAGAAGCGTCGACGATATTTCGCACGTTTGAAACGATTTGGGATCGTGTCCCGCAGGCAGGAATGAGTCACGCTGTGAAACAGGATTCGGAGTCGCAGCGAGGCGTGCATGATTTCGGTAAAAGTATCGTCTGGACCAGGAACTATCCGAGAAGCTTCTGGCAGCCGGTCAACGTGGCTCGGACCGGAACCGGTGGCTCGCTCGAAAAAGAAAGCCCGCAGGCGCTGTTCTCTTCTGGTTCTCTAGACATCTAGAGAAGTAGACCGCACGATATATCATTTCGGGGCACTTTCACCGAAAATCTCGCTCTCGTTGTCCTGGGACGTGACAGCTAGACGCCTGCCGGGTTCGGTTCTCTTCGGTTCTTCGCCAAAGGAATCCTGCGTAGGCGGATTCTCCATATTATCATGCCTCGCGGAGCTTCCACGCTCGACACACTTGGCCATCGAACCGTCCCATCGAGCCGAGACGCCGCGATTATCGATCAGATACGGTCGACGACGTGTGGATTAGTTCTGCTCGATTTGCCGATAAAACAGTTTCGGCAACACTGGCAACACGAAACGAAATTCGGAGATCACTTTGGCGCACGATTCTTCCCAATTTTACTGGAACTTCTCCAGTTTACTGCAGGCCGTATGCATCATGGCAAGTTGAAGCATTTACATGTGACCTTTTAAGCAAATATTTTGTATGCATCAAGCATGAAGTATTTACCAGAAATAATGTTTAATTAATTTCACTATCCGCTACTAATAGAAAACTGTGCGTAAGAAACCTAGCATTTGCTTTTTACAGAAGGTCAATCACTGAAATTTTCACCACCAGTATTAACCCTTTGCACTCGGCGCTATTTTCATTCTGAAACTACATTTTTCTTCCGTCTTAGAATATTTTCATTTTATTCATACGAAGCTGATCCGATTTCCACATATAATATTTAAATGTTTAGTGATCTATTAAATACGAATTTTGTAATGTAACAAATATTTTGTAATATTTTTTGTAATTTCGTTGAAATAATGCCACAACAATTTCTAGAGTCACCATTCGAGTGCTAAGGGTTGATTCCGAAATTATGGGCCCTGTAGCGTTTCACGTCCAGCTTTCAGAATTTTTTGTGAGAAATCAAAGTATATCTAGCAAACGAAATTTTTTCTAACAATTTAACCGAATTTTTTTATCGCGAGAAAATAGGCGTGAGATGTCTGGATTAGACGTTTCATTCTATATACAAAAATTCATTCGGAATTTATTCGGTTATTGCAAGAATGTTCTTGTAAAACAAACGATTTCATTCTGGTTGCTATTGTTTTACACATTTTAAGACACCTCAATACACCGTGTGCATTAACAATTTCTTCGCCTCAAAATCGATTTTTGGGCCAGATGTCACCAGTTACCATACGTAGTAAATAGACAATGTTAGAGATTATTTGTAATTCATGGACTACCTTGTACATATAACATGGAGTCATGGATTAATCTGTACATATAACATTGAACACAATGTGACATTAAACCGGTTGAAAAATTAATTTTTCGATCGTGTTATTGTCTTCTGTATTCAGCTAGCTGCATGTAGACGTCAATAGATTGCTGCATAATGCTTTGCGAGCCGCGGGTCGCGTGTATGCGTACCAAGTTCACTGTCAAAGCCACAGACGTATTGTAATGTTCCCGTTGAGGTATTGCATTAAGAATTGATGACACGTCACGTTGGTAGACAGCACTCTACACGCATTGAAATCACTTGAACACATCGCTGCATACCTTACACTTGGCCTCTCTTCGAACTTCTTGTCTTGCGTGACAGTTTTCCAATCGGTTTGCTGTCGCTCTTGCGATTCCGGTGCTGAATAACGAATTGCATAATTCTACAAATCTGCACATCTCTATGTACATTATCCTCCACATCGTCATTGCCTCGGTATTGCAGCACAAAAATAAGATTACATACTGCGGTGATTCATTAAGCAGAAGTCAATTTAGAAATTAGCTTGCGGCTCGTTTGAATTTTTAATCGATCGTGCATTTAATTACAGAGTGTTAAAGCGCTCGAGCAAGTGAGAAATGGTATTGACAAACATTGAATATCCATAAATATAACGAAACGTGAGTGTAACATGCACCCGATGATAGCTGAATCGTTGCTTTCGAATAGAATTATTGAAATCGCTGGCGTGCAGAGAGTTATGGCATCCGTGCAGCGGATTGTCTTCGATATCGTTGGATCCTGCCAGGAAATTAATTAACGCGAACGAATCGGTTTCTCGCAGCGGGGAATTCGAGGAGATTATCATTTTGAGAATATCCCCGGGATACATATCGATGCGTCCGCTAATTCAACGCGATTATTCGCCGACTAATTGCCGCGGCGCGTCTCTTTTCGCGGTTTTATCCGAATAAATTGGCTTCACGCGGAATTCGTTCGCCGCGACGTGATGAAATGTTCCGTTGTGACGTTACTTTCCTACCACGATGTAATATATCAGGATCAAGGCGTATCGAAAACCGTGTTAGACGAGTCGAGGAATTATCAGCCGAATACAATGAACAATGTTCAATGAATACGCGAGTCCCTCGGACCGTCGAGAATACATTGGCCATCGGTGATCGATGATCGCCGATCTAATGGCGAAATTTGTATCGTTAAACATTCTTCGACGCGAACAAAAGCCCAGCTGCCGGGAATCATAAATTCAACGTCGATTTCTCCCGGGATTCGATTGAGACGTTATTTTTCATTTCGAACAATATTTTATTGCATCGTTTGTAACCGACAGGAGCATAGAAATGATTATGGGAACCGGACGGCCAAGAATTAACGGCAGACAGACAATCTGGTCCGGATGATTCTGAACATATACGGTGAGAATAAATCGACCGATTGATTTCTTCCAACGGCCAGGCCGGGCAAATACGATCGGGTAATTGGCATAATTACGGCGGTTCATTACTATTCTATCAGTGACACGTCGCTGCACGGACCCGAGTTCTTGCACGGAATCGTTAAAAGAAGGTATGCGATTCCATTAATTTAATCTGGTCTGTCGCTGTTATATTCTCGAGTCAGATTTACGCCGCGACAATCACATTTTTCCGAGTATCCGCTGGTTCTTTGTAATGATACGAGCTGCTATTGATTAGCAGCGTATGCTATTTATTATCAGCATTTTAGGATGAAAGAAATTCATTTTCTTCTTAAAATCTGTCTGTTGCATTTCAGGCAGAAAACGTTTATTTCGCGTGGATATCTCTCCTTGTTTGTCATAAATTACGTACAGTGCACGGTCGAATTATCGGAGCCATTTATGTTCAGTTTAACAAGTTGGCTCATATATGGGTGACGGAATTATTTGTCCAGGCTTCAAAAGGAATTTTTACGTTAATATATTCATCGTACCGATTAGGATCTGTAAAACGCAAGAGAGTTGGAAGTCTACTAAATATTATACATTTCATTTTTTCAATTTTTATTTCAATAAATAACCTACTTTGATTTTATGGAATTTTTCAGCTTTCCAGTTTGGCAGTCAATCAAATGTATATTTTCGATTTGCGAAGATTTCGTAGTTAAGTGAGAAAGTGATTGAAACGTCGCAGCAATTTTTTAAATTAATATCAGCTGTGGATTGTCTTGAGGAGGAACCAAGAGGTCTACTAAATATCATACATTCAATTTTTTCAATTTTTATTTCATTAAATAACCTACTTTGATTTTATGGAATTTTTCGGGTTTCCAGTTTGGCAGTCAATCAAATGTATATTTTCAATTTGCGAAGATTTCGTAGATAAGTGAGAAAGTGATTGAAACGTCGCAGCAATTTTTTAATTAATATCAGCTGTGGATTGTCTTGAGGAGGAACCAAGAGGTCTACTAAATATCATACATCTAATTTTTCCAATTTTTATTTCAATAAATAACCTACTTTGATTTTATGGAATTTTTCAGGTTTCCAGTGTGGCAGTCAATCAAATGTATATTTTCGATTTGCGAAGATTTCGTAGATAAGTGAGAAGGTGATTGAAACGTCGCAGCAATTTTTAAATTAATATCAGCTGTGGATTGTCTTACAGAGGAACCAAGAGGTCTACTAAATATCATACATCTAATTTTTCCAATTTTTATTACATTAAATAACCTACTTTGATTTTATGGAATTTTTCGGGTTTCCAGTTTGGCAGTCAATCAAATGTATATTTTCGATTTGCGAAGATTTCGTAGATGAGTGAGAAAGTGATTGAAACGTCGCAGCAATTTTTTAAATTAATATCAGCTGTGGATTGTCTTACAGAGGAACCAAGAGGTCTACTAAATATCATACATCTAATTTTTCCAATTTTTATTTCATTAAATAACCTACTTTGATTTTATGGAATTTTTCGGGTTTCCAGTTTGGCAGTCAATCAAATGTATATTTTCGATTTGCGAAGATTTCGTAGATGAGTGAGAAAGTGATTGAAACGTCGCAGCAATCTTGAGCAGTCGAAGCAGTCTTGAAGAGAAACACGTTCCCGATGTTGTGTGTCGCATCTGATTCGCCGTGAAGCAACGCTCCGTAAGGGAAGAGATAAACGAGCCATGTTGTAATCCGTAAAATGCAATTCCTCTTTCGATTCATCAGTTAAGGACCTCGCGGGACCCTACGTGGGCTGCAGGTCGCAAGAACACGGCGATCTTTCGGTGAAAGGTGCTTCCTGGAAAATGCATGAAAGGAAAGGGGTGTAGCACATCGCAGAACAACTGTCCTCGATGCCGGACCGGGATACGTTCGAAAAGAAAGCGCGGTTTACCACGGTGTCGGCGTAATAAAAACTCTTTCGACGGCCACGTCAGTGTTCTGGAAATTTCAGACTGATTGCCATGTGCACGGCTTGTCTGAAGTACGACGCGTCAACTCGGACAGTATGGTATTACATTGTCCAAAATATTTCATCTCTCAACCCTCGAAAGACTAAACTCATCCGCGGAGAAAGTCATTCGTATGTGATTTCTTTTTAGGAGACGAAATTGTTATGGAAAAGCTTGCATCCAGATTGAATTTTTACTTTTCCACCATTTCTATTTTTATTTTCCACGCGAAAGAAATGAAGACTTTTTAATATTTTGTAGCTTGCCGTCTCGAATAGCTTCTGTTGATTCTCCAGAATTAAACAGAAGTACTTTATTGCGAGCAATCTTCTTCCAGGATTATTCTCAATAAAAATTACGCAGTGGGTTATTCTTGTACAAACATTGACTTCTATGAATGAATTTATCGCAATTAGTGCTTGGAAAAAATCTCACTACTGTGCCAGCGGATTTGTCTCGTTCCAACAAAATAAGAGCTCATTCAACTCGACTAAATATCCCAGCGTAATATATTTTTCCTTTCTGGTCGTCATTTTCTTGGTACTCAACTGCCATTACTGAACCGCGGGCTTCCTGCGCTTATGCCAGAAATGAGTAGCTGCAATTTGAAACTTGAAAAGAAATGAAAAGGATTGGAAATCATCGATACATTGCTCTCGACCACGTAGACGATTACAGAAGGAAAGAAATTTTTAAGTGACAATGTTTCATAACACTAAACGTACCACGGTCAAACGACCGGTTTTCTATTTCGCAATCATTGAAATTATAAAAACGTTTTCATAGGCAATTGCCGAATTGACTTCTTTATTTAAGCACATATTATAATTTAACTAAATTCAATCTTCTCCCTTCTATAAGACGTTTCTCTTTTATATGTTTCGTGCTTGGTAGGTTTAGTCACAGAAGTGCACGGTCGTCGGAAAATTTATTCGGAACATCGTGCAAATATTCTTTCGAGATGAGGTTTCGTAATTGAATTTGACGACATCCTACGCATCAACTTTCACATTTGTCACTGCGGTCATACGGATCCCATGATCGCACACAACCACGTGGCGGTTAAGAGTGTACCCGCAGGTGTGAAAATATGAATTGTCAGTCTAATGGGAAAAATAACATCCGCAATAACGGCGTGGCACTCTCACAGATTTAGGACAGTTCCCGTTTCGTTTCACACGTAAAAACGCCTTGCGCAAAGGATGCCTGGCCAGATGACTATCAAGGCAATGGACTCGCGGCTCCTCAGACATTTTTCGTAGGACAGGGCATCGCAGGGACGCTCCAAATGCATTTTCTCACCGCTGCGGCGCGCTGCACCGCCCATTGTTGCCTCCGACGCACTTAATTCGCGTCCACGAGTGGTGCACCGGGCGGTGATTAACATGCCGCTCGTGAAACACTGGAAAAAAAAGCCGTGCCGCTGTCGCCTGTACTATTATGAAACGCTTTGTAAGCTTTAATGAAACCGCTGTTGCTCGGATAGCCTAATCATTTTGCAACGCCGGAAACGCGTCTAGAGACGCGCGGTTAATCCAGCTTCGACACTGCGTTTACAGAAACCTTCGCCATTGATATCATTAACATTTCCAGCGATCAGTTCGAATTTTTCATTCTAACTGCATAAAGGACATCAGAAGAACTATTTTCTATTTGGCATTATAAAATAAAAAGTTCGACACTGTTTGGAAATAATTATGCGTTAGTTTATTCGTACATAAAAATCATTTTCCACCAGCTTACTCTAGTTTCTGTTTCTTTCATTTCACAGTGTGTATTTATATAAATTTTTACTCGGATACCTTCTCAAGTATTTTGCAAGTTTCTCTCACGTGTGACACTGTACCATAAAAAAAAATGATTTCATTCGCTATAATGGTACAGCAACCGCGATACGAAGTGCTTCGAAGCAAGAACCATGTTCGAGACGAGCGTAAGCGCTTCTTACGACCGACGGCTAGTAAATTCATTGAAATAAAATAACAGTTAGTCTGTTATTTCAGCCAAATGATTTAATTACATTAAACAAGAAATTACTCGGCAACGCCTACCTGGAATTTCATCTTGCTTTCTCTGAAAAGAAAAAAGAAAAACCTAGGACATTGGTCGAAATAATCTATTATTTCGAATTGCTATCTATAAACGTGCCCGAGACGGTTCGGCCTCATTAATACCGCATTAGTTGCGGCGTTTATATTTCCACGAGGGTAAAAAGCGTGAAAGCAAATCTCGCGATAAATGAAGGAGGAAAATGTGTTGCGAAGATTTAATGAATCCGACGCATAAAACCGGGACATAAAATTGTTTTTACAACCCGCCTGTACAGAGTTTTATGAAATCATTATAAAACAATGATCCAGTATTTTAGTAACGCCGGTGTGAGGTTTCACATGATTAGTGCCGCGGCATGGCAGGGCGGTCATTTAATTTTCCATTTGGCTGCGAGTGTTTCGCTGTTCCGGGATGTTTTCCGGGGTGCTCGTTCGAGACAATTATTTTTTATGCAGATTAGAATTCACGGTGCGCAGAGTGCAGAGCAACGCTGGGACATTATGGTTCCGTGGAACCATAGCCGGCCAACAATGTGGCGTCGAAATGAAAAGAACGTATTTCCGTGCTACGCGCTATTTAACATCGCAGCTCGCTGCAATGTATCCCATTTCCTGTAATAATTGCCACATTATGGCATACAATTACCGCGATACGTTCGCGATAACGGCTTTGCTTGATCCACGAGCGCGTTTTGATCAGCTGATAAAGGATGCACGTGGTATTCAGTTTATAAAACGCTGCTTCTACTTATGATCCTTCCTAGCATTAAATCCAAACAATTTTCACTTCCTAGAGTTTTTACTTCCCAGCGGATTCCCGACTCGCGTGCACGATCAAAACTGAATCTTTTTGAACGGTACGCATCGATAAAGACGATACGGCGCCGCCGAGATCCACGAAATCAGATAAAAATCGCTTAAAGCCCGCTTTAGCATTCCACGCAATTAAGCTGCCACTGTTTGCACGATTTTTAAAAAAAGAAGGAAACGCGATTTTTCGCCATTTAAATTCTACTAGAAGCCGGATAATTTTCTCCGCGGTATTCGCATAATTTATCCAGCCGTTAATTGCACCGAACGAAAATTTTTCCGCGATATTCTTCATTCCCGAGTTTTCGTGAAACTATGCTCGATAATTACCGGGCCGTTAATCAGGACGAACGCGTTAACTGCGGGAACACGCAAGATCGAACAAGAACAGCAACTTAGGCTACTTTTCACGGGGATCGGGTGTTGCTTTATTTTGGTTAATCGGCCAGCTACCATGCTACCCGCTGGACCGTGAATTTATTTTCCACATTGCCACACGACAAGTTTATTAATCGTTACGAAACCGGCAAGAATACGGTCGCGATTCGGATTTCAAGCGATCATGGCTGATGCATGGACTGCGACCGGGATTATTAAACGGAATTATTCGACGTGTAATTCGTTCGTCCGCCGTTCCGGATAATGAAGTGATACAGAAACACGCCGGAAAAACAGATTAATGCGAACACGGTGTAAATCAATCTTCCCGGCCATTTTGCCAGTCGGCAGCGCGTACAGTTACCATCGATACGAGCTACCACCGTCAATTTCTAGTATCAAGAATACTGTTGTGGATACTTTAAATTCCGTTCACCACATCAATCCTACGGTCTCGTTAATTATGAATTATTATCGCGTACCCCTCCCTCAATTTACCCGTTCTTACCTCAGCCCGGCGTGTTCTATCGTTTTCTGTTTGTTCACGCTGACCCATATATCGTTCGGATTTCCCAAAGAAACGCTCGAAATTATTTGCACAATCCCTCCGCGGAGGAACAATGTTACGTGATTTCACTTTCCGCGATGTCCACAGAAAAATTCTTAATTAAATCCTAATTATATGGAATCGTTGAAAATACGTAGCATCGGCATCGTGCCCTCGAATTTCACTATTCTGCAACGACCCGCGGATTTCGAAAATGGAATTCGTGCGAGGTAATTAACCTGTCGAAGCATTATTACGCGAAGGTTACGCATATTACGTATCCGTCCACCTTGTGCAACGCGTTTCATTAAGTGACGGTCGGCGGTTGCGAACGCCGCGCGCGGATTTTTCCAGATTCCCAGTCGTAATATAATAATTTCACGAAAGGATTGACTAACGACCAATAATTCCTCGAGCAATGGTCCCGCAACGGTCAATTATCGTAGGCGTGTACCGCGGATCCGCAAAAAAATATGGGCGTTGTTTAATACCCGGTTATCAGCATTTCTTATTAACGGCGAGAATCGAGAAGAAAAGAGATTTGCCGACACCACGACGTTACGAATTTCTATGCGAAATTTCGTCTCGCTTTCGTGTCGGCCGATTTTTTTTTCCCAAACACCAGCAAAAATCTCGAGATCTAATAGTTTGTGCATCGACGTGATCGACATTCTCCTCGGGGTCTCTGGGGCTTTCGAGATTGTTACATTTTAGTATGATGATTTCATCGACACTTTTTCTGCAGATCCTTAACGAGGAGACCGGTCGTTCGAAAATATTTCAACAACGTTCAACAGGCGATGGAAAGCGTCGAGGCTTAAGATAGAATGAACATTGTTAGATTTCAATTTCAACATCCACTTGTCTCAGTTTATCAAACCATGTAGAGTATTGCACAAGCAAAGTAGCTGCCCTCGTAGTAATGAAAATGTGAGCAAAATTTATGTTTGACCGTAAAGAATTTTCGAGATCACTATGGCTTCAGGTTCTCTGCAAAGAGAACCAATATCTTCTTGTTAATTACCTTCTCGTTCAGCTACCAGCGCACAGATTTTATACAAAAGTTAATCTCTTGATGTCCAATCATTTTCTTCTGGCCAACAAAACTAGAAATACTTGCGAGTTTATAATATTTGTTCTCATTCCTTTTTATCGATTCATTAAATTCTAATAAGATTAAAATATTGCCTATAATAATATTACACGTTGTTACTATTCATATGGTACATTGCCAAGCACGTTACGAATGACTTCGCTGTGTGAATGTTGGATAATTGCAAAAACTCGATTTTCAGGAAACCTTCTTTGAAGGACAACCGTGCGGTTTGTAAGACAATTGTGGAAAATGGTGGTGACTGTACAATCGATTACTGAAACTTTTTCATATCGTACAGACAGATACCTTGCAACTAATATAACAATTCGAAGCAGGAACGGAGGATAATATATCAGTCATGCACTGATACGTAGGAACACCCCGTGCATTGTGCGCTAAGGCACAATCTATTGTTATCTCGTAGCCCGCAGCACTTCAGAACTGCACCTCTCGAGGATAGAAACGTGCAACATCGGTGGCTCGTAACAGGATGCATCATCGAGAGATGCTTCCTCGACTTGGCAGCCGACGTGCACTTGAACTTCCTTTTGCAGCCGGAGAAACAAAAGCTCGTACACCTGCTGACGAGACGTGAAAGCCGGTATAATTGCGCATACGTGGCCAATATTTTACCATACGAAAGCCAGTTATTTTTCTCGTCGATGGACAGAGTGACACGAGTCCGGACATTTTCATGCGGGTCAGGGTCAACGCGTCCTCGGAATACAGATAGTAGAAACGTTCTTCGACATTCCGACTGGACGCGTTACGTGCACCGAACTATGCGATTCGATATCTGTGCCGCCCCAACCTTTAACTTCGCGAACGATCGAGCGTGTGTTGGTATGATCTTGCACTTCTCGAGAGAGGCCTTCTGGGTCGCGAGGCTGTAAAACATCGTGCTGCGCGATCTGACATTCACCGGCAGTGTGATCGATGTTCTTTCTGATCGCTAACGCGCATACCGCCCCGAGATTTCTGATCGATACGATTTTGATCCAGGCGTGTACTGGGTGGGGCAAAATTTGTTTATCTTCCGGCCGTAGCATAACACTTGAACCTTTTTCTAAGGCGTAGTCCCCTTTCCAAAGTGTTTTGTGCTCGACGATTCCTTCGGGTGAACTGTCTTTCTGATCAGATTTTCTCGTGCGAAATTAATTTTCTATCTCACGAGTAGAGTGCCGATTTTTATTGATTAACTTGAGTAAATTCGCAAAGCACAAGCAAGCATTGACATTAACAAGCACCACTGACATTTCTATTCTACTTTCACCGTATGAAAGTTCTGTAACCGTTATGTACGCAGAAGCAAACTGACAATCAATCATCGTTAACATCAATCCAAATTGTAAATGCGAATGTCGGAGTGAAGATATGAACCACGTGGATTGCCAATGCAATCTCTATGACCATCGAAGAACAGAATTAGGAATCCGAAAAGAATAAAGCAAACTACCCCTCAGTAGAGTGTCGCCAGATCAAGACTTGTTCTCCCACCCTAATTTCCCTTTCCACCGCGCTATTCCCCACCCTTCCGCCGCGGCCCGGTCACGTGACGGTACTGGCAGAGAGGGGGTAACCTTTTCCCCTCGATTCGTGCTCCCTCCCCTCATCTGGCGACCCTGCGCGGCATGAAGGTATTAAAGTGAGACCTCGTTAATTATACGGGGTATAATCGCGGTAGTGGGGATAATTCCGCGGCGTGTATCATCTCTATGACCCTGGAAGAATAGAATTAGGAATCTGAAAAGAATAAAGCAAACTACCCCTCAGTAGAGTGTCGCCAGATCAAGACTTGTTCCCCCACCCTAATTTCCCTTTCCACCGCGCTATTCCCCACCCTTCCGCCGCGGCCCGGTCACGTGACGGTACTGGCAGAGAGAGGGGGTAACCTTTTCCACTCGATTCGTGCTCCCTCCCCTCATCTGGCGACCCTGCGCAGCATGAAGGTATTACAGTGAGACGTCGTTAATTACACGGGTATACCCCGCGGTAGTGGGGATAATTCCGCGACGTTTATCGTCCAGGCCTCGACGACATATACAGAGAAATCGCTGTAGCGTAATTTACACACTGGTGTGCGGATACACGAATGTACGAATGTGAGCAGAAATAAATCTGGGCATAGTTTGCAAAAATAAACGGAAAAACGAAGTTCGTCAACCGGCCGCGGAAAAATGTGGAATTGCGAGCGGTTCGCGTCCGTTGGCCAATTCGTCGTGCGTTGATGCACAGATCCAAGTCGCCGGGTGTTACGCTAATCGTCGAAATTTGTAAACTAATTCACGCTCGCTTGGTTTTCTTCCTTTCACCGGCGTGTTCCTCTTTAGACGGACAAACCGGCGTTTCACGAAACACGACATCGGATTTTTCTTTCGCGGTCGCGTTCCATTCGCGCGCGCGCGCGTGCGCACCAGGCCGTTCATAAAATGTCAAACGTGGCTTTGCAAAGCCCGGGCCCCCCTGCTTTGGGATTTCCCCGCGGAACGTAAATCAGGGAAAGGGGACTTCGTGTTCGCAGGCTCTAGGCTGGTGTCCCGGCGAGCTCAAATGATCCGGAGCAAATGAAAGTTTTACGGCGGTCATCGATGAAAAATAAGAACTAGACGAGACGCGCGTGCCTCGTACCAGTCGTTCGAGGCTTGTGTGGCTGGTTTTTCTGTTGGAATGCGCTGAAAAACCGCAGTTATTCTTTCGACGGACGACGCCGTATTTCTCTCGGTCCTGCACAATGGCCGGTTTCGCTGTTGTGCCGGCAACCACGAATCTCTGCTCATGTTTATTCCCTCGATTTTTTCACTCGAGTTTCTCTGTAAAAAAAAAATTGAAATAAAGTACATGGTCGTTCTCCGGCGCGAGCATTCTTGGTGACATCCGCCAATCCGTTAACTGGTTTGGCTGGTTTCCTTACTGGTGATAAGCATCCTCTGCGTGCAACCGTTTTGCCGAGTACAAAGGCGTTCCGGAAGAGCCGCGCGACTTCCGTGTACGACGATCACTCGTGGCCCATTGTTTCCTAGTTTTGTTATCTGCGTAGGAACGAAAGTCTCAGACGAGCTTGCAGGGATCCGCTAATTTTAAGTCACGCGCTATTCTTAACCAGTTAGCTGTTGCGACGATCTTTGAAAAATGTGTACCTAAGTTGCGTCGCAAAAATTAACCGCTGTTTGAATTGTAGCTGTTTTGACGTGTATACTCGTCATGACAGAAAATAGTGCCATTTCTTCGTGACGAGTATACTCGTCAAACACAGTTAACTGGTTAAAATCATACCTACTCTTCAAAGTCTGAAGTTCATTAGGTATTTAAATACAGTGCCTCCCACTAATATTCGGACGCTTTTAAAAATCTTATAACTTTGTTAATATTGGAGCATACGTCTTGGATTTTTTTAAGAAGTTAACACAATTGGTTTGCTAGTGATACAAATTTTTTTACGAAAATTGCAATTGGTCGAAATTGCAGAGAAAGTACTGAAAGTTGAATTATACATATTCTGAGAATGTCATCAAAATCGATGAACGTTGCAATGGACGATGTTTCAAAATGATCACATAAGGGCGAAATTCTTTGACAAAATTCTGCGTCTTTCACCCTTAAGTTTTCATCGTTAAACGTTCGCAGCTCATTGCAAAGTTGACCGATTTAGATGAAATATTCAGAATATGTATAATTGATGTACAAAACGTACTTTTTAAATTTTTAATATAAGCCCGCGTAGAAAAGTTGCAAACTTTCAGTACTTTCTCTGCAATTTCGACCAATTGCAATTTTAATCAAACTTTTTTTTCCATGTTATATTATTGATATTGACCATGTTATGATATTGACAAAATTATGCGATTTTTAAGAGCGTCCAAATATTAATGGGAGTCACCGAAGGCAAACAAACGATTAGATAAAAAGATGGAGGATTGTAACTATTATCAGTACTGTTTCTTTAGAAAACGTAACAAGAGCTTTTACAACTAATTTTCCCACGGTCGCATATTTGTACGTTCAAGGTTTTTGTGCCATAAGTCCACTCAGAAGTGCTTCCGGCATAGCACGCTCTGAACAGACAAAACGCAACAGTTGCCCAGGCATTAGACATTTTTGCAGACGGAAACTCACTTTGTAGAAATACGATGAAGAGTTGCATAAGCATATCAGCGTTCGAACTGCTGAATGAAAACCGTTTTGCAGGCCCAAAAAAGTTCGGCTAGGTTGATTGGGATACACATTTAATGAAATCAGAGTGACTCGTTAGAAAAGCGGCGCGCAGCTATCCGATTGACGCGAGGCTGTGTGGATTTCTTGCACGGTTGCAGCAAAAGTAGCAAGAATTTGCATTCCCACCGAGAATGATGAAATGTTTCGTCACGGTTTCGGAAAGAGAAAAAAGGGGAGCACGCGGTGTATCGGGTAGCAAGTTCCGCATGAAAATAAGTCAACTGGGTGTAAAATTGAACGTTCCGCTCTCGGCGATGGGAAGAAAAGGAAACTGAAATCAAACTCCGTCGATCTGGACACGGACCGAGGCGTGGTTTTTATTCGACTGTGCACCACTTTCCCTTTCTTTCCCCTGAGAAATTTAGCAATAATTATGTCGCTTGCACTCCCATTACTTAAGCCCCGCCAGGCTGCCCGGAGTATCCGGCGACCGATGGAATTGCCAGGCTGCCATGCAATATTTCGTTCAATTGTTCTCGTAAAGTGCAATTGTTGGCCATCCGCAGTGACCTAACAGACGCCCGACCTGCCCCGAGAGCTCCGCACACATTATGGCAGCTTTTAGCGAGCTAATAAAACAGTGTCAAAATATTTATTCGAGAGGCCGAACATAATTCGGAATGCCGCCATTTTGTAAATAGAAAATCTTTCATTTCTTCTGGTCCAGACCAGATAGTCTTATTTTCTTGTCTTCGATCTGCAGAAAAATGGAAAGATGGTAACAGAACACACTCTATAAAAATAAATACAACTCGCGTAGTTTCGATTATTAGTACTTGAAAAAAACAGGTAATGTACTTCAAATACCCATAAATGTGTATGCAAAATCCCGATGCGATAAGTTGAATGATTTCCCAGAAACAAATTCGCTGCAACACAGGAACGAAAACTTGGCACAGAGAAAATTCATTCCGTAGCAGGATTAATTACACACTCTATAAAAATAAATACAACTCGCGTAGTTTCGATTATTAGTACTTGAAAAAAACAGGTCATGTACTTCAAATACCCATAAATGTGTATGCAAAATCCCGATGCGATAAGTTGAATGGTTTCCCAGAAACAAATTCGCTGCAACACAGAAACGAAAACTCGGCAGAGAGAAACTTCATTCCGTAGCAGGATTAATTACACACTCTATAAAAATAAATACAACTCGCGTAGTTTCGATTATTAGTACTTGAAAAAAACAGGTGATGTACTTCAAATACCCATAAATGTGTATGCAAAATCCTGATATGATAAGTGTAGTGGTTCCCCAGAAAAAAATTCGCTGCAACACAGAAACGAAAACTTGACATAGAGAAAATTCGTTCCGTAGCAGGATTAATTACACGGTCGATTTCCAGCAGGAACAAGACGTCGTCGCAAAATAGAATTACGCATCGATCGAATTTCGCTTCTAGGAACCGTTTGTCAGTGCTCGAACAGAGCAAACACGTTGTTGCGTAGTGACATTTCCTTATTGCCCGCGGAACGTGTAGTTGTCGCTTGAACAACGTTTCCAGCTGATCAGGAACTGGGTTTCCATGAAAAGGAAATCACGGTTAACAGGCTAGGGACCGAGTCGCTCCGGGATTTACGGGATTGAAAAATCGAGACGTCGAAAACGGAAAAATTCTCGGTTTCCGGCGACGCTCGATTTTAACGAGCCGCTTCTCATCGGGCTCGATTAAACGTTGATTTTATAGGGGCATCGAGTTTCGTTCGGGTTCTCGTTACCGTCTTCGTTACACGCTCGCTTATTATTCCAACCCACGGATTCCATTTAGATAATCGCATTAGCATATCGGTGTAGCTCGTTACGTAACGTCGTGCGTATATGTGCGGCAGAACCAATAAAATGTAAATAGATCAGCGGATTTTTCGTTCCATTCAGCGACTTTCACTAATATTCCATTCCCAGTATGCAAGCCGGCCGCGGACCGATACACGGATTCGAACTCGGCCGGTGCCAGCGCGCGTTTCCTATTTCGTATTAAAGAGGCCACCGCGTTTTGTAACGTCGTTAGCATTGTTAAAGGACTCGGCCCATCGGGCATTGTATCGCAAGGAACCCGGGGGTTCGCTAATTAACGCGATACAGGAAGGAAATTCGCTCTAACGGGCGTATCCTAATCTCTTCCGGCTCGCTAACCCTTTGCAAATTATATTCTGCTCCCTGCCCCTTGTGGGTATCAGGTCGTCCCATAAGTTTATATTAGTCACCATTGAAAAGTATTCGAATGAAAAACCGCAGAAATTTTATAGGTACGATGTCTTTGCCAAAAAGGTCAGAAGAGGTTGCGGAATGAAAGAGCGATTACATATTTTATTTTTAGAATTTAAATGGTACAAGAGTAAACGGCACGAACTTATGGGACGACCTGATAGATCAAATGTTACGAGAACGTCGACAAATTTTGAAAATGTTCTGAGAAATTATGGAAAGAAGACGTCAATTTCTATTTTGACGGAGAATTTCTATTTTGTATAAAAATACGCACTCGACACGTTGACTGCCATGTCACCCATATATGACGGAATTGTTTGTTCAGGTTTTAAAATGAATTGTTACGTTAATATATTCGGTGTACCAAATTTGATTAGGATCTGTAAAATGCAAGAAAGTCGGAGGACTACTCGATATCAATTTCTATTTCATTGAATAACTTACTTCGATTTCGTGGAATTTTTGAGGTTCCTTGTTTGGCAATCAAAGTGTTAATAATAACAATCTGGGGATATACTCTGCCAAAAATAGACTGCGGATCTTTGTGCAAAATTACGGTTTTCAGGCATCAATTGCAGCCCACAGGAATTAAATTGCAGAAAATTAAAATTCGCAGTCGAGTACACGTTGCAGTAAAATATTTTATTATTTTGAGCTTGTGAAAATGATCAGTTGAATAACAAACGTTACCTCCCTTAAAATATGAGAAGGGGTTAAATCTGCATGTACATGAACGATTCGAAGACTGCCGGTAAGGCCAGCGCGTTTCCTGATTGGTATTAAACAGCGGATCGTTTTGTAACGTCGTTAGTGTCGCGAAAGAAATCGGCATTTTGTCGACAAGGAACCGAGAGTCCGCTAATTAGCACAATACAGGAAGGTCCCGATGACGTTGGTCAGCGCCGAATCCATGTTTCCACGCAGGAAGTCGCGGTTAGGCGAACGATTAATTGAAAGCGCAAATAACCTCGTGAACAATCCGCGAATGGAAGAAGAAAACCAGTGCCATTCCGGCGAGGACGAACATGGAGAACCATTGGAAACGAAAGCAGAACCCGACCTGTTGATAAAGATATAAAAGCAGGTGTAAACAACACGGGCAACAACTCGAGAAAAGCACCTGAAAATGGGAATACCAGTTCGGGAACCAATGGTCACGCGGAGAAGAATGTTACTGGCGAGTTACTGCCTCCAAAATGGCAGCACAAGAAATCTTTAAATCGTGTTTATAACCGAAATCATTCAAATAATTTTAATCTCGGAAAATGCATCTTGCTAGTTGACCCTCGAACGACGGGAATTGGCAACAACTTTAAATTAATTGCGAATTTTATGCGTTGAGGACAGAAGTGTGTCGGTAAAATTGAAAATAAATAAATCGTGGAATGACCGAAATCATTCAAATAATTTTAATCTCGGAAAATGCATCTTGCTAGTTGACCCTCGAACGACGGGAATTGGCAACAACTTTAAATTAATTGCAACTTTACAACAACTTTAAAGCAAGTTTAAATTACGCGTTGAGGACAGAAGTGTGTCGGTAAAATTAAAAATAATAGAAAGATCGAAAAAGAAATAGTTTTCCTGGACTCCTGCGATTGGGGAAGACAATTTTTATATAAAAATTCGCAGTGTAATTATTAGCTGCTAACATTAACACGTTAATTGCCCCGTCAGTCACATATGACTGACAGTGATTACTCACTGGGCTTAGAAATTCATTTTTATTATGTGATATCCAGATAAACCGAATTTTATTGGAACCCTTCGAATTCGAAAGTGTTAAGACAAAGACCCATAATACATTTTGAATTTCTAGTTTTGGTTTCGTTAATTACTCTGATTTACTAAGAATTTTTGGGGTTGATGTTCGGCGCTTTACGTTGTTAAGCACTGTAAGAAGAATAACATTGACCTAAAAGCAAAAAAATTTGTAAAATGTAATCAGAAGCGTTTGCCGTCCAAGAATTAAAGGTTAAGTTATTAACAGTAGATTTACGGGACCGGGTAAAAATCCATTTATAGGAAATTTATTTAACACATTTATTCCTTGGAACATATATTATGGTAAAAACTGCTAAAAATTTGGCTGAATGTATTCTTGATATTTTTATAAAATAATCCAAACTGACCACTTTTAGTACTTCGTAAACCTAGTGTTAATTAAGTTGCTCCATTCGTAAAGTCTACAAGCCTTACAAACCGAATTGTACCTGTGCAATCCTTATTTCCAAGTGCAGTGTAATCAAGAAACATCCGGTTATTCAAATCCACATCGACTGGCAAAGTCGAACCGGCGCGGCGGTCGATCGCCGGTAAAAGTAGAAAACGAAAAGTTTTAATCGACGGATCTCCGTTTTCGAGAGTGTCCGGAATAAATTGAATGAACATTTCGCAACGTAGAAAGCGGGTGTGTAGACCAAAGTCCTTCCGGAAAGCGAACGGAAGCTGGGTCTTCCACGTTAGATTAAACTTCAATCTGGTAGATACCTGCGGGTGAGGTCTGAACGAATTACTGCCCGCGGATTTTAATCGCGACTGTTTTGCGCTTTCTACGCTGCGCCGCGTTGCGCCGCGCAGCGCAGCGCAGCGCAGTGGTGCCAAATGGCCAAAAAGCGGCAAAAAATCTGTAAAAACGAAACTATCCGACGAATTTGTTTGAAAATTTGTGGAGACATTGCCACAGGTACAACGCTTATTTGGCAAAAGAAATTTTTGTAAAAAGTTGTTAAAGTAATATGGGCTAATAAAAAATCTCTGTTTTCTGTCCATTTTTTATTTATAGGAGCATACAACAAATCCTTTAATAGATTTCGGTCTGGAACTAATCGTTTTGGCAAGGTGTAATATTGATGTAACCTTGTGCAAAAAATCATGAGACCCTTCGAGACCCTTTCGCCGCAATTTAAGTTTAAATATCAACTTTCAGAGTTTCCAAGAGTGAATCGTGCGGAAGTTACGATTATTTGATGTTCCAGGTGAAATTTTTTAGGAATACTTCTAATTAATAAAGAAAAATGTGAAGTGCATTCGATTTATTAATTTTTTGTGTATAAAAAAATATTTAATAACAATTCTTTTTATCTTACATAAATTATTTTTATAGCGTTCATTGGAGCACTACCAAAAAATACCTGTTGCATTTTTGCGACAGTGGTCCAGTGAACGAAAACTTTGTTCATTTAACAAAAAAATTGTTATTAAATATTTTTTTATATGTATGAATGTCACATTTTTTTTTATTATCTGATATGTACCCCTTAAAAATTTCACCTAAAACATCAAATAATCGTGACATCCGCGCGATTCATTCTTGGAAATTCCGAAAGTTGATATTTAAACCTAAACTGCGGCGAAAGTATCTCAAAGTATCTCACATACAACTTGCCAAAACGATTAGTTCCAGATCGAAGCTTTTCAAAGGATTTTTTGTATTCCTCCCTAAATAAAAAATGAGCGTAACGCAAAGAGGCTTCAGGTTAGTCCATATTACTTAATGTTAACACTAGAACTACCAGACCGGTCGAAATGACTGGTTCCTAATTTTTTCTTTTACAACTACTGAAATTGTAAAAATGTTTTCATCGGAAATTTTTTAATGAACCTCTTCATTGAAGCACATATTACAATAACAGTTGTATGAAGCCTGAATGGGCTTGTCACCGTTACAAAGCAATATACGTTAGTCGCACTTATTGCTCGGTAGTTCAAGTGTTAAACAACTATTTTTGAAAAATTTTTTTGCCAGCTAACAGTTGAAGCCATTTGCAATAACCCATATGATTTGTAGACCCCTAAGTATTCGATTATAGTCGGAGTAATTACATAACTATCGCACTGAAAACTGACGAATTCCCAGGAGCGAAGAAATGGTTATTCACCATGCGTATATCTCCGTAAAAAATTTCTTTTAAAAAATCTGACTTTGGCACATCATGCACGCACTATTAGGCTATACAAAAATAATTTTTTGTTTATAAAAATCGAAAAAATGTATAAAATGTATTTTTCGCCGGCTTGGAACCACTGTGCTCCGCGCCGCGCGCCGTTGTCTTTTCTCTCGGTTGTATCCTGAAGAAAAAGTGTTCGTTGTATCTCTGCTTCGGCATCGGGGGCGACAATCTTAACGAAGACGTCGCGCGAACGAGGACAATCCAGTGACAGTCTCCGCAGCGACGTCGCCCATAAATCACCCGGCAATCTTACCCAATGTTTATCTTAGAATTTGACGTGCATACATACATTGTATCCGCGGCGGTAATGAAGCGGGTTGCGATAGGCCGCTCTGGCCTCTTAATGAGCCGGTTCTCAGCCGGTAATTAGTATTCTCGCTTTTCTCTTTGTCTCCGGCTGCGTGCCGTGCTTTTTCAGCCCGGTCGAAAGCCGTTCAATTAGCGGATCACGATCGTTCCTGACAATTCCGACCATCCCGGGGAAAGTCTTCCGATTTCGGTGGATCCCGTGGTACATTGCGAGCGGAAGAACACGTGGCAGTTGCCGTTCACAACGGTTCACCCGAACCGGAGCCGTGCTCTCGAAAGGAAAGTGCTCTCGGACCACCGCCGCGAGTCGCAGCTCCGGTTCATGCGGATTCATTTCATTCCCCTACGGACAATTTTTTTCCCACACCTCCGAGCCATCGATCGATCCGTAGTCCCGATCAATTTGCATCGCGGAGAAAGGATTTAGGATTTTTTTCGCTCACCTTCCGGCGCGGTTTCATTGTCTTTGTCCGAGGGCGAGGCGCCGATTTCGCTCACTTTTTTTTTCATTTTGTTAACCGGCTCAGAGTCGTGTCGATAATCCGCAGTTATTAATAGAAGACCGTTATGCCGACGCTGAGTTTTGCTGACCCATTTATGGGAAATGCAGTATCGACACGTTTACAGTTCGAGCATCTGCGAGAAAGACGGTGGCTTTTCTAACGGGCAATAAATAATAACTCTTCGGTAGATTGCATTGTGTTATTCTACAAATTTGAGAAAAGCTCGAAAGTCAATTTTACTGTCGATTATGGGAAACAGAAGATAAATCGAAATTTATTGCCACCCTATTTAACAGTAGAACTACCGAGCAATAAATGCGACTGACGCATATTGCTTTGTAACAGTGACAAGACTGTAATATGTGCTTCAATGAAGAGGTTCGTTAAAAAATGTCCGATGGAAACGTTTTTACAATTTCAGTAATTGCAAAAGAAAATATTAGGAACCAGTCATTTTGTCCGGTAGTTCTAGTGTTAATGTATCATGTTCAATTTCATCTACTTGTTCTTCTTATAACTGTATAAAATTTCTTATAAATGTAGAACATTCCACTGATTAATACTTTATTAGAAAGAACAATAAGAATTTAAAAAAGACGAACGATCAGTCGTAATAGGTCGAGGAGCAGAGAATGAAACAGTTCTGTCTTCGTAAAAAAGAAATGAAGATTGAGACGTCAGGAAAAGGGAAGGATGACACACACACACACACACGTTCGCGCATATATTTAATGATTATGGGTTCATCGATGCCGTCTTCTTGTCAGTCTTACGAGACAGCAGTTCTCATTGAAGCGACATAAACGATACAACGAGCGCGTAAATAATGGTGGTCCACGAAGCGAACACTTCGGAGCGGCTTGTACAGCCTCGCTGCACTTTCCATTCTGTTTTGGCACACGAGGAGTGGGCATGTAGATGCCAATGAGATATGTATATAATAAGTTTATCCTTTCGTTCTGTAAGTTATCTTGAGGAAATAATAACCAAACTGAGTTTCACTGTAAACACAAGAATAAAGTTTTATTCGCTATTTAAATGATTTACATTGGTTACACTCTTACCTGTAAACACAAGAAACGACATTAAAAGCTATTATTCCACAAAGATTTATGTAAGATAGTGACACTTTATTCAGACAATCCTAATCAATTAGATTTTCTAATGCGCGTCACTTTTCTCTCTTTTGTCTCTACTCTTATCAGCTGTCGGCCCGCCATCTTGTTCTAGAGCCATGCGCAATACGTATCTAATTCAAAATGAGTTTTAAAAGGAATACGATCAATTTACATAACTTCTATCGTATTTCTTTTACAAGATAGTGACACTGTATTCCGACAATCCTAATCAATTAGATTTTGTAATGCGCGTCACTTTTCTCTCTTTTGTCTCTACTCTTATCAGTTGTCGGTCCGCCATCTTGTTCTACAGACATGCGCAATACGTATCTAATTCAAAACGAGTTTTAAAAGGAATACGATCAATTTACATAACTTCTATCGTATTTCTTTTACATGTGTATAAAAATTAATCCTGTCGTATCCCTGTATGTCATAACCTAACCTAACATATCGTTAGGGATCGTGACGTATTCGTCGCACGTTCCAGAGGGCGCATCGAAATATCAAGTGTCGCGTGCTCAAGGATCGGGACAAGCGTGTTTTAAGTTAGGCGTGACATACTTGCGTCGATGATCGCAAGAAAACAAATCCGCCTCTAAGAACCGGCGTGACGCGATGGTAAGAAATGCTCGGACACGATTAAAGTTCAGGCAGTGTGAAGTTAACGGATCGATTACGAGCGAGCATTGTATGTAAACGTTATCGAAACAAATTGATAAATGAACTTGTCGCTTGTTCTTACAGCCGGTTGCACGGCGGTGGAATGTTTATTAAAAAATTCTTTCTTGTCATTTCCTAGATGATAAAGCGAGACAGACCGTCGGATCATACAACTTTCGCGCTGCAGTACCGTTTATTATTTAAGATCCCCGGACATTAAAGTTCCCTGGGACACGCGGAAACGGAATTTCGGGAAGTTCAAAATTCCGAGTCTCAAAGGAACAATGTTTCATGGTGTTGAAAATTCAATGTCTCCGAGGCTCTCAGAATTCTAGAAGCCTTCAAACCGAAAGGTCTTGAAGCTTTAGCGTCCCAGAATCTCGCGAGTACTCGCTTCTGAAACCCCGACATTACAAATTTAATTACTAAATTATTTGTAATCGAAACTTGTTCCCCCACTCTACTCTTTGTACTTGTTTAGGAAGTATTTTTCTTCATTTTCGTAGAAAAGAAGAGAATTCCGTGCTCGGTATCTGTGCTAACCTAATTTGTGCTAAATCAATCCACTCTTAGAACCCCCGTTTCACTATGCTGCTTACATATGCTACAATTTCCTCAATTAAATTCATTAAAATCGAAACTTTCGTTCTGACCAAGCAGAACGGGACGTCGTTAAAAACCAAAGTCGAGGGTTATTGCAGGAAACGCGGCCGCAAGAAAACTTCAAAACCGTGGCTTGTCAACTTTTTCCGCTAATAATAATTTATAACCCGGTTGAAATTTCTTGTTTTACATGGGCTAAGTCGCGAGGATAATGTACGAGTGCCAGTGACGAAATTATATCTCGTTGCTACGGTTACGGTGCAATTACGTTAGACAACGATCCGTCGGCCACTTTCGAAACTGTATTTCGCTTGTACGTCATATCAGAAATATGGCCCCGGACTTCGCGCGTTAACTGGTCCACCTGCGATCACTATGGACGCCTAAATGAGGCCGGGTCACCACCGCAGATGGTGTTCGTTAACGACGCCGACAATGGACCTCGTTGAAGTCGGTGCCGTTGTCCGAAGAAATGGCCCGCAGCCGTGTTTCGTTTATCCGTTGACCTCGAAACGGCTGAATTAGGTATCGCGAATACAACGATTTGGTACCGTGCTTACAGCATAATCGTGTTCCCCTGTTCGTTCTATTGTGCCTTCTTTGCCACCGAAACACCGGGCTCATTGTCGAATAGAAATCCTCGAGTGATTGACCATTAATCAAAATATTGTCACTTTCTATCGGTTGTAAGACCGTTAATTGTGTTTCGGCGAGCATTTGTCATGATTAGCCAAGTAGTATGAGATAGAGGGAACATGAATCCTAATGGCAAATGATTTATTTAGATAAGTTGCAGAGAGAATAAGCTAAGACAGGAATGAAGAGGGAATAAAAAGCAGTATAAAATGAAATAGAATTCTACAGAGAAATTAGGTTAAAATTCACCTATGAATCTTGAATAAGTGAAGTTAATGAACAAGGATGTATTATCATTAATTTATTCTATCAATAACCGTGCTCAATACTTAATTACAGAGAACCTAATCTGGGTCGAAATCTGTTGGCCCGAATGTTCATTTTCCGGAGAACGGTTTCTAAATAACGACGTCTATTCGAAGATTAATTAACCGAATTTGCAGCTTGTTTGCATAGTTCGCCGTTTAATCATAAATGACGACGTCCTCTATTCGGTTCCATCGATGTTACATCCTCGCAACCGGAATTCATAATGTATGTTAATGAAATGCGACAGTTTGACGTAACGATGACACTATATTAGACGCACAACGTTTTATTAGAATGTCGTTTGACATTGGCTGCAATGTAACGACCTCTAGAAGAATAAAGTAGCTGAAATATTTCTTCGACATTCTCGGCAAGGACACTTTTTTCGATCGACATTCCACTGCTCCGGTCCGCGAGAGGTCAACGAAGTTTTTTTCTAAAAATATCTCCGCGCGATTGTTGCAACACGTCTCGCCACCTACGAAATCCAATCTCTACCTGAACGTTCTGACAATGCCGGGAAAACCAAGGAAATTCCATCTGTCGATCGAATCGGTATACAGCGATCAAACTGTTTCACAATACGGCGAATTAACGACTTCGCTTTTTAAGGCTGTTCGTGGTTGGAAAACAAAAACTCGTATCACAACGAAATTCCGGACCGGTCTACGATTTTCTGAGATTTGTTTCGTCGAGCAGTCATAACCGGCGTTCACGCGGCAAAAAGATGATTTTGTCCCGGGAGCCTGTGTACGCCGTCTAAGAAAGTCCTCCTAATTGCTCTTAATTGATTGTGATGTTAATACCGCGGCCCGGAACGAAACGGTATGATCTTTCGATCTGGCTCGTGTAAGGCGTAATTGCCTTGGCATTTTTCTACAGGACAAGAATCAAGTCCGACGCCGAGAATCTCTTAAACCGGTTGCGTTACGATACAGGCTCACCCCGTGACCGACCATAATTTGGTCAATAGCGCGGCGAACTTTTTACCCCATTTTATTCCACCGTGGCGAAATAGGCATAATTGTCCTGCACCGGTAGATTAATTGACGACAAACCGATAATCGGACTGGCGAGATCGACAGCTGGATCTCCAGCAGTTACTCAGCAATTAGGAAACGAACCATTCTTCTTGTAGAGTTGATCAATACACCGCGAATTTTACGCATTTGTGAGAAACAGCTGAAGCACAGAACCGCGATGGCGTTAGGAAAATTTAAGGACAGTTTTACGCTATTCGAAAGACTGAAACGATACTGGTTGACATTATCGGGAAAAGTGCCTTCACGTTTCATTCCTATTTCTCACGGTCAATTTGGAAAAATTTTAGTTTGCAGAAAGATCGTCTATCTCTGAATCTTCATTTCACTTTTTAAATTATCACGAGAATTTTCATGAGCCCGGTAAAACAATAATATGATTAACTCTTATCCACCGTTAATTTTTTTAAACTGATGCATTGGTAAAAGATCAATATGATGGGAAGGTATATAATTAACTTTGTAAATTTCTTCCCTGGAAATGGAAAACCACGACAAGATGGGATAAATTTAACAACCTATAGGACAACTTTGAGAACATTTACTCAGAGTGAGTGCTAAAAAAATGATGAAAATATTGGAAAGCAGTCGGAAAGACGTTAGTTCAGTAATATCTAACGACGCCTAAGTATAGATTTGTATTGTTGCGCAACGAAAGAACGATGCCTGACTCGCACAGTGCCGATTGTGAGTGCAGCACAACGAGGATCGAGATATCTCTGCGAAGCAACCATGTAATTAAGATTTTAACCTTTCCGATGCCACGGAACGATATTTCCGCGGGAGTAAAATTCAATTATAAAAGAACGAGTGGCATGAATTGTAATCGGAAAATTATCGCGGCGGCTACGGTATTTTAATTGTCCATAAATCGCATGGTCGGTATTGGCCATCGTTTACTCTCTAGATACGTTATCAACCGCGGCGGAATATTCGAGCGATTCGAACGTTGCGGCGTTTCGGTGCATGCTCCCGATACGCATCGCGAAAAGTGCAGCGGGCGCAGGGAAAATTGAAAACGGAACACATCCAGCGACGTGAATGACAATCGCAGCGTTATATTGTATTAATGGACTACGCGCACTTTGCATAGCGGAAAATGAATTTGCAAAAATATTTTTTGGAACTTTTCAATGGATACGAATGTTGGTGGTGTATTCGGCGTAACATAAAAAAGATATTAAAAATTATTATCTGTCGGTTTTAATTTGAGAAATAAAAAAATTTATTTTTGCCCGAAGTTGTTAACAATTCGTTCGATGCTGCGATCTTCAGAGTGATCATTTTATGAACTTCGAGATCAAATATTTAGAAATGGGAGTGTAAATAGACATTTTCGAAAAATTAATTTTTTGACCTACTTAGGCGTACGTGTAACCCTCGGCTAAACCTTTCTCTAAACGTAACAAGCTGCAACCACACGAAACCAGGCTTTTTTTGTTGATACCGATCTAGCGACCTTTCATGCGATTAATCAACTGCGGACTGTTTCAAATCTATCTGAACAGGATAGTGATTTTTAGCGGCTCGTTCAACCGTGGTAGTTGTATCTTGATTCGGACATGAAGGAACTTTTTCATACAGCAATTGAAGTTTCAATATTGTAGAATATGTGCCAGTTACTTTACACTGGTTCACGCTCACTGGAAACATTCAGTATCATTAACAGGATTACATCATTTTACACCTTTTCTTGTATTACATACAAATAAGTACAGTAATGACATCGTTCGAGTGCGAAGACATAAAATAATGTAGCACTACAGAACGTATCAGAGCAACGAAATATTAGGGGTACCCATAAGTAATCAATTATTTGCAAAAAATTTGTTTTGCCTTTAGTTCTGTACCTATCGTTGAAGAGGAAACACGTATTCTTTTACCGTTTTCGGAAAAGCAGCCTGCGTTCAAAATATTCTAAAAAGTATAATTTTTTTACAACCCTGTAATAAAATGGCGGCGTCCGTACCTCCCGAGGATCATATTCGCCATTGCATCCTTTTTCATTTTCATGCGGGATTTAATGCAGCGGTAACAACAAAGAAAATTTGCGATGTTTATGGAGGTGTATTGAAGGTCAACAAGTGTCAACGTTGGTTCAGAAGGTTTGCTGCTGGCGATTATGATCTCTCTGACAGGCCTCGAAGTGGACGACCCGTTGAATTTGATAATGGCACCCTAAAATCTCTAGTGGAAGCTGATCCAAAATTAAGTATACAAGAATTATCGAGAAGCCTTGGCTCCACATGGTCAACTATACAAAGGCACCTAAACGAAATGGGAAAGGCATATAGGCAAGGAATATGGGTACCGCAACAATTATCCGAGACCAACAAGAATATTCGTGGATCAATTTGCACTTCATTGCTATCCAGATTTCGTAGAGATCCATTTCTTAGCAGAATCGTTACCGGAGATGAAAAATGGATTCTTCCTGATAACATAAAGCGTTCCAAAGCAATGGCTTTCTGCAAATCAAACCGCAATATCAACCCCTAAACCTAGCTTATCACTTAAAAAGGTGTTACTGTGCATTTGGCGGGACTGTCGTGGCATAATTCACTTTGAATTGTTGAAACCTGGAGAAACAGTTACTGCTGAGTTGTATTGTCAGCAATTACAACGGCTGTATTCAGAACTATTGAAGAAGTTTTACCGCACCCCCGTACTCACCGGATATTGCTCCCTCTGATCTTTTCAGATCTCTGGAGCATTATTTAAGAAATAAAACATTCTGTAGAAGATGTAAGGGGGCACCTAGAGTCATATTTTGCTTGACGAACCCTGGATTTCTATAAGAGGGGGTCTGAAAATTTGCAGGAAAGATGGCAAACTCTCCGTGATAATGATGGAGATATATATAATAAATTAAGAAATGAAAACCTGAATTTACTACAAAGTTTGTTTTACATTTCAAAATAATTGATTACTTATGGGCCCCCGTAATACTTTTACAGATCCTTCTCTTGATTTCGTGTCTGCGATTCTATCTACAGTAAAGTCTTGATCTAAGTCCAGTCCTCGGGTCCGTGCTGTGACATAGATCGTGTAGGGCTACCGTTTTCTTGCGACCCCGTTGATCGCGCCGAACGTAGACAAGGACGGCGCGCGTAAACCGGATGTTGCTTCCTCTGACTGTCATCTTTTGGAGCATTATTTAAGACATAAAACATTCTGTAGAAGATGTAAGGAGGCACCTTGAGTCATATTTTACTTGACGACCCCTGGATTTCTATAAGAGGGGGACTGAAAATTTGCAAGATTTATATATTTTATATAATAAATTAAGAAATGAAAACCTGAATTTCCTACAGTTTGTTTTACATTTCAAAATAATTGATTAATTATGGGTACCCCTAATAAATCCAATTCGGAATATTCCTCGATCGAGTTAATCTTTTCGGTTCAATACGAGATCGTTCCTTCTCGTTCAATTCACGTCACAGCATCCTCTGGATTCCGTGGCGACCCTTTCATTTCAGTGAGCCCGGTATAAATCAGGACAAAGGATAAGTAATAGGGCGAATCCAATAATCCTGGCAACGTTTCCCCAGCCAGTGTCGCCATTATTTCTCATCGTTTCAACGTCGCGGTATTCCTATCCGAGGGGGCGGTACACCGCATTCAAATGACTCCGCGGTGATAATAATGATCGGGGTAATTGCAGTACGTGTCGGACATAATAACTTAAGGGGGCCTGGCTATTCGATTTCCATGGTGTCAAAGGTTTAGCGTCCGCAACCTTATGCGGACTTGTTATTAACGGCCAACACCCGTTTTCCGTTTACAGTGAATTCTCGATATATGTCAACAACACGGGTCTCGCCAGCGTCGTATATCGTCCAGGAGACATACTCGAGCCGTGTTACGTTTACAGTGGCGTCCAAATCCTCTCGTACACCTCGCGGTAGTAGGGATAATTCCGCGACGTTTATCGTCCAGGCCTCGGCGACATATATAAAGAAATCACTGTATTATGTTTGAAATTTTATTTTCGATGCTCGCAGGACTGCATCTATATCGGTTTGACTCACTATATCTATTCTCTCACCTTGTGCTCGAATCGATACCTCGAAGATCAATGCTATCCTGTAATATAAGAATTTAGCTTCCGGATTCCAAGGAACTTTGCAAACCGAGCTGCAATGTTAGGAGAGATTTCTCGGATGAAGAGTGGGGAGATGGTACAGTCAGAACCAGAGTGACGTCACGAAGCTGTAGTATGGTCTATCCCAGTTAGTGACCTTGCGATTCCGGATCCTATCACGATTCTACAGTACGAATCGTGACGACACTAGGTACCTTCGGTGTGTTGGTTGGGCGATTCTCGGCACGTGACTTCGTGCGATCTTTTTGGGGATTTTTTGGGGCACCGCTGACGAACACTGCTGCAACGGCGATCGGGCACGGTCTCGTACGTATCCTGTTTCTCGTGGTTGCAATTTTATACTTGGAACAGCCGGCAACCGTCACGCAGGCAGTCGTCACGGCTTCGATCCAATTTTCAAATTACCCGGTAATGAACTTTCATTCCGCGCGGGCGAATTTATCGCGAACCGATCCCATCTCTCGCGTTTCGATTTCTCCTGATGATGGCCGGTTAACAATTAATCCGCGCGGCTAGACCCGGCCTGGAAAACTAACCAGATTTCCTTCCGGCGCGGCGGCGTTCATCAGGCCGTGGAATGGGAACTCATCGAGGGTAATAATCAAGTGGCGCGAAAACACGGCGGACCGCGCCGAGCAAAATCATAGTAATGATGTCATTACCACTTTTCCTCTCACTGACAGTTAAGCGGGACCTTGCCGCGGACAACGCCCAGCTTCGCGGTTCTCTTCGCAGCGGGTTCACCTGGTAGATTGCTCCTGAGCGATCTCGGCGGCAATTTCCTACGAATTGGTAATCTAGAAGATATTCGCTGACGATTCAAGGCCAGGAGCAAGAGAAACGGATTTCCTGGCGTGATTGCTGCACCCGCCGAGAGATGAAACGCTTCGATCTGTTTTATATTCCAGACCGGATTAAAGGAGGCCCGAACAATTTATTCATAGAAAGTCTCAAACGTTCATGCGCCTTTTCGACGGTTTCATTACCTATTCCGAAACGAGTGGAAGGTGACCTTGCTGGAAACATCGTGCCGTTCGGTCAAGATTAACACTAGGTTCACGGAGCGCTAAAAGTGACTATTTTACATTACTTCATAAAAATAACATGAATGTATCTGTCAAAATTTGCAGCCATTTTTTTAATAATATATACCTAAAGAAACAAATTGGTTAAATAATTCCTCATGGATGCATCTTCATAATTTCAATATTCGTAAATTAAAAATATCAGAATCCGTCATTTTGACGGGTTCCGTAAATCTAGTGTTAAAGACGCAGAGCTTCTCGATGTGTACTTCTAAAAGAATTCAAATTGTTCTTATGCCTAAACATTTCAATGATCTCGGCTTAATTTTATGTAGGTGCACGTTGAATCGTGCACTGATTGGTATGAGAAGCTGCTTCGATTGCCGTCTACAAAATGGCAGAGGATAGTGCGTCAAAATGGCGCACGTTCGGTACAAAAGCATCATCACAGAGATTTGAAGAAAACAGCAACAATTGCAGGTGTAAAGCGTGGATGAAAATTTAAGAACGGTCCAAAAATGATGCTGCACTCAATATTTGTTGAGAATAGTTCCACGGAGCGCGTAATAGTTGTTAAAAATAATATTTCACGCTTTTTATAAACGACATGTGTTTGAATCTATCTCCATCGTTTCAAAGGAACTTTTTCGGCAACGTAAGAATTCTGAAAAAAATCTTCCCGTTTTCAAATATTCCCGTTTCCCACGAGCGCGAGCGGCGTGAACGGCGGTTACGCGAAAAGCGTAAAATTCGCGTGACAGCGAGCGCGTTAAAAGTAACAAGAGTTTTTGCTCGCGTGTCGAAGAGTTGCACAATTTGCAAAAGTAGAGCCGCGTAGCGGGATTCATTTACATGCTCAGGCGTGTATGATAATGATTTGTCTCGGCTGGCATTGTCGCGGTGTCCATTATATAACGGCTACAGCTACAGGAGATATCGGAACGACAAAGGCCTGCCACGGGGTTGCTCTTTCCCTCTGGGTTTGTTTTGCCCCGTGCATTTCAATTGCTCGCTCGCTCGTGACAAGATAGCGTTAAAGCAGGTTTACGTAATTTTTATTGCATCGTTATGGTACGAAACCGTGCGGCAGCCTGCTCGCGGAACGTGTCATTGGCAGCGGATGAAATATTTGTAAAGAAAGTGGATGCTCCCGGATTGGGAAACAGAAATTATTCAATTAGACGTTGGATAACGCCGGTGTGCCGCGATGGAGCCACCGCTTAGAACGGATAATGGTGCAGGAAACATGGTTTTTTTCACCGTGTTGCACGTGTACCGGTAAAAATGTTACGCCTGGGACGCCGATTGTGTTCGATCGGCTGCTCAGCTGCATGGAAAGTTCTATTATGTACGATCGATAGGTTTCAGAGAATTCCGCGTGTAACGTTTCCGCGGGCAACATTGCTTCGCGCACAACAATTCCTTTCTACGCGCGCACAATAAAATGTAGTGCATTGTTTCCAGCCGCTAATTACCCACCTTGAATCCCAACCGGCACGTAAGAACGTCTGTAGCTGGTCAGCTCCGGTAATTAGTCACCGTTCTTATTGTTTCCCCGGGAAATAGATTTCACGTGTTGCAATATTTCCAGGGTGTTGTACAAACGTTTGATACGTTGCATTGATTGAGCCTTGAGTCAGCTGTGCAACTGCAACTGAAGATAACGAATGGGGTAACCTGTTCCTGTATTCTCACGGGCTTATTAGAATAGCGACGTTTCTAATGCATTGGCAATATTCCACCTGATCCTTAACTGAGGACAATAACGATATTTCTTCTGCGACAATCTGCATTTCTTATTTTGCAGAATGAACCCTTAACGGTCTGGAAGTATTTCAAGTTTACTTCTCATCAAGTCCAAGCTATTTTTCATACGAAGAGAAACTGTGGACCCAACATTTTTACATCAAGTATAGAAAGGAAAATATTTATATTTCAGTGAAAATTTATTAATATGCTAGGGGGACCCATACGCGATCAATTATTTTGAAATCTAAAACAAACTTTGTAGTAAATTCAAGTTTTTATTTCTTAATTTATTATACAGGGTGGTTGGTAACTGGTGGTACAAGCGGAAAGGGGGTGATTCTACGCGAAAGAAGAAGTCGAAAATATAGAATAAAATGTTTTCATCCGAAGCTTCGTTTTCGAGAAAATCGAGTTTGAAAATGCAGCAAGTACGCATGCTATTCGATAGGAATTGTCTGCTGCGTCTGATCATGACCTACCAATTCTACTTCCTGCGCATACTAAAGCACGCGAACCCGACGGATCTTTAAATTCGATTTTCTCGAAAACAAAACCTCAAACGAAAAATTTTTATTCTATATTTTCGACTTCTTTTTTCACGTAGAATCACCCCCTTTCCGCTTGTACCACCAGTTACCAACCACCCTGTATAACCTCCATCATTATCAAGGACAGTTTGCAATCTTTCCTGCTAATTTTCAATTTTCAATTTTCTCTTATAGAAATCCAGGGTTCGTCAAGCAAAATATGACTCAAGGTGCCTCCTAACATCTTCTACAGAATGTTTTATTTCTTAAATAATGCTCCAGAGATCTGAAAAGATCAGAGGGAACAATATCCGGTGAGTACAGGGGGTGTGGTAAAACTTCCCATTGCAATTCTTTGATTTTTTCCTGAGTGAGTTTCGCTATACGGGGCCGGGCATTGTCAATTTGCAGTATTACACCTTTTCTGTGGACTAAAGATGACCTCTTTTTCAATAGTTCTGAATACAGCCGTTGTAATTGCTGACAATACAACTCAGCAGTAACTGTTTCTACAGGTTTCAACAACTCAAAGTGAATTATGCCAGGACAGTCCCACCAAATGCACAGTAACACCTTTCTAAGTGATAAGCTAGGTTTAGGGGTTGTTATTGCTGTTTGATTTGCAGAAAGCTCGGATCCTCGGAAGGTACGGACGCCGCCATTTTATTACAGGGTTGTAAAAAAAATTATTAGAATATTTTGAACGCAGGCTGCTTTACCGAAGACTGTAAAAGAGGCAAAACAAATTTTTTGCAAATAATTGATTACTTATGGGTGCCCCTAATATATTCAAAGTAATAGGATAACAAGATGATTTAAATTTAATTTTTGCCGGCAGTAAGTAAAAGTGCCGTGCAGCTTATATGGCGGCATTGGTCCGTTAATGGTTAAACACCGTACGGGAAATGAATGGTGATATTTAATATCTGCGCGTACAAGTTTGAATGCGTCGTCAATTCTCATTTACGATTATTACGAGAAAAATCGTGATATTCCCGACAAAATGGCGAGCACAGTACGGCCCGCGGGCTAAGCACCGTATCATTCGCCAGGCATTACTCGGCTATGCAATTTTCGTAAAACGTTAGCCGTGTTCTCACACTGGCTGGCCATTTTCATTCCCAGTTTCTCAGTTCCAGATGACATCGTGCGAACAATCGCGTCAAACGGGGAAAAGGGGTCTGCCGGGAACCGTAACGGTATTTTGCAAATCGTCGTGTGTTACAATTTGTTCGCGAGCGCGATGGAAAACAGAGTTAAGGGGGGACACTAAGCGCTAATTAAAAAAGATTAACGCGTAACCGGAACGCCGTTGATTATAATGGATATACACACACCTCGAGCTTGATGCTCGCTGCTGGTACTCGCGAGGGTAATTCAGTAGAACCTGATGCTCGTCCGATTAGATACGTGTGATAGGTTCGCGGAGTGTGATAGCAAAGGGTGTAGGGCGACCATAATTGACCGTGTCGGAACTTCTTCCTACTGCGTCGGTGGCGAATTAATACGGAATAAACGATTGTTATTCGGTAATTACGAAACTTTAGATAGCCGCGATAGGAATTGAAATGCAAAACAATTCTATTTACACGGAAAAGAATGCGTGTACGATGATCAGATAAGCGGGAATTCGAGCAAAACGCAATGAAAAAATAAGGTTTGTGCGTTCCTTCGAGTGTTGAAGATAGCATGGTTCGCCAAGCTTGGTAGAAGCTTTGTGGTGGCCGTTACAATATTTGCACTTGTGTAAGCGGTAATTATATGTTATTTTTCTATGTTGTTTCTTGTTGCTTCTTTATTGTTTATACGTGTAGAGGAAATCTGCTGGGAAAATAGTGAACGTTAACACCGGCAAAGAATAAACAGTGAACTAATGAGGATAGTAATAAAGACAGCTTATTCTAACAATAAGAAGAAAGCAACGAAAGTATCAGATACCGAGGTAAATAAGATAGAAAGTACCAACAATAATGGTGCAAGTAAAACATAAAGGGAAAGCTGCAGACCTTTATTTAGTACAACAAGTACCATTTTTCTTTTTTCACAGGAATAGTAACTCAAAGTGTATACGTTATATTGACAATTTAATTACGAATGAAATGTTTATTAGATTGTCTCCAAAGTCTATGTAGTTGGCACTGTTGGACCATCAATTCTGAAGCGGCAAGTGCATAAATCCTACGATATGGCGGCTTCTGTAGGAACGGGCTAATTGTGAAACGGAAATTTCATTGTTAGCGGCGCGGGGAACAACCGAGTTTCGAGATATCGATGTCCCGAGGAGAAATGCCTTTTGCATAAAAGACAATCGATAATAAAAATACTTTCCCCGTCGTTCGCAGCACAATCGCGATAGGCTGGTACGCAATCTCTCCCTCTTTGTCTGGCTTTCACGAATGATCCTCGTGTTCCGTCAAAATAACTCGTTCATACTCCCACACGAAAAAAAAAAGAAAAAATTATGCAACTCGCACCATTGCAGGATGCATGGTTTTTTCCCCGGCGACGGCTAAAACGCCGTACGAACATCTGCCCCGAGCGACGCGATGAAATTGAGCTATTCCCATGCTTTCGAAACGCCCTAATTGCCTGTAATTGCCATTCGAAAACACGATGTTCGAGGCGTTGCAGCGGGAGAAAAAAACCGGAGGATCTCGGGATGGACACGTTGCATGGAATGCATCACGATGACACTGCAAGTTCGCATCGTGTCCGATCGACGGGGTCATTACTTGTTCACCAGTGTCATTAATTATGATTCAATGTGTCACGTTCAACACGTTCTTCTTGCGTTTACAGTCCGTGAACACTTATGTACGTTGCAAAACTTTTACTTTCGTTTATATCAGATGATTGCGACAGTTCGTGTCCGAATTTGAACATTTCATACAAATGGTTACGTTTTAAAATAAGTTTTATTAATCGATTATATTGCCACCAGTACTTTCGACTACTTTCTTTTTTTTTTGTAATTGTGTGGTCCTTTTCAGAGAAGTGCTAGTTAGATACAAACTTTGAAAAATTGTGTCTCTCTAAGGATTCAGTATTTTTTAAAGAGGCCTGTCACCCCTACTGTATACAGTAGGGGAAAAAATTGTGAAAAATTGTTTTAAAAAATTGTGAATGTGTATCGTTTACGGTGATGATGTACACAATCTTCTTGAACGATTCTTTATGCATTCTCTGTGCATTTACTACCACGAAAAAGAATATGCGTATACAGTGTTCTTACACAGCTCGAACGTGTTGCACGGAAGTCGAACAACGAAACAATCGAATTAAATTATGGAAGTATTTCGACAGCGGTAAGATTGATTTAGCTCGGCTGTCTCTTCGAGATTCATTCGCTGTCTGTTTAAGACGAAATCGCGATAATTAAATCAAATTAAAAACCAACTGCGGGCAGCGCAAGATCGTTTGGCTCGGCTAGCGTCGAACTCGTAAAATCTGAGACGAATTGCAGCAACTGGTCGTTATCTGCGAATGCATCGTTGGAAAGGATGCTCGCAAGACCGATCACGAAACCATTCTGAGTGATTATGCGTACGGGAAGTCGGTGTAATCATGAATAATTTCCAATTAGTACGAGCCCATCGAGGAAGACTCGCGGGTACGCCCAAATCGGGTTTCGTTGTCGGAGAATGCCGAAGTATAACTGAACTGTACTACCATTTCGGGAAGTTTTTTTTTTAAACATAATTGGTAAGTAAAAAATTCCGTTTTTCACAGTCATGTTAACTATTAACTTTCTTCTCCATTTTGTTCAGAACGATGTATTAAAGAATGGCAGAGTTGTTCGTTGCTTTTGAAACGGCCTTTTTATTGGTGCATCGATGGACGGCCGCCATTGCTGACAAAAATTGAAGCCTCCGAAATGAAAAGTTTTTTTTTTATTCTCGAACTACAAGGTACTATCTAAAATGTAGCGTAGAATTTTGGAGATGTTCAATCGTTCGTGCAAGTGGCAGCAGTTGAAAACGAAGAAATCGTTTTTTAGAAAAATCAATTTCGATCGTTTGTAACTGAAAAGATATTTGAGATGTCAAGAAAACTTTACGCTACACTTCCGAGTACTGTAATGTGGAATATTCATTAAAAATTTGAAGCAAATCGGGGGATAGTTTTTGTTAAGGATAAAGGCGATCCGCTCGATTGATCAAAGTGGTGGATACCCTATTAAACCACTTGCACAAAAAATTGCGTTTTAGAAAAATCAAATTCGATCGTTTGTGACTGAAAAGATATTTGAGATGTCAAGAAAACTTTACGCTACACTTCCGAGTGCTGTAATGTGGAATATTCATTAAAAATTTGAAGCAAATCGGGGGATAGTTTTTGTTAAGGATAAAGGCGATCCGCTCGATTGATCAAAGTGGTGGATACCCCATTAAACCACTTGCACAAAAAATTGCGTTTTAGAAAAATCAAATTCGATCGTTTGTGACTGAAAAGATATTTGAGATGTCAAGAAAACTTTACGCTACACTTCCGAGTACTGTAATGTGGAATATTCATTAAAAATTTAAAGCAAATCGGGGGATAGTTTTTGTTAAGGATAAAGGCGATCCGCTCGATTGATCAAAGTGGTGGATACCCCATTAAATCAGTTGCACGACTATCTGAATTGTTACGCATTGTTCGCCGCGGGTGACCCGTATCTGTCATCCTATAGAGCAACGTGGGACCACAAACAATGTTACGTCTGATCAGAGATCGTTCGGCCAGACGGCCAGATAATTCACTGCGAATTCTAATCGAGCTCCATTTATGTGCAAAATATCGTGAGACTCCGCGGTTTCGTGAGAGTGCAGTCTTTTAATATGGGACTCGTCCATACTGTATTCCGTTTCGTCTTTCGACATTTTTATATAATGCGACCAGACGTTGCGACAGGCGTTTCGCGATCGTGTCTCAACGGTATTGGGTAATAATAATTTAGAATTTATCGCGAATTAGATTCATTGTTTAATTCCTAGAGAAACTACTACTGCTTTTAATTTACAATTAGCAGATTACGGTAATAGCCGCGTGTCGAGTGCGTGCGATTTCATGCTGGCGTTGATACGTACGGAATTGAGCAGGATTAATGTTGTGCTTCCATGAAAACAGAAACGAATTAAAAATTACAAATTTATTTAATCTAAAATTCGTTCTGTTAAACGTTAAGATTTCATGGAACCAGAAACCCATTTATTACATTTTATTCGGCGGTAGACTACAGAGTTTCATACAAATTCATCATGATTGTAGATACATTTTAAGAACGGGAATCGAAATAACATTTTTATTCAATGAAAACGAAGATACCATTTATTTTTTAACGTACCATTTGGGTAAGATGAACTCGTGAATTTTCGTTCGCGTTCAGACCAAATATGTTCCTGGAATGATAAGATAATTATTAAGGGTGGAAACAAATTTCTGTTTGGCTGAGGAAAACCATTTTTATTTTATACGTTATACTGTTTCCTTAAAATGCAGCTATCAAGTTTAGAACTTCTAACATCGACAATGCCATTTCAAGTGAATTTCATAAAATCCTCCCATCGCAAAATTCTATATGCCTTTGATAAATTAAAGAATCTGTGCAGTATCTCCAGTAAAAAATGCCACTTAATTGCATAAGTAGCATTAGTAGCATAAGCAGACGTGACCAGCTCATTTTGCCAATTTGTCGCCAGCTCGGTGTCTTCCTGGCCACCGTCTAGCCGCAGCTTTCAAAGCGTACGGTGCGCTCGACATTGATCAAGCGTTCCGTAATGAGTTCGAATTTTCGCGTCGTAAAAAATCCTTCCGGCGACTGAATGATTTAGCGGTTCTGCAGGTATGCGTGTGTCAATTCGCGCACGAATTAACGCACACGGTGGCGAATATCTATTACTACGGTACATTCGAGTCGTCCACGCGGAACGTTTGCGTGATCGGCACTTTTACCCGGGCACGACAGTGTAAGAAAATTTATTAACTGATAATAGCGAGCGCAACAACCCGTTCGGCCGGTGTTTTCTATCCACTGTTTCCTCGATACGGCGCAAAACGAACTGGAAAAATCTGCTCCGATTCTCCCGAACCGATGCCACGTTTCTAATTATATAAGAAGGGCGGAAGGTGCGCGCGCGATACGTAAACGCTGTTACGCACAGAATTTATGGGCGAGCAAATGTATGGCGTTTCGGTAATTAAGACTTTTACGATGGTACCTACTAGTCGCTCGTAATCGTATCGCGAACATATCAACGCGTGCTCGTGCGTCCGTACTCGCGAACCTCGGGAAATAAATAATGTGCTCTAACTGAAACGAAATTTATGGTGTTTAGCCCGCAAAACCGGGAACAAGTCTGATGGATGCGAAAGTCCGCATGGTATTCCATAGTAAGGCGCGGAGTGCTTAAATCATCCGACGGAAAATGTTATACACTCAACTTTCGAAATAGAAAAATGTCCGGTTATGTGCAATACTTTGTACTCGAGGAGTGTGCAACTGTTAGGGGTACCCAGAAGTAATCAATTATTTGCAAAGAATTTGTTTCGCCTTCAGTTCTGCACTGTGTTCAAAATATTCTAAAAAGTATAATTTTTTTTAACAACCCTGTAATAATTGTCATTGCATACTTTTTCATTTAATGTAAAGATGTAAGGAGGCACCTTGAGTCATATTTTGCTTGACGAACCCTGGATTTCTATAAGAGGGTGATTGAAAATTTGCAGGAAAGATGGCAAACTGTCCTTGATAACGATGAAATTAAGAAATGTAAACTTGAATTTACTACAAAGTTTGTTTTAGATTTCAAAATAATTGATTACTTATGGGTCCCCCTAATACTTTTGCAGATCTGTCTCTTGATTTCGTGTCTGCGATTCTATCTACAGTAATGTCTGGATCTAAGTCCAGTCCTCGGGTCCGTGCTGTGACATAGATCGTGTAGGGCAACTGTTTTCTTGCGACCCCGTCGACCGCGTCGAACGTGGACAAGGACGGCGCGTGTAAAACCACGTGTAACCATAAAATACAGTCGTTATATCGTGTTTTATGAATGGATGTGGTTATGGCTTTCCGTAAATGAAGTTAGTACACCTAACTGAAGTAGTTTGATTCACTTTATTTACTAGATTGCGAGTGCTTTTTAGTCGTATTTTGACCATGAGAAGGTTGTTACTCTTTTTCATCGAGTGTCTAGTACGAGAAATACACATAATGACTGCAAGAAATGTGTTAATTACATTTAAAAACAATTTCTCAACTCATTTCTCGGCACTTGTCTATGGAACGTTGAATCTGAGAGTAAAATACAAATTATTCTGGAAACGCAGCTTACACAAACCAGATAAATGTTCTAATTGAATAGATTCTTTGTATCATCAAATTGCATAATTTTACAATATGAAGATCGAATAAAATGTCACTTTGCTGACTAATGGCGCTAATAAATAACAGTCGACAGTATTAAATTTCAATTAATTCTGCGTTCGATTCATGTTTTATAGTGTTAATGGTCTGCAGATGCAGGAGTTACCACTCTGTTTGTTTTAATTGGACGATTGCTACCTTCGCGCATTTGCAACTTATAGTAGCAAGATCATAATTTCTCGTCGCCGACACAGACATCGCGTTAACGACAGCATTTGCATCAACCTAATAGAAATCAGTTGCGCCTAATGCGCTCGCCACACTCAATTAAGTTACTAAACCCCGTGCCGATCTTTTTCAGGACAAAACAAACTATCGGCCGGCCGCTCCCGAGCGCGTGCACGTGACGTCTTTACAAATAGAAATTCCTCTGCCGCGGCCCGCCGAAAAAATCCCGCTCAAAGTCTATTAGCTCACGAAATAATTAGCTGGAACAGGAGCGGGGAAAATGTGAAATTAAACGGTTCATTAGACGACTTCTCGATATCAAGCTTTCGTAATGTCTCGAGCTGGCCTGGAACTGGTTGGAAAATGTGATGGAAAATTTACAGAATTGCAAGATCGAGTCGGATGTCGACTGGTTGATTGCAACTCGCAAGTGCAACGAGACGGGTAGAGAGCTCATCACTTAATCCAACCGATACTAAACTACGTACTTACGTGTAATTTATTGGACTCATTTATTCGTCATATGCTATTTATTCGACTTGCTAAGAGTTCTCGTTCGATCGCGATAAAGTAATTTAATTAACGAAGTCTTGGAACAAAATTGGTGGAAATTTATTATAGTGTTTATTCTGGCAGTCTTCTATTTGCACTGAGCAAAGGCACAGGCCATGTATCAGCATAAAAATCGATTTTTATAACGACTGTCCGTTCGAGTGAAATTTAGAAACCAAGGCTTTAAAAGTGCAATAAGAAGCATGGTAAGATATAAGACCACATAAATCTTGGAACGGTTGCATCAACGTTGAATAGCTACTCACATTTTATCCACCTGCGTTAGTCTTTCCGAATATATTTTCCTAGGTCTGGTATATTCCAATATAAGCAATCACTTTTAAAATTTCCGCGTATAGAGAACATGGTTGAGCTTCTTTAGCATCTCCTAAAACACCGACGTAAAAGGAAATTTTCTTCCGCCGAAAAGTGTGCTCTATCGCAAACTTTCGTACGAACATTTTTACTGTTTCGTTTCCGTGCGAATTTTCGCAAACGTGTCCAAGAGGACGGGGTAAAAAATTCAGAAAAAATAGGGGATCGAACGTGCACTGTTTGTCAAGGTGCGCGCCGTATCCATAAATCGTGTAGTCCTGGGAAAAAGGTAAACAGCTCGTGAAAATCGGCGGTGTGTGCTCGCCGAGAGGCACGGCGATCGGCTGGCAAAAGTGAGCGTTCTATCTTTGGCGTGGTTGGTCACTGTATATGGCAGCGGGTGCCAGCTGGCATACGCAGATAAGCGTGTCTAATAATTGTGGAAATATCGTTCGGGCCCGAGCCGCATTCTCCGAGCCAAATGAATATAAATCGAAACGAGTTTTGCGTAAACATTTTACGAGGCCCGCGGTGCTCGCTGCGGGGATAAAATCGTGGAATTGTTGATACCGTTCCGTGGCAGCATTCGGCTGTGTCTCCGTCACATATTCGCGTCCCTGTTACGTGCTACAGCGAAAAACCGAAGGATATTTCGCATGCAGGAATCATGCACGAAGACTCCGCGGGGTTTGTTAAAAATCGATTATCCGACGGCGAGCGTAAAAGGAAAATTTAGCTCGCATGCTTCGAGGTCCCCCGCGCAAGGTTTACGATCACGAATAAAGTATAACGACGACGCTGCACACCTTAGACCTCCCGCGAACAGCACGATTATATCGATAGCATCGAGTGATCCGCTGGTCGGTTGCTCCAATATTAAGAACGCATTAGAGAATTTCAAAATGGATTATCAGACCGTAAAATTCTTCTATGAAAACGAGAATGTAGCAGAAATCGCTGTGCCTACCTTTGATGCACTATACGCCGCTTAAAAATAGCCGATCGCTTAGGAAAATCGCTAGACTGTGAATTTTATGCAGAGCTTTCAAAACATGATGAGGTATTAACTTTGATCAATGTTTAGAGTTTTTTTTTAAAACGTTAACGCACTGTCTGCTAGGGAGTTAAACTTTTACTTACTACTTTTGAATCGTTAAACCACCGTGTCGTTGAATCGTTGAAAAACTTATTGAGCAATCTACGCATTCTGTAACGTATTATTCCGAGCAGAAAGCGAACCTCGAGTTACGTTCGCAAGATTTTCATCCGTAGGTTTGCAAACTGGTAGAAAATTGCGGATTCAGATGTGCCTAAATACAGTCAGGTAACACCTGCATCGTGCGAGAGAGCCGTAATTCAGTCGACACGAAAATAAAGCAATCGTCAACTACGCTAGACATCAATCTTCCACGCAACGTACAATTTTAATCGAAACATTCTACGATCAGATTCAAGCGACAGGACGTGCAAGCCACGCTCGTGCGAGGAAATATTAGGTACACGGGGTATACATGAGAAAGTACTCGTAACGAACTTTCAATATTTTATTGGTCTCTGAATTACGATACTGATTAACGTGTTGTACATACATATAATTATTATGAAGCCAGAAAAGAATGTACTAACTGCGCTGAAATTAAGGTAAAAGGCAATCGGCAGTGTAAACGACGCACCATAAAGTATTTGTTGCGCTCGCAAATGACGTTCTTTCGTTCTTTTGCGAAAGTACGAGAAAAGTATCTTAGTTTGACCACCTGTTTTTATTGAACGCCATTCCATTTATGACCTTTCCCCAATGTGGTTGTTGTTTGCTCCTGGACAATTTTCTCAGAATTTTTTTTTACACATATCAAGGATACAAATATGTATAATATATTGTAAGAAAATGTACCGTGTTGCTAATGACCTTTGATGTTGAAGCGACATTAAACAATTAAATTATTTCTATAGTCTAGTAATCTCTCCAATACAAATGAAAATACTTCATTTCGTATTTTCGATATATTTTCTCTATTGTATTCACGATTGTGCCATGAACACTGGGACACCCTGTACAGAGAATTAAATAGTTCGAGTGAAACAGAAATTTATTTTCTTTCAAAATATGTTTAATAGGTTGAGAACAATGTACAGTGAACTCTCGATATATGTCACCAACAAGGGTCATGCCAGCGTCGTGTATCGTCCAGGAAACATACCCGAGCGGTGTTATGTTTACATTCCTCAATCATCATTTGCGACAATTATCGTTCAGGTCTTGGCGACATATATAGAGAAATCACTGTACGGTATTTTAAAAATTCCTCTAACGTTTTCACACTTTTGAATTACACCTGCTCATTTGTGTGATAAACGCATAAGTCCAGTGAGGTTATGTTTACATTCCTCAATCATCATTTGCGACAATTATCGTTCAGGTCTTGGCGACATATATAGAGAAATCACTGTACGGTATTTTAAAAATTCCTCTAACGTTTTCACTGTTTTAAATTACACCTGCTCATTTGTGTGATAAACGCATAAGTCCAGTGAGGAAGCGGATCGGAGGCGAGTTCGCCCATCGTTCGGCGCACTGTTGTCCTTCGGATTGCGATTAAGCTGCACGCATTGTTCGATTAGGTTCAGCAGTGTGTCGTAAGGAGATCGGTGGCTACGTCACGAGTTCTCTGGGTGCCACACCCACCCCAGGCCAGGCGTGGTACGGGAGACACTTCAATGCCAAGAATGCGGCGTAAAAGTGGTTCCGTTTCGTTCCGATCGAGCCGGAGCGAAGCGGAGAGGTTTCGAGCGGAGCGGAGCCGCTCGACACGCACGCGACTCGCGCGCTGACCACTCCGCCGGTTTTCCCCGTTCTCGGCTGTTACACGCTGGCATTAAAGGTTAGATAATATCCGCGATCGTGTGTGCCGCCGCGCCGTTTCGTTTGCTGCCCTTTCCTTGATCCTTCACGTGAGAATTAAATGCGGACCCGCGCCCGACAGAACCGACTAGACCGTTTTATGAAGTATAGCGGCAAACGAGACCGAGGGTCACTATGATTTCTGCTATAAACGGTCGGGCTTTCGTAACGATCAGGCTAGTCGATCGGCGGATGGCAAAGAGGCTAACTTTAACTCCTTTGCTGTTCGTTTTGGTTGTAATAGTGTAGCGATTGAAAAATTATTACGGGGACCTATAACTAATGAATTATTTTGAAATCTAAAACAAACTTTGTAGTAAATTCAAATTTTTATTATATATGGCAATGACGAATACGATCATCGGAAGGTACGGACGCCGCCATTTTATTACAGGGTTGTAAACAAAATTATACTTTTTAGAATATTTTGAACACTGCATTACCGAAAACAGTAAAAGAATACGTGTTTTCTCTTCAACGAACGGTACAGAGCTAATGGCAAAACAAATTCTTTGCAAATAATTGATTACTTATGGGCACCCCTAATATAATTCTCAAATAATATCAAGTAACATTTCAGTGAACATGGAAAATTCAATTATGCTTAACGCTTCTGTACATAATCTTGTTTGATAGAGGAAATGGGTGCAATCAATTCATCGTAGAATGCAATAGGAACTGCACAATGCAGTTGAGACCTTCACCGAGCGATTTGTCGATTGTCTATATTTATACAGAGAGTTTCATTAGTCATAGTACAACCACGTTCAGGGGATAGATTTTATACTTAATAATATTTATGTCGGAAAACAATACAAATTTTGCATATCTGTGAAAACTGAACAGGCAGTGTCGCCAGATGAGGGGAGGGGGCACGAATTGAGGGGAAAACGTTACCCTCTCTCTCTCTCTCTCTCTGTGCCAGTACCGGTGTATGCACGACAGAGACGGAACGAGTCACGTGACCAGACCGCGGCGGAAATTAGAGTGGGGGAACGAGTCTTGATCTGGCAACACTGCGTGCGCGTGCATTACTATTTACAAAAAGTAGGACCAGCGAGTCATGCACAGACAAGCGATACGATTCCTATTCAATACATCGTGTTCGACACGTTTCCAAAATCGACTATCTCAAAAATCAGTTCTCAAAGAATGAAAGAAATGTTATTCCTGTAAGTTCTTGGGTGGCTATAAAGTGACTACGAAGATCGGAATGCACAGATTCACAATCGTTAAGCTGGCCGAACTTTCGAAAATAAAACGGCAAATAATTCCTAGCAAAAGAATCCATAAATTACCTAACTCAAACTCAGCTGACGGCAAATGGTCAAAAAAACCAATGGTCAACACGTCCCTGATCTAAGATAAACACAGGTGTTACCAGATTTATGATTTATGATCGTGTTGAACAAGATACCGTAATTATAAACGTGCACGTATTCGAAGGGGCACGACCAATTATGTATGTATTAAACGATTGCAAAAATTCGTGTCCAATAACAAAATAAAATGCAAGCGGTTACAAATTAAAATAACTCTACAATTCTCCTACAATCGTATCCACGTAAGTTTTTATATTTTACAGGTTAGGATTTAGTCTATCGCGTTGTGATAGAAGAAAGATCACATAGAATTGTGGAAGAGTGAAGAGGGGAGCGACATAATGAATGAATATACGAATACTTCGCATTGGAACCGATCGACAAAAAAAAAGGATCATTCTCGTGTTTACCTATGGTAGACGAATGCCACGCTGAAGCCGATCGGCGTCAAAAAACGACGCCGCTAACGACCCGGAAAAGGCTTCTTAATCGCCGGAACGACATCGCTCATCTTCTCATTAGGGTTTAACGAGCGTCGCGCACTGGCATCGCTATGAAAAGAGGTTCACCGCGGGACAGGCATAGAAACCATTTACGGCGCGGCTTAATTGAATCACGCCGGCAGAGACAAGAGACAACTCGATAATAGCGCCGGACGAGCGGGATAGAGGATTCCCTTGAACGGCAAGTTCACGGCGCGTCTCTCCATCCGTCTCTGTCCTCTTTCTCTCTTTGCAGTGGCCTAGGTTAATAAAAGTTGCATCATCGTCCAGGGAGCAGTTGCCGAGACGGCCGCGGATCGTTCCGCCGAGAGACGGTTACGTCACCGAAGATCGTTGCACCTTGGTTTGCTCGTCCTCGATCGGGCAAGATCACGGATCGTCCTCGAGAGGAGAGATCAGCCTCCGCTCTTCTGCCTCGCGGCTCGTTCAATATTTCCCCTGAGTCATCCGCAACGTGCACCCGTAATGCTTACGACAGACAGACGTCCGGCCAGACGGCAGAAATCGTTTTCCGATTAGTCAGAGTCGAGCCCTCGATCCGTCGGAAATCGCCGGGAATATGGTACACGGGAAACGGATGTCGGCTCGGGGCCTCAGACGATCGAGCAGACCGATGAGAATGAATGGATCGAGGCACTATCGGACTAGTGTTCCTGATTTCCCGACATTTTTCGTTTCTCGAGAAATGAGAAATCAGACTATATTCCTCGAGAATTTTGAACAAAATAGAAAAATATTGGGAAACTTGTAGTATTTGGAATATCGTTAATAATATTCATCGAAAGAGCAAGACACTTTAGCTCGGTGTTTATTCCTGTTGTACAGGGTGTATAAAAATTATATGTCACGACTACCATAGCGTGATTCTACACCTCTAGATCGGTGGAAATCTGTTAAAAAAATGCCCCGCGAAATTCATCTTGACCTTGGAAATCAAGGCCAAAGTGTCGACAAATTTTCTCTTATTGCATCGTATAGTACTCATCACTCAAATTTTTCGATACTTTGACCTTAAGTTTCGAGGTCAAAATGAATTTTGCGGTGCATTTTTTTGACCGATCTCCACCGATCCGGAGGTGTAGAATCACGCTATGGTGGTCGTGACATATAATTTTTATACACTCTGTACATAACTTTAAAAACATGGAAAAAATAGACGCTAAATATAACCGATAAATTTATTTAATTAAAGCAAAACTTTTATAAAGTGAAACATTGCGCTTTTGATTTGAAACGACTTCTTAAGAAGCATAATGCGTCTAATGTAGAATCAGAAAATCTACTTCTTTTTTTTTGTAACAAAATTTGTTTTCGACTTTCCATATTTGATAGGTCACCAAGAAAAACTATTGCGCAGAATCGAACAAACTTTTTCACAAACAAGCCTTGCTATATCAGCTGTCAAAATATATTATGACAATGAGGCTTGTGTGTGAAGTTGGCTGCGAAAAACTACAAATACGTCCTCTGTTGGGAAAAAAGAAATTACTTTCCGAACAACCCAATAATTCGTAACCAAAAATGAATTCCGTGATCGATAGTAGCTACTAATGATCAGAAATATTTTAGTCGTTCACAATGGTTATTTAATAATGATATTAACTCGTATACCGCAACTTTTAGAATTTCGGTTGTACCAATTATGGCCTCCGGTGAAAAGTCTAAATTCGGCTTCAGCGTCACGTAGTGTTCCTGATTTCTCAACATTTTTCATTTCTCGAGAAATGAGAAAGAAGGCTATATTTCTCGAAAATTCTCGAAAATTTTTAACAAAATAAAAAAATATTGGGAAACTTGTAATATTTGGAATATCGTTAATAATATTTATCGAAAGGGCAAGACACTTTAACTCAGTGTTTATTCCTGTTCAATATGTACATAACTTTAAAAACAAGGAAAAGGTAGACGCTAAATTACTTCTTAAGAAGCATAATGTGTCTAATGTAGAATCAGACAATCTACTTCTTTTTTTTTTTTTTTAAATCTGTAGCCATAGAAAAATTTCTTTCATTTTGTGTGGACGTTGGCTTTATCGTATACAGAACATCCAAAAGTTGCTGAATACTGGGTGTCATTTTGGGTGAGCATCACCTCACATCGACATGCATTCGCAACAATTATTATAAATTTTCACATTGCAAACATGCATACGTAGGCATTGATATGCTGCCTGTAGATATGCTTATACGTACGCGATTGATTAGTAATACGCAATTTGAGTTAACTGAAAACTCAATTCCGAAAATATGTTATAAAATAAATGAGTTTCGTAAGAATTTTCCTAGATTTAAATTTCTCGAGAAATACTGGAATTAAAAGTTAGTAATGGCCTGCGAATTTGATGCATTTCTAGTGAAAATGTATAATACGTGCCGTGGATATGTTTATATTATTCACCATTGAAAAGTATTTTAATGAAAAACCGCAGAAATTTTATAGTGACGGTATGATATCTTTGCCAAAAAGGTCAGAAGAGGTTGTGGATTGAAAGGGCGATTACATATTTTATTTTTAGAATTTAAACGGTACCAAGAGTAAACGGCACGAACTTATGGGACGACCTAATGGATAAAATGTTACAAGAACGTCGACAAATTTTGAAAATGTTCTGAGAAATTATGGAAAGACGACGTCAATTTTTAGGTAACGCTCAACTCTTGCAAGCGACACAGACAATTTCACAGACATTGCGGAATGTTTAAAGACTTAGTTAATTTTATAAAATTAATTTTATTCCGCCGGACCGTTAAAGTATCGCGCAACACGGCACAAAAATATTTCTGTTGAGTTTTCTTTACGATCTAGTGATTTTTATGCCGGAGCGGAATCTGTGATCAAAATATTTCGCGTTTGGAAAGCCGAGATTTAATCAGTTCGTGTGGCTATTAAATTTAATTGACTCGCGATGGCGGAGGATGCACACTGCGCAAATCACTTAATTCATGGGCGTACACCTTTATCGTGAATTGCGTACAGTTTGTATCGTAATAAGTCCGAAATGATTTACGCCCGAGGAAGAAGATTCGCGTTGAATTTGTTCAGTTTTTAATTATTGAAATAGAACATAGTTATGTTCCGTGGCGTTTAGATGCCGACCAGGAAACATTATTCGAAGCCTTTTCACGTTGGTTGAAAAGTAAAATGGTAATTACTTGTATAATCGAGTTGCGTCGAAATTGGCGAAAAGAATAATGGCGGAGTAGGAAACGAGCATTATACCGGATAATCGGCGATTTGTCAACAGGACGACAAAAACGGAATGATGCGAAACGGCTATTACAGTCTCCGAGAATTGCAAGCACACCTGATATTTATATTACGTCATATCTGATAGACAAAATCTGTGTATAATCTCTCTATCTAACAATGTAATCGTTAGACAGTTACGTATGCAACGTAGACATTACTGTCAGAACTTACTGAGATCGATAAGGATCTACCGTAACCGGTTAGGGGCCGCTAAAATCACCTAAAACTGAATGGGATCAGGAAGAACAGATTGGAAACTGCTAGAACCGGTCGAAGCCTGCTAGAAACCGTCTGAAACTCGTTAATAAAAGTAGACTAAAACTAGACGAGGTTCATTAAACTAGTCTGAACCGTGTTACAATTGGTTAAAACTTGCTGAGTCAAAAAATCTTCTCGAACTTTCGATAGCTCTTCAAAAAACCAGAGCGCAAAAACGCATCGAGGTCTGTTCATGGACCTCGTCGTTTCACATTAATTTCTCACGAACGTTCGCGTTATAGTGCAACGAGATATTAACACAGTTTTGTTGGAATTTCGTGGACTCGAAAGGGCAAAACACGCGAAGAAAACCGAACGGTTGCACGAAGTTCGCCGAAAAACGTGCATTTTATGCCCGCGCGGCGTAACAAACACTTGGAAACACTTGGAGATCATAATTAGAACGAACGAAGAAAATAATAGGTCTCCGTTAACTGTCGAAGAACGGATTATGAAACTGTCAACGATCAATGGCACCGAGCCATTGTTCCAAGCAAAAGTTGCTCGTGAAATTTATAGCTAACGGGATTCAAGATCTGATTTAGGTGTGGGTCAGACAGATTGATCGTTTCCACTCCATCCTCTTTTCTCAATTTTATTCCCAACAAATTAATCGTTTTACTACTTTGTGCTTCTTCTATCATGAATGCATAAAGTCCCGCAGTCTGTCGATCATCTTATTGGCGCGCTCATCTTATTACATAAGTAGGTAATAATTTAAACCGGCTGCTGGAGTATGATGAGGCTCATTCATTAATACGAAGCACTTTCTTAAACGCTTTGGATTAATTGTGAAGACGCTTTATGTCAATTTATAACGAATTGAGTTAGGTATATAGGGTGTTCCAACAATCTTCTACTTCCTTGAAAATAGTGATTCCTGAGGTCATTTGAAGTAACTTTTTCCTTCGCGAAATTGTTACTTCAGGCAGTAATAATTGTTCAATGGAACCAATGTTGAGACTGTGTCTCCAAGAATTTTTGTATATGTTTCTGAAACACAATTATGTGATTACTAGACTGCGGATCTTTATGCAAAATAAAATTCGTATACATCACGTATACATTATGCAAAATAAAATTCGTATACATCAGTTGCAATATTTGGAGCTAAGTAGAAATTTATTTCGCTGATTAATAAATTTTACATGTTGAAAATGGTATATCGACATTGGTAAACTCGTTTGATCTGTTTACTGTTTTCAATTACACCTACTCATTTTTGTCGTAAATGCAAATAATCCGCAGTCTAGCGATTACAATGATGTATATTAAATACCTATGTGGTACAAAACTGTAATTGAATGGGGAATCTTTGTAGAATATGGGAAAAATAGGGAGATTCTTACCATCCAATCATTTCAACGAAAAAATGACTTCATTAGTTTTTGTCACAAAAATCTAGTTCTTGCAAAATCCTGAGTTGGTAGACAAATTTTGAGACCAGATTTGAAATCAGCGTGAAAAAATCTATGGGAAATGATGTATAGCATGTTAAAAGAAAATTTTTTCCGCGCGTGGTATTGGAAAAACTAAAATTTTCTTGAATTTGTGCGCGTATAACGAATTTTCTCGAGGTTAAAAAACGTTCGTACCACAGTCTCTCTATTTTTCCCATATTCTACAAAGTTGCAGCTTCCATTTAAAAAAAATTTCATCGCTCTACCTCATTCCTATCGAAAGTGCCTTGATTTTGAATCCGATTTCGTCCAAATTGCCCACTGTGCGGCGCAGAGGAAATTAAAATTTAACAGGACATTACAGATGTTTCCCTTGCTCAATTAGCGGGCCAGGAAGCAACCGCTGTCACCGTCGGATTATCTCTAGATTCACAGTCCTTTTTGTAACCCGTGCGAGATCATTTAGCATCGGTTGTTCAGACGCAACGATCAGCTCGCGGCGCGCGAGAATTACAATAGAATGAATCGCGTACCGCGATAAAGGTGTGAATTACCGCGATAAAACGGATTCCCAGAGTTAATGCGATTCCAATTAAGTGGACCCGGCTTGCAATCGGCCCGGGAAGACAGGTAGTCCCTGTTGTTGCGCTTTAATTATACATCGACGCGTGGGACGCATCGCGAATGACGAAACGCGAGAAACCAACGATCATTTCTGTTATACGTAATCGGGCTTTTCCAGGCCGGGCAGCACAACATCCGTTTTGCCATTTGGTCTTTTTCTTTCGCACCGAGAGAGAGAGAGAGATCGCGGGAGGGGGCCTTAGGATCGTGCGATTACGCAAATCGAAATTTCGTGTGCGAATCGTCAAACCTAACGACGGAACGTTACGCATCGAATAGTGAAAGTTAATGGCGTCGTGTCGATAGCGCGTACACGCGTGTACGTACGCCTGCTAAGTACGGTCGCTAATGATCTGCAGCGAGCGTAACACAATTCGCCGGTTACGCAATTATTTACAAGCTAGATTTAACACGGCCGTGCCGGATTTGCGGGGATTATCGTCTGGGATCGATGCGATAAAACCGTGTCGTGTCATTGTAAATCATTCTGTCGGGAACAAATGTAACGCTCGCTTCTGAGCCGCTCATGTGTCAGTCATTCATCGTTGGAAAAAATTGAAAAATTGATCGTAAGAAACCGAGGTAGGTTTCTTTCTATTATTTCTTACCAGATTGCGGATTTTCTGCATTTCATTGAACATTAAATGAGTTTAAGGATACTGCCACGTACTCTCTTTAACAATTGTCAAAGAATACGTTTTTATTTCTCGAGTGTCTCAACAACGCAGAAGCCAAACAAAATCTAAACAACACGTTTAATAACACACGAGGATAATCCGCTTAAGAAAAACAAAAGAAATGTACACGTTACTACTACGCAGACAGCTTCGTCGAGCGGTCAAAATATTTGTCATGAACTGGAGCTACTGAAAGTATTAACTAGGAGAAAAGCACATAATTAACTTGTCGTCAGCGTTAAACCTATGGTTTGCACAAGCACTCGGGTAGTTAGAATAATTGTGACCGTAAGGAATGCTATGTAAAACAAATGGCATTCCTCGAATCTATTACTACCTTTGCGGCCGGCACCTAATAGACAACCCTGATCACCATGATTTTATCACCCGTTTGGTAATGCTCGCGAGGCATCGTAAAGTGGTAGTTGCCCGAAACGTGTCGCAATTTCGCGGCGGTTTTATACTGTTTGTATTGTCTGCCTCGTCGCGACTCTCTGCAGAATATTTTCCTCTCGGAACAAATAACCTGCATTTTGCAACATGCTTACGTTCGGCTGATTTCCAGGAGACGATCTCTCATCGGATTCCCTTTGAAGATACGTAAATCATTTCAGATTGCGACATTTTGATTCCTCCATTACCATACTGGACCTCTTATTGCGGCCCGAGGTGGATATGAAAGGACCCGAGTACGCATAGTTATTCATTATGCCGCGACATCATAAGCTGGGATTTCTTGACTGAACCGCAGACTGATTTCAGAAAATTGATATGCATTTTTCCGGGATGGAAGATTAAAACTTTCCTTTTGGAGTAGAAGCGAGGCTAGGCACGACCACAGTGCGTTTCTACTATGCATCGAACACATTAGACGCGAGCCTATGGTTGTATTGGATAACAGAGAATGGTCAATTCGTAACTGTGTTAGTATGCTTGGTTCTCTGGACTTGAACTGTTTTTTTTTTTTTTTTACTAAATCTGTTACTTTCGTAATGTGTGCTTCGCAGAGAGAATGGTAAAAGAAAAATGATTACGATAACAATAAAACAAGACTAGGCCTCAAGGCTGCCCGAAAGTAATTCGTTCACAGAGTAACACCTGAGATTTAACGATCCAGTTACCATGAACTGAATCGTGAAGCTCGTATATAAATCACTGATTACTCGGGTAATGTGATTGTAACAAACGCAATTGATTTCGACATCGTCCGACCGAATATCGGATATATAGCTTCTTTATTGTCTGAATGCACTCTATATGTAAATAGTTCAGTCTGAAACACTCCACATACAACACAATCAATTGCACAACTCACTGAGGATTTACGCGAACGCTCACGTAACCCCTGACTAATTAAAACAATCGAGGTTCTAGTTTGCTTGTTCCTTCGAGACCACAAGGCAAAGATCAATCTTTCATATAGCGACCCAGAAGGTACTAGATCATTTAGAGTAAATGTGAATTTTCAATAGGTGAAATGGTTGTTCCATTTTTCGGCCATCTTGTGCTTAAGATTATCAATGCAAACTGACACGGAGGAAGAATGTAACGAATATTTACAAATTCGTGTACTTAACACGTTCACTGCCACGTCAGTGACATATGACTGACAGTGATTTTTTACTAGGTTTAGGCATATAAACCGAATTTTATTCCTACAATACATTTCCCCTATAATACATTTAAAATTTCTAGTTTCGCTTTCATTAACACTAGATTTACGGGACCCGTCAAAATGACGGATTCTATTATTTTCAAATTGCGAATATCGAGATTGTAGAAATGCATCCATGAGCAATTATTTAACAAATTGACTTCTTTGGGTATATTTTTATAAAGTAATGTAAAATAGTTATTTTTAGTGGTCCGTAGACCCAGTGTTAATTAAATCACTCTGATTTTGTAAGAATCTGTGGGAATGATGTGTGGCAGTTGACGTGTTAAAGAAGATGTTGCGCATCCGTGTTGGGAGAGAATACCTCGCTGTTGGCATAAAGGAGGTGGTAACAGGTCAAGTGTGTAATCGGAGGGGATCGCGTTGATAAGTAGACAGATTGCGGGACTGGTTGAGTAGAAGGTATCAAAATCTTCTAACAGCTGTTCATAATCCACGTAAATGGCGTCCATCTATCCTCCGGTTGAAGAAACACGGACACCGGCACGTCCTTGGAACGCAACAGTAGCCAACGCGCGTATAAACTCGTTGATATGTCACGATAGAGAGACGCACGGCTCGGCTCGTTGTGCCGTGAACGCACGCACTAGAATCACGGGGAAAGCGGACAGTGATCGTCGGACCGTGATGGCGGTTCTACCACCTTAATACGCCATAAAAATAAATTGAACGCGTTAAGACACCGGGCGAAATATTTGCGATCGGCCGGTCCCATAACTCCGGACGAACGAGCCCACCTGGCAGGTATCGGCCCTCGAGTAAATTGCGCTACTATGAAACGGCACGGGAAACTTTTATTCCGGCTCCCGTGCGGCACAGACAACGCGTGAAACGGCCTTTTGTTCGCAGCCGATCCCGATAATGCCGGACAACTGGTTCACACTGAAAACATTTTCACCTTGTTAACTTCGTTAATGCTCTTCGACGACAGCCTCTAATAGTTTTCCTGTTCGTCCGCCGTTTTTCCTGCGACAAATCGTTGCCATTTTCAGTGTCGGGAAGGTTAGACGTTTGTATTTTGCGACATCCATTGCGCCGCGATTGACATTCAATTTTCAACGTGGTCTTGTCTGATTATTCCACAATTTTTAAAAGTCTGTGGCCCATGGTTGAGGATTTTTTAATAGATCCTTCAACAGAAACTTCTGTGGTAAACCAACAACTCACCCTCAATGACGTAATGTAATTATTTCGTTCGGGATTACTGTGTGAAAGAAGATTTTTAAGCTTCCGTTTGGCACAGCACAAAAGTAATAACGACAAAAGAAATTTTACGGTTTCAGTGTCGGGAAGCTTAGACATTTGTATTTTGCGACATTCATTGCGCCGCGATTGACATTCGATCTTGAACGTGGCCTTGACTGATTATTCCACAATTTTTAAAAGTCTGTGGCCCATGGTTGAGGATTTTTTAATAGATCCTTCAACAGAAACTTCTGTGGTAAACCAACAACTCACCCTCAATGACGTAATGTAATTATTTCGTTCGGGATTACTGTGTGAAAGAAGATTTTTAAGCTTCCATTTGGCACAGCAGAATTATTGAAATTTTCTTATTCGTGTAAAGAAATGGCATTTCTTTAATTCAAATTTTCCCGCGCTTCGCGCGTTGTAGAGCATAGGGGCGGATAGAAAGAGATAGAGAAGAGAGATAGAAGACTTCCGCGATAGAGCACGTGTTCATAAAGCAAGAGAGTTAGAAAAGTGTAAACAAAGAAGTCAGATATAGAATAAACTTTAATTGTCGTTTCCTTGTTTACAGGTAAGATTGTACATAGTGTAGATAATTGTTGTAACCTAGCATAAATAAATAAAGGAGAAAACTTTGTTTACAGGGAAACAAATTCTACTTTATTGTGAAAATCCTGTTCAATAGATATAATTGTCTTATATTTATATAATTAATTATTGATAAGCTTCCGATAGGTAAAGTGGTAATATGCATGCGACGTGTATAAACTTACATGTAACTTACATGTATTACAGTCATTTTTGCAGGGTGATTGTGTGAGGTGATTCTATGTGCAAAAATAAGTAAAAAAGAGGAATAACGGTTTTTCGGTGAACGCTTTGTTTTTTCGAGAAAACTGAGTGAGAATTCAGAAGAAGTAGAATTGGTTGACCATAGTCAGACGCGCCGTCGCGCAATTTTCTCGAGACAAGTGCTCATGCTTATAAAAATACGCGATTCAATGAAAGCATCTTACGTATACAACTTGATTAAATAATTTGATAGACCGACAATGGTATTCCGCATTCTTTACTGGTATTCTCACGCAGAATCGCTAAGTTCCCTGCGACTGTTCGCTAATCGCCATACTTAAACGCTATAGACGTTTTCCTAGAAGTATTAAAAACGTTGTTAACCTACGTCTACAACAAAAAAATGTCGAGTATGCTAACGACCGACTGCGCGGAAAATAGAAAATACACAAAGAAACAACGAGCAGGCATTAAACCGGGTGCTCCGAAGTAATGACACAAAGGTTAAAATAGTTCCGGTGGCATCTGTTTATTATCACGAGTATGTCCCATCGGTCAGGCTGTAATTTATGCGTCTGTGTACCGGAACACGGCTCTCTTCCTTCCTAGAAGACAATCATAGTCTTTCCTCGCGGGAGAAAATCCGTTCTCGCGTGCGAGACGCGAATGAAGAAATTCTTTGAATATTCAGCGGGTGTGTAACGTTTAACGAAACGTTCGGATAAAGATCTCCGAGGCTTAATGATACGTTGAAAAAAAAAAGTAATTTGAACAGCTTTCCGTTGTTCCGCACCGCGGCAGCATCATCGCGTCGGAGGATTTTCGCGAGTTAACGGAGAAAACGCATACGGTGGACCGATACGATAATCTGTTACTTTCTCGAAAGCGAAATCGGATATAAAAGGATAAGCATGGAAATTCGCGTGCGGCCTGCGTGCTCTCGGGAATTGTTTGTGAATTACGCCGAGGCGACTGCGTTCGTAATTGCACGCGGCACGAAATCGCTTAGCATTGGCGTAACAACACCACCTGTTGCAAGCTTGCTCTGTTTATTCTATCGTTTCGTCACCACGGCAACGTAATCTTTCATTATTCGGCGAAAGCAGATTCCATTAAATTCACGTCGATCGCGCTACGATCAGGCGGATCGCGTGCGCGTGGTTTTCATTGCGTTTTCCTCTTTTTTTTTTTATATAAACACGAAAAGCCACGGGCCGATTAACGCGCGTTTAGAGGCTCGAGCGAATAAACGAATTTCGCAAATGTTGCACCAGGATGTTCTCCGGGCTCGCGTTGCAACGTTATTTTCCGTTCGGATAGTAATTATCTGGCTATCGAAACAAGTGCGCGAAAACTCGTTAGTCTCGCGTTGTTACTTCCACGACGTTCTATCACAATGTGGAAAATTGTGGAAAGTTCGAATGTACCAGTTTTCTAGCAACATGTAGCTCGATTTATTAATATTTATTAATACATCTACTATTATATAAAAAGTGCGATGAAAAGAATTGCAACAGGCTAACTATGCATATATGCATTCGCGTCATTAACCGTTAAATGCATGAGTGGGGTCCGCAAAGGATCCCAGTGTTGGATTTTCTGTTAACATTTTTAGCCGCGCCATTTGTGAACCGAGAGTTCAGCTATTTACTTCTGTCAATATTTAGGTTATGTTTAATGTGTTTACTGAAATAAATTGTTGCTGTAATCAAAGATAGCAAGGAATGAGGTAAGTGGGCTCCTCAATGGACCCCATGTATGCATTCATGTTCCTAATATTTAGTTTACCTATGCACTTAAGGGTTAATTCGCTCGAAGAGGAGACACGAAAAAATTGAATTCGCTTATCTGCGACAGAGAATAAAGCCTTTTGCAACAAATGATTCTGCTGGTCCGTTTCCCATCGAGGGGACAAAATTATGCCGACTTTGATCACCTCGAGAGACACCTTTTTTCGGAGTGTGCAACAGCAGAGTAATGGCGACAGAATCCTGCCGTGTAAGAAAATTAACGATGTGCTCACTTGAATACCGTCGGCCGATCTGAACACAATGGCGCGTTTCGTGCGTGGAATCTGTTCGGCGAAAGAAAAAAGAATCCGCGTCGACTGGTTCTTAAACTCGTGTTAACTTGTGTCGCCGCATTGCCCAAACTGCGACGCGCGTATCGCCAACCTGGTGTTCTATCAATTCGAATGATTCAACAGGTAATGATCCGCAATGATTCGCACGTAATCTATACCCGGCCGTACGCCGCGGAAGTGGTTTCTGCGATATGCAAATCATATTCCGCGAGAAGATCCCAAACCGTCACGAACCAAGTGCGAAATGCAACAATAGAATTCGTTCTTCTAATTGACTAGCAACCGGGTTATTAAGTACCGCCACCTTGTACTTTCTACGCAGGATGACGTTGCGATTTACACTGATTGCGTTCTCGCGTCATCTGTTTTTTAACACTAGGTTTACGGGACCCGTCAAAATGACGTAAAATATATTATTTGTAATTAATTCATCAGCAATAAAAATGATGTATTGAAGAACCATCAGATGATTCACTGTTTTCTACATTCACATTGTTATTAGTCTCACTCATCTTGATTATAACGGTATAATATTTATTTCTTTAAAACCACTGACAAATTGAAGTAATTGTTTATAATAATAATATTGGTAAAGTATACAGTAGAAGTTAAAACATACCCAATTCAACTTTATTCTTAATAATAATTAATTTGACTTCACAAGTAGTTGATCCTGCGCCAATTAGACTGTGACTGACTAATTTATTTTACCTTAATTCTGATGAGACGGCACTAAAAAATTTACCGTTATCATTCAGCGCTTGCTAGTGCATTTGAGTTGCATTATTGCAACGATTTACACTAGAGTACGGAGTTAATCAAAATGGCCTCTGAAATAAATTATTTATTATTCAATGGCCAAAAAAATGTTGTCGTTTAATGGTGTTAATCTTTATTATTCAGGAAAGTTATTATAAATGTAAAAAGTTATGACTATACCAAGTGCTTTGACAATTAAATTTAAGATTTTTCAAAAAGTGGAGTTAATCGATTTGTGCAGTGAACGGCTCAATATTGCGTTTCACTAATTTTTGCCATGAATTCGTAAAATCTGCAGTCTAGTGGTGACACGCAATATTTTGGGAATGTATGCGTTATCTTCTTGGCAGTAGTGAATTTGTAAAATGAATGCCAAAACTTATTTCTATTCTAGAAAGCAAAATATTTAATTTAGAAAAGCCTACGAGGTTCGTCACTGTTTTCCGCTAATTTAGCGTTTTCACGCTGAGCGTTAGAAGGTTGATAACTTACACCGAGTGAATTAGTTCCTTTTACAGAATCGTTAGCCGAGAGAATTGGCCATAAAAAAGATCGGTTTAATTGGTCGCAGCTTCAGCGTTTTCACTGATCGAATATCGTTCAAAATTCCGAAGAAGGCGGATCCGGCGTCGAAAATGGTAGCGGCGACCGGTTTGATTTGTCTGATTCGCTTAATCGAAAATTTCCACCGCGTTCCGCCTTTTAACTATCAGCGGGACGCGACGGGGACGATTTACGAGCATCATTATCTCGTTGAAAGCTCGAATGGTGTAACAATGGCTGCGTTCCACAATAATTGGACAGAATACGAGATTCGAATGCGATACCTATATGGAAGGCTGGCGAGTGAGGGGTAACAGGTTCCTCATTACCCGTGTCAAAGCTCTTGTTGCTCCCGGGGCCCGTACAATGAACAATGACATCATTGTTCGAAGCAAATATTAAAAGATAAAAGTGCTGATGAAGATGTACGGTCGATAAGATCGGGCACGCGCGACGTCCTTCCGCCGCAAAGCGAAAATTTGGGCACCGCAAACACGACGCCAATTTCGAAAATTATAGAATACTATCGATCACACGATTTTAAATCACGTCGATCGCTATAACACACACGTATTTATTTCCTCAAGACTTACCGAGTACTTTGATAATAAAAATGAAATTATCTTACACCGGCACAGCCAGAAATGGCGATCGTCCAAAACGAAAATGTAGAAGGCGAACGTTCGATTTCAATCAGAAATTATTTTTTCCGTTTTGTGGGAGCCGAGCAGCCTCCGATTGCGGCCAGCAAATTGCGAATTGCAACGAAAGACAAGTAGCAGGGATCCGATTATTGTGAATCGGTGAAGATTTATCCGCGCTGGCCGCCGATTCCCACAACAAGAAGAAAACCCCGGCAATTATCGAGCGGGGCGCAATAGTAATAAATACGTTTACTTTCCCGCTACGTGCTATCTGATTTACCCGCTCGCTTATGCAACCGTTCGGCGCAGGGCCGTATCGAAGCCTTATTTCCTTAACCCGGTATCACGGCATATGGTAAATAGACACGACCAAGCAACAGTACTCCATGGGCACGCAACACGCAGAACATTGCCGCGTGACATGTGAATACGATCGCCGCACACCGGTGCCATTCCTCGACGAGCCGACCAATCTGCGATTTTCAAACTATGCAACAGCTCTTTTCACTGCATCGAATGCAGCTTCAATTTTTCAAATATCTTCATTCGCCGCGTTTAAAGCGTCCAGGGAAGTTTGTGTTATAAAAATTCATGGGCAGATTATTTCGGCACTGTAGATATAAAAATTGTCTTCATGAATTGACACATATCCACCGGACGGGTATTTCAAATTTTTAATTTAGACCGAGCTGAAAAAGTTGCAGGAAGCATGTGGTACCATTTTCTCCGCCATTCGGTCAAATTGCAATTTTATAAAAATATCTTTCTAGCTCTTTATAAAAATATCTTTCTAGCTCTTTAAAAAATCTCAACTCTGCAGTTGCTCGACAAATGCAGCTTCAATTTTTCAAATATCCTGATTGATTGCTGAGATACGCGCCGTCAAAGTGGACTTTTTATGACCTCAAAAAATGGACCACCTTTAATGCGTCCAGGGAAGTTTGTGTTATAAAAATTCATGGTTAGATTATTTCGGTACTGTAGACGTTGTACAAATTGTCTTCATGAACTGACACAAATCCACCGGACGGGTATTTCAAATTTTTAATTTAGACCGAGCTGAAAAAGTTGCAGGAAGCATGTGGTACCATTTTCTCCGCCATTCGGACAAATTGCAATTTTATAAAAATGTCTTTCTCACGTTATCTAGTAAATTAATCCTTCCAACTCTTTAAAAAAGCTCAAATCTGCAGTTGCCCGACAAATGCAGCTTCAATTTTTCAAATATCTTGATTAATTGCTCAAATATCCGCCGTCAAAGTGGACTTTCTATCACCTCGAAAAAATGGACCACCTTTAATGCGTCCAGGGAAGTTTGTGTTATAAAAATTCATGGGCAGATTATTTCAGCACTGTAGATATAAAAATTGTCTTCATGAATTGACACATATCCACCGGACGGGTATTTCAAATTTTTCATTTAGACCGAGCTGAAAAAGTTGCAGAAAGCATCGTGTACTATTTTCTCCGCCATTCGGTCAAATTGCAATTTTATAAAAATGTCTTTCTCACGTTATCTAGTAAATTAATCCTTCTAGCTCTTTAAAAAAGCTCAACTCTGCAGTTGCTCGACAAACGCAGCTTCAATTTTTCAAATATCTTGATTAATTGCTGAGATACGCGCCGTCAAAGTGGACTTTTTATGACCTCAAAAAATGGACCACCTTTAATGCGTCCAGGGAAGTTTGTGTTATAAAAACTCGTGGGTAGTTTATTTCGGCACTGTAGATATAAAAATTGTCTTCATGAACTGACACAAATCCACCGGACGGATATATCAAATTTTCAATTCAGACCGAGCCGAGAAAGTTGCAGGAAACATCTGCTACCATTTTCTCCGCCATTCGTTCAAATTGCAATTTCATAAAAATGTCTTTCTCGCGTTATCTAGTAAGTGAATCCTTCCAGCTCATTAAAAATGCTCCACTCGTTTGGTTCAAATTCCAAAAAGTTATTTTATCGTAAGCAGCGTCCACTTAAGATAATCAACAGACTGTAGAAGCAGTACTTGCAAAAAGCATTAAAACGTTAGAAAAATTGAATAATATTGTTATATAATTTTCAACCAATTAGACCAGCCAAGAAAGGGAATGTACTTCTGTCCGAGTGCAGTCTGTCGCAACCGAGAAAATCTTTATTTTGCATAAAGATCCGCAGCCGGCGTGGTGTTCCGCCGGTTACATCAGTCGTTCGCGGATTTTGCGTAACAAGCTTGCGTTCGAGTGTGCTCCATTGAAACGAGTAATCGAACCGCGCGATGCGATCGGCCTGCTCTCGTATTAAGTCATCGTAAAGCACCGGCCTCGGCGCACGTTCGCGTTCCATTCATGTTAGTCGATTCCTCGGGAGCAACGAAAGAAACAAGCTTAGGCGTCCCGCGTTGTCGATCAGCTCGACATCCATACCCGTGGATATGGTAATAAGGCGTTGTCAGATAGCACCATTAATTTCTGGAAAAAGCTGCCTCGATATTACCATCGCGAGCCTGTTGGGAAACGTTCCCGTTTGAATACTCTTTGATCTATCGTTCGCACGTTCTCGCGTGTCGCCCCGTGTCGGCATTTCTGCGATTCGACGTTTCGAAACTGGGTTAATGTATCCGAGCCTCTTATGCTCCTTGTTGCAATTTTCCGATTACAATGCGCCGATTTTACGCCCTGTCGTCACGCTTTGTTGAACCCCGCTCGCTCTAAGCGCGCCGCTATCCCCACCACCCGAAGAAATGCGTTCAATGTGGGCGGCGCCAAGTAAAAGGGGCTGGCCGAACGGAACGCTGGCCAATGGTCGGCCGTAAAACCAGTCAGTCCGCACTCCGATTGCTCCTGCTTTCGGAGCTGTATAGTTTTATCAACGTATCGGTTGTAGAGGAAAACATTTTCATTTTTATTTCGTCATTACAACGAGAAGTGCAACAGAATTTCATTTGCTCCGTTTTGCTGGCTTACAAATACTTTTGAAGATCTTCCAGTTATCAGAATAATTTGTATAACTATTAATCGTGCGATTCTCGCGTTTCTTAGTGATGACTCTACAGTATTCTGTTGTCAGTGGGCAAAAAAAAATTTGTTTTACGTGCTATGGTTCAAGCAGAGCTTTAAATATTAAAGCTGATTATGTTCCGTGATTCTCTCTATTTATTTTGTAATAGCGGAAAGAGAAAGGGATAGAAGAGTATCATTAAACAAATCAAACGGGAGCGTCGCATTTTTTTTTCACGCTGTCCTATTTCAAGGTGAAATTACAGACGGGATTCCCTAATTTATTTCGAGATATGCATCGGACATGGACGAGGCGTCTCGTCCGACTCGTTCCACACGCCCGCTGAAATACTAGACGCGGACCGTTGGCAATGCGCCAGATGCAACATAGAAGCAAATGATTCAATTTTAGAGGGGAACCCACACATCATGTTACCCCGGAAACGGCGTCGGACAGCACCGGTGAAACGAGGCTTATAGATAATTTGCAACGAGTATTACTTGCAGCTGGAAATCTATGAAATGTGTTTCTGCGTCGTAGAGATTTTTATATTATTTAATCGATCTTTACAGAAAACGTTAACTTGTCGAATCAGTCTGTTTAATACTTTTAGATCCATCTCATGATTTTTGAAATGCCTCCTTCGATTTATCACGAAAATGATCGAACGCAGAAACTTTTGAAATACACCACTAACGTCAGTTCAGACTATCTAGTTGACGATAAAGTTTACAGCTCGCACGTTTCTGTGAACAAAATTACTTTTTGATGCTATACAATTAACAATGTTTAACGGTAGTATCCCACGTTTGTGTCAGGCAATGTCTTGTTATACGTTTGACAATGTTTCTATTTCTTGTGGGTTTGTCGATTTCAATTCAACCTATGGGTATAATAGGCAATAAAGAGTCACATTCCATCATTGAAACAGCCTGCGCACTGAAAATTCCATCACACCGAAAAAACTCCGCACGAGGGATAACATCATAAAGCTCGGAGCACAATGGGGCCGGTATTGTCCGCGAATTTTTCCAATTAACTCGGCCCCTAATTGCACAATTAATTAGACGTATCTTGCCGGGGGAAGAACTCGCGGGTTTGGAATTTCTCCGGGAAATCCAGTCGGCTCGGTCCACGGAGTAATGTCTCCCTTGCGCGCCGTACCTTGCGTATCGGTTACCGACGCTTTGGCTCGTACATCAATTAACTGGCTGTTACTCAGTACTTGTTATACGAGCTATACTGCCTATCGTTGCCTTCCTGGACACCTGATCGTAGCATGGGATCACTGTACTTACACGGGTAGCCGGCAGTTGCAACAGCACGGAACAGTTCCTCGGTTCGCAACAGCTCTCGTCGCTCGAGGCGGCTTCGCGCTTCTTCGCTATGGATGTACAGTGAATTCTCGATATATGCCAACAACACGGGTCTTGCCAGCGACATGTATCGTCCAGGAAACCCGCCCGAGCCGTGTTACGTTTACACTTCTCGGCGTCCGAGGCCTCTCAAGGTTCGTGACCCCTCACGGTAGTGGGGACAATTCCGCGACGTTTGTCATCCAGGCCATGGCGACATATATTACGGCGGGGCAAGAAGTAATTTGTCTAGTAACAAACTTTGTAGTAAATTCAGATTTTCATTTCTTAATTTCATCATTGTCAAGGACAGTTTGCCAACTTTCCTGCAAATTTTCAATCCCCCTCTTGTTCTGCGACAATCTGCATTTCTTATTTTGCAGAATGAACCCTTCACGGTCCGGAAGTATTTCAAGTTTACTTCCCATTTAGCTGTTTTTCATACGAAGAGAAACTGTGGACTCAACGTTTTTATATATGAAGTATAGAAAGAAAAATATTTCTATTTCAGTGAAAATTTATTAATATACCAGGGGGACCCATAAGTAATCAATTATTTTGAAATCTAAAACAAACTTTGTAGTAAATTCAAGTTTTTATTTCTTAATGTATTATATAATCTCCATCATTATCAAGGACTATTTGCAATCTTTCCTGCTAATTTTCAATTTTCAATTTTCTCTTATAGAAATCCAGGGTTCGTGAAGAAAAATATGACTGAAGGTGCCTCCTTGCATCTTCTACAGAATGTTTTATTTCTTAAATAATGCTCCAGAGATCTGAAAAGATCAGAGGGAGCAACATCTGGTGAGTACAAGGGGTGTGGTAAAACTTCCCATTGCAATTCTATGATTTTTTCCTGAGTGAGTTTCGCTGTATGGGGCCGGGCATTGTCAATTTGCAGTATTACACCTTTTCTGTGGACTAAAGATGCCCTCTTTTTCAATAGTTCTGAATGCAGCCGTTGTAATTGCTGACAATACAACTCGGCAGTAACTGTTTCTCCCGGTTTCAGCAACTCAAAGTGAATTATGCCACGACAGTCCCACCAAATGCACAGTAACATCTTTCTAAGTGATAAGCTAGGTTTAGGGGTTGTTATTGCTGTTTGATTTGCAGAAAGCCATTGCTTGGAACGCTTTATGTTATCACAAAGAATCCATTTTTCATCTCCGGTAACGATTCTGCTAAGAAATGGATCTCTACGAAATCTGGATAGCAATGAAGTGCAAATTGATCGACGAATATTCTTGTTGGTCTCGGATAATTGATGCGGTACCCATATTCCTTGCCTACATGCCTTTCCCATTTCGTGTAGGTGCCTTTGTATAGTTGACCATGTGGACCCAAGGCTTCTCGATAATTCTTGTATACTTAATTTTGGGTCAGCTTCCACTAGAGATTTTAGGGTGTCATTATCAAATTCAACTGGTCGTCCACTTCGAGGCCTGTCAGAGAGATCATAATCGCCAGCAGCAAACCTTCCGAACCAACGTTGACACTTGTTGACCTTCGATACACCTCCATAAACATCGCAAATTTTCTTTGTTGTTACCGCTGCATTAAATCCCGCATGAAAATGAAAAGGTATGCAATGACGAATATGATCCTGGGAAGGTACGGACGCCGCCATTTTATTACAGGGTTGTAAAAAAAATTATTAGAATATTTTGAACACAGGCTGCTTTACAGAAAACTGAAAGAATACGTGTTTCCTCTTCAACGATCGGTACAAAACTAAAACAAATTGTTTGCAAATAATTGATTACTTATGGGTACCCCTAAAATAAAGAAATCACTGTGCATCGCGGATGAAGCTTTCTCAACGAATATTCAAATCACTGGTTCTCGAAGTGAAAAAGACGTTTTCGAAGTTCGCTGGTATGTACGGCGCACAGTGGGCAATTTGGACAAAATCGGATTCAAAATCAAGGAACTTTCGATAGGAATGAGGTAGAGCGATGAAATTTTTTTTAAATGGAAGCTGAACCTTTGTAAGATATGGGAAAAATAGAGAGATTATAATCATCCAATCATTTCAACGAAAAAATTACTTCATTAGTTTTTGTCACAAAAATCTAGTTCTTGCAAAATCCTGAGTTGGTAGACAAATTTTGAGACCAGATTTGAAATCAGCGTGAAAAATCTATGGGAAATGATGTATAGCATGTTAAAAAAAAAATTTTTCCGCGCGTGGTATTGGAAAAACTAAAATTTTCTTGAATTTGTGCGCGTTTAACGAATTTTCTCGAGGTTAACAAACGTTCGTACCACAATCTGTCTATTTTTCCCATATTCCACAAAGTTGCAGCTTTCATTTAAAAAAATTTTATCGCTCTACCTCATTCCTATCGAAAGTTCCTTGATTTTGAATCCGATTTTGTCCAAATTGCCCACTGTGCGGCGGATCCAAGAAGTATCCGGGACGTAGATCCAAAGAGATAAGTGTAAATTCGTGTTTAGGCTCGCGAGTTTCGCTCCCCTTGCATTTCAAATTTCGCTCTCTTTAGGTTTGGAGCGAGCGAGAGAAACTGGTGGCCGCTTTCACCTACCCCGCGGACCACGGCCCAGGTTAATTATCCTCGGACGGCCCTAATGATCCGTTCGCGTCCGCGAGATCTATCGGTGCGATCCGATCCGATCCGATCCAGGATTCTGACAGCCGGATACCCACCGCTACGTGTACCTCAGAAATCGAGGGAGTGGCACGCACCGACGCTGACTGATTTCTGATGAAGCACGATTTCCATTGGACGATTGGCGATCGTGTTATCGATAACATTGACGGAGCCGTTCGCGCGTTGGAGTAAATATATTTTAATGGAGCAACCAGCGAACAGCTAAATAACACTCGGCACACAACTCCGCCATTAGTTATAATGAACGGGCAGATGATTAGAAATAGGTCTCACCGGGAGAGAACGGAGGAGATGAGATTTAATCTGTACATGGCATCCTACTAATTTCTTTTCACTCTACAATGATCTATATTTACACAATTGTCTCACGAGCGCCCAGAGAATTATTCAGCGAATTGTTTCGTTGGTGAAACACGTAGGTTTAATAGAAAATAGTTGTACAAGGTGCAACATTTTAATTTTTTAAGGAAATCTGCTTTGAAAATTCGTTAGATCCTCATGCAATAGTATCGTATTTACGGAAAGTAGAATCAGCAGGTCATGATCAGACGTATTATAACAGCGGCTCATGAAATTCGCACGGAGTTATAGCAATTTCTTTAATAGACAACCACAGTTCATTTTGAAACGTGATGCACCAGCTTTCATAATCTTGAGTTCGTTTTTTCAAAGATGTGTCTGCATCACGCAGTTTCAAAGATGGTCCTAAATCACGTAGCGGGTGGGAAAGTAAAGATACTTTTTCTTTTCGAAAGTTTTATAATTTCGAAAGTTTCCGCAGGCATTGAAACATTTTTTTCGTGACCACGGATTTGGAGATAGAAGTTTTCCACTTGCAATGATTTATTTAAACTTGATGTGCGATTTTTTGTCATAGTTTTACTGCACTTGTGTGATAAAATAGCGACGAAACACCGTACGTGAATTTTTACAAGATTGTTGTAAAGGAGAGGATCAGTCATTTCTTGCTTGGATATTTTTATTAACTGTGAAAGACAAAGTGGAAATGAAAATTTGCTCGACGTACCATCTTCACTTTGATGTGCCAAATTACGTCATCAACTGAAGATTCCATTTATATCGCGACATTCTACGAATGTTTAACTTTTAATTAAACGCAATCTGCTAGGAGAGTTCAAAGAATCCGTGGAGTACTTCAAAGGGTTCTTTAACTCCGTTCAGAGAGAATCCCTTGGAGTATCGCTACAGTGCCCTCGAAAAGATCTAGACGACTCGAGGAAGTCCTCTCGGGGACTATCACTGGATCCCTGAGGGCCCTCCGGAGACTCTCACTCAGAAGATATTAAAGGTTCTCATAGAGTGTCCTTGAGTTCTTTACCGTGGTGCTCAATAGGGCAGAGAACTTTCGAAAACCGTTCGGAGAATCACTGGGATTCTTCCGGAAACGCTTAAGGGAGTTAAAGGCCCTACAGAAGTGTTCTTAAAGTTCCAGAACGCTTTAGAACTTTCGCGGGATCTTCTCGTAAGCCAAACACGTTTAATGAAGTTCTATCGGTTTTAAAGCCGACGACTAATAATCTCAAACTTCACCTACTATACCTGCATCCTTGAGCAGCGAAACAGCTGCTGCTTCGTTCCGTCAGAAATAAATGGCAGTGATTCGATTTCAGTTTGATCTACGAACATTAGAACCACCGAGCGATAAATGCGATTGATCTACGTTGCTTTGTAAAGCTACATCTATTCGAACAATTTTTATTGCAATATTTGTTTCAATGAAGAAGTTCGTACGAAAACTTCTGATGCAAAAATGTTTTTATAATTACAGTAATTGTGAAAGAAAGAAATTAGATCATCTTAACTGATTCGACAGTTCTGGTGCTAAAGGAAAGTCGGAATGAAATATTTAGAATTACGGTCAAGAAATAGTAACTGATTATAATCAGTGTAGCTACACCCTGAAGTATAGTTAACAATTTCTGCAAATCTTCTTACCTAATAATAACTGTTCGCAGCATAATGATTTCGCCTCGCCATATTCTGCGATGCGCCCGCTGTAGTGCCGCATTACACAATTTATGTTACGTGTATAACATTGCCGTACATTTTTTGTATTAGCATGCGCATCGTGGTATCATGTCGGTGGCGTGTAATAGCAAAAGTGTAAGAACAAACGTAATAGATTCGCTGTTATACAAGCTCTCGATTAGGCTTCGCAGCAGACACCTGTCTTCGCGTGTTTATAACATAATCGGCGAATAATTTGCAGCTAAATAACACATAAAATATTTTTTGCTCCTCCAGGTCAGAGATAACGAACGCAATTTGTGCCGCAAACCCATTCGATATGCATATGTGCAAATCGGTTCCTGAATCGCGGTATTTAATTGGTTCTGGTCTCTTAAATCATTCCAACTGATCGGTGGCCTTGGCACAGGCGATTATAATATCGTATTAATATCTCTCCCTCTCTCTCTCTCTCTCTCTTGCGCGCGCGCGGAAGATCCATCGGATGAAGATCTAATTAACGAGATAACTCTCGCGACGCGATTTCACGCGTCGGTTCATTTAATCGCGTCCAATCAGGAGAAAATAATCGTATTTGTCAGACGGCTGCGCGACAAGCATCAGTGAAATTTAGATAAATTCATGCATCGGAGAACCGTTCAACGCTACAAACTGATTTCACGATTCTTTTTTTTTTTTTTTTTTTTGTTATCGGTCGGGCGATCTGGCGGGAGCTATTTGATAAATTGGCCAATAATGAAAGCATTCGAGTATCGAACTGAATCGGAGTATTTGGAAAGCTAAATATTTTCAACGATGCGAACATGAACAATAAGTATCGCGTGCCCGCGGTAATGATCCTGCGATCAATCCACGCCACGATCGAGAAATCTCTTGATAAAGATTTTGAGGCTGGGCAGATTAATGGTGAGCTCACTGTTTCTCCTATCTCAGTATTTTTTTTTTTTATTCTACTGACTTCGAATTAAAGAACATTCGTACTGTAGCGAAATTTTTATAAAAGTTTCACCAGGTTATTTAATAGAATATATTACATGTGTAGGAATTCCTCACTGTAGGCTGTTCTTATTTCGAATAAGCGCGTACTATTTGCACTACCCCTTATTTAATGTTTTTATCTCCAGATGATTTTTCTATGTATACCTTCCTGTTCCATTTCTTCTGTATCCGTTTTAGTTTTATCTTCACAGATTCTTCTGTTTTCTCGCATTCATTTATTTTCGCTTGTACACGGTCGTCCGATATTCCTTATGTTCCTCGTGAATAATAAACAAGAAAATACTCGATCTTCTCTTTAGGACAGCGTCCTAGCAAGTCCACCACCGAGATTAATAGAAACTGATAAATTGTCTATCGCGTACAGTATCTAGCACTTTTAACGAGCGGATTGTTTAATTTCCACCGCTCCATAGCCAATTCGTTATTGAACAAAGAGCGGGTCATTTGCATCCGAGATTAGAAAGCTGAAACTTTAAAGCAGATTGATGTATCGGTAGCCACGCCGAGACACCTAGTTAAGCTTGCTGGCGTGTGCATCGCGCGGTGAAACGTTAAGCAGAAATTGCGTTGATAATTGCGAGTCGCGTCGCGGGCAAGCCTTGATTAACGAACACCGGGATATTAAGACACAAGCGGGCCGGCGTCAAAGAGTACAACAAAATCGTCTCCAAGCTGAACGAAGGAAAGCAAAAGCGTGTGTCGAGCCTTGAAAGCGAACGGCCGTCGAAGCATAACCGTATTCCCGAGTTCCGTAGATCGACGTGCCGATAAAATCGTTTTCGTTTATTCGTTGGCGTCCCGCGACGCCATAAATTGCGATCTCATGCGCCGCTCTCGCATCGTATCGATTTGCAAATAGAGGAAACCCGGGAAAACCGTTACGATCAAGGTTTCACTGAGCGCCCCGGCAATAAGTAATATCGTGAAAGGATAAATGCTACCTAACTAATGGAGTAACAGGTTACTTCCTTCGTCGGTTTGAAGAATTTTTCGCTCCTCGGGATTTAATAAACGATCCTGGCGTCTTTATGATCGTTTCCATCTTACGCGCGATTCGCTTCGTATCGATAATGTAACCGGCAATCAGAACGCGAAGCTGCTGTTTTACAACTGGATAATTTATTCAATTCTATGCCGGTCGGCTGCAATTTTACCTGCGCGCGCACGCTAATATACAGCCCAAGTAGTTCAAAGTTCGGACGCTCAAGATCATTTCCAATGTCACGACTTTCAGAATTTTCTCCGACCTGTTCCGATGCGTGCTTCAACTTTGACATTTTTGCAATGAAACGTGTCACTGTTCTTCCTAAATGTGGAACGCTGTTTCTGTCACGCGATGAAAGAAGTTATGTTTAATCAAGTCTTGTGTTAAATCACCAAACTTTCGTTATCAATCATATATATACAGGGCGAGTCAAATATCTTTGTTGTTTCTAAAGATACGTAAAATATCGAAAGGACAAAGTTGAATGACCTTGGAATAATTATTGTCACTGAATTCCTAATGAAAGGGACTATCATTGTAGGTGTTTAAAAAAAGGGTGGTTCCATTTAAAAAAAAGTGAAGATCACCTTGATATCTCTAAAAAAATGACATGAAACAAAATTTTTTTTGGCAACGTGTCAGCCCCATTGTACCATTCAATTTTGTCCTTACCATGTTTTACGTATCTTTAGAAACAACAAAGATATTTGAGGTGCAAACGTTAGGTGACTCACCCTGTATAAATTTAAATGCAAGTGTATATAATCAATATATGATCGTAATTACAATTCGGGATATCGATTCAATTCAACGTGGTTCAGTTGGTGTGACATGAGTCTGAATTACATGTATTCTGCTTATACTGCATGCAGGTATCTCATTCGGGATAATTTGTCAGTAACAGTACCCATTTGTGGTAGTTAGTAGCAATTTTATTGACAATAAACATAAGCTCCACCTATATCTTAAGCCTCCAGATCCCCTAGTTTTCAAGGGAATAAAAGTATAATATTTCCTCTCTATAACCTCACTTTGCAAGTCTTTTTGTGATCGTCCTATCCAGTATATCTTGCTGTAGGATTTTATTTATACTTCTAAATTACATAATTTTAAGTTTCATGCATTCTCAATAATTTAATTCCGTCTACAGCAAGATTTACTCTTAGAACAAGGTTAGGTTCGTTCTTAGAGCGACCGACCTGCCCTCTACAACGTTGCCAAGGTTTGGCCTCGATCTGGTCTCGATTTGGCATGGAATTCTGCCTGCAAGCTTTGCACTGAAATACCAAAAAGATGGATCGGAATTTGTAGACAAATTTTGGGTTACTTCGCTGCAATTATTAATATAATATTGGAACGACTGTTACAGTATTTATAGCATTTCGCAGCACGACAGGAATAACAAAATTCCGGTGGTACTGCTCGCATGTTTCAACGAACATAATAAAACTGTTATCACAGAAGATAAAGTCACCTGTTTTCCCTCTTTAGAAACCAGTTTCGAAGTCAACAAGTTCGCACAGCAGACTGGATGTTACGTTTGAGCCGCATAACAATTATTACGTTCAAATCAGGCGAAAAACGAAGTCACCGTGGCATAATACAGTAAAACAGATTAGCGTCTAATAAAGAGATAGTAGATCTTATCACGAGACAGGTTCCCGACGAAATCTGGTGGAAGGAACAAAGCGAACCGTATTGCAGAGATCGTCGAACCACTCGGCACGAAAGTAGCAGCATTCGGACCTTTCAGTGGATCGATTCGTTAGGCGAATCGTGTCGCGGAAAACGGTATCGCGAATTCTAATCGGCGAGCTAACCGGGGCGGGGCGTCGACGCCTAAATGCAGTAGGGACACGTTTTAAGGAACTGGTGTCTGTCTCGGATTGTGAAACAGTACCGGTCGCAGCTGCGGGCACGTTGTTGCATTCGCAAAGAAACGGCCCGTGCAATTTTTTTCCTAGGGAATGTTAACGCCGCGTACAAGTGTAGCCGGCCAATACGAAAAACAGGAAGCTCAGCCGGCATCGGCAAAAACTGACATTCCTGTCATTGTCAATTTCCTGCTGCCCCGATACAAAATGGCAAACCGCGTTTCGTAATATCCGCTGTACCGGGCTGCACCCGTAAAGCCAACAACAACCGCGCCATAAAGACAATTCAGACTGCCGCGAAGGGTGAAAGTCGCGAACAATTAAGCCACATTTACTGCGACTCGATCGCGTACGCCAATTATTCATTTGATCTCTGGACCAGTGACGTTCGCGTTCCTTGATCTCTTCGAATTGTACGTTTGGGGGAATGACATGTTAATTTTGTTGAACATCTTTATTGCTGTTTCATCAATCAACACTACCAACCTCCCGTTGTCAATATCACAGAGTACATTAATAAATTATTGCTAGACTGCCGATCTTTATGCAGAATAAACATTCTCTAGTTCGATCGTGAGCAATACAAGTCGCATGAAAATTCCTCTTTCCGAAAATCGAAGGTAACGATACTTTACAGGTAACTCCCACAGTCTACTGACGATAGTAAGTTTGTGGATACGAAGTGGACACGACAGGAAGTACCGAAGGTCCTGAAGAGTTATTTGACTTTTTGCATTTTATTTCACAAAAACGCTGCTGAATTTACTAACGAGGATCAGTTCGAAAATAGCGAAGCAGATTTTCACGAGAATTGAAATGAATTTTTGTTGGTCATTTTCAGGGACTCTTTGCAATAGCATTTTTCTGGCGCCGAATGGCCGGTACTGTCGAATTCATCGGACTCGGTAAAGCGGAGTTTTCTATCGGAAATGCAAAAATCGAGACGCGTAACGCGCCGGTAACGGAACTAGAAATTATCGCGGATCGAGAGCCCATTGTATCTCCGGCTGTGATCTACGGCCAGCCGGCTGGATCCTCCCTCCGGAACGATTCGGCGATTCACGGCCTCTTTCTCTTTTTCGAGGGAACCTCCTTTCCCCCACTGGCCCGTGCAGCTTTCAAGGTGCCGAATTAGAAAGGAAATTCGCGTATTAACCGGCTAACGTGAAAGTGCAGGCAGACAGGGCGGTGTAGCCTTGTTCGCACGATTCCGTCAAGGAGTCACACGAATGATCAGCCTGGAGTTACTTTCGAGCCGATGACTCGTCAATCGTGACGTTTCGCGGGTAATGGATAGCTGCTTCAAAAAGTATCGGCACGGTTAAGTGCACGATAAGCATCTCCGATTTTTAATTTGATCCGAGAAACGTTGGATCTGTTATAATTGATTAAACTGTTATAATTTCGGTATAACGAACCTTGAACCTAATGATCCTTTTTCTTTCTGAGGTACTTTCTTTTAAGATGCGTGCTATAACGGACGGAAAAACGAAGACAGATTCTTCTAAAAAATGAAACGTCTCTGAAAACGTTGAAAAATTTTTTTCCTGACTGAATCTACCATGCATCCGAAGATTGAAGCTTCTACAACGGAGTCTTGAGATTTAATGTCCGAGTTTTTCAGGCCAGTTTACAGAGCTTCGAGTGAAAGGTGTACTGCCAATAACGATATGTTAAGGTACATGAGGTCTGTGCACGATCGAATTTCAATTCTTTTATATGAAACAGTTAAAAAAATCGTGCGACAAGTTTTTTGAGCTCGTCGTAAAGCAGAAGCTTCAATCTTCACATTCATGGTAGTGATGGACAAAATTGCCAACGTTTTTAGGGACGTTTCAATGTCCCCCATTTTCGACAAGCAGCGTGTTCAGTTTCGTATCGATTTTTGGAAACTTCGCGCGCCAATACTTTTTAAAGCTACTGTACTTCTCGAACCGCGGATAGAACGAGTGTCCTTCGCTGGAAACGGCGCTCACCTATCGCCAACGAAGGTGGCTAGGTAAAGGCTCAACCCTTTCATGCCTGGTTGCACTAACAACTGGTACTAAAAGCTGCATAATTCTGGGAGGTTCGTTGAATTCGCGCGTGCACTGAAACGCTGAACATCGGAATTGAGTAATTTATGTTTGTACGCAATCATTTAGCGTTCATTACCTTGTGCATAATTGGATACCTTTTGTTTTTTATCGGCACCTTTTCTAATGAACTGGTGATCACAAAAATACCGCGAAATCGAGGCAATTTATGTGAAAAGACAGAAACTGAGAATTCATAGTTCATTGTAGTTGGTAGCCATCTTAACTTCTTGCATCGTCTAGATCCTCGCTAAATTTAACACATACAATATATCGACGCAGTAATTCATATTTGACATTCACGGAGGCAAATGATTGCATGACTATGCATACGCGTCACGCGGTGGTCAACGTGTTGAGTGCCAGAACTCTCGGGTGAAAATGATTCTTAGATAGCAATCTCGAAGGCATGATCAAGAATAGACAGACTTGCTTCGATATTGTAGATGAGATCAGTATCGCAAGAAAGAAGGAAACGCCCTCTCCCTTAGTTGAACTGTAATTGTACGTTCGTATGTCTTTATAAAATTCATCTCGTGGCATTCGACTACTGAAAATTAAATTTTTCAACAACATTCACCGTGCGATCACGCAACACTAATCTAAACGAACGGGAACTAGAATGATGGCTAGAAATATTTCAGTCTTAAAAATGATGATCGATATTTTATTGAACTCCCGGGCACTTCTATTTTTTCATCTTTCTGAAAAGAGCATATGAATCGTAAAAGAAAAATATGTGGACATAATAACGTTCGTCGTAAACGCACTGGCATAAAATATTTCAGAATGCGTAACGAACACGGCCGTTCGATTCTTGGAGATCGTTATGGAACGAGTTATACAGTATCTTGAATGATTTCTCTGGATCGTAGCAATTTGCCAATGAATCATTGATATTTCATTATACCTTGCTCAGGTTCGATGCCTTTATTCGCCAACGGTGCAGCAGAGTAAACGACAAAAAAGTTGTATACACATAAGCGAAACTTTCTTGGAAGGAGTTAATTAAGCGTTGGTCATACTGGTCCGTTTCGTCAATAAAATATCACTGTACGCCTAATAAACGAAACGGAGAGCAATTTACAACTATAAGAATACTTCCGCTATAAAACATATAAACTCTATAATTTACATCGATACTAGTTATTAATGATATTATTTTAAAAAATATTGAAAGTCACCGAAACGAAAGTCTCGTTATCAATGATAGTATTGGGTTGTTCGGAAAGTAATTTCGTTTTTTTTTTTTTTTTTTTGGTGACAATGAAAGACGATTTTCCTATAGTTTATAAATATTTTAAACAATTATATATTCTCCATTTTGGTGCAATACCAAAATACCCAATTACAAAATTTTGTCTTCATTGAACTTACTATATCATCTGTCAAAATATATAAAAATAATAATTATATAAAAACTACAAATACGTCCTCTGTTGGGAAAAAAAGAAATTACTTTTCGAACAACCCAATAATTCGTAACCAAAAATGAATTCCGTGATCGATAATAGCTACCAATGATCAGAAATATTTTAGTCGTTCACAATGGTTGTTTAATAATGATATTAACTCTTGTACCGCAACTTTTAGAATTTTAGTTGTACCAATTATGGCCTCCGGTGAAAAATCTAAATTCGGCTTTAGCGTCACGTAGGGTTCCTGATTTCTCAACATTTTTCATTTCACGAGAAATGAGAAAGAAGACTATATTTCTCGAGAATTTTTAATAAAATGACAAAATATTGGGTAACTTATAATATTTGGAATATCGTTAATAATATTCATCGAAAGGGCAAAACACTTTAACTCAGTGTTTATTCCTGTTCAATATGTACATAACTTTAAAAACAAGGACAAAATGGACGCTAAATATAACCGATAAATTTATTTATTTAAAATCAAACTTTTACAAAGTGAAACATTACGCTTCTGTTTAGAAATAACTTCTTAAGGAGCATAATGCGTCTAATGTAGAATCAGACAATTTACTTCTTTTTTTTGTAACAAAATCTGTAGCCGTAGAAAAATTTCTTTCATTTTGTGTGGATGTTGGCTTTATCGTATACAGAACATCCAAAAGTTGCTGAAGACTGGGTGTCCTTTTTTCAGTAGACTCAAAAATTTGGAATTCCTTTGTTAGAGTCCGGAATATATTTTCTTCTGCCGCTAAACTCTTGACACTAAATTCTTGAAGGCTATCTGCAATTTCTAATTCTAACTGTTTTTCCAGTGATAGTTCCTCATTCTGAGAATCTGAAAGTTTTTCACTATTTTCATAAGAATCGTTGTTATATTTTCCAAAAAGTCTGCTTAGAATTTGTTTTGCCATTTTATACATATCTGCCTTGGATGTTAAATAAAAAAATGTATCTTCTGAATCTGTTTGCAGAGATTCTGGATTATGCAGATATTTTATATGGGATACAGCAATCTTGTCTCTTCTTTTAGATATTTCTTCTTTAATAACAACAGGAAACTCATTACTCAATTCAGTATTCAGTTTTTCTAAAGTTTTAAATAAGAATTTAAGAGAATTTAAGAATTTATATGTTATAAAACAAATGAGATTCATAAGAATTTTCCTAGATTTAAATTTCTCGAGAAATAGTAGAATTTCTCGAGAAATGAGAAATAATCAATTATAAAATTTCTGGAGAAATTCTCGAAAAAGAATTCTCGAGAATTTGATCGGTCCCGAGCGGGTTCGAGGAGGCAGAGGTACGGCTCGATCGTGAATCACGGGTTGGGAGCGATCGATCGATCCGCCGACGCCGACGCCTGTAGCATGCTCCGTTCATCGAACACGGTGAAAGGAGTTGCGCGGGTTTTCAGCTTTTTAACGCCCTCGCCGCGGACCTGGTATGCGCGAGTAACATTCGAAACGAACGTTTGTCACGCTGCTCGTTATTCAACGCTCGCTGAAAATACCCTCTCGAAATCGAGAGACCGTTCCCGCCTCTCGCGAGGTCACAAGCATTATCACGCGGCGGATCTTTTTATGCATTTATGGCAGTCGCGTCTTTCGAACACTCGCGAGAACGTTACGACGAGTTTCAGGATTTTTCAATTTACTAAATATTTCGAACGGTAAAGCTATTTTTCTGGAGCGTTATTCAAAAGATTTATGTGTAGCAAATATTTCAAAGGAACGCAATCTCGTCGGTTTTATAAAGCAATTTCGACCGGGCAATCTCGGTGCTTCGATTTGTAGTAAATATCGGGACGGAATGCAGTTGTGTCATTTTTATAAAGCGATTTCGACGGTGCAATTCCACTGCTCGGATGTTTTCGAGTCGTTAAACATCGGTATATCGAACTTTTGGATCGATAGAATGAATTATTCGTTTATACTGGAATTTGCGAGGTAGTCTATAAAAAGGGGAATTCACGGAAAGATCAACAGGGTGATTTCTATATTTCACAAGTATCATTACACGTCGTTATTTCAAATTATTGTACGCAGTGTAATATTCGGAGAATTCTGATTTCTGTTTTAATCCGTTCAATCGTCTCTTTAAGTCCTGTTTTCAATCTGCATCAAGATCCAGTATCCACAGAACGAGGTCAAAGGTGCGCGTCGGTACGTAAAGCCCGTGTCGATTGATCTGCGATTTTTCCTCACCAATTGTCTCGGTTAATAGCCATGAAATTCGCTGGGATAATCCGGCACATCGTAAGCGATTCTTAATCGAGCCGAAGCATTCCATTCGAATCGATCGATCGATCGATTCGATCGCTGGGTGAGAGATTCGGCCGCCAGAGATCGACTTCGCTCGACGTCCGGTAATTCCACGGCGATCGAGGAATGGAGAGGAGAGAAACGGATGATCGTGTTCGGCGTCACCGTTCGTTTCGCCTTTCTACGTAATCATCGATTTCGTTTCCTCTCTCTCTCCGACTCTCTTCCTCTTTCCCTTGAAAAATGGCACCCCGGTGCGTGGATCTCGAAAAACCGTTAGGCTCGAAGTATCATACTTAAGCGCCCGGGATAGTCACGTGACTTTTTAATTAATAATTTCCATTCACAGACTTAAGATTCGTCTTGGTCTTGATCCAACGGGTCTTAATGACTAAACTTGTCACATTTGTTTGCTTTGTATTATCGATATTATGAATTCTAACGCCAGAAACGTGCTTCAAGTTTTTCGCTTTATTTCGCAGAGAATCAAGACAAAATCCAGACTTCATCCAGAAAACTCCTGCAATGGCATAAAAATGCTAGGATGCATTTCTAGGATCCCAAATTTCTGAGCTTCCTAATTTCTAGGTCCCCAAACTTCTAAGCTCCCAAATTTCTAACCTCCCCAATTTCTAGGACCCCAAACTTCTAAGCTCCCAAATTTCTAACCTCCCCAATTTCTAGGACCCCAAACCTCTAAGCTCCCAAATTTCTAACCTCCCCAACTTCTAACCTCCCCAATTTCTAGGACCCCAAACTTCTAAGCTCCCAAATTTCTAACCTCCCAAATTTCTAAGCTCCCAACTTTCTAACCTCCCCAATTTCTAGGACCCCAAACTTCTAAGCTCCCAAATTTCTAACCTCCCCAAACTTCTAAGCTCCCAAATTTCTAACCTCCCCAATTTCTAGGACCCCAAACTTCTAAGCTCCCAAATTTCTAACCTCCCCAAACTTCTAAGCTCCCAAATTTCTAACCTCCCCAAACTTCTAAGCTCCCAAATTTCTAACGTCCCCAATTTCTAGGACCCCAAACTTCTAAGCTCCCAAATTTCTAACCTCCCCAAACTTCTAAGCTCCGAAATTTCTAACCTCCCCAATTTCTAACCTCCCAAATTTCTAACCTCCCAAATTTCTAAGCACCCAAATTTATATTCTTATTTAAGGACGAAAACTTGAGGCACGTAAAACCATTTTGTGACGGTAATGTAGTCACTCTACCTTATCGACGAAGATACCGAAACAATTGTCTGCCGATTTCACGGTAAAATCGAAGTCATGTCTTATTGCTATGATTTATTTACTATGTTGCACGGTTACAATGAACAAAGGAATAGTCCAGCTGGACAAAACCAAGAACAAAGAACAAAAGATTCGTTTCTACAAAAAGATTCGAGGTGAATTTTTTGAGCATTTCGCAGGGGTGTACCGATCGATTTGAAAGTCGATATACATCTTGATGTCGAACCGTTTGTCATCAAGATCGATATTATTTATCATTCGTTCTCGAGTAAAGCGATTCCATAGACGATTACTTTTACTTTCGCGAACGGCGAACGTTTGTCGTTGCGAGCTAATTGTCGCGTCATGCATCGACCTTATAAAATCTATGTGCATAACATTGCCGTAACCGTGTGCCGATCTTATCTTATTGGATGTTGTAGACCAACGAAGAAAAAGATAGATCGTGCTGGCGTTTCGTAAGCCTGGAATTATGAGAGCGTTTGATACTTTATCGAAATATCGTTCTTATTACGGTATCAATGATTTCTGCGTAATTAGTTCGCTTTCGAAGTTTCAGAATCGACCGAGCATAATTGAAAGATTTTGTTCTAAAGTTTAACCAAGAAATGAGTCGTTAATATTCGAAAAAAATTGGATACCTTACGATTAGATAATCCGATTTGCAAGTAAATTGTAATAATTGTGAACGGTTTGTGTTCGCGTAATGGAACTGACCAGTAAAAATCACATGGATACCCTATAAATATTAAAAGTAGAATGTGTGAGTGTAGCTTTAATAAATTCAGTGATTGTAACATAGAAAGCCTAGAACTAGTCGTGTCGATCTCGATGTGCTAAAAAATGTATTAGTTTATCGAATAATTGCCCACCGGAAGCTCAGAAATGAGTCACTTCGAGCCGTCGCGTGAAACTTCGATTAAATAACCGTTTGCATTCCGATTCCGATAGAGAAATTAAATCCCGTGCAATTGCCAGACAGCATTATAATCTTATCGTGCGAAACAAAACAATTCAAGCCGATCATTACAAGGCGGAAAACCGGTGAACGAGAACCCGATACGCTAATCATTCCGACACTTCCTTTATCGTCGTTCGCATAAATAGAATAACGAATCGTGCAATAATAACCGCACGATTATTTCCTGCGAAACAATTACTATCCAGTAATTCAAAAATTATAGACGCCCGTTCAGTTGCCGCGATATCTCTCCTGCGGGAAAGTTCGCTCGTAATCTTGACTTTTTCCTTTTAATCATAATGATAATGGTTGCCGCGATCCGAATCTTAATGACAGTACTTTGTATCCAATTAATCACTGTTTGACGTCGGATCGATCTTTTATAGCCGGGTTAGCGTGTACCTCGTGGCAACGGTGGAAAAAGGGTTGCTAGATAAAATGTAATTAGTGTGCCTGTGATTGAAGGTTGTTACACCGACCGCGCCGCGATCCCGGGGCCCCGAGACCCCGTTCGAAACAAATTCGATCCGTGAGAGAAATGCGATCAAGGCCGCTGCATGGGACGGAATGCAGCCAAGTTTATAGCAGGCACATCTATTATCGAAGAATTGTGTAATTCGATATCTACCTGCTCCGCGAACGCGATGCAGCTTCATGCAAATACGACGGCCTGGGGAGTATGATGTCACGAGAACCGTATGTTACGCGAGTGTTTACCATTCCGCTGCATTACTGCTCTCGTTTCCCTTGATCGACGACAGACGCATCGGAGCTCAGGTGCAATTGCACTAATTGATACGTTAACGTGCGAACGTGGACAGAGAATTTGGCCGCAAAAAAAAACCTTCTACATTTACTTTGTGCACCCTTACGGATTTTATTTTCTACGTACATCTTTAGTACTATGATTCTTTATTTTTCTAAGTTAAAGCGCACGCAAGTTGAGTTAAAGTGCACTTTGTACGCGCTTTTATCCAGTTAGCTGTTGCGACCTCTTTGAAAAATGTGTGCCTAAGTTGCGTCGCAAAAATTAACCGCTGTTTGAATTATAGCTGTTTTGACGAGTATACTCGTCGTGACACAAAATATTGCCATTTCTTCATGATGAGTATACTCGTCAAACACAGTTGACTGGTTAATCTAGAGAATCATATTGACGTTGCAGGCAAGAAACTATTGGGTTGGAACGAGAGTTCATAGCGTTCTTAAATTAAAATTCCAAGAGAAAATTGAAATAATTATTCATATGTTTATTCAATAACATGATAAGTGGCCTCAAAAATGGCAAAGAGTAATAGAACAGAATAGAAAATATGTTATTGAATAAATCTATGACTAAATATCTTAATTTCATCTGCGAATTTTAATTTCAAAATGCTAGGAACTTTCGTTCCAACCCAATATTGTTCAGGATAAAAACAAAATAAAAATTGTCCATAGTCATTGCAAGCTGCAGAAGCTGCGTGGATACCCTCCTTTTCCTTGTAAATTTTATCAAGTTGAAAACAATACGACAGTATTTTTAAATCCTTCAAACGTTTCCCTTGTTTTATAATTGATCCGCCAATTTCTGTCATGAACAAATAAAATCCGCTAGTGATTACTATTCTCTATTTCAATTGAAATTTTTCAGAAATTCAGATTACCTTGGGATTAATACCAATTTGGGATCGATGACAATTATTCGGATTCTCAGGGCAGTTTAAAAATCGTGCTACACGCCGGAACCGATTTAGAACACAGACTTCGAACGTTTCTGAAAAGCACTTGTCCCGATCCAATTAACAATCGAGGAAGTGGTAGCCTCTGATTGAACATCACCATACCCGATCCTGCGTAGATCACGCAACGCTTCGACACCGGGACTTTCTCGTCGCGAGGCTTGCTTCGTTAGCAAAGTGTAACACGTTGAGCATTGCGAGTAATTGTAGCAAATCGTTCGTTCTAGCCTTCACCCACTTTCTCCTTCATAGAGCGAGCTTAAGTCAACAATCGGCCGTGGATGTGTCGAACGAACGAATTCTAGAGGCGGGCAACAACCGTCGCTAACCGGTGCACCTATAGCGGTTAATAACACGATACCTTCGCAACAGTATCTATCCCGGTTGCTTCAATGGGGATATAATGGATCGTAACGTATCATTCCGAACGACACTGGAGGGAACAGCAATTTTTCGAGAAGTAATCGCTTCATAAGAGGAGGAATTTTTTCGAACGCGAATCGTTGTCGAAGCCGAGAAATTGAGTGTAACGTGCATTGCATGATTCACGTAGTATCTGGACGGCAAGCGGGGATACGCGAAAAGGAAATGCTTGTTCAGAATTGTGGGATTATAGATTTATGAGATTACGAGTAATACGAGTACTCAATGCAGATCGAGCGTTGTAGTCTCACCGGGAGAGCTTAAGGTCAATAGTCGATTATAGCTTGAACCAGACTTTCCTAACAAACCTGCCACACATATGATTTCGAATCGATACTCTAATTTATAATAGCTGAGGTTTCGTACGCCTCGGCTATTGTAGTGTGGTAAACCTGGCTGCGTAAAATCTAGGCTTTATTGCGGAAAGTCATGAATCCAGAGCCTAGTAAAACAAGACAGTATCCAAAACAGATTGCAAAGTAAACTGTAAAGAGTCTACTCTAAAATGTACTGTAAATATGTCCTGTGATAATTTAAAATAAGGTTAAACTTTGCTTCAGGAAACCAGACATTTTTAACTTTTTTTATGTAAGCCTGTGGATTCTGGCGAGAAAATTCCGAAAATGCCAGTTTCAATCCTAGGGGATCACTAGTTCGAAAGTTATGCGTGTGTAAGTATGTGCGATTTCCAGCGTTTCTGACAGGCAAGGGCGCCGCCATGTTGGTGTGCAGTAACCGTCGCGCAGGTCCGGGTCCGGGTAACCAAGTCCAAAATATACTGTAAAAATTGCAGGTACGAAGGAATAATCATGTAGCAAAGGACAAATAAAAATAGATCGTCGTGGAAATGAATATTTTATAGAAAATGAAATATCGAGATTAGGCTGGTGCACGCTGCGGTCATATTCGAAGTCCGCAAAGTGTCGGGCCGAATCGCCTGCGTGGAAGGGCTCGTAACACGGTCCAATAAATTACCGGAATCGTTACGGCTGTATTTAAAATCTTAATGGATAGTGAAAGTCTGTCGATCCGCTGAATGCTCCCAATGAAATAAAATGATCCTGGATCGTTAACCGAACGATAAATGAACATTTATTGCCACTCGGCCGAGATGTACGAATGCTCTGCTCCGGGCAGACACATAATTAAATTTAATCCAAATGTTCTTGTACCGCTTCCGAATGCTTATGCCTCCATTCAGCGGCCACTGCATCTCTTAATCAACGTGAAACCTAATTAAAACCCCGAATAAAGACGGAGTTACGGTTGATATTGGAAACCGTGCTTAGTTTATGTTCTTCGCCTTCAGTTCCGAAGCGCATAAATACCGGTCCATTGCGCTATGTCGCGTGATAATTGCCGCGCGATTGAAACCGGTATAAATCATTTTATTGGGGAAAAATTCGACCATACAGATTACGATTCGAGCGTTGGAACTTCGCCAAAGTTAGCTCGGCTGAATTTCGCGTTCTCGTTTTCCAACTGAATCGGGTCGTTCGTCGTGTCACTTAACCCCCGCGTTATCGTTCGCTTCGGTTTAATCACGTTCGGCAACTAGTCGGACACCCGGAGGACGAATTCTCGCAGCAACGGCGACCTATCTGCGAGAGACGTGTAACCAACATCCGGTTAATTCGATCGTAGACAGCTGCCCTAAACCGGCCAGGTAATCGATGGAGAAAGTTCACCTGGATTACGCATCTATAATTAATTGAACGCTAATGCCGTTTAAGCAGTTCGGTAATCGATTCACGGTGGAATAAATAATCCTTTCTAACGACGCTATCGCCAACCGCAAAAAGCGACGGCGTTTACCTCTTCCGGTAACCTAATCTCGCTCGTTGACACGTACGACGGTGTACCTTGAATCCTCTATTTTCAATGTATGATACAACAGGGGAAAAAACTGAAACATGGAACAAAAATCGGAAACACGTGTAGCCGGCAATAGAACAGCATGAATAATTTAGTCGAATAACTGTTGGAAGTCTGGACGGATCCGTAAATAGCGCAAAATGGAATCGCTCGGAGCGGAAACGGTGAATACTCGCCACAGGTCTTGAACAGCCCGTGTTCGGAACGTGTAATTATCGCGCGGCGGATGCTCGCGATGATCTATCGAATTGCATGATCTCGAGCAAAAGAATGTTTATCCGCGGCAGACGAGCTCTAGCCGGCTGAGAATCTCGGTTATCTGGTAGATAAATCGGGATCCTGATAACCACCGAGATTTCTATACACCTTTCCTTTTTTCTTCGTCTCCTTCTTCTTCGTCTCCGGTCTCGCTGGTAATTAAGATTTTTACCGGAACTATCGCGCCCGCTTCACATAAACGCAACGTTATTCCGCCAAAGACTTTCTCGCCTGTTCCACTATAATACCGGCGGTTTAATGCGCCCGAAGATATATCAAAGAAGTTAATGTAGCGTGGTGAACGTATCGTGCAAATCAGTTTACACGTAAAAACAAGAAAACCAGCGTGCCCGATTACGCGCAACAATTGTCTCGCTTTCCCCGAATAGTGTCAGGGATTAATTAAACTTCCGACGAACGTGCAACGTTCAGAGGTTTTCAAATATTTATACTCGGAACGAACGTGAACGGTTTGAACAGGTTCAACCAGGTTGAACACAGCTGATGGAGTTTATTCCAACCACCATCGTGCTTGACCATCCATTGCGATTCTCGTTTCATCGAGTAAACATACGAATCGGTTGCTTCTTTCCAAACGCTTCGCTAAGTAACTTTGTGTTACCGTAATGCGAAGCAAACTTTTCATTCAACTACGCTTCGGTTTATGAGCATTTTTAACACTAGGTTTACGGAGCACTAAAAATGACTATTTTACATTACTTTATAAAAGTAACACGAGTGTATCTATCAAAATTCGTGGGCATCTTTTTAATAACATGTACCCGAAGAAATCAATTTGTTAAATAATTTCTCATGATTGTGTCTTTACAATCTCAATATTCGTAAATTAAAAATATTAGAAACCGTCATTTTGACGGGTCCCGTAAATGTAGTGTTAAATTGCGAGCTATACAAATCTTGCTACACGTGCTTATAAATTGCTAATGTGTTTTTCGAGGAACGCCCTTTTTTTTTATTTTAAAATACCAAAAAGATCATTCGAGGAAATGTTGACCAAGTGTGCAGTTTTTGAATCCATCTTCTGTACCTTGTATAAATAATTTTAAAACGTGATAAATATTTCGGTAACAAAATGTAACAGTTGTGTTAGAGAAATGTGAAGAAACACTTTCATCATTTTGTGCGTGCACCGAGTAATATTTTATGAGTTATTTAATAAAGTACATCTGCATAATTGTAACAACAACTGATTAGAGTATTACTTTTAATTGCAACTATTAATCTTGGCAAGCTGCAACGGAAGAACACCAGCTCCCCGAGATTTCTGTATTTCCGATGTGTTCGCGAAGTAAATCATCTCGGAGAAAGCGATCACGAGGCTAGTTTGTTTTGATTACAGTCATGCTGGATAATCATCGACCACAAGAACAGAGAGGAATGTAAACCTCTGCCAGAAGAGCAACTTTTTTTTTCTCAACTTTCAGCATAAAATCCTTGCATAATAGGAAAAAGATATTATCGTTCTCGAATTTCACCTGTCCGGCGCGGAACACGAATATTCTGATTTACGCTCGCCATTAATCTTAGGTTCATTTATTATCGAGCTTTAATTAGCAGTCTATTCGTTAAGTAAAACTCATTGTCCGTTTCGATGAAAATTATGAATAATAATTCGTGAATAATTCATGGGCAATTGAAACGATGATAGCTTTCGATACGAATATGATTTTGAAAAACGTTGCATACGGAAGCTACTCGAGATCAATCGAGAAATATCGAGCTGACCTGAAAATTTCTTCTACGATCCGATGCAAAAATAAAATGCTCACCCCGTATAAGGTACTGTATCAATCACTTCCATTCCAAACAATTTTTATAATAACGTATTTTTGTATGTTGTAACATTTCGCAAGATGCATGATTAATGACGTGTGCGAGATGAATGGCATTTTGCAACGGTATGATTAAGGACTATTGAGGACCAATTTTTGGATGAAATTTTTCCAAACGTTACAATAACGTTCTCTTGCCTTGTGATTGAATCTATTTCTGTAACAAATAAAATTACGAGTGAACCGCAATAGATAAAATTAATGTGTCGAACTGAAAACTGAAAACTTTATGCGACTGTGTCTGAGGATCGTGTGGGGGTAACGCAAAAAAAGGCGCAACATCGATTAAAAATTAATTAGAGTCGACACCGATGATATATCGGGAACAATTATTCCTGCGGCAAGTAATGCAAGGGCACGCTCCTTCCTGTGGCCGCGTGCTAGCTTTTAATTAAACAGCGCCGACGGAAAACGGTTTAATTCGTTACGACTTCCCCGGACGATAAACGCTGCGTATAATGGAAATCTAATTGAAATGTGGCTCTATCACATCCCCGGACATGCCGTTTAAACGTCGCCGTAATATTCCCGTGCGGACAGCTACGCGAAATTCCTGGAACGCTGGAGAAACGTTTCAAAGGCTCTCTGCTCCTTGAAAAATTCGATTTGTTGCATTCTCTGAAATGAAAATACAGAAGGATTTGTTTAAACCTGTGACGTCACAAATGGGACATAATTTTTGGATTTAAAATGTAAAGCTTAAATGCGCTACGTTCGGGTGCTAGCAGGGAAATACTCGCTAGTAGCGTTTTTAATTTAACAATTGCCTCGAGCTCGGCCTAACAGTGTAAGAAACACCCTTGTCAAGTGCGTCCATCTTTATTCCTCGAGTTATATTTATTCTCTTTCCTGGTCTGCTGAGGTAAAGGCACTAGGGAAGGGAGGGGATGGGACGTGGACATTTAAGGGCCGATAAGGTAGAGTGACTACATTGCCGTAAAAAAATGGTTTTACGTGCTTCAAGTTTTCGTCCTCAAATAAGAATATAAATATGGGAGCTTAGAAATTTGGGTGCTTAGAAATTGGGGAGGTTAGAAATATCGGAGCTTAGAAGTTTGGGGAGGTTAGAAATCTGGGAGTTTAGAAGTTTGGGGTCCTAGAAATTGGGGAGGTTAGAAATTTGGGAGCTTAGAAGTTTGGGTAAGTTAGAAATTTGGAAGCTTAGAAGTTTGGGGAGGTTAGAAATTTGGGAGCTTAGAAGTTTGGGTAAGTTAGAAATTTGGGAGCTTAGAAGTTTGGGTAAGTTAGAACTTTGGGAGCTTAGAAGTTTGGGGAGGTTAGAAATTTGGGAACTTAGAAGTTTGGGTAAGTTAGAAATTTGGAAGCTTAGAAGTTTGGGGTCCTAGAAATTGGGGAGGTTAGAAATTTGGGAGCTTAGAAGTTTGGGTAGGTTAGAAATTTGGAAGCTTAGAAGTTTGGGGTCCTAGAAATTGGGGAGGTTAGAAATTTGGGAGCTTAGAAGTTTGGGGTCCTAGAAATTGGGGAGGTTAGAAATTTGGGAGCTTAGAAGTTTGGGGTCCTAGAAATTGGGGAGGTTATAAATTTGGGAGCTTAGAAGTTTGGGGAGGTTAGAAATTTGGGAGCTTAGAAGTTTAGGGTCCTAGAAATTAGGAAGCTCAGAAATTTGGGATCCTAGAAATACATCCTAGCATTTCTAGTCTATCCTAGCATTTTTATGCTATTGTATGAGTTTTCTGGATGAAGTCGAGACCATCGCGCACTAGAAAATATCTCCAGCTACAAACTGTGCTATATTTCGTCTTGATTCTGTTGCGAAATAAAGCCAAAAACTTGAAGCACGTTTCTGGCGACAGAATTCATAATATCGATAATACAAAGCAAACAAATGTGACAAGTTTAGTCATTAAGACCCATCGGATCAAGACCATGACGGATCTTGAGTCTGTGTCTGAAGGCTGTGAATGGAAATTATTAATTAAAAAGTCACGTGACTGTCCCGGGCCCTTAACCGGTGTGAATTTCAGAGACATTTAACCGTGGATTACCATGCGAGGAGCGCACTAGGGTTAAACATTCTTCCTTACGTTTCGCATTCCGGGCAGGACACTTTTACCGCTCGGCTTCCGCGGCTTATCTCGATCCCGGGCGAAAATATTAATGAAGTCGACGTTCTCCTGCAATTAGTGTCACCGGACCGCCGCCGTTTCAGCCGCGTGTGTTCTACAATGTAGATTTTAACGGGGTGCCTACGACCGGCCGAGCTTGACCAGTGAAAGGCGCGCGAGCGTTTCTTTCGTTGAAAATATCACGGATCGCATACACGATATCGAAATTATCCGATAAACGGGTTCACCGACAGGAACGGCCGTAAACCATGGGAGTTGATGCTTGGTATCATTGCCGGCCGCAACGGTAAACGGCGATTTTCGTGCGAAAATCCGCCGGTGTAGTTCCTGTTACATTAATGCATTTTGCACTTGCCGACTATTTTACGGCCGATCATATACAGCCGCCGTATTCCATTTTCTACATGGCGAAATTAATACCGTCGCTTATCAACGAAGAATGCTTTCCTCGCTCGTTATTTTCCCGACTCCTTTCCTTCGGTGCTTCCATTTTCTTTTCCGACGCTGTGGAACTATCAACCAAAAGTACCTTCGAGAATTAAATTAACTTTGTCGGTGAGATTGGATTTTTAAGGGACCGGTGGTTCGTAGATTCGCGATAAGGTAGAGTGACTACATTACCGTCAAGAAATGGTTTTACGTGCTTCAAGTTTTCGTCCTTAAATAAGAATATAAATTTGGGAGCTTAGAAATTTCGGTGCTTAGAAGTTTGGGGAGGTTAGAAATTTGGGAGTTTAGAAGTTTGGGGAGGTTAGAAATTTGGGAACTTAGAAGTTTGGGGAGGTTAGAAATTTGGGAGCTTAGAAATTTGGGGTCCTAGAAATTGGGGAGGTTAGAAATTTGGGAGCTTAGAAGTTTGGGGAGGTTAGAAATTTGGGAGCTTAGAAGTTTGGGGTCCTAGCAATCGGGGAGGTTAGAAATTTGGGTGCTTAGAAGTTTGGGGAGGTTAGAAATTTGGGAGCTTAGAAGTTTGGGGTCCTAGAAATTAGGGAGCTCAGAAATTTGGGATCCTAGAAATGCATCCTAGCACGCCATTAAGGAAATGAATTTCTATATCTGGACAAAAAATTGCGTCACCCATGCGGCGATCAATGTGTCGACGAGGTTGCAACACGCGAGTCTTCTAGATGGCGCTTAGTCCAACTCCAAAATGATTTTACAATTGAATCTGCGCGAAAAAATAAATCGAAAATGTCCAGCGATGTGGTTTTCGGACGGATCTTCACTCCCGAATGAATCGATGTCGCAAAACAGGCTGTTACGCGCATGTCCATGCTTTTAGTGAATAGAAATACAAAGTTATAAACGGAGTTTATAACCACGCCTAATCAAGTATCGCGCGTACCCGGCTGAAATTCACACTCCAATCCTTTCGAACTGAAAATGGTTAGCGGACCAGAACGAACGCTGAAAAGCACTTGTCACTGTGATTTACATGTACTATACCAGCACACTCACGGTAGGCGCTGGTATTTTATGAAACAGTTGGAACATGGTGGAAAGATGTTGCCTGAGAGAAGAATAATTCCCCAACGAACATAACAGGTCCCTAAGAATGAAGAAAACGAAATTAGTAAAACACGCGCAGACCTTAACAGCTGTTGAAAAATAAACTGTTCTAGTCGATGTTATTGATAAAGAGACTGCACATGCAATTTAAAAAAATATATACTTTTCTTGCAGAATTCTGATCAAAATTGGATTGAAAATCGTAACCCAAGATACCTGGAAGGTCTACTCGAAGCGATATAGAGAATGTTCCAATTATGTGATCCGAATAAGTAAACTGAAAAAATTGTTTAAACCTGATGGAAGTACCTGGAAGGTCTGCTTCAATTTTTCCACGCGCATTCCCAAGTATATTCACCCGGTTTCGGTGTGTACCAGTTCCGAAGTCGACGACTGCGGGCATATTCGCGGCAAGTTGTCCGCCGGGACGGCCATTTATTTTCAAGGCAGTGGCATGAAATGTTTGAATCCAATTTGCTCGCTCCAGATCGCGGTTTATTCCGTAGACTGATGGGAGTATACACGCCGAGGATCATAGAAAACCAGATACGGTTTACAGGACAAACCAGATTCAGGACGGACCACCGGCACGTTTCTGTGGTCCGTGCGCCGCGCGTGTCCGTTTCGAAATTTCTCGTTCTCGGCTCGGTATGATAATTCAGCTGGAAAGGTAGCTCGACGGCGGCGGCTTAACTGAGAGTGCCCGTGGAGAACATAGAGCGAGCATTATTTGGCCTAACCGTGTTCACCGGCAGTTGATTACCTGGGCAAACGTGGGAGTCGCCGGGATAATCGCATCTCTGGACATTTCAGGTGCCCGATTTGGTATGACTTCTGACGGTCCAATTTCGTTCGGCTCGATGATTGCTCCCTTCAATCTCCGACAGGAAATTCCGAGGAGCTAGCTCTCTGTCTAGACCTCCAGAAAGCCGTCGCGTCGGCTCCTGAAAACCGATTCGAACCGTGAGTATATTTCTAGAACGAACCGGCCGTAACTTCGTTTCGAGAGACGAGACGGAGAACGTTTATAAAATTGTTCGTTTCTGCCGCGGAGCCGAAGATATTGGCTGTAATGTAGCAGCCCGGAGATGCGCGCGCCTCTTGCAGTTTGGCACGACGATTTATTCAGAAATTTGGCCGCCGTATTGAACCCCCAGAACATTAACGGACCGGTCTTCGCAGATTTGCGATAAGGTAGAGCGACTACATTACCGTCAAAAAATGGTTCTACGTGCTTCAAGTTTTCGTCCTTAAATAAGAATATAAATTTGGGAGCTTAGAGATTTGGGTGCTTAGAAATTGGAGAGGTTAGAAATTTCGGAGCTTAGAAGTTTGGGGTCCTAGAAATTGGGGAGGTTAGAAATGTGGGAGCTTAGAAGTTTGGAGAGGTTAGAAATTTGGGAGCTTAGAAATTTGGGGTCCTAGAAATTGGGGAGGTTAAAAATTTGGGAGCTTAGAAGTTTGGGGAGGTTAGAAATTTGGGAGCTTAGAAGTTTGGGGAGGTTAGAAATTTGGGAGCCTAGAAATTTGGGAGCTTAGAAATTTGGGTGCTTAGAAATTGCGGAGGTTAGAAATTTGGGAGCTTAGAAATTTGGGTGCTTAGAAATTGGGGAGGTTAGAAATTTGGGAGCTTAGAAGTTTGGGGAGGTTAGAAATTTGTGAGCTTAGAAGTTTGGGGTCCCAGAAATTGGGGAGGTTAGAGATTTGGAAGCTTAGAAGTTTGGGGAGGTTAGAAGTTTGTGAAGGTTAGAAATTAGGGAGCTCAGAAATTTGGGATCCTAGAAATGCATCCTAGCATTTCTAGTCTACCCTAGCATTTTTATGCCATTGCATGAGTTTTCTGGATGATGTCGAGACCACTAGAAAATATCTCCAGCTACAAATTGAGCTATATTTTGTTTCGATTATCTGCGAAATAAAGCGGAAAACTTGAAGCTCGTTACTGGCGTCGATAATACAGAGCAAAACATGTGACAAATTTAGTCACAGACTTAACACCCGTCGGATCAAGACTAAGACGGATCTTAAGTCTGTGTCTGAAGGCTGTGAATCGAAATTTTTAATTAAAAAGTCACCTGACTACCACGGGCCCTTAACTTCGCGATAAGATCATGCGAAGACAGACCGCGCGGAAATTCGGCAGTTTCTATTTTTTACCAACAAATTCGCGCGTTTTTGCTGGTTAGCGCGCAAGGCAACGAAGTTGAGTTAATAATAACTCCTTTAAACATAGTAATTAAAATCCATTTAGCACCAGAAATTTTTTTGCTGATGCAGCTAAGACAGACCAGCGAAGGAAACGATTAGCGAGCCTATAATTTGGAATATACACACGTATCTTTCCGCAGCCTACGGTGTTACGATCGAAAGGGCGATCAGTATAGAGTCGAACCGCGGAATGCATAAGCGATCCCGAACAACGGAACACAGAATGACGTGAACACGAGCAGGAATTTATCAAATTAGCATACAGGTGCGCTTTTCGTAAGAGTGAACGGAAAATTAAGCTTGCGCTTGTAGACACGACGTACATAAATGACTGGCTGCCAAGAATGTTGACATTCGTTAACCTCAGCTCGCGCCCGGAGAACATATTCTTAATTATTATTCATCGGTCTGTTTATTATTTTCAGCTTCCATTGCAAATGCCCCATTAACGGTTTACGTTCCATTAAAGCCGCTACTACTCTGCTCGGGTGGTCGGAGTTTCGAAAACCGTGCAAAATTATCATCGGTAAATACTTGTAGCAAACATTTCTTGTGCAAAAGAAAAAAAACAATTTTATACGAAAACGGAAATATGGAAGTCACCAAGTAATCCAGAAAATCAGTCCTCTGTATTGGAAATACATTCTCCATATTTATTAAGTTGCAGTAACAAAAGAAACAAAACAGAGGCCCGAAGATTTCAAGTTTGAAAACAAATTTAATTGATCACTGGACTGCGGATTTTATACATTTATGACAAAAATGGATAAGTACAATTTAAATCAGTGGGCATATTAAAAAGATTTAAGGACACCAGCGTATTGGTTTTAGCTTGATAAAATAATTAAAGGAAGAAAGAAATTTTTATTTCGCATCCCGTGTCTTGCAATCGATGCAAATATTTTTAATTTTCCATAAAGATCCGCAGTCTATTGATCACAGAAACTGTGTGCATTCGCGGAGTCCCTTTCTTTCCGCTGCCCCGTGAACATTCCTCGCCGCTTGCACCGGCGTGCACATGATTGCAGTCGGCCAGGGGCCCGATCGATACTGCAAACAGCCGAAAGCCGTGTGCTTCGCTCGGACTTTCTCGGTTTTCACCGAGCAATAGCAATCGCCAGGGTTAAAGGGCAGAACACTTCGTTCGACGAAGGACGTTCGGTGTCGCGCGCGGCTTCGATTCAATCAAGTAAACATTTCATTTCGTGTTGTTGGGAGTCTTTTTATTGAACTTCAGTTTTATCTTCCGGGGCACAGTCTCGTTTTCGACGACGCGTTCAACCGTTCGGAAACGCTCGTTGTCCGACCAAGGAGTGCACTTAGTTGATAAAAATCGATCGGCGCCGATCGCGTGTCCCTCTTCCCGAAGAAAAATCCGAAGAACGCTCGCGCGATGTGTCGTCGAGCTTGATCGTTGCCAATACGAAATTGATCGTCACCCGGATAGTCTTGCCGCTTAGTCGTCACCGCCAGTCATAACTTCCATGAACTCTGGAACAGACATAGAAGCTTGTTCAGAAAGTCCGAAATAATATCGTTAACTCAAGAATAGCTGTTAATATCCGATAGCATCATTAACACGTTGAATGCCACGTCATCCATGCGTGGGTGACGGAATTATTTGTGCAGGTTTTAAAATGAATTATTGCGTTGATATATTCATTATACTAAACTTGATTATGATCTGTAACATGCAAGAAAGCTGGAGGATTACTCAGTATCATACATTTAGTTTTTATTTCATTAAATAACTTGGATTTTACGGAATTTTTGGAGTTTCTAGTTGGGCGATCAAAGTGTTAAAGAATCATTTCAAAGACACAAGCGTATACTACACGAAGAAATAATTTTATATCTGATTATAAACTTTAGAGGCTCAAATACTTTCAATTTAAGAGTTTCGCATCTCTTTTGACATTATTGTTCATAATGGTCTAGCACCGTTAAAATTAATTCTAGGTTGAAACTACTCTGTTAAATGTTCTTAATACTGGTACTATCTCGCAGACTGGTATTACCTGTTCTGCATACCGTAAAATTAGATTCGGTCAAACTTGTTCGCTTCGAAAAGGACGTCCAGTTCGCGGGATATTTTTGTAAAGGATAACGCGCGAATAAGGAAGTGGAATTGTTGTTCCGTGGAGGGAATTGATTATAAATGGACAGCGCCAGGTGGCGATATTCGCCCCGAGGTGCGACATAGATAGCCGGAAGCGAGCGGCGATGATGTTTGGTCTCGGAGCCCGGACACGACACGCGTTAATTAATTAAGGAGCTGATAGATTCTTGGCAAGTCGGAGCCGCGTGTTCCCTGTAATTTTCAGCGTGCGATACTTGCCGCGATCTGACGTTAGTTGTTGTTGGCATACGGTCGCCCGTTCGCCACGGTAATTAATTCGATCCACGTGTCATGAAAATTCTAGGTTGCGGCTCACCGTCGAAGTCGAGGGTTCCGGAACCGTCGGCGTCAATTTCCTCGATCATCATGTCGAGCTCCTGCGGCGTCAGTTTGTCGTCCAGCTCGTGGAGAATGTCACGGAACACGGCCGTGGTGATGTAGCCGTTACCCTCTTTGTCGTACAACCGGAAAGCTTCGCGCAATTCTTGTTGCATCGCCTCGGAATCCTCCTCTACCAAGAACCTCGCAGCTAGCGTGCAGAACTCTTCGAACTCCAGCTGACCGGATCCTGTGGAAATTCAAGTCTGATCATACTGTTCCAAATCGATTATGCTTCGATTTTTATCCGAAAGTCATTCTTTTTTCTCTGAACCGAGGCAACACTGTCCCCACCATAGCGCCCACTGTCTTCCCCTCTTCCCCAGGGCAAGGAGAAGGGGAAGCAGGCGTTTGAGGGGCCCCTACCGAGCCCGTCACTGTCCTACATCCCCCCCGATTCTTCAGAAGTAATTGAATTTTTAGCACTGAAAATTTGTCCCGCAATCGCAACAGAGTCTCTCAAATATAATGGTACTTTTCGTTATAACATTGCAAAGTTTAAGTATGTTTAAACAGTGTCTGACAAGAGCGTATCGAGACGTGTCTAGTACACCAATTTTTTGAGTTTTAATTTGACAATTCGCTGTGAACTAAATGGCGAAGATAGTGAATAAAATTTGTATGAAATGGAATTTTCCTTAGACTTGTTTTGCCACCAAGAGAATGAAACTTCGCCCGGGGGAAGGAGAAGGGGAAGCAGGCGTTTGAGGGGCCCCTACCGAGCCCGTCACTGTCCTACATCCCCCCCGATTCTTCAGAAGTAATTGAATTTTTAGCACTGAAAATTTGTCCCGCAATCGCAACAGAGTCTCTCGAATATAATGGTACTTTTCGTTATAACATTGCAAAGTTTAAGTATGTTTAAACAGTGTCTGACAAGAGCGTATCGAGACGTGTCTAGTACACCAATTTTTTGAGTTTTAATTTGACAATTCGCTGTGAACTAAATGGCGAAGATAGTGAATAAAATTTGTATGAAATGGAATTTTCCTTAGACTTGTTTTGCCACCAAGAGAATGAAACTTCCCCCGGGGGAAGGAGAAGGGGAAGCAGGCGTTTGAGGGGCCCCTACCGAGCCCGTCACTGTTCTACATCCCCCCCGATTCTTCAGAAGTAATTGAATTTTTAGCACTGAAAATTTGTCCCGCAATCGCAACAGAGTCTCTCAAATATAATGGTACTTTTCGTTATAAAATTGCAAAGTTTAAGTATGTTTAAACAGTGTCTGACAAGAGCGTATCGAGACGTGTCTAGTACACCAATTTTTTGAGTTTTAATTTGACAATTCGCTGTGAACTAAATGGCGAAGATAGTGAATAAAATTTGTATGAAATGGAATTTTCCTTAGACTTGTTTTGCCACCAAGAGAATGAAACTTCCCCCAGGGCAAGGAGAAGGGGAAGCAGGCGTTTGAGGGGCCCCTACCGAGCCCGTCACTGTTCTACATCCCCCCCCCCCCCCCCCGATTCTGCAGAAGTAATTGAATTTTTAGCACTGAAAATTTGTCCCGCAATCGCTACAGAGTCTCTCAAATATAATGGTACTTTTCGTTATAACATTGCAAAGTTTAAGTATGTTTAAACAGTGTCTGACAAGAGCGTGTCGAGACGTGTCTAATACACCAATTTTTTGAGTTTTAATTTGACAATTCGCTGTGAACTAAATGGCGAAGATAGTGAATAAAATTTGTATGAAATCGAATTTTCCTTAGACTTGTTTTGCCACCAAGAGAATGAAACTTCCCCCGGGGGAAGGAGAAGGGGAAGCAGGCGTTTGAGGGGCCCCTACCGAGCCCGTCACTGTTCTACATCCCCCCCCCCCCCCGATTCTTCAGAAGTAATTGAATTTTTAGCACTGAAAATTTGTCCCGCAATCGCTACAGAGTCTCTCAAATATAATGGTACTTTTCGTTATAACATTGCAAAGTTTAAGTATGTTTAAACAGTGTCTGACAAGAGCGTATCGAGACGTGTCTAATACACCAATTTTTTGAGTTTTAATTTGACAATTCGCTGTGAACTAAATGGCGAAGATAGTGAATAAAATTTGTATGAAATGGAATTTTCCTTAGACTTGTTTTGCCACCAAGAGAATGAAACTTCCCCCGGGGGAAGGAGAAGGGGAAGCAGGCGTTTGAGGGGCCCCTACCGAGCCCGTCACTGTTCTACATCCCCCCCGATTCTTCAGAAGTAATTGAATTTTTAGCACTGAAAATTTGTCCCGCAATCGCAACAGAGTCTCTCGAATATAATGGTACTTTTCGTTATAACATTGCAAAGTTTAAGTATGTTTAAACAGTGTCTGACAAGAGCGTATCGAGACGTGTCTAATACACCAATTTTTTGAGTTTTAATTTGACAATTCGCTGTGAACTAAATGGCGAAGATAGTGAATAAAATTTGTATGAAATGGAATTTTCCTTAGACTTGTTTTGCCACCAAGAGAACGAAACTTGTTTGCCACCATGGGAATTAAAGAAGACGAAAGTTCGGTTGAAATAATTGGTTAAGTTGTGTAAATAGCTGTCGATCTGCTTCGGGTTTACCATTACTCTCGCGTTTTTAATGAAACTTTATTACTTACCATCTTCGTCAACTTCCTGGATGATTTCCTTCAGAGTCTTCTCGCTGAGCTCGTAACCCAACATGGTCAATATCGTTCCCACCATGTCTGTGCCGATGCTGCCTTTCTTGTCGTGATCGAAGGCATCGAAGGCTTTCTTCAGAACTGCAATAGAACAACTCCAATTAACGTTTATGTCGAGCACCGGGAACCGCTTACATTTATAGGAGAAACCGAGCTTAATTACGTACGGGCGATTTGGTCCTTGGTCAGATCATCCTGTAAGGATCAAACATAGAATCAGTATACCTCCTTGCAAAAATTTTCTTTCAACACTAAAATTAGTAGGAAAAATAACGGAAAATTCTATCTTGAAATATTCGGAAAATCATCAAATAAAATTCTGTAAAATTCTACAAAAAAAATTGGGCGAAGGTATGATTAACGATTGTTTCACTGATAACGCACCATGGCGATGCGGTTGCAAGGTGTCCACCGAGAAGTTAAGTGTTAACACACGATAGCGTCGGCGTCTTATCCGGGTATGCACCAGATTCTGGCTGTGGACTTCTGTTTTATGTGGGTATAACGATGATGTTCTGGCACGTGATTGACCGTGTAATGTCTACGTAGGAACTCTAGCGGTTTTCAAAATTCATCGAGGACACACCCCCTCCCCCACCCCGTTTCCGCAGAATAGCAGCTTCGATTGTGTGAATTCCGAGGCAACGTACTCGATTTTGTAACTCTTCCTGTTGGCATCTTCGTTTCTTCTCTCGCGCGAGCGGTCGTTCCAAGTGACACAACGGATTTCAACGTGAACGTCAATCCAAACAAATTCATTTGTCCGAGTTAAGTCCCATCAAAATTATTTAAATGCTATTTAAAGCACGCCGTGTAAGCTGCGTAGTGCGAAAGTGGTGCAAGCGAATTTTTAACCTACTTTATTACCACGTCTCGAAAGGTTAATGGTGATTCTGAGGAATCATAGTGGTTTGCGCTAAAGAGACAAAACGTTCTTTGTTATTACTGCGCTTTACAAAACATTGGCTTACACCGTTCTTGCGTTAAACGACTGACATACTAAATTTAATTCGGTTTATATTAGAAATTGACGAGTTGAATTTCCTAAATTTTGTTTCAAGTAATAATTAGTTTACTTGTATGTTCTCTACAGAAATTCATTTTTTCTTAAACATAACTCTATCTGAAGTACCTTGAATCCAATAAATTAGGTAATCAATTTGTTAAATTTTCCAACTATCAAGTATAAAAGTGTTTCCGTTATAGTATTTACTTCTTCTCCGAAAAAAATAGAGATTTTAATTGTATCTCGAAGCTAATTTGTACGAAATTGAATCTCTCTTGCATTCCAATTCTGTTTAGTTTCAGTTTTTTTATTTCGACGTCACTGAATTTTTTAGAAGACTTACAGTTTTTGGAAGACTTGAAATTTTTAAAGTACGATGTATAAATCTATTTCTATTATAGCGATTGCTTCTCTTGCAATAGTAATAGTAAATTTTAACTATATCTAGTAGCTGCTTTTGTGTGATTGAATTTCTCTTGCGTTTCAATCGATTGCCATTTCAATTGCCCACTTTTGTAGTCATCGAAATTTTTCAAGAACAATTATTGGAAAATTATTTCATCGAATTTTGCAATTAGAAGGTATAAATCTGTTCCTATTATAGCAGTTGCTTTTCCTACAATAAAAATAGAACATTTTAACTGTACTGAATAGCTGTTTTTGTGACGTTAAATTTCTCTCGGATTCCAATTGTTTTAACTATATCTAGTATCTACTTTTGTGTGATTGAATTTCTACTGCGTTTCAATCGATTGCCATTTCAATTGCCCACTTTTGTAGTCATCGAAATTTTTCAAGAACAATTATTGGAAAATTATTTCATCGAATTTTGTAATTAGAAGATATAAATCTGTTCCTATTATAGCAGTTGCTTCTCGAATAGCTGTTTTTGTGACATTAAATTTCTCTCGGATTCCAATTGTTTGCAATTTTAATTTTCCACCGTGCAGTCGTTCTTCGAAGTACAATCCCTGAAAAATCGCATCGTCGGTGGCTACGTAATTGTCGAAACAATTCGCCGGTGTAAGAGCATTGTTTCGCAAGTGACGGTAGTCGAATCTTCCGCGACGCATTGAGAATAGATGATTCACTATCATCCCGGCGCATGGCGGGGACAAACGGCGCGACAATAGGTGAAGTTGGCTCACCTCCGGACACGAAATCTGCTTTCAACACAATTCGGCGTAATAACCGTGCGGTAACATACTTTATCAGTCCATCTAATTATATGCTCGATAAAGCCCAGCACAAGACTATTATAGGAGGCATTAACACGCATCACAACGTACTATTAACGTCCGGGTTAAACAGCTGCGACAAGCGTCGATCACAGTGATCCTATTGCAATGTTACCCTTTTTACATGTTAACATTGATCGTAACGCTGTTACACACATGACACGCTAATTTGTAAAATCTCAGATTCCCAGGACCACTTTTTCAGTCATGTTCGGTATGAAACATGTCAGTTCATTTCACAGACAACTAATTGTAAGTCGTTTAAAAACGAATTATCTCGTTACGAAAACTCGAAAAGAGAATACCGTTCCAACGCGTAATTTTAGTTAACATTAACTCGTGTTTCCGCTTTATTACTTCACATTGCGACCGCTTTCCGCCGTTCATACGACATAATTACATTCTTAATTAGAACGTATCACCTAGGGAAGGGTACAAATGAACAATATACACGTTGAACGTACATATTTAATGATTTCATCGCTTCTTGTCACCTGCACAATCATTATCATACTGACGGATCGGTACAAAAAGACAGTTCGGGGGGGAATAAAATACACGGATTGCGTATGCTATTTTTTTTTGTCGTTTATTATTTTACTTCACCGTCACATCAGCGTAGTCGCAGTTTAACCGTAATTACTTATCAGTATTATCACTTTCGAATGACAGTACGTTTCGCGGGCAAAGTACAAAATTTCGAGGGGGCACAGAACTCCGCCGCAAGATTCGCGCCTTCGGATCACCGTGAGATTAGCTGTATCGCCGTCTCGAAGAGGCGCTTCCGGCGCCGAAGGGGGGAGATCGCAAACGCCGTGGAAACATCGATCTATATTCGTCAATATAAACCTGTACCCCGACGACGACGCCCAGCGTCCCGCCGCTGCTGGTTCCCGGTTAATTCCGGCATAGTTAGAAATACATTTTAGCCGATTGTGACTCCAAAAGCGACTGGGCACCCGGCAGAAAATACTTTCACAGCTATACAGAGAGCAGGCCCGGCCCGGCTCGGCTCGGCTCGGCTCGGCGTCGCGATCATCCTCCGCGGCGGACATCACCTACGAACCTTTAACTTCGTACTTTGCCAACGGCCACATACACCGCCGATAAATCGCAGTCTCCACGTGTAGAACAGGCGGGTCCGTTGCTCGTGGACGTGGCCGACACGAGGGACCACGGTTCTCCGTGCCAAGCTGATCATTTAGCCTGTCATGACCTCCATGAATTCTGCAACAAGAGACGGTTTGGTGATCTACCAAGTGTCCGAGCGGAAAGACGAACCGTTCGATCTCTCCCTCTCTCTCCCTCTCTCTCGTGAAACGCCTACCTTCGAAATCGAGTGTGCCAGATCCATCGGTGTCCACCTCCTCGATGATCATGTCAAGCTCCTCCGGGGACAGCGCGTCATCCAGCTCGTGGAGGATATCTCGGAACACGTCGGTCGTGATGTACCCGTTCCCTTCCCTGTCGTACAACCGGAAAGCTTCCCTCAACTCTTGCTGCATCGCCTCCGTGTCCGTTTCCTCCTCCATGAACCGGGACGCCAGCCCGCAGAACTCTTGGAAATTCATCTCCCCAGATCCTGCAACGCATTTTCGTTCCTTTCATTGCGATACTCAACCCCCGCCTGCCCTAATTTACCCAGCTTGATTTGACCTGCACTAGGAAAGGTTAGGAAAATCGAATGTTCAAGCGATATCTACAACCACCCCTGAAACACAATTTTTTTAAAATGTTTCCTCTTCCGTAAACCGGGAGGCCAGCCCGCAGATCTCTTGGAAATTCATCTCCCCAGATCCTGCAACACATTTTCGTTCCTTTCATTCCGATACTCAACCCCCGCCTGCCCTAATTTACCCAGCTTGATTTGACCTGCACTAGGAAACGTTAGGAAAATCGAATGTTCAAGCGATATCTACAACCACCCCTGAATCACAATTTTTTAAAAATGTTTCCTCTTCCGTAAACCGGGAGGCCAGCCCGCAGAACTCCTGGAAATTCATCTCCCCAGATCCTGCAACACATTTTCGTTCCTTTCATTCCGGTAATTAACCCCCGGCTGCCCTAATTTACCCAGAAAATCGAATATTCAAGCGATATCTACAACCACCCCTAAAACACAATTTTTTAAAAATGTTCTATGGTGCAGAAATGACGAATAAGTCCAAGCTTGTGCACTCTCCGTTTCGCTTGTTCCTCGTTTCTTTGTTATGAAACAGTTAACAAGATTATTCTTCAAGTTTCAGGAGATCGTTGCGAAAGCTTAACCCTTTGGACTCGAGTGGTGACTCTGAAGCACCCCTAGAAATTGTTGTGGCATTATTTCAAAGAAATTACACAAAATAAAATATTTGTTACATTACAAAATTTGTATTTAATAGATCGCTAAGCATTTAAATATTATATGCAGAAATCGGATCAGTTTCGTCGAATAGAATGAAAATATTGTAAGACGGAAGAAATATTTAGTTTTAGAATGAAAATAGCGCCGAGTGCAAAGGGTTAATTCTTCGAATCAACGGCAGATTTAGTTCGAAGTGGTGGCAATGGTAGATTAAAAAAGACAATAATAATAGTAGACTCCGTAGGACCATTTCAAACAATATTAAAAAATCCTAGAAGAAAATGAACGATTGTACAGTTGAAATAAAAAATCGTCCACCGATAAACTGAGCGAACCGAAATTTTCCGCCAGCAGTGCTCACCGTCGAGCACGACGGTAATTAAAATAATGAGGCGTGCGTGTAAACAAGCGATCCCAACCGTGTTCTTTTTCAATTTAATCCAAATTCGTGATTAAATATAATGAAACGGCACGCTATCAATTCTAGTTTAATAACACCGCCTTCGGGACTCGGTTTTTTTCACGCTTTCCTTCTCTAGTAATTATAGTTATGTACTTTCTTGTTTTCTATGTTTCGCAACGCGGTCAATTACGGTTACTGTAATTATCGAATTACCCGAGTAATACCGGTTTCGCGCTAGACCCGGTGTGTTCCGTCGTGCGAGGAACAGACGAAAAATGCGCGTGACAGTGATCGAAACAAAGAAACCGCGCGCGGAATGAAAAGGATTATAATTATTGCGGCGCACCGGAGTAATCGCCGGGAAATCACCGGTGCGTAATTGTGCTCGCGTTTTATGTCGTAGGTATGTTTCAGTGAATTTTTTAGAGGACTTAAACTTTTCGAAAGACTTGCAATTTTTAAAGTACGATGTACAAATCTATTTCTATTATAGCAGTTGCTTCTCTTGCAATAGAAATAGTAAATTTTAACTATATCTAGTATGTACTTTTGTGTGGTTGAATTTCTCTTGCGATCAATCGATTGCCATTTCAATTGCCCACTTTTGTAGTCATCTAAATTTTTGAAGAACAATTATTGGAAAATTATTTCATCGAATTTTGTAATTAGAAGGTACAAATCTGTTCCTATTATAGCAGTTGCTTCTCCTACAATAAAAATAGAACATTTTAACTGTACTGAATAGCTGTTTTCGTGACGTTAAATTTCCCTCGGATTCCAATTGTTTTAACTATATCTAGTATCTACTTTTGTGTGATTGAATTTCTTCTGCGTTTCAATCGATTGCCATTTCAATTGCCCACTTTTGTAGTCATCGAAATTTTTCAAGAACAATCATTGGAAAATTATTTCATCGAATTTTGCAATTAGAAGGTATAAATCTGTTCCTATTATAGCAGTTGCTTCTCCTACAATAAAAATAGAACATTTTAACTGTATTAAATAGCTGTTTTTGTGACGTTAAATTTCCCTCGGATTCCAATTGTTTTAACTATATCCAGTATCTACTTTTGTGTGGTTGAATTTGTCTTGCGTTTCAATCGATTGCCATTTCAATTGCCCACTTTTGTAGTCATTGAAATTTTTGAAGAACAATTATTGGAAAATTATTTCATCGAATTTTGTAATTAGAAGGTACAAATCTGTTCCTATTATAGTAGTTGCTTCTCCTACAATAAAAATAGAACATTTTAACTGTATTAAATAGCTGTTTTAGTGAAGTAGAATTTCTCTCGGATTCCAATTGTTTGCAATTTTAATTTCCCACCGTGCAGTCGTTCTTCGAAGAACAATTCTTGAAAAATCGCATCGTCGGTGGCGAAATCACCGGTGTGTAATTGTTTCAGTGAAATTGTGAAGAAGGTGCGCTACACGTACCGAACGGATCGAACTCGGAGATGACGGAATTTAGCTGTTCGGATGGGATCTTCATGCCCATCATTCCCAGAATGGTGGCGACCATGTCGGTGTTGATGACCTCTTTCTTGTCGGGGTCGAAAGCGTCGAAACCCATCTTGAGTTCTATAACCGGCGAATCAACCAACGATTTAAATCGATATCATCGGCAATCGAGCCTGAGTAGAACCGTAAAATAGAAAAACAGAGAAAATTTGATGCAATGCCGTTCAATGGTATCAAATTATTAAGAACAAAATTCTAAATGTGTAAAGTTAATCGATCGTTTTAGCTGTAAAATGTCGAGATGCTTGATAGGTTGTTAATCGACTTGGCTCGATTGGCTCATCGACAGTAAATTTCTTTTGTTATATCGAGGAACTTACGCGCAATTTGGTCCTTGCTCAGTTGGATCTCCTCCTGCAAAACAGAAGAAAAAATTGCCTTAGTCCTCTCGCAAACGGGTAACGTCACTTTTAATGTAAAACGAGTGAAAATAGTAGAAGCGCCGAAGGAATGCAGCACGTATAGTTGGAACAATTCTTGCGATTTGTGCCATAAATGAATGAGCCACGAACGGCAAGAATTCTGGCGTTACTCGATAAGCAACAACAAATCGTAGACATAGTTGCACTCGGGCGTAATTAGTGCGTGACATAAAATTTCGATTATTAAATAAATACGAACGCGCAGAGAGTAGAACCTGTTTCGCACTTCGAATATCGGGCTGAGAATGATAATTACCATGACGAAAGTGTTTCGTTCGAACTAATCACGGTATCGCCGAAGTAAATGATTAACGGTTCCCTTCGGAGCAATCGCGTTTGAACAACTTACTGTACCGATGAAAATGTCACACTGAGCCTTAGTAAACTAATTAGCAGAGCTGCATGGACGCAACCCCGCATTCTTATTAGCGTCAATAGGTAATCACCAATCATCTCTCGGCTTGAAGGCACTATAAAAAGATTCTTAATCTGGACCCTTTCATGGTACAGTCTTTGCGAAACGTTCTATTGTCGCAACAATTGAATGACTGATACCGTCTCGATGTATCAATCGACTATTGTCTCTTATTACGCCTCTCCTTACACGCGGCGCGGAGCCGGTGATCAGATAAATTACTTATCTAGATTAGCAATTTACCGGGCCACATTCTTTTTTTTTTTTTTTACTGCAAGTCATAGGATTTCTTTCGATCCTAACAACCGCACAAATACCACCGTTGTATCGCGTCTAGTATTAATAGATACTATGGCGCAATTAATTTTCTGAACAGACAGAACCGGACACCTAAAAATTCCCACAAAATCAAAGTAATTTGATTAACGAAAACCTTCACCCGGAAAGGTAAAATTTGTCATGTTAGATCCCACTTTAAGTTAAATTTTGCGAATTGAAAAATTCGCAAATTAACTTTAAGGCTTCAGGAGGCATGAATTATTACATTCAACAGAAAGACTATTTCCTTAGAAAATTGGAATTATTTTCGGATCGTCATTGTTACAGGGACGACGTCAATTTTATTTCGGTTTGGAAAGTTCGATGACGAGACTTTCCCAGCGATTTTGCGGTCGGACGGCGGAAATAGCTCGAAAGGTCGCGAGGTGGTTTTGTTCGGCGTTGTTTACAAATCCTGTTCGCTGCAAAGTGGGAAAGCCGGGCTTGTTACGTCGCGGTTACATCATCCGGCAATGTCAAGCTCATGCGAATCCGGAACTGTGATTGGCAACGACGGGTAGAAAGCCAGTGATGCGTCCCCGCAGTATAGCCGGTCGTTTCCACTAGCACGCGACACGGCCGTGCGTGAAAACGGTTATACTGATTGCGCCGGGTCCACCGTACAGCAGTTTGATATTGGCATTGCGTCCTTTTAGAGAATTGCAGTGGATTGCCAGCGTGGCGAACGTGTAAAAAAGCTCACCTGGCAGCCGCCACGGAGGACGGGACCGTGCGCTGAGTGACCTCCTTAGCCAATCAGATAGAGCTTCGACGTTAGAGCCGAACTACTGACCTAATCATTAAAAATAAACGGTGCCGGAGGGCTGACCGCTGATAGTAATCATCGCTTCGTTCGACGGTGTTCGCTTATCCGCTACACCGAGCGACGTTCTAAAGGAAATTCCTTCACAGCGCCTGCTAGAATTACCCGATCGAAATGACCTTGTCATCATTTCTTTGCTCGCACTTGATCTGTTCTAAAAGTTATACGGTGCTTTTACGCACACGTGCAATCGTAAAATATTTCCACACCCTGTTATTTTGGATTTAACATCTCGTAAAGATATCGTGCATTTCGCGCAGAAACAATGTGCCTGTGTACTGAATTAGAAACATCAGTAATTTACGTGTTCGAGCATGATTAACACTAGGTTCACGGGACCCGTCAAAATGACGGGTTCTAATATTTTTAATTTACGATTATTGAAATTGCGAAGATCCATCTACGTGGAATTACTCAACAAACTTATTTCCTTAGGTATATATTATTTGAAAAATGGCGGGAAACTTGGATAGACACATTCTTCTTATTTTTATAAAGTACTGTAAAATACTCACTTTGAATTCTCTGTAAACCTAGTGTTAAATACCACAAATTCCGTAAAAGTATCTGTAAAAAACATATATAAGTACAGTGGCGGCGGAAAGTATGTTGACACCTTTTCGAGCGAAATAACTTTTTTAAAATTGGTCCAAATGACTTGAATCTTTTTTAGACGTTAGACCAACTAGTTTGCTAGAGAATCACTAAACAAACAGTTTTTTAGATTCCAATTGGTTGAAATGATAAAAAAATGAAAAAATCATGATTTTTCAACTTTTTTATCTGAGCCTGTAACGATAATTTAACCCTTAGCACTCGAATGGCGACTATAAGGCGTCACTAAAAATTGCCATTAAATTTGTCATTATTAAAAAGAAAATTTGTCATTATTCAAAATATTTACTACATTATTAAATTTGTTAGTATTTAATAAATTACTAAATATTTCAGTATGGTAAATTGCACCATTTTCGTATATACAATATGAAAAAATATATATGTAAAAGGGAAATATTTTAGGTCGGAAGAAATGTTTCGTTTTGGAGTTAAAATAACTTCGAGTGCAAAGGGTTAAAAAATTGATCCACTTGTTCTAACTTCTCAAAAAAAAAAAAAAAAAATCAGGTAGTATAATCCAATATTGACAAAGTTATGCGATTTTTAAGAGCGTACGAATACTTATGGGACTGACTGTAGATAATATTACAATTTTATAGGTTAGAATTTTATACGTTGATCGAGACTTGATTCGTGCACACACTGTACTAAAAATTGTTTTCAAGTTCTCAGAATATCATAAAACATTTCTTATTTTTAAAGGGCTTTTGTATGAGATAATAGAGTGAATTGATTCATTTATGCTACAATAGAAGTCAGAGGCGTTGCTTATTCGAACGTTTAAATATTCTTCAAACAGTTTAAAGAATGAATAAGAGCCCAGGTTTATCATTACACATTTTCCATGAAACGCAACGACATGATTGAAATCGAAACCCAATGGAAACACCTGTGATCCGTTCGTTTACCCTATGAAACTCAGCCGAGCTACACTTGATCGGCTAAGCTGACATTGACACGCGTGCCTCTGGGATGCCGGCCAGGTTTAATAAGATTTAGGTCGATGAGACAAGAATTATTTATTTTCCCGTTGCAAAATACACAAGAGAGTGCTCTGGCGTCGACGATTTTGCAATAGTTACTCAGTCTCCATGAAAGATTGCTCCAGAGAATCTACATACAATCCTCAGTGGTATAGGCGTACACTCTACTCGACACTACTAACAGACCACCTGTGCTTCTTCAACTTCGCGAAGCCTACGCTAGGACACCATCAAACTGAGGACATCTCGTACTCTGCATCATGGGTTTTAGCCTCCACCGTCAAAGACAACGAAGACACGTCGTTCAAAGGGTACGGTGGCAGCGGTGGAGCATCCGCTGTCTGGTTCTCAAGGTCGCTGTGAAGCCTCGCCAGTCCCCAGGAAGTCAGCTGCGTCTCAGTGGGCTCGACCTCGGACACATAGCTGTGCCAATCGCTCAGGAGACTCACCCTGGAGATCCTGGAAGTCCTGGGAGGAAGCAGAGGCGCCGGTGGCAGAGGAGTGATGTAACCATCCTCAACTTTATTGTCCCCCTGAGCGACACCCCCCCTCCTCCAGCCTTTCTTCTCGACATTGACCCCTTTCGGGAGGACGATGGCGTCGAGCTCGTTCTTCTTCACGAGCATCACCCGTTTGCTTCCCTGCAGCAGCGACGGGTACTTCCAGACGATCAGGAAGGTCGCGAAGATCCCGATGAAGAACACCGTTGCGACCACCAGGGTCAGCAGGATCACGGTTTGCGCCTTGTCCGCGTTCCTCAGCCAAGTCCTGGACATGTAGGCGGGCAAGGTGGTCGCCGCCAAGCAATTCAACGGGGACACGGTGTCCTCGTTGTCGGTCAGCAAACAGATCGTGTAGGAGGTCTCCGGATCGACATTCTGCACATGATAACTGCGCCGGACGTGTTTCGCACAGCTGACCGAGCGTTTCGGGCTGCCATTGTCGAACCAGAGCAGCGCGAGTCCCTGCTCCAGGCTGGGCAGCTTCAGCACGATGCTCTTATCTGTGACCGAGTCGACCAGGAACCCGGGAACGCCAGAAGGGAATTCCAGATCGGTGGAAAGTAGCTTTCGCGAGCCACCGGGAGAAGGGAAGAACTCGGGAATGCTGCAGGTCACAGCGATCATCTCGGGCTTCTTCGTGGTAGTTTGCGAGTTGTGAGTCGTCGACGTTGTAATTGCAGGGCCAGTGGAATTAAATGGACAGAACTCTGCGGCGATGAAAGATTTCCCAGCGTTCTCGGACGGAGATGAGCAGATCGGACTGCTGGTTATCACGTTCGGATGAGTGTTAATTAGATCCTGCATCCATTGCAGGCCACAGTCGCAGTTCCAACCGTTGGCGTTCAGCTCCACGCGGAAAGGCTTCTGTCGCTGAAGCATCGAGTCGAATATTCCTTTCGGCAGCGAGGAGATTTTGTTCTCGGTTAGAAACAATTGAATTATAGAGGAGGACATCGGTTCCAGCGACCCTCGCGACATACTGACGATGCCGGAGTTGATGAGATAGAGTGATTGGACGTTCGGCGCTCCGCGGAAGGATTCGTCGGTGATTTCGGAGATGAAGTTCCCTCGCAAGGATAGGATCTCCAGTTTTTTCAGGACCTTCCCGCCGGTGATGTTCCGCAGGAACAGCGGATCGTCGATCACTCCGTTGAGGTCGAGATTGCTCAGAGAACCCGCAGCGTTCTCCAGTAAATTGGATTCGACTTGTTCGATGAAGTTCTCCCGGATGATTAGTTTCTCAAGGCTGGTCAGAGGGCGGAAGGCGGCCTTGCGGAGGGAGGTCAGACGGTTCTTCAACAGGGTAAGTTTCTTCGTTCCCTCGAAACTCGGATGGTCGAACGCGTCGTCTTCTATTTCGCGGAGCGAACAGCTGTCCAGCTCTAACTCTTCGATCGACAGGCTGGTGCTCAGCCAATTCTTCCGCAGCGAGTTACTCAGGAACGAGGAGTTGTTCAACGACAGCTTGACGGTGGCGTCCTTGCATTCAGCCTGCGGAGAATGTTTGTTAGTCGAAAATTCCACGGCCACCGTACGCAGAAATAAGCCCGGTGTTATCTTTTCGGTGGGCTTCGAAGGTTCGACGAAATTAGTCTCGCGAGCCTGCACAGGGTGTCAAAAAATTATATGTCACGGCCACCATAGCGTGATTCTACACCTACGATTTGGTGGAAATTGACATAAAAAACTCCCCGCAAAATTGACCTTGACCTTGAAAATCAAGGTCAAAAAAACAAAAATTTGTTTGGTTTCATCGTGTTCTACTGGTCATAAGGATCAACCTTGTGAAAGAAACCATCGGTCGCATCTCAACCGTTCGCTTAAAAAATGATGTTGTATTTCTTCTAATTTTTGCAGCTTCTTTATTTGTAAATTGTTTACATCCAGCGCCAATATATAAATAAATAGCGTACTATCATACAGCGGGTACCATCAGTAAGCAAGCTCGTTCGGTATGAAATTATCATAATCATGATACCCCTGTTTCCCTAACTACAGAATGAAAGAAAGAAGCTGCAAAAATTATAAGAAAGGCAACATCATTTTTTAAGAGAACGGTTGAGATGCGACCCATGGTTTCTTTCACAAAGTTGATCCTTATGACCAGTAGATCACGATTAAACAAAAAAAGTCTTGTTTTTTTTACCTTGATTTTCAAGGTCAACGTCAATTTTGCGGGGAGTTTTTTATGTCAATTTCCACGAATTCGTAGGTGTAGAATCACGCTATGGTGGCCGTGACATATACTTTTTTGACACCCTGTACAGGGTGTAACAAAATTTAGTGTCATGGTTTTGGCAGATGGTTATACACCTTCGGATCGGTGGGGATTTGTTAAAAGAAATTGCCGCAAAATTGACTTTGACCTTGGAATTCAAGGTCAAATTTTTTTATGCTTGTATCGCATTCTACTCGCCATGGGGGCCAAACTTGTCAAAGGAACCGTAGGTCGCAACTCAACCGTTCTCTTATAAAACAATGTTAAGTATTTTAACGTCGTCTTCCGGTTCTCGGGTTTCTCGTTCTTTGCCATAGAATAGAACCATCAAGGTTTATCGCTCTTAATAGTCGTGCTCGATCACCGGCTTCGATATGGCCACCATTATTTCGTAAACAGAACGTATGTAAACAAACAGAGGACAGTAAACATCATAACTTTCAGATAACCACTGCCAATAATCACAATGTTTTCTGCTCTCTTGTGTAGCGAGTGTTAGACGTCAGTGATGCAAAGGAGAGGAAGAAATCATAACGCGCATCGTTATAACGTGCGTCAGACGCTTCATGCTATTGATGAAGCATTTGGAAATTATACCTTAGCTCGCAAACTATGCAGCAATTGAAATCACGAATCGAAGACGCTTTTCACCGTGCGCGGGTTATACCGAACATTTACGAAAAAGTTCGCAAAAATTTGGAAGAAAGACTAAGGATCTGTTCGCGTAATAATGGTGGCCATATCGAAGCCGGTGATCAAGCACGACTATTAAGAGCGATAAACCTTGATGGTTCGATTCTATGGCAAAGAACGAGAAACCCGAGGAACGGAAGACAAAAATATTTAACATTTAATATTTGAGTTGAAATATTTAACATTGTTTTATAAGAGAACGGTTGAGTTGCGACCTAAGGTTCCTTTGACAAGTTTGGTCCCCGTGGCGAGTAGAATGCGATACAAGCATAAAAAAATTTGACCTTGAATTCCAAGGTCAAAGTCAATTTTGCGGCAATTTCTTTTAACAAATCTCCACCGATCCGAAGGAGTACAACCATCTGCCAAAACCATGACACTAAATTTTGTTAGACCCTGTACACACGAAGAGCATGAGTGTCCAAGTTTATCAACGGGGTATTCTAGCCTAACGATCGAAAAACGGGTCAGCAAGTACAGCGTTTTCGAGGGAATTACAGCTCGTTCAGCGTGACGCGTCGAAGCCTGGCGATAGGGTTGCCATAACATCTCGAGAACCACGCTACCGTTCGAGTTGAAATTTTGCAAATGTCTTCGGGACGTGTGTGGCTATCGGCAGTACCACAGTCATGACAATGCAGATGTTTTTGTAATTTTTACGGGTTCTCAAAGCGGAAAAATGTCAGAATAGTCGAAAATTTCGGGAACCTTGTAATCTCAATTTAGAATTAATTGCTCTAGTTACTGTCGACGTGAATACCTTGAAGATCGTTTCTATGAAAACCGATGTCACATTGCCAACATCTACCGTTTTGGGGATAGAGGAGCAGATCACAGTCGGGCACGCAGTGATCCGACAGTAAGCCGGACTCGGACTCGATCTCTGATCGAGCAAGTATCCAACATTTTTTCGTACTGTTGTTGTTTCCACTGTGAATAGGTTTGTCTGCATGCTGGCGATTGAACTTCTTGAAATGTTATCCAGTGATTCGAATTTGGTCAGTTCCCGTGTTCCGTAGCGTGGCCAAATCAGGAAACCGATTGGAACGAGAGTTAAAAGCACCACCAGAAGCTTCTGCCATGCAACGAAACTGCATACGTTAATGCGTTAACTATGGTCGATGAATTCTGGATGATTTGTACATTGAGAAATTTTACAGGGTAAAAACGAAGGGCAATCGAAACGATTAAATATCACAAATAACAGGTTGCTTCTAAAGTTTCAACATTTTTATTGAAGTTATGAATTTGTTAATCGTTGCGCACTGTTTCGGTCAATTTGATCTAAAATTTATTATTTAAGCTTACTGAAATATGTAAATTAATTTAGGACGATTGTAAATATGTAAATTAATATATAATTTAAATATAGATATATATAGAATATAGAAATATAGAAATATAGAATATAGAAATATAGAATATAGAATATAGAATATAGAATATAGAATATAGAATATAGAATATAGAATATAGAATATAGAATATAGAAATAGAATATAGAAATATAGAAATATAGAAATATAGAAATATAGAATACAGAGATATAGAATATAGAAATATAGAAATAAATTTCACACGAATTAAGAATTGTCTTCTCCAGAATGAAACGTGGATTGTAACCAAATTTAATTCTGAAAATATGAATAACCCTTCCGGAACAGTGCACAAGAATTAATGCAATTAATTGAGGAAGTATATGTTAAACGATTAACTAGAATTAAGACTTGCATTTACAAAGTGTACCTTATCGTCACGTCGGACGTAGAATCCGAGGTCTTCGAGGTTCTTCTTCTTCTAGCGAACATATGAACGTCCTGTTACTGTTCCACAGAGAAAGTACAGTTGCAACCATCTGGCGAACACGATCACATAATCGATCTGTGACAGAACGCATGGCAGTCGTATCTTTCGCAGATTAACTTTATCACCCTTAGTAATTAAATTACATTTCAAATGTTTCGCGCATTAGAGAAACGGGGATGTACTAATAATTTTGACGTCTTCTCAGCAGAAAATTTTATTCGCAATTATATATTGATTACAATCGACTGTAGCACTAGTTACGATGCGATAAACTAATATTAGTTCACGATAGTGGTGCCGGAGTAGTCCAGGATGCTTCCATGCACTCTTTGAAAGCAAGAGCGACGTCACACTCGTCACCTGCTCCCTCAGCTACAACATCAATGTCATTGTTAAACGTAAGTTTATCGATATTTTTTAATATTTCATCAGCGAAGCGTTCTCTCGAAAGCTAAGCGACTTCGTTCTATTTTCACGCATGTTGAATAAATGTCAACAATGCTTAAAAAATCGTGGCTCTCCGTCACACTTATTATTAACATTAAACCTACCACCGCCGGTCAAAATGACCGTTCCAGATTTTTTATTTTACAATTACTGAAATGGTAAAGATGCTTTCGTGGGAAATGATTAAATAAATATATTTAGGAGAGCATGTGTTACAATACGAACCCCACAAAGTCCAAATAAATTCAATCTCGCCATTTTTTTTTTTTTTAGACAACATGTATTAATCACTTTTAAGACTCGGTAGGTTTAGTGTTAAAATGAAAATTTTACCTCGACACTGGTTGAGAAATTTCTGTGTGCTTACCGCTATCCATGCAACCGTCCCGAATTTGCTCAAAATGATAGTCATTGTCATCTTCTGATAGCGGGTGTCTAACGAAAGTATTTCCCGTCATCTGGAAGACAACAGCGACATTAATCTCTCGACCTTAATTGTGTTTGAAAGTGTGCATTTCCTAGATTCGCATTTTCTCAACATCCTAATCGCGCTGCTGTATCCAGTATGCCGTAATTATAGTTGACAATTAGCTCGATTCATTAGGAAAGTTGCCCAAGAATTACGTTCAGTTTTCTTTTGTTAATAAGTTTTAAATTGTACTCGTTGCACTATCGACAGTATTACCATCCAAAAATTTGACAGCAGAAGACATCCGACATATTTAAATCACTTTTCATACGAATTATAGAACGTTTCGAGTTAATCGCTTTTTTCTATATTACTCGAAATAGTTGTTCTCAGTCGTTTGTATTTTTCTCGTGGTATTTCTCTCAGTTTCTACTCACCAAATCGTGTTCTTGATACAAGCATGCGAGGAAACATCCGACATTTCTGAGATCATCTTCGCCCTTCTTCAACTGAGCTGTCACTTCATCGAAATTTCGAATGTTCGCCAGTTCGCCTGTATTATTAACAAAACAGTATTAACTGTCTGTGAAATATGCTTCACAAAAAGTGTATTCTTTGCTCACCACGTGGGACACCGAAATGTTCCAAGCATTCGTCGAAGAAACCTTTCGACCTTTTTCGTCCATGGAAAGGTCGCATTGGCTCTTGCGTTGACAGTTCCTGAAGCAGGTGTTCACATTTTAGAATAGCGATTTAGAAAAAATGAAGTAGAATTTCTATTTAAAATCGCTGCACTGATAATAAGGTCGTACATAGCAGAGGAAGAGGCAGAGAAGAACGGAGAAGTATTTCATAGTGCTCGAGTCCTCTTCTGTCGTCCGAAGGAAAATTAATATTAAACAGAACGATCGACGGTCAATTTATACCTTCTTCGCGCAACTAATGCTGTCATCCCGGACAGAAAACTGTGACAAACCGACAACCAGAGCAATTAAGATTCGTATCGGAGGAAATAATAACTGTCGTACTGTTATCTTTGTCCATTGTCGAGACCGATTCTCTGCACTTCCAGCGAAAACTGACCTGGCGGCTTTGTTGTTGCGATCAGATAATGACAATGATCTTTACGTAATGTGAACTGCAGGAAAATCGTTTTTGATTCACCCAAATAACAACCCCCACACGCGTAACACTTTGACTCGTGCGTTGTATTTCCATGCTAAAACAATTTGACAGATCATTCACTCAATTAAGAAAAAGAAAAATTTACCGAGATTTAATCGTATTACTTGCAATACATTTCTTAACAGATTCCTACCGACATATTACTTATAATGAATGGTATTAGTAAACACCGATATTGAACCACAGTCTCGCTTATACAGATGAACAAATAAAGTACAGGAAGCAAAAAATATATTCACATACTCGATGATAAATAGACAAATTTATTTCAATTTGATATTTATTTATTTTAATCCAGTTCCACGTACAAAACATCAAAATGTCCTATCAAAATACAATATTCGTCTAAACGTTAAGGTAAATGTTACAAATACTGTGCTTGACAAGTAGACTGCGGATCTGTACGCGAGATTATGCGAATGAATAAAAATTGATCTCTCGTGTCGAGAATTTTGATGAATCAATAACAAAATGGTACTGTTCTGCTTTGATCCGCTCGTTTTTGTAACAAACGGCGCAAAGAGCCGCAGTCGATTGGTAGGAGATAGTATCAAAGTGCGTTAGTCTAAAACGCTGAACACTTCATGCGCATTTGCAGCAGTTGCGCAACGAGACATTCTCTCGGTCTTTCCTGACCTCCTCGTCGACCGTGTTTGCGAGGGGTCTGCCACGAGTTTCCGGCAATATTAAACACAAGAGACCCGCCATTAGGGTGAAAACGCCGCAAAGAGTGGTTGGTCCCCACCACACGACAGCGCCCAACAGATCGGCCACATAAGGTGCAGCTATACTTCCGACGTGCGACATCGCTGAGTTCGTTCCAACCGCGGAATTTCTGCACACCTGTTCCGGAAAAGTCGTAACAACCAGCAATTACAAACTGGAAATATTCTACATTGCGCAAGCTTTCAAAATTTTATGCCAGATCTTGGCGAAACCGTCAGAAACATTTTTTCCCGCCACCTCGCGTTTGCTCGGAAACAAAATGCAGGTGCTCGAGTCATTCGAGCCACGGTACGAGAAATAATAATAATATTAGAAGAAACATTCGAGAATAATTACTGTACAATGCTGCTAAATTATAAGTAGTCAGAGTTTCGTTTAAAAATTGATTATTTTAACACTAAACCTACCGAGCCCTAAAAGGGCCCTTTTGTCTTATAAAAACGATGAGATGGAATTTATTTGGATTTTGTGCGGTACTAAATATATTCATTGAATTATTTCCACGAAATCATCTTCATAATTTCAGTAATTGTAAAATGAAAAATCTGGAATCGGTCATTTTGACCGATGTTAGGTTTAGTGTTAACGTAAGATTGCTAATTTTGGCAAATGGTTACGACATTTTGGTGACCCACTGAATTAGGTAAACCAGAGACCCGCTCTTTTTGAGTGTTGTCTATTCGAAGACGTTCTGCCATCTTGCAGTGTTTTCATTTTGTTTTGACAATTATTCTTATAAATAATACCATCAATAGACTACAAGGAAAAGTTCAAAGACTTTATCTATGATGAAGTACAATTACATGAATCAAAAGGTGGAAGAAATTGCTTTGTTTTAGAATTACCGTAGGAAAAAGTTCCGAGGTGTACAAAATGGCGATTCCGTAAGCAGCCGACGCGCTGAACCGTCCAATCAGAGAAACGATCATGACAGTGTTACCGTCCGCTGCAGGAATTGCTAAAATTCCCAACAAACATATTGCTGCTATGATGTACAACGACCCGCTTCCCAGTCGTCTTCCCACAAGTATCAATATGGGAGTCGGTATCAGATAAGCTGGAATTTCAGTCAACCCCATGACGAGAACGTAAATGTACCGATTCGTCGAGAAATTGTTCACGTTTAACGCTGAAACATGAAAAACTGCCTGTCATCGAATGTTCATCTTCACAGGAAAAGAGATTGACGAATGAGAAATGATTATCGAACGTTCGTTCGTTACCCAGTGCGTAATAGGAGAGCGAAGCGGTCATCCAGTTGAAGTTCGTGATAATCAGCCTGTTGCGTAATTCACGGTTGCTTACGAGAACGCGGAAACCTTCGATTTCTTTTTGGAATCGGTCTTTCGTGGAGTCTTCACTTGCAATTGAGTTGGTCGAGTCTTTGAAGACCTGGCTCTGCATCGATAAGGAAGTTTCCGTTATCGCCGACGCTGAAGAGGATCTCTTGCTTGCTTTCTCGATCAAGTTCCTCGCCTCCTTGCGACGGTTGTGGGCTATCAGCCATCTTGGAGACTCTGGCATGATCCTGGGAAATGATATTAGAACTAATGGAACTAAAGAAAGATGGTGGTTACTAAAGAAAGTGAATTCAAAATTCATCGTAGCTGTTAACACTAAACCTACCGGCCTTAAAAGTAACTAATATATGTTGTCTTATCAAAATTACGAGATTGAATTTATTTGGATTTGGCGCGGTTCGTATTATAGTACGTGACCTACTAAGTATATTCATTTCCACGAAATCATCTTTATAATTTCAGTAATTGTAAAATGAAAAATCTGGAATCGGTCATTTTGACCGGCGGTGGTAGATTTAGTGTTAATATTTTCATCTTCTTGCATCCCACAGACCCTAACCAAAGGTACATTTAACACCACGATAATTAATATTTAAATGAAGCCAAGTGCATGACACCGCGTTTACGAAATCGGACAGTTTATACCCACGTTAAAATATGCGACAAGCAATTACCAAGAGGTAATTAGAACATTCCTGTGGAACGTGTAGAAATCTCGAAAAGTGAAAAGATCGTAATATTTAATATCGTATTAGCGTGTTCTCGTTCCGCTGAAATCATTAATCACAGGAGAGTGAAATTTCGTTTAACCGCGGTCTCTCGATATATAAAAGTGGACATTACGCAAACATAACAGCGATTCGAAGCGAAGGAACACTTTATTGAAACGATTCGCAGAAACGATTCAAGGGCTTACCATAAGGGTATTAACATCAACACCGCTGGCAAGGAAATTGCCAATTGTACGTGCCTCCATTCGTGTAGGAAATAAGCTACGCCCGGTATGATGACAATTCCAGAGGCATAACCAATGTTATAAGCAATCCCCATCCATTGTCTGTGTTTCTCGGTTGCAACCTCTGTCACTGCACAATTCACACACCTTCAATTACTCGCTAATCTGTCCGGATCCTTAAATGTCTCAATTTTTATAAAAAAAAAACAACCACCAAGACATACTTTCCAAAAATGGAGGAAATAGTAAAAAGATCAAGAGAGGGCATCGATATATAATTTCCAATGTTTTCAAATTGTTAGAAAACCGAAAGGAATGGCTATGTGCCTCCTGCGTTTAGCAATCGACGCAGAGAAATCATTACGAAAATGCGTTCGAATAATATATTCTAAATCTGAATGACTTATTGACAGCGCCATTTTTCTGCGTGATATGTATTAATCGATCCGGTTCCCCGGTTCCGAAACCCGAAATAACCTGAATCTAAACTATTTAAATATAGCCCCGGCCGTTCACTATATCGCGCGCGTTAGAAGTGGGGTCAGAAATTCGTCTAATTACGACGTGAAAGGAGACTTTCAAATTATGATTATGCCGGTCGCAAGAAAAGGGACGTAAAAGTGCTGGTTTGCCGGTAATAAGTATAATAAGCGGCGTAAGGTTACACTGTGACGTAACGAAGGGACTGCTGTTCCGGACCTGTCGGCAACGAATCATGAATTCACGCGGTGCACGGCTGATACGACAATATGTATTAATGTTCATTTTCTATATGCGAGGCGGTTGTTGCAACGAGCATAAATCATAACTCACGTGTCGTGAACGCCGAATACTGAATCGCGGCGTGGCTAGCGCCATTAAGGAGCCGTGAGATCATGAAAGCCCAGTACCATGGGACAATAGCACCGGCTGGGCCGGACGTTATTAGCAATATTACGCCAATAACGTAACTGATTTTGCGGCCATACTTGTCGGCGAGAACTCCGAAAATTACGCTGCCTAATAATTTGCCGAGAGACAGGGCCATGTGAGTGCTCGAGCGAGCTGCGCTCTTGTCGCATACTAAGTCCCACTGAAATTTAATTGAAAAAAGAAAACGACATTATTACCGCGATCATGGTCTTACTGCCTAGGAGTGGAAATTCCTCTTTTACGGGAACCTTTCAAAATGGCCTATTACCAGAATAGGCTATATCCTTTCCATCAGAACAAAACGTTTCTTCAGAACAATTTAGTCGTATCTTATAATTAAGTTTACTTTTACTTTGCATCCGCTCTAGATATACTGAATCGTTTTGCGTAATCAATGATAAATATTTCTTGTTTCAAAGACGTGTTCTGTAACCAAACGAGCTAACGCGTGATTTCATGCTCACATCTTCGACGTATGAAGTCCCCTCGAGATCGTGCGCGAAGTCTCTCACGGCGCAAGCTATTGTTTTCTGCGTGTGATTCGTCATCTTGTACCTTAAAGCCTCCTCAAATCCAATTTTTGCGAAATACTGATAATCGTAATCGTACATAGTACACGACGTGGCCGAGGAAATGTTCCGTATTTCCTCGTCTGTCCAATTCGCAGCGGTTAGGCTCGGCACTGCGCACCAGTGAGTGGGAACCTACATATTTTACGAAATCTGTTAATCATTTATGCTAACCATTATGTGCTCACAGTTGCATAAGCTGGTTTAGAGTGCGATTTCCTCTGTCGGTTAACGTTTTCTTCTCGTGTTTAGTTCCAATTAGAATATCTCAAAGATTGAACGGTGAAGCAAAACGATTAACGTTACTTTTTGAACCGCATAAATAAAATGTACGCGTGGATCGTAAAACAACTTTTTCTGGTGAAAATGTTTCTGGCCGATTTTAATATTATAAACGAGAAAGTACATTGAAAGGAGTTGTTAAAAATTCCGTATACTGAAAGATCTTTTCCGACTGTACTTCGATAGTTGAGAGGAAAATATTTTCTTTACTGTCTTTCGAGAGATAAAGATTTGGCTGACTTACTTCGGCAATAAAAATATATGACATCGAATGCATCCCATTAAATATTGTTGGCGTTAGCGTGAAAATGAATATAATCCACAGAAAATGGGACCCACTGCCAAGTTTCTCAAGTTCCACTAACAGTGGATCCGTGGCCTTCGATTTTGTCGTGTCGTCTGCTGGATCGTCCGACATGATGCCTCCTGGACCTTAAAGCAAGCAATATAACAACATCGATGAACATTCAATGGACAACAATGAACAACATTAAGAAAATTAGAATTTATATCGAACGATTCGTTACTCCAAACTACAATCTGCCTAAAAGTTCACGTAGATCACTGATATTCCAATTTACCATACCCACTATATCAACAATATTACATAATTACTGGAGCAAAATACTAAACATTGAACCTGTTGTGGCGAACAACAAATAACAATTACCGAAAGTCAATTGGATTAGCAATGAAATTTCTGATAGAATTTTTTCACAGAAATATTAACAACGAGCAGTTTCATTTACATAAACTTTATAGAATGTTGTTAGCAAAACTGAGTGGCTTATCGAACCACGTGTATTTACAAACCGATGGCTATATCAGCACCAAGATCGACAACACAATTCCAATAAACAAACTCCTAGTTGTTGGCGTATTCAGCAATCATTCTTGTATCCTCCAATCTGATCCACGTTTTCGTAAATAAATTCAATTCTTATTTTCAATTATATTTTCTCACGCTCACGGTCACGTCACATACAGTCTCATAAGATCCACGATTCGATGAAACCATCACTACACTTATCAACAAAGATTCACAGTTCTTCTTACCGACACGCTAATGTTTAAACTAATTCGTCGGTAACGAACGCGGTGTGCCGCCACATTTCGCAATGTTTTCATCGACGAAATCAACGCTATGCTATCTCAGCGACTGGCCGACGATCTCTCGTTTCCTCTGTCACGTATCTGGATAAGCAAGTTTCCGATTAGGTATGGTCCCCATGACAGCGTCACATCAAGCCGGTGCTCATCACACGGTAATGACAATCATTGTTGATTCGCGGCTCCCCTCCACTCGATTTTCTGAATGAAATCGGTCATAAATTTCGTTTTTAATTCGTGAATTTCTACTTTCCGGAAAACCTTTATGGACATCACTATCACTATCGTGTACTTATCACTATCTGCTATAGTAATCAATCATTTCTCATATTTGCTTGTGAAAAGTTTGATTTGTTAGCATGTTAACCGTTATCACGACCACCGATGGCTGATTTTACGATTACAACGCTACAGAAACATTATTTTTCTGACAGTACTGATCGATAGATAACAGTATGAAACGAGAAGCTCGCTATCAAGTATTCGGCAACTGTTGATAACGTGCATTACAGCTGGGTATAATAGCAAATGATGACTAGACTGCAGTTGTTAGATCAAATGCAACACAGTAGGAGCATTCAAAGAATTTAAAACGTTATAATTATTAAGTATTCGAAAACCAGCAAAATTAGCATTTCATTCCAACGGTGAAATTACCGACAGATGAAGAACACAGAAATGTGGATCACGTGTGACTCGATGACGATTTAAGATTGAAATAAAAATTCAATTAAATTATAAAGGAAGCAGAACATTTGGGGAATCACTGTTATTAAATTTAAATGAATTATTTTCACCAAAATCGCCGCCGAGGAAACAGAGATTGCTAATTAAATGCTGATTGATTGCTGGCACCGTAGAGAATCACGATTACAATTCCACGTGTACGGCAGTGCGTAACGTCGGGCGTAATGTCTAACTATGTAACACGTTCGATAAAATGTGACAAATATAGAGCGACCAAGATCACAGATGGCAGCCATTCGTTGCGCAATTGTGCGCGTGGTTACTCGGGCAGTTCGCACGACACTGACACAATTATCAGATCCATCGGATGCATTTACTTACGACTTATCAGACAAAAAGGCTTAACGCCCGCGATACAGCAGCTATCAAGTTCCTTTAACTATTCTGCCGTCTAACGCGGCGGGTTTCAAAGCAATAATCGTCTCGTCGCATCCCGTTAAGCTCGTGGACACACGAAGGATTCATCGTTGAACGGTATCGGCGTCTGTTATCTCGTCGAGATCCAATTTACGCGATACCGAGATCCAAAATCTTGATCAGCGGTAGCAAACTTGAGAAACAAGCCTCTCTCCAAATTAAATTAACCCGAACTGTTCAAATTTAACCCGTCGAACGGGTAAATTTAATTGAACCTCGATCACAATTTTTAATTGAACCTTGTATCCCGAGTTCTATCGAAATAAATGTTCCGATTAATTTATTATTAGGTTGGTGGAGAGTTAAGATATTTTACATTCTCGAAATGTAAATTGACCGGCACGTGCTGATTCTTTTCAACTTTAACCCGTCGACCGCGTAAATTTAATTGAACCTTGATCAGAATTTTTAATTGAACCTTGAACTAACCCATCGCAATTTTTCGTAGATTCGTGGTAATAATTTATCTGGCGTATCCCGAGTTGTATCGTGCTATCGAAATAAATGTTCCGATTAATTTATTATTAGGTTGGTGGAGAGTTAAGATATTTTACATTCTCGAAATGTAAATTGACCGGAACGTGCCGATTCTTTTCAACTTTAACCCGTCGACCGCGTAAATTTAATTGACACTTGATCAGAATTTTTAATTAAACCTTGAACGAACCCATCGCAATTTTTCGTAGATTCGTAGTAATAATTTATCTGGCGTATCCCGAGTTGTATCATGGTACCGAAATAAATGTTCCGATTAATTTATTATTAGGTTGGTGGAGGGTTAAGATATTTTACATTCTCGAAATGTAAATTGACCGGAACGAGCCGATTCTTTTCAACTTTAACCCGTCGACCGCGTAAATTTAATTGAACCTTGATCAGAATTTTTAATTGAACCTTGAACTAACCCATCACAATTTTTCGTAAATTCGTGGCAATAATTTATCTGGCGTATCCCGAGTTCTATCGTGGTATCGAAATAAATGTTCCGATTAATTTATTATTAGGTTGGTGGAGAGTTAAGATATTTTACATTCTCGAAATGTAAATTGACCGGAACGTGCCGATTCTTTTCAACTTTAACCCGTCGAGCGAGTAAATTTAATTATACCGTGACGATAACGTGTAATTAAGATTGGTGCAGCTAAACCGATCAGAATGTTTCGTAAATTCGTGGTAATAATTTATCTTGCGTATAGAAATAAATGTCTCAATTAATTGATTATTTCGGTTGGCGGAAAGCTGGGATAATTCGTAAAAATTCAATGCTGTTTACTATCTAGAACACTGTAACAGTATCAAAGTGCAGTACACTATCGCAGTAATCTGACGATGTCTAGTCTTTATGGCGTTGTAAAAGCAATGGAATGAATAGCGGTAAACATAATTTCTGCAAGCAGACTCTTATCGTCTGTCATCCTGCAAATGATTGTTTTTATTGTACTTAATCGGCAGGTGTGATATTGAACGCGATAGAAATGATCGAATGCGTTTTATATCTCGTGTACAATCGAATGATTTCGATTCGATTGATCGCGAGATTCTGTGAACAAGCGATTAAAAATACAATGTACCCGGTCAGCAGATTAAATCGGTCAACTTTTTATCTTGTTGCTCAACACACCGTCTAAAACGGTGGTTGTACTATATTTTTGTTGAGAGCGGTGCGGAAAGTCTGTTTTTATTTTTACAAATTTAATTTGATAGCGTGAAATTAACGGAACCGTTATCCGAGTTTCGTTAATTTTTACAGAACTTCGTATGTTAATTGGACGACCGAGGATGGTTTATCTTTACGATTTAACCAGCGAACGTGTCCACGTGTATTTAATCGCGTATTTTTGTATTCTCGACGTCTCGAGATTACGTCGACGATTTTCAGCTGTTTTGTTCGCGACGGAAAAGTATGATGCAGTCTTTTATTAAAAATTGTTGACGAAAGTGCTCCGTGTGTGAAATCGCAATCCCTTGTCTCTATAATCTCATACGGAAAGTTATTACTAAGATGTAACAATATACATATTTCGACAGGCTCAAAGTATTGTGTCATTAAATATTTTACTTGTTTAAAAAGATAGTCAAACATTACGTCAACGGTACATCGAAACCTATTTAACGATAAACCTTATCGTTCGTAGGCACTCGTGTTTCTATTACACCCGAATGATTCGAAAATTTATTATCGCGTCCATCGAAACTAAATGTCACGTTGAGCTTAGGTGTAGCGTACTCTCCTTCAAGTATGAAAATAAATTCTCTGGGATGCTTGCCCATCTTTCAAATGTAATTACAGCGTTCGGAGATCGATCTCTGTAGTGTAAATTGCAGTCTTTATTATTTGTTGATGTGCACTCTTCGCACCATGGGCACGTTGTACACTAAATAGAAAAATGAGTCTAGTATGTGATTCAGGGATCGCAGCCAGGCCTCGATCTTGTAATTGATTTCCCTCGATATTGAAAATCTTTCCTTTTGCGGATCCGTGGACCTGCAAAAATTAAACGCGACTAAAACTTCGCCCTAATCGCTTCCATAAAATTAGTTAAACAGATTAGATTATATTGACATATAAAATAATAATATAAAAACTGTTGCTTAGCTCTCACTTTTGCTTAGCATCTGTGCAACATGCTTGACACCGAAATTATTTCAATTCGGATTTTATGGTGCATGAAATTGACGCAGAGAATTCTTATTTTGCACAAAAATTCGCTGTCTAGCAAAGAAAATTGGAGTTCGAAGTAATTCGTTGTAAATATACCCGTCTGTTTCCGATTGTTTATTGCGGTTGTTGTACGTGTACATGTAGCAGGCAGGAAAAGCGCTTGTCGTCTTCACTCTGTGAAACTGGCTCGTTTTAATAGGGATGGACGATTCTTTCGATAGAGTCACGCCTTCTGTCAACTCTTCGTCACTATACGTCACTTCGCCCTCGAGCACCGTCAAACTGACGTTGGTGAAATTTCCGGCGATGTAATTGTCCAGATACATCCCTGGGAAATCAGCAACAAACAGCACGTCCGTGTCGTTGGACCACGTATAAACGTGTTGCTGAATTTCTTCCAATTTGTACCTAAACACCAAATAGCTTCCTTTCAGACAGCGAAAAATATTTCGATGGAAATTCTAGTGAACGAAAGTTTTCAGCAATTTCTCGGAAATATGTAAATATAGAAATGACTGTAAGTTACACGCCTGTAGGAATTGTATTGTGACAGAAGTGGCATCAGATAGGAAATAGGCTTGAAAGGATGCCAATCGACAGTCAGAAAGTCAACGTTTGGATCGAACATTCTTTGCTGGAATCTTCCGTTTAGGGAACACCATACGTCTATGTAGATGCTCAAATTCGAGGACAGGCGTGACCACTTTGCAGGCATTTTGTAATGATGATCACTTTGTCCAACACGTCTCTCTTGCTCTATCAAATTGTCCTAAAAACGTGAGTACAAGAATTGTCAGAAACTACCAATTATTTCTAGTCGTAAATGCACCGAATTTTAAAGATTTCGTTGACTAATATAGCAAGTACCCTAATGCAGAAGGCGTACTGTCTAGCCATGTCACCGTGTTTCTCCCATCGATCGGACTGCACCCACGCCTTTGGATCCAGATAACGATCTTCGTTGCTCACATTATCGTGGATTTTAATCACGACTAGTATAGTGTCCCAAGCATGAACCATCATGTCCCAGGAATATCCGTACATGCCTGGTACCCAATTATTGTAACCCTAAAAATCGTAAAAAGTTCGATCCAGTGAAACAAAGACAATCAAATGAATATATAATATTCCTAATAATGTATGGGCAGAAGAATTTAAAAAGTAACCGAGCAGAGATGATATTAGGTCTGCCGACAAGTTCTGCCCATTTTTAAACTTTCGATCATTACAAAATGATAAAAGTTGTACTCCACTTTTCTCCACCAGGAAAATTATTATCTGACATTATTCGATCGAAAGTGGACTGAATTGTTTAGCAGATCTAATATTGCCATTGATTCTCTTGCAAAGAAACGTTAAAACATCTTAGCGAGTGCTATCTGCAAAATTCTCTGTGCAACCCTAAATCCCTAAAGACTTTATCTCTACGGGCGAACGTAATAGTGTCGACACAGACGATACCTTAGTGATGAAATGAGAGTACGGAAGGAAAAATTGTAAAGCCACGTGAAAGAGTAAGAGAGATACAACAAATTTTTGCCTCTTCGTCGCACCTTCTTTCGTGCGTTTGCAAACTGTTCTGATATTTCTGTCCTCGTGTTTTCGTTCCAGTGACCTATCGTCTTGCTCTTTAATTGCGTTCTTCAGTTTATTATCTGTTTCAAAGTCGACTTTGCCACGAGCACTGAAGTTTGTTTGCGGCTTCAGGGTATCTTCGATCGATTCGTGTTCGATGGCTCGATTTTCTGCTAAAATCGACGTGCAGTCGTGCTTGAAATACGAGATGCACTTTCGGGGCCAGTCTGCGTTGCAGAAGAGGGGCATCGTTGCGAGACAAACGTACGGAAACATTCCTAGAAATAAACATTCCTGTTGGTCGAATTCGAAAAGAAGATTTCAGAGAATCTGCAATTGTTTACAAATTGCTGCGACGAACCTTACCTATGCTGAACAGTCGGGAATTCATCAGATGGAATGTCGTGCAGAGAACCATGGCGGGCATGCGTGTTTTTTCGAACAATATCCAAAAACCGACCGTCAGATCGAAAACGAAACCAAACCAGTGAACTATGAAAAAATCCGTTTGCTCGGTGGTCAAGAACAGCCTGAAATAATTCAATTGAAATGTTGTATTCCGTACAGATAGTTTTACAATACGACCGCGCTCTAGTTATCCGGAGGTCACGAACAACAATTCTTTTATGCAGCTTCTCTTTCTTTTAACATTGAAAACAGAGATGAGATAAAATGATTTTTCCGTACATACACTTACTTGAACGGAGCGAAGACCCAGTGCGTCGATAAATTCGTCATGGCGTACCCCGATAACCATTCTGTGCTAGACTTCTTCAATCCAGCTATGAAGTATAGCGCGAAAAATTGAAATCTCAAGACGAAGTAGTTCCACAATGGTACCGTGTCCTTGTTTCGTTTCAAGGTCGTTCTTCTCGCGTCCAGCGCGCTGTAAAAACAAAAAATGAAGATTGTTAATTCGTTTCTGCGGCTGCGAGCAACGCGCGAGTCGTACAATTCTTTTCTCCCTATAATTTTTCAGTTTCGTGCAAACTATAATCATCGTATTACTAGACTGCGGATCTTTATGCATTTATGGCTTCTGAAAATTTTCGGGAAATACTATAATATAAAATTCCACAGAATTTATTAGGATTTTTATTTATTTCAAATCTACAAAGGCCTAAAATTTCCTAAAATCCTAAAATTTGCCTATAAAAATTGAAAATTGCATAAACATCCGCAGTCTAGGCATTACGAGTTGTGCGAAGGTTCTTTCCAGTGTCTTCTATCCGCGATGAATGTTTAGCGCGTGTTCGTGACTTTCGGGATCGTTTAATTAATATTCACATGATCCTAACTCACGTCTCTGATTACGGACCGGTTTTCCCGTTCGGATGAGACATTTCCTTTCAAACTCACAAGAACTTATTAGCCTCCGTACCCCAGAGGAGAGTCGCAACGATTCCGTAGAGGTACGTGTGGTTGTTCCAGTAGCTTTTGTTCAGCAGGAAGATGTACCAGTAAGGCATCACGAAACAGGCGCAGGCGAGTTTAAAATGCGTGCCCAGCATTATCCCGAAAGCGCCGATCCACATGATCGTGTAAATTACTATGACCCACGGCAGCGACGGAGGCTTCATCCCGTGGATCAATGGGAAATGACACTCCATGGGGTCTCCCCACTTTACGTCCACGTCTGCCAGGCCTCTTTCCTCCACGACGTCGAACACCATGCAGAATCCTGCAAAATTTTTACCGAAGCCGTTCGATCAACAACGACAACTCCAAAATGTTTTGACTTCTCTGACCCTCCTTCTATCAATTTTCTGTTTCTTTTCTCTCACCCACACCTCTAAATAAGATCTATGCAACTCCACGTAGATTATTTAACACGTTCGCTGCCAACAACGAGTTATCTCGTAGGTCGAAGTTTGATTTTAGGCGCCAGTATTTTCATGTTCTTTGAAGGTATCTGGCTTTGGGGATTAGAACAAAACAGAACCATTTTTTCCCCCATTAATACATGTTTTGTATTTTTACTTTACAATTAATTAATTAAAATTTGTTGGTGGAACCGTTTTTGGAAATGTCGCTCGGCAGCGAACGTGTTAATTTTGAAATGTAGGTTGAATAAGATTTTTAAATTGTTCTGTTATTGTGTACACACACTGATACTGAATAAGTATGAAATGACTCACCGAAAAGTGCTCGAACGACTCCCAGACAGGCAGCATCGGTCGGTCGGTACAAAAGATTCGTGAGTTTTTCGAAACTGGAGACATCGTCCAATCGAAACCCACAAAGTTTCTCGAATTTCTTTTCGAAGGAACATCGCCACCCAAAACTATGTCGATCATGTTTGCGACACTCCCTAATTTCAGGCCCGCAAGCCTCGGGGCTGTTTAGTTTCCTACTTTTCCTCCACATAGATCCAAAAAGCGGACACCAATACAATTCCAAATAGATTGCGCTGCAAATAAATTCGGAATATATTTAGCAATAAACATTTGGACAACTGTGTTCACATTTTATTCGAGTTACACTTGGATTTGAAAAACAAGTCTGGACTACAACGGACATTAAATTCCGAAATGAATCGTACAGTTCGATTTAGGCTCGAATTGGATCCAGAATCAAATCAATTGTGGCCGTAATAGTTCGCTGTCGTGAAAACGAAAATGAATGGAACAATAATTGGAATAATCGCGTACGTATTGGATGGAAAAATTTCCGTCTCGATTATTAAAAGATCTCGGACGTCCAAGAGATTCAGCTCGATCAATAAAATATAGTAACACTGGAAGAAACGAGTGAACCATTCCCTAAAATTTCAATCTCGAGAGGACAGGTTCGCGTTCTCGTGGAAAAGTTCGTCGAATTTTGAACTCGGAGCGTGGGTCGTCTACCTGATAAGAGGGCGAGACAAACCGACTGCCAGCTGATTGCATTGTACGTGGAACGAGCATGAACGAAACTCACCTAAGAGAGGCCGAAAGTGCCGGTGCCCGCAGCCGGAAGAGATGAAACCGGTCCGATGAGGATGTATCGAAGGTTGCTCGACTTCTGCGCGTCGCAGCGGCAGGAGTAGTCGCAGAAGAAGAAAATCCGGATGCTGAGAGAGAGCCAGGAGCAGCGTCGCCAGGCAACGTGCTCGATTATTGACCCGCGCCCGCGCAATAATAATATATTATCGGGCATTCTTCAGCGCTGCGCTTAGGTTCATCGATACTTTATCGGCCGATACTCAAAACTCTATCGGAGCCAGTCTTCGTCTCATTTGTAACACCGATCACAGCGAAATTTATGCGTGTTCTATCGACACGTTCGCTGCCGTGTCACTCACACAGATACGAAAATGAATCTGCTAATGTATTCAACGTAAGAAATTTGGTTATATTCCATAAATTGCGAGAAGGATGGAAGAGTGGTATCGCATGTCTGAACTCTTCGATTTTTATTTCGTTAAACAAATTGTTTCGATTTCAACACTAGGTTTACGGGAGCCCACAAAATGACGGATTCTAATATTTTTAATTTACGATTAAATTCCATAAATTGCGAGAAGGATGGAGGTGTGCTATCGCATATCTGAACTCTTCAATTTTTATTTCGTTAAACGAATTGTTTCGATTTTAACACTAGGTTTTTTACGGGACCCCACAAAATGACGGATTCTAATATTTTTAATTTACGATTAAATTCCATAAATTGCGAGAAGGATGGAGGTGTGCTATCGCATATCTGAACTCTTCAATTTTTATTTCGTTAAACGAATTGTTTCGATTTTAACACTAGGTTTTTTACGGGACCCCACAAAATGACGGATTCTAATATTTTTAATTTACGATTAAATTCCATAAATTGCGAGAAGGATGGAGGTGTGGTATCGCATGTCTGAACTCTTCAATTTTTATTTCGTTAAACGAATTGTTTCGATTTTAACACTAGGTTTTTTACGGGACCCCACAAAATGACGGATTCTAATATTTTTAATTTACGATTAAATTCCATAAATTGCGAGAAGGATGGAGGTGTGGTATCGCATATCTGAACTCTTCAATTTTTATTTCGTTAAACGAATTGTTTCGATTTTAACACTAGGTTTTTTACGGGACCCCACAAAATGACGGATTCTAATATTTTTAATTTACGATTAAATTCCATAAATTGCGAGAAGGATGGAGGTGTGCTATCGCATATCTGAACTCTTCAATTTTTATTTCGTTGAACGAATTGTTTCGATTTTAACACTAGGTTTACGGGACCCGTTAAAATAACGGATTCTAATATTTTTAATTTACGATTATTGAGATTGTGAAGATCCATCTACGAATTACTCAAGAAACTTAGTTCCTTAGGTATATATTATTTTAAAAAATGGCTGAAAACTTGGATAAACAGATTCTTCTTACTTCTACAAAGTAATGTAAAATACTCACTTTTAATGCTCCGTAAACCTAGTGTTAAGGGTGATTTATGAGGTCACTGAGTTTGCAACCCCCGATCTACGGAGCCCCGAGTGCGATTATTTTACGTTAGCATATAAAAATAACGAGAGTGTATTTATTCAGAATTTTAGCTATTTTTATCATTTTAAGATTAGAGAAATGAATTTGTTAGGTAATTTTCTTTAGAAACGCAACTTCGGAATTTCGATAAAAATTTGAAACCGTTTTGTCGACCCCCCTTAATTCCGCTCGATGTTTTCTACCTAATCGAGCGTAAAGATCGAATTGACCAACTCCAGGCTGCTGTTTTGAAGCAAACGATTGTACGGAATGGAAATTACCTCCGTTCGATAGCGAAACGTTGCACATACTTTTGCAGTTGGCGGACTGAGGCGTTCGCCGAGGATTTCGCTGAGATGTGCGACTCTGAATAAAAATAAATTATCGAGGTGCGGTTATCGCCGGCAATTACCAGCATAATGTGTAATTATATAACCATGTTCAACTTATTGACACTTTCTGTTGAAGGACGATAGGACACAGAGCTTCCACGCGATAACGTGTCTGCGACTTCGAAAAGGGAATGAAAATATGTACCTCTCGAGTTCAACTAAATTTCGGTGGATTGACGTGATAACGATAAACGGTATAAGAGTAAATAATGATAAACAGATGGATGGAAAAAATACTGTGCCTACAGAAAATCGGTGTTTTTCATCAGAAAGGTCTCGAGGGATCCACAAGGGCCATAGGGACATTTACTCGAATCAATTCCGCTAGGATGCTCAGCTTAACCCCTTTTCCATCAGCGAGCTGATGACCTGTCTACACGATTATTTCGTTCATACTTCTTCCTTACTTCGACAAGATGATATTGTATTGTGCATCGATCTTTCCTGGAAACATGATTTACACACTGGTTCTTCGCATAGTAACTAATTGCTTCCGACACGAACAAGAGATTCAAAAGCTTCGAGATCTTCTGTTCTGGGTCTGTTGAGGCTGAATATACTTTGCTTTGGATTCCAGGATTTGGAGATCAGCTGACAATTTGCAAGTTTTGAGCTCTTGCTGCACAAGTCGTGGCTCAGAATAATATCGAATCTCTCTTCTGACTATAGTTGAGTAACCTTGGGGGATATATAATATACTTTGCTTTGAATTCCATGATTTAGAGATCAGCTGACAGTTTTCAGTTTTTAAGCTCTTGCTGCACAAGTCGTGGCTCAGAATAATGTCCAATCTCTCTTCTGACTATAGTTGAGTAACCTTGGGGGATTATGCATGCACTGTTAAATCTCCTATTTTTAGTACCCTTGATTTTATACATGTACACTACCTCGCAAGGAGGACGTAATGCGAATTAGCGAGCAACGATTACGTGGTTTTTGAATAAGCTGCCATGCCTTTTTGGTCTCGCAGCTGGGGTGTTCGACTGAATGGGGCATAACTTCGCGTTCTAAACCCCCAACGGCCGTTTTAGAGCCGTAAAACAATGGACTGATTTATTTCTGCACGCCCCTCAATCTGTCTCCGTGGACCACTTTTGATTAGTGCTGCCTCTTCAACCTTTAGGCCTCCGCGACCTCTATTTCACCGATTATTCTACGAAACAATTTAATAGTGATGAAAAACGATGCACCTCCAGCAATTTCGCTTCGGATAATACAATTTTCTTCCAAACCAGGAATTGAATTATATCTCTAATTGAATTGTATTCTATATTGAAATAAATAACATCATTGAAAGACTCTATGCAATCCACCAGATTAAATATTATCTGTACGATAAATGTGATAATATATTATCGTGCAGAGTTACAAAATTCATCTGAACACAGAAGTTCTTTGAACGTCATAAGTTGCCTTGATTTTATATCATTCGACTCAAGGTCGTCGCGCTAAAGTGCTCGCAATAAAATGAAAAGCAAACACGTTTTCTGGCGTCCACAATTGTCTGTCCGATGAAAAAATCAACCGGGGACACGCGAGCTAGGAAATTAACGCCGGTATTTGCTTTCGCGCGCATAGAAATCCCATCAACCCCCGCGCGATATTTACCGAGCGTATTTGTTCGGGAATATGAATCAGTCCACCTGGAAGCGACCAAGGAGAGAGTTCGGGAGAGAGAGAGGGGGGGGGAGAAGAGACGGGAGAACCGAAAGGAGATCCGCGATTGTCGTATGTATTTGCCCGGCTATTTATCACGGTTTATTATTTCCTATTGTCGATGGAGTCACGCATTGTTGGCGGATGAGGAGGGCCGAGGCGAATTTCTAAAACCGTGTCCGATCGAATTTGCATATTTCAACCCCGAGACGCGTGTGCCGGGCGTCCGATTACAGGCCCTATTAATTGCGGTTCCGCATTGTTCTCCACGATAACCCCGGGGTCGATACTAAGTTCTCGCTTTCCCTCGCGTTCATTCACTTTTCCAGGCTCCGGTTGCGAGTTTAGCAACCTTAGCGGGCTTAGGCTGGCGAAATCATTCTGCGACGGCCCCGAACGAAATTCCAATTTTTATACAGAATTTCACCAAAACTGAAATAAACGGAAAACATCGCGTATTAAAAGATTCCTCATAAAGATAAAATTTCTATTCATTTCATTCAGATCACCACCATTTTATAAATTTACGCGTGCCACGTTTGTATACAAATCCGTAGTCTAATAGTAATACATCTCCCATGAAAGGAGATAAAAGCAAGGTGATTTTTCAGATTTTATTTTGAGGAAACTATGAGGCGATTTATTTTCGAATTTTGAGGATTATTTATGACTAGACTGCGGATTTTATGCGTTTATGACAAAAATGGGTAACCACAATTTAAAGCAGTGGACGTATTAAACAGATTTAAGGATTCAGCGTATTGGTTTCGACTTATTAAAATAATTAAACGAAGAAATAAATTTTTATTTTGCTCCTGCGTCTTGCAATCGAAGCAAACATTTTTTATTTTGCATAAAGATCCGCTGACTATTTATGCCACATTCGAGGAATATGTACCAATTGTTTCTTTGAAAAATGTTTAACGGTACATAGGTATATAAACATTCACTGCAGAGCCTCGTCAGTGAAAGTGTCAAATCGACGATGCATTCTGTAGCCTTAAATTAAAGAGACAAAAAAACGAATGGTGTTCTTAATTGTTGTAACTTTGGACTGCCAATGATCGGATTAAGTTTACAAATTGGTGCGACTTGGACAAGGTTTTTAAAATTTTATTTCTGACTTAGCTAAGATTTTCTAAAACATGGGGCTGGAGGGAACACGAGGCTGCGCAACATGTGCATGCATATTTCACTATGGCGATTGTTCGGGAAAAGGTTTCAATGCATTATTCAGAAAATCTCGATCGAAAGTGTAACCCCAGCTGTATTAAACGGATGCATATTCATGCGAACCGGAGAGGAATCAAAGGATGTCGCGGAAAGCTTTCTGTACGTAACAGAGCGGGGTGGAAACAACACGTGTCTAATGCACTGCGACCAACATTTAGCATACTCGAAGCTTCTCTCATACATACAAGCTTCTCTCCACAAAAATCAAAACTTTCCGCCGGATGCAAACTGAACAAAATTCCTAAGTGAAACGACACACGCAACTGAATAATTCATTGAATTCAGGAAAATTGGGGATTAAATATTTCCCATCGATTCTCAACTCCTCTACGGTATTTCTCGCCCGGTATTTGTTTTGTGAACGTTTGTTTGCAATCCTGATCGCACGGTGGAAGCACGTCGGGGTTCGAAAGCACGCGTTTTACCCCCGTAAAGAATTCCAGCGGCAACGACCGTCGCAGCGGCAAGTTCAAATAGTGCAAAAAGGGGTGGCCGGGATCGATGGAGTGGGCCGAGGAAAAAAAAATCCGGCATAAAATTAACAGTATACAGCTTGCAGAATGCAGTTTGTTGCTCACCGGCAATATTTCACGATGGCCTCTCTCCCGCGAAGGCCGAGAGAGGGGTTCGGTTCTCGAGGGGGGTGTGCAACAATAGAACCCTTTACCCAGCCCCTAGCGCCCAGCCAACATCCATACATCATCATTCATACTGGAAAAAAAAGCTGGGGGCACCTATGGCAGTCTACGCCTGGAGGGGTCTTCGAAATTTCAAAGTACCGAGTACGCATCAAGTACTTTCTAATGCCACGCTGGATTTTCGGTTCGTCTGGCACGCCGAGTACAACTTCCACCTTCGATCGCTATTCTTATTGTTCTACTTGGCTTCGGGTTCGCCTAATCCGTTTATCGAATGCTTGTCGAAACGCGACACTATCGGGATGTGGTGAGTTATTAATCTTCCGTATCAAAGTTCAAAAAGAAAAGTGGAAAACTGCAAGAAATTGCTAAACGAGTGGTGACTCTGAAGCACCACTAGAAAAATTGTTGTGGCATTATTTCAAGGGAATTACAAAAAATATTACGAAATATTTGTTACATTACAAAATGTGTGTTTAATGGATTACTAAACATTTAAATATTATATGTGGAAATCGAATCAGTTTCGTGTGAATAAAATGAAAATATTCTAAGACGGAAGAAAAATTTAGTTTTAGAATGAAAATAGCGCCGAGAGTGCAAAGGGTTAATTCGTTATTATTCATTGTATACAACGTCTAAAGATGAATGTAGTAATTACCTGTTTGTTTGTACAATGTTTCCGTCATAGCAATGTATCGTTTTGTGCTCTCCATTCGGGAATACCATTCCTATTATTTTACCTGTTTCACCTTAAATATACGTTCGAGTAAATACGAGCACGTATATTTGACCACGCTAGTCTTTCATAGTAGATAAACGTAATAGAAGGGACACAAAGGCAACCGGAGCGAACTATTGTCTAAACGAGAAAAGTCACAGCGAACAAAGGTTTTCGAATAAAACCGTGAAGTTCCTGCGGATATTTTATTTTTAAAAACCGGCTGGCACCCTTTAAAATCGCTCCACGCCCCGAAAACCCCAAAGGGGTCGTACCCGTAGTAAACAGTGACGCGCAAAACTACCATGAAGGGTTACGAGGAGAAAAAAATGTCAAGTTACTGAAACGCGTAAAAACCGTTCGGCTGTTCACTGTCTTTTTCATCCCTCGTGAAAAAGGGGTTGCCTTCCATAGGCGAAAACCTAGCCAAAAAAATAATATTCTCAATTTTGTACAGGGTGTCACAAAATTATATGTCACGGTCACCATAGCGTGATTCTACACCTACGATTTGGTGGAAATTGACATAAAAATTTCCCCCCAAAATTGTTCTTGAACTTGAAAATCAAGGTCAAAGAAACAGAATTTTTTGTTTGATCGTGTTCTACTGATCGTAAGGATCAACTTTGTGAAAGAACCCATGGGTCGCATCTCAACCGTTCTCTTAAAAAATGATGTTGCATTTCTTGTAATTTTTGCTGCTTCTTTATTTGTAAATTTTTTACATCCAGCGACAATATATAAGTAAATAGCGTACTATTGACAAAGCAACGTACTATAGTAGAGCTCACAATATATGTTATTGTGCTCGTTGAATGTAGCTAGTTAGAAGACACAGCTGACGCCATGCTAAATATTCTCAATTTTGTACATGTTCGTGCAAAGTGCCTTTTCATAGATACATACATTGTTGCACTAATTGCTGGGCTAATGTGTACTTTTCTGATAATAATCGGAACTAATTGATCAACTTCTCTCGAGCTTACAATATATCTTATTGTGCTCGTTGAATGTAGCTAGTTAGAAGACACAGCTGACGCCATACTAAATATTCTCAATTTTGTAAATGTTCGTGCAAAGTGCTTTTTCATAGGTACATACATTGTTGGACTAGTTGCTGAGCTAATGTGTACTTTTCTGATAATAATCGGAACTAACTGATCAACTTCTCTCGAGCTTACAATATTGTTATTGTGTTCGTTGAATGTAGCTAGTTAGAAGACACAGCTGACGCCATGCTAAATATTCTCAATTTTGTACATGTTCGTGCAAAGTGCCTTTTCATAGATACATACATTGTTGGACTAATTGCTGGGCTAATGTGTACTTTTCTGATAATAATCGGAACTAATTGATCAACTTCTCTCGAGCTTACAATATATGTTATTGTGTTCGTTGAATGTAGCTAGTTAGAAGACATAGCTGACGCCATGCTAAATATTCTCAATTTTGTACATGTTCGTGCAAAGTGCCTTTTCATAGATACATACATTGTTGGACTAATTGCTGGGCTAATGTGTACTTTTCTGATAATAATCGGAACTAACTGATCAACTTCTCTCGAGCTTACAATATTGTTATTGTGTTCGTTGAATGTAGCTAGTTAGAAGACATAGCTGACGCCATGGTAAAACAGTCTCGCAACAAAGGGTTGAAGGAGACAATCGAGCAACCACGCGTTCGCGACGAGGACAGATCGATCGATCATCGACGCGAAACCAGCCCGGGACATCGATTCGTTGTCCGTAGTGCGAAAGAAGAGGAAGAAGGTCGAACGAGAAGCGTAATCCGCTTTTCGGAAAGAGGCAACCCCATCGACGAGCCGCCGGTCGTGTCACAGCATGGGTGACTGATTGTAAAACCATGGAGTAACCCGCAAAGGGTTGCCAGCTCGGAAAAGAGCGGGGGAACGGACAGTTTAAAATTGAGCCTCGTAATCGACGTGTAATCCTCTAAAGCCGTGACAGCCCGGAGATAATGGAGCACCGATCGACGATGGGTGGCCCGTTTGTTTTCCACGGCGGTCAGACCGATCAGACCTTCACCCTTCCTACCGATTTCACCTTGGATCTTCCAAGAAACACGCTGCTTGATTTCTTTGAACGCCGTCGACTAACTATCAGAGATAAAACAAATCGTACGCAAAATTTAAAAATTATTAGGGATCGGATCGAGTTCAATATGTACTCACGAATCCGAGTCAAGTTCAATAACCAAGTTTCATTTCATGCGTTTCGATTACTACTTAAAAGCAATAAATGTTTCAATGATTATACTTGAGAAGTATTCCTTGTATACCAACAGTTATCGCACCTCGGAATAAGTACTTACAAGTTTCGATAAGTACTTCGATGTTGGAAGGAATCGAATCTCGGAAATCAGAACTGCATAGTAAGTTTTAAGTACCGTCATTATTAAATTCATAACTGTTTAAGAATAATATTTCATTTACAATACTTGGTTTTATCCTATTTCTTTTTTTTATCGATGATATTTCCTACTTTTGAAAAGGTACAAAACTTTCTGAAGACTTTACAAGACTTTCTGAAGGTGCAAAAGTAGCCATTATACAAAGATAGTCACGTGCAACTTTTGATAAAATGGGGTACTTCAATGAATTTTCACGCTAAAATAATAGCGGGTCTTCTTTGCGTTCTAAATATTGTGATTTTAGATAATTTTCCACTTCTAACACAGCAGACGATGAGATAGGGGTATCGTATTATACCGAGCGTGCAACAATACGGAAATTCGTAACGATATTCATAATAATTTCGAAAGTTTCGAAACTGTTCGACCAAGATTCGAGTATACTTGCAAGTATTATTTACGTTTACCACAATAATTGTAAAGGGTTCGAAACTGTCTGGCAAAGGTTCTAGTATACTTGGGAGTAATATTTTTTTTTTTTTTTTTTTTCGAAGTATATTAAGGTTCAAACCTGTTTGCGAGGTACTTGATCCCATCCCTAAAAAATATATTAACTCCTTATTGGCACATCAGGCAATGTAAATGGAAGGTATTGTCAAGTACAGTGAATTCTCGATATATGTCAACAACACGGGTCTTGCCAGCGTCGTGTATCGTGTAGGAGACACGCCCGAGCTGTGTTATGTTTACACTCCTCCTCCAAGTATACTCCGCGGTAGTGGGGATAATTCCACGACGTTTATCGTCCAGGCCTTGGCGACATACAGTGTACCACGAGCTCCGTCCACTTGAATATCTTGGTTATTTCAAACAGAACGAGAAAATGTTACTTACAGAATTTGTAGGGTTTAAGAAACTACATAATATGGTATAAATGATATTCTTGCAAGTGGAGGCGTAGAGAAGATACAGAGGTCACCTTTGCTTTTTTAAATGGAATGTCCAATTTTGTATGCTCTTTGCAATTTTGTATTCTGAGTATAAAAGTACTAGAGTGTATTTGTCCTAAAACTTACGTTGACCCAATCTTAACTCCCTCTAATATTTACAACAATTTATATTTTGTATTTTATATTTTACTACCAGTACATGTGCACCCGGAGTCCTGTTAAAAAGAATCGTTCAGCAACCACAAATGTGTTGCGTAGAATAATGTTGTGCCACATATTTTCACATTTGATATCACGGACGTCACGATAAACTAAAAGGATAGGTGACAAAAGTCGTGAATCAGAGCGCACAAATTACAAGAAAGCGGCAACCCACTTTCAATTCGTTTCGAAAGCGAAGTAACCCGTTAAACACAGCTTTATAAGATCAAAGCTTATCGCCGATGACAGATCATGTTTCACTAGCGATAAATGTTTCGGCGTCCCGTGAATTTCTGGTGATCGTAAACATCAATGAAACGTCGTACGCTCATGCTTGTTAGCATACATCAAAACGAGTCTTCCAGATACTTAACCTGAATCTCGGGAATTACCGGTCACAGCTGTTCGAGAAACGATTGTGAAAGTGTACGGTGTTTTTTTCGTTTTCTTTTGCTCCGTGAAAAACGAGGTGGTCGAGAACTGTTTTGTCGATTAAGCTCGGATTTTCTCACTTCTTTTCGCATTTTTTTTCAGAACGACGGCGGATCAACGTCCCCCTAAAGAGAATCCGTCCATTGTTACTTGTTGCTCCCTCGGAACCGCGAGACGACGTGTCCGCGGTGTAAACATTTTGAGCATGTAAAATTACGAAGTGTGACGAACTCGTTTTTTGGGGATCGCTCGAGAATCCGCGCTGCGATTGAATTAAAAGTATTAGAAACTAATTAGCATTTCTCGGTTCAGCAGCTCGTGATCGCCGGACAGGGGATGGACTGACATTTGCATTATCGCGTGCGAACGGTTCCCATTTTGCGCAAGCGTTCGTCCGGAAGGACACTTTCGGGGTGACAAACGCAGGGGTTACAGGTACCGGTGCGTACTCGGCCATGGTGTCGTCCATGGTGTCCTCCATGGTGTCATTCTCCATTCATTTTTCGGGGCCCTCGAATTTTACGGACTGCCACAGTACTGAACCTGGCTTTTGTCATATAAAATCGTAATTAGACAACAAGGAATATAGAATATCACAGTGGGGCAAGCAATATACAAGTGTATATTGTTTCGTTTATTAAATTTTGTCACCTCCCAAAAGAGGAAACGGCCGCATTCGGATGAAGAAATTAATAAATTATTAAAAATAAAGATGTTCGTTTGATTTCACATGAGAGAACTTTGCAAAGGCAAAACTTGACAATTTCCACTAATCTCCAGTCTGCACATTTCCAGTTCATTATTTTGTACATTTGTTTGAACATCGTCCTCGCCAAGCATCGTAATTCTTCGAATTTTGTTGTCGCGTATTTCCGATCGCCAAAAAATTTTTTTTATTGATTTACTGCGGGGGAATGCAGAGCGATCGAACCGATCTGTCAGCCAGCCACCCAGTTTCTAGGGAATACCCTGCTGAGAGATTCTTTTGTTCGCGTGGCTGCCGAGGATTCGTCGTTCTTTGCCCCAGGGGAATCTTCGCGTATTATGTTTGTAGGTTTCCCTCGTAGGAACGATCATTATCTCTTTAGAAACCCAACGTCCGCGGTATGAGCCAAATAATCTGAACGTTATCCCTTTTATTAATAGAAAAGGAATCAACAGAGACCTCTCGGGTGGATTGGGGCCGGCGTTCGATACTTATTATTGCGTTCGTGATTATGACTAATCTTCATCAACGGGGAATTAATACTTCGTTTCAGACGAACGACGAGCAACGTCAGATATGTTCGTAAAATATTAAAGGTGTCTTTTGCAAGTTTATACTGGGATAGTTGTTGAGAGAGAGAGAGAGAGAGAGAGGGAGAGAGAAAGAATGCGTGGATAAGATAGTTTTATTTTGTTGTAAGTATAGGATATTGTAAACCGAGTCCAATTCTTGGCTGTAAGGCTGAACAAAGCAATATTATTGTTATTATCATTACTAGGATAGTTGTTGCTTTGATTTCTGCTTTTGATTTTTAATTATTACGTGTCAACATCAACCCCAGAGATTCTTACAAAATCAGAGTAATTTAATTAATGAAACCAAAACTGGACATTTAAAATGTATTATAGGGGATGTTGTCTTAACCCTTTTGAATTCGAAAGATTCCAATACAATTCGGTTTATCACATAATAAAAATGAATTTCTAAAGCCAGTCAAAAATCAGTGTCAGCCATATGGCAGTTAACGTGTTAATCTCGAACGGAACTAGAATATTTTATACAAAGAAATGCACTTTCTGGGATGTACAAAATAACAACTTTTCACCAGTAGCATGGTTTGAATAATTGTACAGAAGCATTTCTCTCTGTCAATGGACGACACACCATTCGCAGGAGTAAAAAATAATGGCAACGCGTTCGACGCACCCCCTCGGAAAATAATTCTTCTCTGTCTGTTTATTTGTGTACACTGGCCCCGACAGACTTGCCACCCTCTACCTTCGCCATACCTCGTTCGAATGTAACGTTTATAGAAGGTCAATGGCGCGTGCAGCCTTTTTTCCTCCTTGATATTATTTTATTGCGAACGCCGACTGTATTACTTTTGCTCAGCCACCGGGCCGAGCCGGTCCACTTCGTTTTTAAGTGGCCAGCGCTGGTCCGACACACATCTGCGACCATCTCTGCGGAATGGAACGTTTTAGGTTGATTTGTGTAACACAGGTTCGAAATTCTCTCCTAACGCGTTTAGTCGGCCGGAGATTTAAATTGGAAACTTGGACCCGTGGATGAAGGGAGTTTAAATGTCATTATTCACACTAGGAACCTGCGAGCCTGTTAAAATTCTATCAAACAGTGTTAATTATTTGTTAATCAGTGTTAATATATTTTTCATATCATAATTGAAGACATTAGATTGGTATATACATTGTTCTCCAGCCTATTAACCAGTTAAGGGGCCGGTCTCCGTAGATTCGCGATAAGGTAGAGCGACTACATTACCGTCAAAAAATGGTTTTACGTGCTTCAAGTTTTCGTCCTTAAATAAGAATATAAATTTGGGAGCTTTGAAATTTGGGTGCTTAGAAATTGGGGAGGTTAGAAATTTGGGAGCTTAGAAGTTTGGGGAGGTTAGAAATTGAGGAGGTTAGAAATTTGGGAGCTTAGAAATTTGGGTGCTTAGAAATTGGGGAGGTTAGAAATTTGGGGGCTTAGAAGTTTCGGGGAGGTTAGAAATTTGGGAGCTTAGAAATTTGGGGAGGTTAGAAATTTGGGAGCTTAGAAATTTGGGTGCTTAGAAGTTGGGGAGGTTAGAAATTTGGGAGCTTAGAAGTTTGGGGAGGTTAGAAATTTGGGAGCTTAGAAATTTGGGGAGGTTAGAAATTTGGGTGCTTAGAAATTTGGGTGCTTAGAAATTGGGGTGGTTAGAAATTTGGTAGCTTAGAAATTTGCAATAACCTTTGCAATAAACTTGCAATCTCCAGTTTACACAATTATTCACATTGAGCCAGTCTCTTCTTAATTCTTTGGGACAATTCTATAAAATCGTCAATTTACTTCTCCAACTGAAAGCACAGTGAATTCTCGATATATGTCAACAACACGGCTCTTGCCAGTGTCTTGAGGTATACTCCGCGGTGGTGGGGATAATTCCGCGACGTTTATCGTCCAAGCCTTGGCGACATATATAGAGAAATCACTGTATTCAACTGTTACCGAGAATTCCGTCAAGCGGGCATGTACCCGTGTCTCTCACTCTCTCTCTCTCTCTCTCTCTCTCGAGGGAGAGAGTTATGGTTGTCCGATCAGGCTGCCAATGACACGTTTCGAGGAATCGACGCGGTGGTCACGCAGAGTTAACGAATCCGATGCGACGAAAAGCGACCTCGCCGATGCTCCGGCAGATAGCCGAGACAATGGAGTGATAGCTGGAGTGCAAACATAATGGTAATGGCTCCCGGTAACCAGGAACTAGGATGGGAGATTAAGATCTGGCATTGTGCGCCGACTGCATTTATGGTGGCCGGGCACACAAGAGCCCTGGCGTTAACGTCAAAAGGCGTTACTCGCTCGAGCAAGCTCACCTGGTAGTAACAGAAAGGTATCTGATTATTCCTGGTAGACGAGATTCGGACTAGATTTTAATGCGGCCCCTTTGTTTCTGTTTCCATTCAACCTCGATGCACCCTTTCGGCGAACGGCTCCATTCGTTTTGTCCGCAGGGGTGGGCCCCGATACTGTTCGGCAACGGTGTTTTAAATAACTTAAGGGATGAATTCCCTTTTCCATAATAAAACCGTTCCGTATTCATTGCCATCCTTGCCGAAATCCTTACCAGTGGCACTACCAGTATTTGTGACACTGTTTTGTAATTTTATTTAACACGTTCACTGCCATGTCACACATATATGGGTGACGGCATTATTTGTCCAGGTTTCAACCCTTTGCACTCGAGTGGTGACTCTGAAGCACCACTAGAAATTATTGTGGCATTATTTCAAAGAAATTACGAGAAAGTTTGCAAAATATTTGTTACATTACAAAATTTGTATTTAATAGATTACTAAACATTCAAATATTGTATGTGGAAATCGGATCGGTTTCGTATGAATAAAATGGAAATATTCTAAGACGGAAGAAAAATTTAGTTTTAGAATGAAGATGGGTTAAAATTCATTTTTATGTCAATATATTCATTCTACCAAATTTGATTAGGGCCAGTAAAATGTAAAGAAGTTGGGGGACTACTCAATATCATACACTTAATTTTTTTCAACTTTTATCTCATTAAATAACACTTACTTCGATTATGTGGAATTTTTCAGGCTTCTAGTTTGACAGTCAAAGTGTTTGCAACTTTACGGCTGGTTCTCTGTTTCTTTTTAGCAGAACAAATAATAATATTCGGCAGACTTTTACACGACCTCGATAGCTATTTTCTGCGGGGCCAGCTTTTTGGATTAATGCGACCTCGGCGAGGTACAGCTTCCGACACGTGAAAAGAAAAAACATCAAAGACTGCTGCCCATAAATATCCTCGAACGAGTGTAGAATTACGCACGAAGCGGAGTATTCGATATTATTGCGTTATCGATCGCCTCACTCGATCGAGTTCTTCCCTTTGATGTCTGGTGGGGTGCATCGAGTGGCCTGGATCCAAGATAATACAGTTTATTGTCGGTCGAAGGGTATGAATTCGTCTCCGCCGACATGCGAGAGATTCGTTATCTCGATCGGATTTAAGTGCGGGCGCGTACGATCGTTCGAAATGGGGTCCCGTAAATCGCAATTTCTTTTCTCTCGTCGCAATTTCGTTAGCGTTATCAGCCATAATGGAGTGCACTTCAGACGGCGATCGCATCCACGCTTTTTTAAAGAGAGAGACAAACGCGGGGCTTTCGTTATTTTTTTATCCTACACCTGCCAAATTGCAAAATTTTACGACAGGGATCATTCAGAAAATAAAATACGCACATTTTATGTAACAAAAATTCCAATGTATCGAGAATTTTTCTGTTTGCAAAATAATTTCCGTTCCTTGCGCATGCATATGAGTGCAACAGTGATCGCTCTATTAATGAGTATTTTATGTATTGATTAATACTTAATAATATTAATATTATGTATGAATGACTATTTTAAAGAGAGCGACAAACGCGGGGCTTTCGTTATTTTTTGATCCTACACCTGCCAAATTGCAAAATTTTACGACAGGGATCATTCAGAAAATAAAATACGCACATTTTATGTAACAAAAATTCCAATGTATCGAGAATTTTTCTGTTTGCAAAATAATTTCCGTTCGTTGCGCATGCATATGAGTGCAACAGTGATCGCTCTATTAATGAGTATTTTATGTATTAATTAACCCCTTAACTTGTACGCTCGAGTTAATTCTAGCGCGCTAAACAGGCCAAACTGTGCACACTCGAGATAATTCGAGCGGCGTTGTATTTTATGCTGCTATAATTTTTCACACTCGAATATAATCGAGAATTGAAAATAACAATGAAAGCAAAGAAAAAAAATCGTTTTAGTGATATTTATCATTTACATGGGATTGTAAGCTGTAACACTTATTTATTCAAGAATAAAATATAGCCTTTTTCCATGGAACAAAAGCGCAGTATATCAAAAATTGATTTTTTTGGCCCGTTTTTTTTTTAAAACTGTACGTTAAGGGGTTAATACTTAATAATATTAATATTACGTATTAATGACTATTTTAAAGAGAGAGACAAACATGAGGCTTCCGTTATTTTGCTCCTCCGCCTGGGAAACTGCAAATTTTACGCATTTTCTACCCTCACAAAAGAACAGGGGTCATTCAGACAATAAAATACTTATGTAACAAAAATTCCACTGTATCGAACATTTTTCTGTTTGCAAAATAATTTCCGTTCGTTGCGCATGCATATGAGTGCAACAGTGTTCGCTCTACAAATATAGTAAATATCGCAACATGTGAACAATTTCTTCGTGTACCTTCTGCTTTTAGCAAGATAATTTTATGAACTTCGTCAACGTAATTTTGCACGAACGTTCGATATTTATTAAGTTTTTTTAATAGCGTTGGAGGTCGTTGCGATTCGCGAATAGACGCTCGAGCAAAGTATTTCAGAACCCCTTTGGGCTTTCGATAGCGCCATTGTGCACCGGCAATCGTGTTTGCACATTTCATCGCCGGCCGAATAATTTCGTTTCGTCGTTGCACGTACCATAATAGAGACGTTCCGCAAACTGCTACGGGCGCTTCACGTGGACCAAACATTTGCTGACATGCAAGCCAGGTCAAACATCCCCGGGCGGTACTTCGAGCATCGCGGTCTATGCACACAGAAAAGTTCCGCTAGCTCTCGATGCCGTCGCGTTCGTTTGTTTTTTTATTTACTGTGCTGGAAAGACGATTGCAAAACCCGGGGAAGCACCGTGGACCCGTTATCGCTGCAAACAACAATTCACCAGAACTCCTGTACCAAATAGTAACCTGAATATCATGATACAATTTTAGAAGTTCGTGCGACACATTTCTTTCAAATATTTCACTCTTTTTTTTTTGCTAAATTTCTTTGCTAAATTTCATAATAAAACAGAAGATTGTTATGAAAATATTAGTCAGTCAGAGAGGGAAAGAAAGAGAGAGAAAGAGAGAATGCGTGGATAAGATAGTTTTATTTTGTTGTAATTATAGGATATTGTAAACCGAGCCCAATTCTTGGCTGTAATTCTGAATAAAGCAATATTATTATTATTATTGTTGTTGTTATGAAAATATTTCTGAAATTTGCAATTGAGTTCGTGTGTGGTGCTCCCACGTGTTGGGTACAATTTTTTAAAAATAAATGAACAAATTGTAGCGTGCGTGATGGTGAAATAAATAGAATTTTGAAGGGGTCATTTCGAACCGTTGGTTTTGTTAGTAATGATACTGTAATGATATGCGTAAATGTGCATACGTAGGTCAAAGGACGTTGCAAATTCGATGCGTTCGGTTGCATCGATGCACGTGTTGCTGAACCACTAGCACGCGTTGAAGTCACGTGACCTCGCACGGTGCAAGCATTCGAATTAGATCCGGCAGTGATCGAAACTCGCCTTTTATATCTCAATTACGACTGCTCCTCCATGTTGTTTCGGTGACACGTGTCGCGGGCTAAGATTGGCCACAATCGATCTGCCTCCACAGTATTACCAAACAGCATGATCACTACTTTTCAAGATAACGTTGTCGGAACATGCAAGTCATGCGTTGTTTGCACTCAATAATATCATCGCGATTTTTAATCAGCTACTATTATATAAAAATCGTATTCGAATCAATTATATAATTATTTTCAATGTATGTTATCTCAACTGAATATTCCCAGGCATTTCAAATTTGATACATTTAATTTAACATATATGGATTGAAACAGATTATCAATCATTGCATAGCTTGAAAAACTGCCAATCTTTGTACTCATTGTTGGCAACAAAATTTTTAGTCCCCTTTGCGAGGACATTAATTGCAAGCTTTAAATGTCTTAATTTAATATTAAGGCGATCTTATTGTTGCATTTACACAATAAAACGGAGCAATAGAATAGAATTGCAAAAGAATAGAAATTAATATTTAGAAAATTTCTTTCTTTCTTTCTTATTTGTTTTCGCTATAATGGTAACACAGAATCATTATTTTTTTTTTTTTTTTGTAGACGTTTATTTTAAAGTGGTCGCATTAACGGCTAGGTCATTAGCGACCACTTCAGTTACAATTAAATATAACAGAGAAGGTTACAGTTATTTTTTACATTGTGGTGGGTTACAGCAAAAACAAATTTATAACATTTTATATGTATCAATCGATTTAAAAAACAAAAGGACGTTTCCAATATTGTTCTCGTTTAAATTCGTCATGAGGTCATTTTCGATGAAAAATCTGGATTGTTGAGAATGAATCATTATTACTCAACGATTAAGCGATGTAATAAGAGAACAATGTGTTATGATTAGTAAAGGCAAAGGCAGATGTTTCGCATTGAATTGTGTTTAAGCGGATACGAACAGGATATCAGCGCTAACATGATCGAATTAGCGGAGATTCTCTTGTCGACGGGAAACTGACTATGATATCTCAATTACGCTCGCTTTTACACGGCGCTGGGCGAACACGTGCAGGATGGTGTGAAGTTTCCCGCTATCAATTTCTCAAAGCCAACCACCGAGTGATAATGGCACGTGGCGGTGGCGTTTAGCCGAGTTTCGGTCTTCCTGTCCACGTGCCCGTTCAATGCGACACGTGGCCATTACCATAGGCCGGGCTAATTTCGTGGTGTACCTCCCAATCGAGAGAAAAAGATCGATAGAGGCGTGCGACGAGATGCTGTTGACATTCAACAAAAGAAAGATAACGATAATCGTGAATGGCTAAATTTGTCTTTTGTATCTTTTCTTTTCCAAAACGATAAACGCGCATTCGAACGTGCGATTCTGAAACGTGCAATTATTACTTTATCATTATTATGACTACATATACAATTCTTTCTTTTCTTAATTATTTTGACAAGTTCGAAATAACATAACAAAATTTTTTAACTTCTTCGAATATTTTCCCTGTTGCACGTTTCCACATGCAACAACTATACGTTCAGTGGAATAACAGTATGAAGCGATCGACGAATCGCTCCCATTGAGTCGTTCATTGCACAAATCGATTAACTCCATAAAACAAAAAGTTGAGAAATGCAATGAAATAATGTAAATTGTTTGTTAAAATTCCCTTTATAATATAAATTCAAATAAATATTGTAGAATGCATAAATACGGATGTAGCTTTTATCTAACGGTATATAAAATTAATAAGAAAGAATAGCCAAAAAATAGTCGTCAGTAATGTTACAATTTTTATGTGACTGGTGGAGTTAATCGATTTGTGCAATGAACGGCTCATACATCCCAAATGCCTAGCCGATGAAAGTCCTAAACTAAATTAACTAAACTAACCTAAACTCCTCTATTCCTGTATGCCAAACCTTTTGTTTTTTTTTTATGCTTTTGTAAATTTCGGGCCCAATTATCAGGATTACAACTTCTTTTCCTCCCAATCAATGTGTTTGTTGCAAAATTTTTACTATTTCAATCAAAAGAATCCGAAGAAAACCATAAACGTTTTCTTGAGCCAGACTTTCTGTTGATAAATCGTATTGAAGAACCATCAGATGATTCACTGTTTCCCACATCCACATTGTTATTAGTCTCACTCATCTTGACTATAACGTTATAATATTTATTTCTTTCAAACCACCAACAAATTGAAATAATTGTTTACAATAATTTAATCCCAAATACGATCTGGGAGTGATGTTGAAAAGTATACAGTAGAAGTCAAAACATACCCAATTAAACTTTATTCTTAATAATAACTAATTTGACTTCACAAGTACACGATCCTGCGGCAATTAGATTGTCACTGACTAATTTACTTTACTATAATTCTGATAAGACGGCACTACAAAATGTGCCGTTATCATTCAGCGCTTGCTAGTGCATTTGAGTTGCATTATTGCAATAGATTTACATTAGAGTACGGAGCTAATCGAAATGGCCTCCGAAATAAATTATTTATTATTCAATGGCCAAAAAAATGTTGTCCTGTAATGGTGTTAATCTTTATTATTCGGGAAAGTTATTATAAATATAAAAGGTTATGATTATACCAAGTGCTTTGACACTTAAATTTAAGATTGTTCAAAAAATGGAGTTAATCGATTTGTGCAGTGAACGGCTCATTTCTTTGTCGACGAGGCTCGAAAGAAACTCTCACGGTCGAAACGCGAAGAATTGAGACGTAACAGTACTTCCACGGTCCCGTTTAGTATCCTGCAGCCCGAAACAGCATCAGGAAGTGCGGCTAGGACAGCAGTTAAAAAGTTCCAACACCTGGTTCCGTTTTTTTCTCGGTCCGGAAACGTAGCAGCTCGAACAAGTAAGAGAGAATCGTTCCATTCTTTTAAAAGCCTACTTCCGCGCGTTAACGAAACCCATCCATGAAATGACTTTCTGGCCGATACGTGACGACTCTACCAACGGGCCGTGTCTATTTCCCGGGACCGATGGAACGAGGGGCAAAACGAGGGAAAATCAAACAGCGTGGCTAGTCGCGACTGCCGTGGCGAATCGATTTTAATGCGTCGGAGAACGTGACTTCGAGGGTGCGTGCCACCTTTGTGGACCACCGGTCCTGTAATTTCAAGGTATTTAGCCGGTCTAACGAGGCCGGCACCCCCGATTCTCCCTTCGTGCTGTCGCAAATAGATCGTGGATCACCGAAGGCGACAGTATCGGCGAAACTCCCTACGATTATCGATGTCGAATTCGAGAAGAACGACGCACGACCTACGACTGTTCCGATAAAAGTCCATAACTTCTTGAGATACAAAACTGATCATTAAAAAATAGCCATTAGAGTACAGACGACATTTTCTCTGTCAATTTTGCAGGAAATAAAAGCTATGTATTAGGAGGGCCCGTAAGTGACCAATTATTTTGAAATCTAAAACAAATGTTGTGGTAAATTCAAGTTTTTATATAATCTCCAACATTATCACTAGACTGCGGATGTTTATGCAAATGCATATTTATATAGAAAGCTGATAAAGCAATGGGACTTAAACAGAAATATGCTTTGCGATTAGAGGATTCTAAAAATAGGTTTTTTTATTTTGCACTTTTTGCGTAATGCATATGTTTTGCATATTTCTCTTGAAAAACATATGCAATATATTGTTGCATATGTTCTTCAAAGAGAAATATCTGAAACATGTTATTTTCCGTGTATATGCATATCTGATGCTCATATGAATCATTTATCTTGTTAAATTCGATAATTAAAGTCGATAATAATGATACGCCGATATAATACTGAAGAAGCCTCAACAAGTTATGATGTTCCGACCTTATATTGCTTACCGAATCAGTTCTAAGAACACATGTAGCTGTTGGTATTCAGAATTCGAACAGTTCAGTTTGATACTCGATGTGGTGAGGCGAATTTTGTGAGAGTGCTTGCGATCATTATCAAAATGCCGTAAGTTCGGAAAAGTAGGGTTTTACTGACGAGAAGCTGGATCGAAGGCGATCCCAATTTCATTCTTGACGAAAATAATGAAAATAATATTTACTGTGAAGTGTGCAATAAAAGTATAAAGTGCGACAGAAAATCGCAATTACAGAACGTACAGAACTAAAGGCGAAACAAATTCTTCGCAAATAATTGATTACTTACGGGTGGCCCTAATAGAATCCTATTATCAGAAATGGGGGTAGTAGATCGAAGTGTTGTCTAATTCCAGGAAATTGATAAGCAGCAGCATTTTCATTTTACCGATCGAACTAGGGGGCACGGAATATCAAGCCCTGCGTTTCACATCACGCCCAAACTGGGCCAACGATCTTTTCCAGCCAATCAACCTTATCCACACATTAGCATTGCGAGCTATCGCCACGTGCCGGCCACGTGACCGCGATGCGTTCCCGGTGCACGTCGCCACGTGCGCGGTATCGCGCGCAACCCCACGTTCATTCAGGAATGGATTATTCGCGGATAACACCTCCTTGAAAAAAGAAAGAAAAAACGGTAAGAATAACAGTGACAAAATGGTCACCCGGTCACTCAGAGCTAAAACGTCGCGTGCCACCTTGAGCACCTCTTGGGACACTTAGGATCGACACCGGGCTCTCCCGTGCGAATTGTTGGATTTTTCTAACGCCTGTCCCGAGTGCTATATTTTAATAATGCCGGAGTGGTCACATCTGCTGGCAATCAATTTTTTAAACACCGAAAGCTTCAACCTAGAAAAAGCCTGCATCCTTTAATCTTATCTCAGCAGGCTGTCTATTATTGCTAAAATGCGGAATGTAAAAGTTTTTTCAAATCGATTGTAAGGAACGAGAGTTCCAAGTGAATTGTAAGAAATAAAATATTATATTTTAATAAAACGAAAATGGTGCCACAGAGCTCTTAAATTCTGCTAATGTATTCACAGGTATTTCGCCTGTTCTCTTTACAAGTGTATAAAATCGGCAGCGTAGGCATCGACGAATTGTTGAAACAACGAGGTTTCCCATCGCGGTTTTCACACGGGCGTCCAGTTTCTCGCACGGTGGCTCCTGCGGTCGTGTAATAACGCATTCACGAACATTTTCCCCGGACCACCCCCATTTTTGTGGCCACCCCGGATTCCTGGTGAAGCGTGCGCCCATTTTACGGTGATTCCTTGCCATGCGGTAAAGAAGCCGGTCGGCGCCTTTGAAACTCACCACTTTGGCGGCGAAGATCAGAGGGAAACCGCGAGGGAAGGATTTTCGCGCTTTTGACCCTTCAAACATGCCACTCCAGACGATTTTCACTCGTTTTCCCCGAGGCCCGACGCGATCGGCGAAACTGTTACGTCAACTGAGACCTGCTTTTGATGGATCGTTCCGCCGAGCCTGCTTGAGCGTGAGATTCTCGAGGGTGGACTTCCTAATTTCGTTACAGTGAATTATACTTCTCTTTTTTCGGTGAAATCCACGTTCAGGTGAACGCAGCTCGCATCCGGATTATCATGTTTTTTACAGTGGGAACCTGCAGGAAACAGGAAGTTGCGGTGCGGATTTATGGGGTTCCCGTTGCCGATTCGATCGTGGAAAAACGATGGAATATCATCGAACACCTTTTCCTCGGAAAATATTCGCTGGTGGAATATTATCGAAATTTCTGCTTTTGAATGTAAGGTATAAATAGATATAATGTATTTTTAATGTAGGATTAAATGAACGACTTCAGTTGCCTAATAAAGAGTAACGAAATATATTTAGTTTTCAGTTGCTGGATTTGTAGACTTGGAGAAATAAATACTTGAGCTGGCGATATCATTTCAAGAGAGTTCGTCGAGTCACGAAACCGAATCCACAGCTCGTTAGCAGATGATTAAACAGCGTAATGGGTCTCTTGGAAAAATGACGAGCTAGTTCTCGTGTTACTCTGCTAAAGAAGTCTATCAATCACCTACGATAATGACAATGCTTATTGTTCGATTGTGTTGTAACTCTAATCATATTTAAATAGAAATTATAATAGGTAGGAATTAATTTCAAGATAACGATCGAACTCGGCAAGTTGAAATTTTGCACGCGCGTCTGTCCGCGTTCTATGTAATAGCACAAATTTTTCTAAGATATTTTACAAAGAATTGTGGGAGTTGTTTTAAAAAATATCATGTCTCGAAAGATCTGTACACTCATGCATTGATTCCGTCCTGAACATAATTAATTTATTTATTACAGTCATCTGAGAGATCCAAATAAGATCTGGAAAGTGATTATCGTACGTCCCAGAACTGTGATCATATTTTCAAAATTACACACGTGCGAATAGACACTCGAAGGAGAAAATTTTTTGTAAGAATTTCGAATGCAGAAGTGAAACTTGCGATTCGTGGCTTGTCCGACGTAGCGTGACACACGGGACATAACATTTATCGTCTCGTCGCGGCGCGATTGTTATGAAATAATAATGTGGTGCGGGGGCCCGTGCTCCGGAACAGGCTGGTCACGAGGAAAGGGGTGAAAGTGTGCGGTGGGGTCGAGCCGATCGCAATCAAAGCAGAAGCCGGTGTCCTCGGGACACGTCACTTCTGTATTTCCGGCGGTGCTCAATATCCGTGACTCGATTTAGCTGGATAATGAAGCGGAGTCGGGGAACGGTGTTAATCACGCAAAAAAACTGCCGATCCCGGAGCCCGACAACTAACATTACACGTGATTGCGAACTTAATCACCGAATTGCAAACTTTCTGCTCGCGACGATTTTAATCAAGTGTCATATAGTTTCAATTCCCCCTTATACCGTCGATTTGACATAATCTTTCACGTAAACAGAATGTAATTGTGTAATTTTTAATTGTAACGCTCGCACGCTTCTCTGTGTAAAAGATCCTGAGATAATAGAAATATTTATATTTCGATGAAAATCTGGTAAAAATATTAATAAAAAAGATGGAACGAATTAAATCCTTTGGTTTCGATTAATGAAGATACGGATCAGGGAGGAGTGCAACCAAATGAAACGCAAAGCGGCAATGACAATTGTGTTCGAAGAAGGGGATGCAGAGTGGAGAAGCCTAACGAGAGCACGGATCAAATAATTCCGATAGGAAACGATAATCGATGCAAGGATTTCCCTCGATCCTTCGATACCACTCAGCCTCGTTACCGCGGCCCTTAGGGGATCGCTCGAGGACACCTTTTTGATACAAGCAAAATCTTGTTTTCCTGCCCCCTCTTGAGTAGCGATGGGTTCGATCCAATTTCTCCATCGCAGTGAACAATTTCAGAAAATCAACAAACGCTCACAGACTACGCCGCACAGTGGGCAATTTGGACAAAATCGGATTCAAAATCAAAGAACTTTCGATAGAAATGAGGTAGAGCGATGAATTTTCTTTTTAAATTAAAGCTGAAACTTTATAGAATATGGGAAAAATAGGGAGATTATTACCATCCAATCATTTCAACGAAAAAATGACTTCATTAGTTTTTGTCACAAAAATCTATTTTTTGCAAAATCCTGAGGTCGTAGACAAATTTTGAGACCAGATTTGAAATCAGCGTGAAAAGATCTATGGGAAATGATGTATAGCATGTTAAAAGAAAATTTTTTCCGCGCGTGGTATTGGAAAAACTAAAATTTTCTTGAATTTGTGCGCGTTTAACGAATTTTCTCGAGGTTAAAAAAAGTTCGTACCACAATCTCTCTATTTTTCCCATATTCTACAAAGTTGCAGCTTTCATTTAAAAAAGATTTCATCGCTCTACCTCATTCCTATCGAAATTTCCTTGATTTTGAATCCGATTTTGTCCAAATTGCCCACTGTGCGCCGCTCTGATTCTATTAGGGTTACCCATAAGTAATTATTTGCAAAGAATTTGTTTTGCCTTTAGTTCTGTACCGATCGTTGAAGAGAAAACACGCGTTCTTTTACAGTTTTCGGTAAAGCAGCCTATGTTCAAAATATTCTAATAATTTTTTTTTACAACCCTGTAATAAAATGACGGCGTCCGTAAACTGATGGAGATTATATAATAAATAAAGAAATAAAAGCTTGAATTTATTACAAAGTTTGTTTCATATTTCAAAATAATTGATTACTTATGGGTCCCCCTAATATCCCAGCTTCCTGGTAAAAGCTTCAAAGTTATGAATTTGATGAAAACTGAATGCTATCAATACAGCAAGCTAAAGCTCCGCAAGGATGTTGCAAGAAAGGACACTGATGAGCTTCGAATTTGATGAAAACTGAATGCTATTAATACAGCAAGCTAAAGCTCCGCAAGGATGTTGCAAGAAAGGACACTGATGAGCTTCGAATTTGATGAAAACTGAATGCTATTAATACAGCAAGCTAAAGCTCCGCAAGGATGTTGCAAGAAAGGACACTGATGAGCTTCGAATTTCAGTGTAGAACGTAATCGGCGATGCAGGTGACCCTGATCGAGTGATACAACTCTCTACCGTTTCGTTGGAGTGGCTGCCGTTCGGAAGGGGTCAGTAGCCATCGCTACTTCGAAGATCCGCGTCGACATGAACTGCCGTGGAGTGCATCAATGTAAGAACCACTGCGATTCGTACAGCGAGCACCAAAATACAGACAGATGGCTCGTTGAATCTCATCGGTGATGGTGAAACGTGTCTGTGAAGGTCCCTTCGTCGGTGGTAGTGTCACCTATGACGTACAAGCTCGGGGTGTAACAGGAATCCATGACGAGTCCGAAACGTCCACAATTGTTTCTGGATCGTTCGACAACTAAAACTTCGATCTTACACTATGCAATTAAACGATCGAAGAACAAAAAATAAAACAATTTTCCAAACTTTTCGATAAATATTCTCATTTCTCCGATTCTTTTCAAAGATTTATTGCTTAGAAATGAAAATACATTATGGGGGAATTTTTGAAAAGTAGTTGAACAGCAAATGTTTCAGTCGATTGCAAAGTTGATCGGGGTACCATGGCAACAGACTGCGCTGTCAAAATGGCGGAACTTTCATCCGCACCCCCCATAAACTCGTCAAACGGCGCACACAGACGTCCGGATCGTTCCCCTTGTGGGTGATGACGCACACACGTAAGCTAAACAATAGTTAAATCAGGGTGAGGGGTGGCCACGGGTTGCTGTGGGTGTTTAATGAGCTGCCAGCCAGTGACTGCAAGAGGGTACAGGCCGACTGGAGCGGGGTACAAGGAGGGTTGACGGATTTTTTGGGGTGCGAGGAGGATGGTGAAATCTATGGGGCACGAGCTACGGCACCACTTGACTGTTTATGGGACCGGCACCGTGTAAAGTGTAGGAATAACATTGCATATCTTTATGTGGAACTGGTGCGTTATTTTAACCGACTTGCAGGAACCGTGCAAAATCAAAACCTGTCGCATAAAAATTAAAATTTAACTATCAGAAGTGATCAATTGATTGGAAAGTCCGAGAATTATTATAATAAATGCGGTACATCAGTAGCGGATACTGTTTGTACAAGAACCTATAGAGTCCTCGTGAAACTTTGGACTCTCAGTTACTCTTCGAGAGTTTCTAAGAACACTTAGGTTTTCCAGGAGGACCCATCGATCCAGGAGCTCCCTAGGAGGTCCTTGAGAATTCTCGGGAACTTGCGTCGAAGAGTCCGAATTTAATTCTTGTTCAGAACCCTGAAACAAATCGATGTCGTCTTTCAGCAACATCTCAATGCAATTTGATAGCAATTGGACGAGTATGCGTCCGAGAACATCGTGCTGAGGAAGTTTGATGGGAACCGTTATTATAGCGGCGAGCTGTAACAATGTTCTAAGGGTTTGCTAAGAATTCGTTGCCAGTCCCGATCGACTGACCCCTAACCTAAGCGCGTCGATCACCTGAGCATTCAGGGCAGTAACGCTTCCGTGAAATTAGGCAGGTACACATTGATCTTCCTCGAAGACGCGCCGTTTACCATATTAAGTTACTATTTGCCCGGCGATTGTACAAACTCGAAGGGCGCTCCGATTGCTATATTGAGTTACTATTTGCGGACGATTTGGAGAATTAGGGAAAACCGTTTTCCCGAATCCATGAAACGGGACGAGTCGACCGTGCAGAATGAAATTCTATATCCACTGCCGTTATACTTATTGTTGCGGGGGTCAGACGGCTAATTACCTCGAACCCTCAAAATTTCCGAAAAAAAATGTAAAGCTTCACTTCGGTACCTTCTTGCACAAAAGACGGAAGAAACTGCAATTTATTCTTTCAGCCATTGTTCGAATCCGAACCAAATTCGAGCGAAACGATTCAGTGAAAATTATACAGGATCGTAATATTAGGATTTGTAATTTTCGTAGAAATTTTGTGTTGCATCTGTACGTTATGTTTTTTTTTTCGAAAACGAGTTTGCCTAACAATGCAAGCATTCGTTCATCGAACCTTCGACAGCACTGTCTTCGGACTCCCTCGAGTACAAATAAAACGCACGCACACGCGCGCATACGTGGATCTGCAGATCAAATGTGTTTTCAGCGTGCGTGTAATCCTGCCTAAGCTCACCCTACAAGCCCAATAAAACGTGCGCTGCTACGAATGCTTCACAATGACGTTAAATCAATGATTTGTCCAACCAGCCTTTGCCACGGGCTTTAATCCCGGTTTTACATGTGATTAAATTCTGGCTTAAGTGTCGGGGCGATTGATATTATTAATGAATAATGTCGCCGGACAGTGTATTAAATACAATGAACGATCGACGCGTTGAACGATGCAACTGTAAATATCAATTTCGATACAGTTGCAGGACAATGAAACATTAAAATATAGTATGATTTCTGCGATTTTATAAAATTTATTTTTGCAGGCTGCCTTGAAACATGAACTGAAAGCATACTAAATGTACTCACTAAATACGCTTGCTATGGATTTTTATAGTACCTGACGCGACCGAGTACAAGATACAGCTGCAAATATCGATTTCAGCACAGTTGTGACACAATGAGATATTAAAATGTTGAAAAATAGTAAACTACAAAAAAAAATTTTTGCGGGCTGCCTTGAAGCATGAACTGAAAGTATACTAAATACACTCACTAAATACGCTTGCTATGGATTTTAATAGTACCTGACGCGACCGAGTACAAGATACAGCTGCAAATATCGATTTCAACACAGTTGTGACACAATGAGATATTAAAATGTTGAAAAATAGTAAACTACACAAAAACAATTTTGCGGGCTGCCTTGAAGCATGAACTGAAAGTATACTAAATGTACTTACTAAATACGCTTGCTATGGATTTTCGTAGTACCTGACGCGACCGAGTCGCTTCCGATCTCGATCTCGCAATCGAAATATTGAAATGTTGAAAAATAGTAAACTATACAGTCTCTAAAACAGTTTTAATTTGTAGTTTTTAATACTGAACACAGTCTGAGGGCTACGCGGCTTTATTGAAATTTTAAGTGTTCTAAAGAAGTTTATTTTAGAAAATTGTTTCGCTTATAGAGTTTAAGTGATGAAGAGAGTAGAGAGGAATTACCTGGCATGAGTTCGCCACGTGCCAAAAATGATACTCGCTGAAACGGAGGGAATCATTAGCAGTATCGACGGTCGATGGATGTTCGACGAATCCCGATCGACTTTGGAGGACTCGTGGCTGCCTGGACCAGTAATCCACGTCATTCCGGGATGAATGCCTGGCTGGCTCGGGCATTCTTCAAGTAAATTATAGTCTTGAATGGCAGCACAGTGGGGGGTTGGTTGGCACGCGTACATTGGGGTACACCTGCCCCCCGTAGACATCTGTCCCCTGTATTTCCATCGCGAGAGTCAAACCATAGCGTGCGGACTCTCGGCAGTTGTTGTCAAAGTCTTGTTAACGCCTGGAAATGTTAAACTTTAATTCTTACTGTGCCTTCCTCTTGGATTTACGCTAGACCTACCACGGCCAAAATGACCGGTCTTAAATTTGACAATTATTGAAACTATAAAAATTCATTTATGGAAAATAGTGGAAGAAATTTCCTTGTCCAAGCATTTATCATATCGAAAATTCCGGACGATCTTAATGAATTTAGGATTGCCATTTTTACAAGGCAATATTTACCAGATACTGTTAATGCTTGGTAGGTTTAGTGTTGAACAAGATATCTGCGTATCTTGATGCATTTATGTGCAAGTTTAAAAAATGCAAGAGGCCCTGCATATCAACAAAAATGAATTTCTACTCCGTATTTATTACAAAGAATCTTGTAGACCACGCAAGAAAATTGTTCCCCTCTTCAAATTTGTAGAAAATAATGGAGTAGATTTTGAAACAATCGAATATTCATTAAATATATTTCTAACGCTTTATTGAGAATAAATGAGACTTTTATTTTTCCTGTTCGTTCCTTTCAATTTCGTTGCAAATTTTGTTATTATCGGGACAACGAGTGCAAAATGGCGGACTTGGTTCTTCCAGACGACAGTATAATCAATTTTCGCGTCTCGTTCTCGTTAATTGAATTTACCCGCGGCAGGGGCGTCGATCACAAGCTCAAATAAGGCTTTCCATATTTTAGCGAGCTGCCACGGGAGGAACGGAAGGCTATGGTGTCCGCGGGGTGTGTCCCATGACGTAGTGGTCTAACCGGCATTGTTCGTGGTTTACCACAAAGGCCTGCAAATGCCAACTTGCAATGAAAAGCCGGCTACCCTACACACCGCGTCTAAACAGATGCCGAAATACGACGCCGAAAGATGTTTGTCTGAATCTTCTTTTTACACCCTCCAACTATCTGTCGACAGTCTTTTTCGGGGTAAACACGCTCGGGGGTTGTTTTGTTCCTTGATCGACGTTGCTTTTGTTCGATTTCACCTTTTTAGTGGAGGCCCCGTCGCCGGTAACTTCCGTACAAATTTAGTTCTGTTTAGCAAAACCGAAAATACTCAACCCCTTGCAACGAGCCGGACTCGTTACCATAATCCGCCTGTTTTCAATCGAAATTAAAGATTCACCCTGTTGTCTGTATCCAAACAAATTTCATCAGGATCATTGTTACAATTAGACTGCCATAGAAATACTAACTTCTCAATTTTGGTTAGATTAACCCTCTGCACTCGGCGCTATTTTCATTCTAAAACTAAATTTTTCTTCCGTCTTAGAATATTTTCATTTTATTCATACGAAACTGATCCGATTTCCACATATACTATTTAAATGTTTAGTAATCTATTCAATACAATTTTTGTAATTTAACAAATATTTTGTAATATTTTTTGTAATTTCTTTGAAATAATGCCACAACAATTTCTAGTGGTGCTTCAGAGTCACCACTCGAGTGCTAAGGGTTAAATAAACTGTTTTCGCCCAATTTTTGTGATCGCCGAACGGACGATCGGAGTAATCAGATTTTGCAGAATTATAAATCTCAGAGCTGCTATATTCACGATCGCTTAACATCCTCGGCCACTATGCCACAAGCACATGCCACGATCAATCTCCGATTAAGTGCTCAGCGACCGGTCAACGTAATTTCCCGACTTTCCACGGGCAAATGGCGCGCGCTCTCCAAATTTAACAAAAACCAGCTTCTTTCCATTTTACTTTCCGATCAATTATCTGATCGGCAGGGACCACTCGGATGCGAGTACCCGCCATTAATCTTCGATTAAGTGTGCAACGATCGGTCAAGGTAATTTCACGAATTTTCGTGAATTAGGAAAACCCGTCTCCCCACCCTTTTCCGAGCCGGTCTCCCCGTTAGGGTGCCCCATGGCGTACCCCGTGCTCTCCACGGGGGAGCACCTCTGTCAGTCACCAGTATGTCACCATACAGACCAGCGCCCCGGTACAATGAGGGCCCTGAACGCGATCGATATGTGCACTCGACGGAAACGACCCAGCGAAAGGTCGATCAAAGCGAAATCACTGCGCCTGGAAATGCAGGCGGCACGATGTTTATGGCCTGTAAAAAATCCTCCGATGAATCTTTGTTTAAACCAAACGGCGAACGCGATCCGGCTGGACCATTGTTCCTCCGCTTCCACTGCAGACGATCTACGAGCTACGCGATTTTTAACCCTCGACTGCCGGTAGAACAATTTATAAAATATTGTACCTGCAACCGAAATTTCAGATCGTGTCTCTCTCTCTCTCTCTCTCTTCGATTTAATTTAATGTTTTCATAAAAGTGTAATATAATAAACACCTACTTCTTTTTAGATACCCTAAAATGTTTTTGCATTTCCTGCGTACAGTTTCAATTTCTTTAGTTCTTCGTGTTGCGAGATGTATTCGTTAACACGTTCATGGACAGTAAAAATTTCTGATTAGACATAAACAATAATAATAAGTTAACTGTCATTAGTGATGACAAATGAAATGTATATTAATTACAAAAACAAAGTTCAATTTGAAATGCATATTAATTACAAAAACAAATTTCAATTTGAAATGTATATGACTTACAAAAACAAATTTCAATTTGAAATGTATATTAATTACAAAAACAAATTTCAATTTGAAATGTATATTAATTACAAAAACTTAAGGTTGTATAAAATTGAATGAACAAAAATTGGATTTAGAAGTTGAATGCTACAGCATTCACGTCATTTCGCATCACTATGGAAGTGAATGCTATAGCATTTGCGTCCGCGAACGTGTTAAAAATGAGAATGGTTAATTTGTAGTATAAAGCAAAAATGGATGAAGACTGGTCCTTGGATTTCTGTTCGATTAAAAGATCTGAACTAGTTGCCTGGGATTATTTCAAAAGAGATTTCAAAAGAGTCAAAAGAAATTGATAATATTTCTTTCGAAATAAATAATACCGGACCAAAGTTCGTATTTTGTTCAACGGTCGCGTTATCTGCAGGAAATCCGGAGATTGTGTTTTCCAGGTAGCCGAGCCGGTATTGAATTAGCGTAATTCCGGAGAATAAATCACTGGTGTTTCCAATTTCTTATTTTCCGCAGTCGCACCCCTGGAGTTGGAAGCTGTTACGGGGTGCACAGGCAAAAACTGATTGAATCCCCCCAAAATCCAACACCTTTACGGCTCGTGGACCGTCTGTCGTGGCTATGCACACAGTTCCATGTCGCCGGCATAATGGTTCCATTGAAGCATTACCATTATTGCCGAGATTTGGGGAAACGATCGAGCGATGCTAACGGATTCGTCGCAGCTTGCAGCTTGTTTGCAAATAGGCCTCGTATACGAATTTATTGATCAAGTGGTAAAGGATGCTGCGCTGCAACCGTTCCGCGCTGGAAAAACATTATTCTTGCGCGGGGATAAATCCAATGCGAAACGCAAATTTTGAAACTCCATGCTCTTTCAACATCCATCATTTTCTTTTTACATCCACCCTGTGGACAGGATAGAACTACCCTTATTTTCAGCGGCGATACTATTATTGAAAATTTCTGCTAAACAATATTTGAGAGTTGAAGAAAGCAATACAACGAAGAATTGTGCGATAAGGTAATCTAGACGATTTGGAAATGGTTTGACATTTTAAGCTGGACAATGCAGCGAAAAAGATTTTATAGATTGCCTCGATGTAGTTTCGAATTTCAAAGGGAGCGATCGATCAAAAGGAAGCACCAGAAGAAAACGATTTCCATAACTAGAACAAGTGGGTGTTTCACTGTCGTGACACCGTGGCCAAGTGTTGGGAAAATAAATAGCCTGATCGCTCGATCAAATGGAGTGCAGACGGGGTGGGAGCTATCAAAATATCCGAACTGTTGAATTCAAGATGGAAAAATAATATTTGCCCGGTGCTCTTGCAACTTCTGTCTCGACGACCATAGTGTGTATCCGCTCCTTGAAATAATATTTCCTCGTACAGGAAAACTGCGTCATTTCAATGTTATGCTAAAAGAATTAGAAATTCCTAACAATGCGTACACATCAACTTCGATATAAATTGCATTTTGAATATGAAAAATATGGGAGAAATTAACGTGACAGGTGACAAAGTCGATTTTTCCGATCGAAATCGTTTTCGAACGTTTCAAAGTCACGTTTCGACTGATGTAATCCGCAGGATTAGGCGGGTAGGCGTAATTTCAGGCGCAACTTGTGATACATCTGCCCCGCAGCGATTTCTGTAAAGGACACGTGTCCTGGCACGTGCTTATTCATTCTTGAACAGGACCTCATTCCTGCAAAGTGGCTCGAGCACGCTCGTTGGCAAGATGGCCACTATTTAATCGGAACTTTTGTGTTTGCGTATCCTTTTCCACCCCATGATCCCACAATTTTATTACTCAACGGATGCGTGGTTTATCTGTCATCAGCGTTTCACGACGATCCTGATCATTTCCGAGTGTACTAGTTTGAATTTTATGACGCGTGCACCGCTGTGCATACAAGTGTCGGTATGATAATATGTAAATAAATAGAAATAAATTCACTACTCGAAGATAATAAATGAAATTGGGAACACGAGCAATGTTGTTTGAGTGAAAATTTGCAGAGTCAAAGTAATCGAGATTCGGTAATCAATTTTCTAATCATATTTATTGCCGATCAGAACTACAAAATTGTCTGAATTTCTGTCACCGTGTATCTAAAGCTTTTTCGTAAAATCCAGAACACGCATAAATTTTGCTCGCAATTACCGAACGCCGCCTGCCGCAAAATCAATATGGCTGCGGGCAGATTGAAGGGTTTTCGTCGACAGACGCGATAAAGCACAACGAGCTACGTAAAATATGATTTATTGATAAGATATAAATTCTGTACAATATATATTCCCTGAATCGGCGGTTTCACAATACGATAAGAGCACTGGCGGAGTCGCGCGCTTAAATTACGCTAAACCTAGAAACAAGGGATGAGATCAAGCGCTCGAGATCAATCCGAGACCGATCGATGACTAGAAAGGAAAAGGAACGCGGGTTTGGTAGTACGTGTTAGAACATCGTGTAAAAATCGCAACTAAAAAAGAATCTCCCTATCGCTGGACCTTAATCCTAGAAATTCGTTGCAAATAGAATACTCTCTTACAAAGTAAATAACGATCATCACTCGCACTGGCCTAATCATTTTTACAAACACCCGCGGACGCAACCGATGTGCGAATTTACACGCAACAGGGTACTCATGTTGCGTGCAAACTGCAGCGCGCGTTGCTGCTTCGAAAACCTGGAGGACCTACAGTGGAAAGTTCTTTTTCTCTTCCAAATTTTCGTGCCACACATTTACACAGAATACCTCGCGAGCTCACGCCGCGACACCACTGGCAATACCAAACGATTCCTAAGACAGCTCTGATCGGCAGAGAACTGCAATGGCGGCGATGACTCATGCAACTACTGCGTTATCAACGCCTCGAGCTTCGAGTTTCGACAAATTCTCGAAAAGATCGGTACCCTGAGGCCTCCAGGGTTCAGGAGCACATTCTGACAGGTGGCGAAACTTTTCTAAAGACACTGGTACATGTTATTGTGGCCCATGTGATGAGTCGGGGGCAGCTGATGCTGCGCGTGGTACATCCTCTGGTCGTAACAGGGTTGATATTGCATCGGCGGACTGACACTCTGATCGCTATAGCAGTCGTACTCTTGCCATTCGGGGACGAATCTCTCCGGAGGATAGGGGAACGCCGTGTGCGACGGTCCTAGTCGTTTCTGCGCTGCCACCGCGCAGCTTCCCGTCGAGGAAGTGATCATGTTCCCGTTCTCGCTGATGCTCACCGTCACGTTGCCCACGTTCACCGTGATCTCGCCGGTTTCCGAGTTGCCCAGGGTTTGGGACAGGGCCCAGATGTAGTTGTGGGCGAAACGGAGCGTCTCGATTTTCGTCAGCTTCGTGTCTTCCGGGAAGGTCGGCAACGCCATCCGCAGCCGCTCCAACGCGTCGTTCAGGGTATGCATCCTGTGTCGTTCCCGATCGTTCGCCTTTATTCGACGGTTCCTTTTCAGCCGGAGCACCTGCAACCCGATCAATGGTTCCACGTGATCGTCTCAATCTCTCTCGCTTTTCTTTCGTTTCGAAACGAGCTTTCAGCTCGAATCGAGCTGGGTGGCGCGACGCTTCGAACCTGCGCCGACACTAGGCCCGTTCTAATTTTTATACGAATTTTCTTTTTCGCGTATTTTTCGAACGATTCGAATTGGCTACTGAAAATCTCGATTTACATGGGTTTTTGTACATATATTGTACCTTTTTAATGCTAAAATTTTTATCGAGTCTAATATAGATAGTCAACGATTTGAACCGGCTATGGATTGTAATTTTTGCGCGACAATTTTCTTTTTCGCGCATCTCTGAACCTGACGAACCTTCGAGATCAACATTGAGATCTCGTCGAGTCGAACGATTCGAATTGGCTACTGAAAATCTCGATTTTAGATGGCTTTTGTACACATTTTGTACTTCTTTGACGCGAATCTTTTTATCGAGTCTAATATAGATAGTCAACGATTTGAACCGGCTATGGATTGTAATTTTTGCGCGACAATTTTCTTTTTCGCGTATCTCTGAACCTGACGAACCTTCGAGATCAACATTGAGATCTCGTCGAGTCGAACGATTCGAATTGGCTACTGAAAATCTCGATTTTACATGGGTTTTTGTACATATTTTGTGCCTTTTTAATGCGAATCTTTTTATCAAATCTAGTATAGATACTCAACGAATTGAACCGGCTGTGGATTCTAATTTTTACGCGAATTTTCTTTTTCGCGCATCTCTCAACCTGATGAACCTTTGAGATCAACATTGAGATCTCGTCGAGTCGAACGATTCGAATTGGCTACTGAAAATCTCGATTTTACATGGGTTTTTGTACATATATTGTACCTTTTTAATGCGAATATTTTTATCGAGTCTAATATAGATAGTCAAGGATTTGAACCGGCTGTGGATTCTAATTTTTATGCGAATTTTCTTTTCCGCGTGTCTCTGAACCTGACGAACCCTTCAGATCAACATTGAGATCTCGTCGAGTCGAACGACTCGTGTACTTGTTTGACGCGAATCTTTTTGTAGAGTGTAAATATAGATAGTCAAGGATTTGAACCGGCTATGTATTGTAGATCGTTTGTAATTCTGGGCTGATGGAGCTTAGGCATCCGGGGGTTAACAAATGTAGAAATTCACAAGGTGTTTTCATGTTTACCTGCGTAGGGCTCTTGCACCGTGTATTCCGAGTTTTCTTCCGCTTTTCTTCCTTCGCCGGCGGAAACAGACACTCCGTTTGAATCTCGTGTTTCGGAGATTCGAAGCTGACGTCGAATCCAGAGTCTGAGGAACTCGACAGCTCGTCGAATCCTCCTTCGCTGCAGAACGAGTACTCCGAAGACATATCGAATAGTTCCTACGGAACGGAACAAAACCGATAAATTTATCAGTACTCTCGTACCTCGAAACATCATATTTTTCATATTTTTATTTATTCTTTTTCGGTCAAATGTAACTTTTCTAACAATTTTTAACAAGATATCTACTCGATGTACAGGAACATGAAAATGTTTTAAGTTTGTCTACGTCTATTCTGTTCGGTAGATATTCGTAAAATATTTCCGCAATAAATGTAAGTGGATAGATATATTTATAATAAACTCAAAATACTTCTACAGAAATTCTTACAAAAAGAATTTTTATAGTGTTCTAACATTTCATCACACGGTCATCTCTCTTTCCAAACACGGTGTAAATAATTGGCAGAACATCTTACTTGATAAATTAGTCGAACGAGTAAACCCAGTCCTCGATTATTCAATTTATCCAAGTCGATCACTTCACACTGGTCCAACACGCGTTACTATAATTTTTGTACGTTGCAAGGGAGTATCGTTTCACGGCATAGCGCGCGTGACCCGGCGGCAGCGAGAAAAATGAAACAAGAAACGAGAAGTGTCCTAGACGGGGCACAATTTGGTACTGCGAAAGTGGCATGGGGCTCTTAGAACATATATACTCTCCCGGGGGTATTTTGCCCCCTCCATAAGGGCGGTCCGCCTTCTATGGGGCACCGTACCAAGAGTTCACCCCATAATCACGACGGTGGGGCACCCAACGTTCTCCCCTCCACCGGGCTTTGTGTGCGTTAGACGCGTGCCACGGCGATGTAGTCGTACAGTTTAGGAGATTAGAGGTTTTAGGGCGATTACACCTCTTTATGCATTTTATGCGAAGGTGAATACGAAGTTTCGTGGTGTGCTGACAGAACGGTTGGCATAAGGACATTATGGTGCTTCGGTAATCATATTTTGTATTTTCGAAATCGCAACGGCGTCGAGAGGATGCGCAGAAGTCGAATCTTCAGGGTTGTTTATCCATTTTGTGTTATTGTAAATAAATCCTCCACTGTTCGTGTCTTTGAACTGATTTAACCAATCCAAAATTCGAAATCTGATTCGGATAAAATCTGATCCTACATTATATACTTGTATATTCTATCGAGTTAAATTTTTGCAAGTGTTCTCCCTATTTCTGTTTCAGACGCAATTGAGTTTATGTCGATACTTCAAGGGCGAATGCTGTCGATAAGTAAAATATGATTACTCTTAAATAACACGAAACAAGATTTTTAGAAAAGACTATATTTTCCCCTCTATTTAACTCTAATTTGTAGCTATTATTCAGCTGTTCAGGGCTCCGTTTTTCATTTGATAATTTATAAAATGCTCCACCTATAGTGATGCCAACCATGCGTGCAGCTGTGTACGGTGGGTCATCGGTGTCAAGGGGCAGCCGTACCACAATAATACACAATCGACAAATTAATTTACATATCACACAATCTTCCATGCTTGAATGTCTTACATGTTTGTACCATCGGTTAATTATTTAACGAAGACAGGATAAATATTACAATATTCTTGAAAATTTAATTCAAGTCTAAATGAAAGACAATTTCATTTTTTTTTTGCTGCCGACAGTTTGGTGTTCTCATTTTCATACAAATCACGGAACACGTGTAAACTTTGTAAATATTTATAGTATAGGTAATTAATTGTTTATTCTTACCTTTGTTACTGTGCAGGAGAGCGGAAATTGCTGACGTGCCTTCGTTCACCACCGTAAGGTGAAAAATATCGTTCTCTGATCTTCGATTCACCGCTGCCCCAGGATGTATGGTTTAAAATAAGTGGACGATAATCTAATAGAACCGACAGTGGCCATCTGTCACATTCGCTAATCAGTTGATAATGCCCTGGACATCGCTATGGAAACGTGCAGGTAGATCAGTCGGAATGGACAGGTATTTTCTAGCTGATTATAAGTTCTACGCCTAATCGATGCATAAAGTCACACATTTCTCAATAATACTCGACAATAAAATACCATTCTCAATAAATTACATAGTTTACTAAACATTTACTCAAAGAAAGGGCTGATTTAAAATTGCGTACTTACTCAAACGTTGAAAACGTGCAGAGTCACAGTCGGTTACAATTATTCTTTAAATATTGACAAAATTACACGTTCTACTTGTTTCTCGATATTTAACATTGAAAATGTAAAAGTACACTTATATATACAGGGTGTTTCACCTAACTCGAGCTCCTAAAATATCTCCCTTGTTTTTTATGATAGAAAACAATTGCAGAGGAAAACATTACTTGGTTCAGACGGGCAAATATTATGATAGGCAAAAAGATTTGTTCAAGGTTATATTTTTTGAGATTTCAAGGTCATCGAAGTTTTGTTTAAATGGAACGATATATTTTTATTATCGCTATATGACAGTCAAGGTTCAGACGAATTCAACGACCTGTAGTATTATGATCTTCACGCGACCTCCCCGTGACCTTCCCGTTTTCCTCTGACATTTTTTTTTCTATTATGAAAAACAAGCGTGACATTTTAGATGCTCGAGTCAGGTGAAACACCCTGTACACAGTGACTAATAAATGGTAGGTCACAATAAAACAGTGGTTGCAGACATTAATAAAATTATCACAAAATCAGTGACATTCGTGCCAACGGTATGCACCGAATAATCACGCGTCAACGTAATCACAGTCGGAGTCCCCATAAAATATGAAATTACACGCAGGTACACAGGCTTCCGAGGCTCCCACGAAATATCAGTATGCAAAGGGATCGCCGGTAGCACGATAGGACGATTTTGACAAGTATTAACGTCCATCAATCACGGCCACGTCAATTATTTGACACATTGGCTGTAGAAAGCCGTCTTCGTGTCCACATTCGTAATCACTGCTCCATTGAACTGGTTGCTCAGTTCCCAAGGCCTCGCGTTCCAGTAATATGCAAAATCGCTCGAATGGAGAACGAAAAATATCGAGACCGCGTGTGACATGTTTGCATAACGATTCGTTATCGGACGTATATTCGCGTGTCCCGAGTGTACTGTCAACAATTTGTTCAATGCGAGCACATTCTATCAGATACAGATGCGATCTTCCGTCTCCTCTCGATTTCTTCTTCCCCCTTCGAGTTCGATAATTAATCTCCATCACCTCTGATACTGACTAATGATCCAGGACGCGTTTCCCCGGAAGAAATTAAAAGTTCCTGCATCCTTCGTTCGCGATTAACGATGATAGTAATTCGAGTTTACGTATTATTGATGCACGGTAACAGTTTAGAACACGCGAGTACAGTAATTACACTCGCCCTTAGAATGCCGGCTTGAAATTCCTCCCGTCCCGTAAACGGAAGACGGATAATGATGCGTATAATGAGCGAAAATTACAAAACTGTTCGACCATAAGATTTACATAATTGCTATGCTTCCGACCGATAATTTCCCGAACAACTCGACGATTTCCTTTTGCACTTTGCCAGATACCCTCTTCGAGTAAACAGCCATTGGCACGCTCTTTTTACGCGAGCCGTTATGGCGTCGAGCGCTGTCGTTTCCATGGCGTTTTAAAATTGATTATGCGCTGGATATTTCGTCGCTAACACGAGGCGAGATGTTTTAGTAAGCATGAATTCGAAGATCAAGTTCTTTATTGACCCCGAGAGAATTCATTAGCTATTCGCGAACAACGTTGTGTACCATTCATACTTATTTTATATTAGGTAAAGTTTAATCAAGAATCATTTTTAATACACACTTCTTGCATTTTTAAATTTTTAATACCCTTCATAATCTCACCCCTTTGATATTCGTATAAGTATCATTGCTACTCTGCGAACAGCAAATTTGCAAAACCGACCTGTTTGCATCGAAAACATACATTTCCATTTACTCGTCGAAGTTTTTATTTATATAAATCGATATTAAATAACACTATCGTTAACCCATATTGCTTCTGTGTATTAAAACAAAGCGAAACTTGCAAGCACAGTATTATTCGAGAGACTTAATGGTACTAATTATTCATGTCATATTCTTTGGGGAAATTATATATATGGAAGAATAATATACCAGGTGTTCATTTGAAAACTTTCGAGCCGAACATCTCGAGAAGTATGAAAGATATTAATTTATAAAAATTTGTTACAGTTATGAAGAAATTACAAACTTTCTCGCTTTAAATATTTCCGAAACTAGTGCGCAGATAAAAAAAAGTATCCTACGAAAATTGCTGGTCTTTTTACGTACAATGAGATCCGATAATAAAAAATATAGGTTTCCATTTGAAAAAACAAAGTTGACCTTCAAATGACCTTGAAAACGCCAGCCAAATAAAAAACCGATACTGCCCCCCTCTTTCCCCCTCGAAATCCTTGGACACGTGTTTTACACTTTTTTAATGTCTTTCATATTTTTCGAGATACTCGGCTGGAAAGTTTTCAAATGAACACTCTGTATACGGAAGAATAATACTTAAAATGTACGAATAGCATTTTTATTCTTCGCCTCTACAAGGTCTACGTCAGAGATAAAATAGCCTAATGCATCAATGGAATTGATGCTACGTGATTTGCATGACACGGTTTGATCCGATTCGATCGAGCCTATCGAACTGACGCTAAACGAAAGCCGTACATAATACCGCTCTTTACGGGTCGCATTTGCATCGAAGGTGCTCGTCCATAATAATCGCGATTATGCACCGGCTAACCAGATTCTTTCGCCTTCGAAAATCGTCACGGTCTCGTGTCCTGCTAAACATTTTCACGGATCATCAACTTCAACATCATCGCGCGGATCTAATCTCGTCGGAAGGAACGCAAATGTCAAGACGCTCCGAAGAAATTGTCATTCCTCGGTGAAATTGTCATTTTATTGCAGCTATAAACGCGAGCCGCGTTGCCTAATCCATCGCAGTTCACGATCTCCCGGAAAATATTCGCAAGCTTTTAGTTTAACGGTCCGTATAAAAATGTTTATCGACGAGAAAGTTACAGTTAGAATAATTTCACGACGTAGAACATGGACGCGCGAAAGTTGCCATTTTAAATTGCTACACGGTTTCTTTATTGCCGGGAAAATGATCCGCCGGGAACGATGGACACCATTGCTACGATTTTAGGATTTTTCTGCGTAAACCGAGGGAAATTTATTATAAATGACTTGTATATTTCGTTTCTGAAAGAACAAATAGAAAGTTCTCAAAAAGTTGGAGCAATACATGAAAAATAATAACAATATTCCTACAGAGAATTTAGTGGTTAAATTTACTTAATTTTCATTCGATGCAACATTCATGGACAAAGTATAAACAAAGTTTACTGCTTACTTAAGTTTATATTAACGCATTTTCTAAATTATATTTTTTCTTGTGTGGTACTTTTCATTGAAGGAAATACAAATTTTCTAGAATGGTACTATCACAAGTTTTAAAACGCAATTTTCCTCGAAATTTTATAAGATTGATTTGTTCCTGTAAAATGTGTAGAAAGCAACATTCACGGTCGTTTTTTAATCCAACACCGACAGCTAAAAGAGGTGAGGCACCCTCTCCGGCAGAAGGGCGTACAACCAACCCTTTTTCACACTTTGAAAATTCGTGCCGTTTCATCGATAAAAGGACGCCGTGAAATCGACACCATTTCTGACACATGTTCGATCTGCCCGCGGAGGATATTGGGAATTACACGAAAGATTTGCTACCCGGTGCGTGCAAAATCGAAGATCAAATAAAAAAAAGGGGCGTGCAGGAACGCAGAGGAGGACACTGTCGAAAACGGAAAAAGGGTTCGTAGAAGACCTCCGAAACGATTCGCTCTAATTGGATAATTTATTGGCCACGTCGATAAATAATACTTCCACAGTTGGGCCTGGTGGTCGCGTGCCCCTCGTTCTCCTTATTCCATTAATTTATGTATCGCATTCCTTTGACAATTTTGCTCGGAAAATTACTTTAACGAATGAACAGAAATTGTATTAAACCGTTTCAGAAGTTGTTTTAATCTTTGGCTCTGATTTTAAGTTTAGAATAATAATACTTATATTGTTTAAGCTGCTAAATTCTTGTACATCAACCGTTATCGGTCAATTCAATCTTAGTTCGTCGAAGAGGTAAAGAATCCTATTTTGAAACTCGGTATTTCTATTTTGGAAGCAAGTATTCTTAAGATGGAAACGAATTTTGTTACATAATATGGCGGTTTAAATTGACTTTGGGAAAATATATTTTTCCTCGAGGTCTTGGAATTTTTTAAGGGGCACGAAAATGGCAATTTCCTCGAGGTTTATAATTTTTTATATGGCACAGGGATTCACCCGAAATTCGATCGGGCCAACCGAAAAATTCTCGGACACGAAATTCCTGCGGGTGTTCGATCGGAAAATGGCGCCGCGGTGAAAGCTTAAGTTTCAGTTTAGAATAATGATACTTATATTGTTTAAGCTGCTAAATTCTTGTACATCAACCGTTATCGTTCAATTCAATTTTAGTTCGTCGAAAAGGTAAAGAATCCTATTTTGAAACTTGGTATTTCTATTTTGGAAGCAAGTATTCTTAAGATGGAAACGAATTTTATTACACAATATGGCGGTTTAAATAGGTCTTAGAATTTTTTAAGGGGCACGAAATTGGCAATTTCCTCGAGGTTTTAACATTTTTTAAGTTATCGGCATCTACATGGCACAGGGATTCTCCCGAAATTCGATCGGGCCAACCGAAAAATTCTCGGACACGAAATTCCTGCGTGTGGTCGATCGGAAAATGGCGTCGAGGCAATAGAGCCGATCGCCTTAAATGGTTTTGCCTGCAAAAGGCGTGCTGCGTGAGAAGTGGGTTAACTAACTGGCAACACCCATGTTTCATATAGTTCACGGGAGTTTTCCCAGACCTGCAACAACCGCTCCGAGCAGAAGCCGGTCGAGCGCAAGAAAGAGAGAAGACACCGGCGATCTTTGTGCAACAGGACACTCTATCCCACGGCTTTCTTCCTCTTGCTCCGCGACAATGGCTGCGTCTATGAACAAGCAGATGCGATCACTTGCGTGGCTGTCATTGTGTTGCACGTGACACCGTGCGATTACGACAGATACGCCGACGAAGATGAGGTAACTGGCGGACGAACGACAACGCAGGAGAGTCTGCGGAGGTATTTAACGACGTAGAAATTCGCAGGTCGTATTAAACTGATTTTTAATCGGATCGGCGATAATTTCTTATAATTAGAGCCGGGCGGAGAAGAACACCTTCCTGAGAAAACAATTTGTTGTGGGAGATGGTGAACCGGACAGAAACGTAGCTTACAATGAGTTATTAAAGAAGAAAGATCAGTATCACGATTTATTTCTGTGCGAGGATAAATTCGAAGTCAAGTATGTGGTTTTAGAAGCTCATTGTAATGGAAGGATTTTCCATAATTTTATAACTTACACACTTGTTGGACGAAGTGTTCATTGATAGCATTATAGAAAAGCATGATTACGAGAATGGCGGATCCTTATATGAAATAAAAATGTTCTATATTCTTGATTTATATGCTTGATTTTCTTTCTTAACGCGTTAAGCGCCAAACATCAACCCCAGAGATTCTTACAAAATCGGAGTAGTTTAATTAATGAAACCAAAACTAGAAATTTCAAATGTATTATAGGGGACGTTTTCTTGATCCTTTCGAATTCGAAAGATTCCAATAAAATTCGGTCTACCTGAATATCACACAATAAAAATGAATTTCTAAACCCAGTCAAAAATCACTGTCAGTCAGATGTGACTGACGTGGCAGTTAACGTGTTAATAGGTCGAGTGGGTTAAAAATAACATGACAGTATTTTTATGTTCCCCTAATGTTTCTGCTGTTTCAAGTGTCCTCTTTTCGTCATAAATGCAAATGGTGCTTGTAAGAATTACATGTCGGGCGTCAAATGAGACATATCGCACGTCCCTAATACTAATCAATTGACATTTAGAGTTGCATGGAGGCGATGCCGGTGAAGGTATGCCGCTGAGAATGTCCCGACCTTCGACGTAAGCGTTCGGCATTCGCGTGCGGACGATTACTTCGAACTTCTGCCGGTGATAACGATCTAGGATCGGAATACGTAATGAGAGGCAGCGTTCGATCGTCGAAGGAACGTCGACGACGTCCTTCTCGAACGGTCGTCGAGAGAAAATCCGCGCGATCCAAGCGGATACGAGCGGAATCGTCTCGCTAAAGGTGAAAACACGGCTCTGTCCGACTTTTCAGAGCCGGCCGATACTTTATCGTCGGAGGTGGAGCTGCTCGCCTCGGCCTCCGGTAACTGTACACCTTCTCTTCTCGTCTTTCCAACGTTCTTTCCTCGCCGCCTCGTGCTCTTCCTCTCCTTCGAGACGCCCCCGTTCCCGCCATCCTGTTTGCCCGACCTTTCCACTCTCGCAAATCTCGCTATCCCCGCTGAAAAAAGCGAACAGAGGCTCCAAAGTTGCACGAATTTTATCGGTTTTTACTGAAACTCTGAATCGTAGATGCCCACCGATAAAATAGCTTGAAGCAACTCGTCCTGGATTCTTCCTTAGAAAGCTTCCGAAAACCTTTCAAACAGTGCCGCTAATTTCTTTAGTATTTCGAAACTAGTTGTTCAATTAAAATGTTATACTACCTATTTGATCGAACATTTACAACCAGACCGTGAATTTCATGCATTTGGGGCAAGTAAACTGCCCCCAGTGAAACTATTAGAGGAGTACATTATTTTCAGTTTATTGAATGTATTAAAACAACAGACACATTCTTTTTAACTGTAGTTTCTTACGATTAAGGCAGACAATTTTTAGTTGTTGTTTTTTTTTCAATTTCTTGTAACGTGGTGTTGGACGTTTCACGTTTCCAAACACAGCGATCGAATTTTCGCGGTCAGGAAATGGCAGTCCATTGTGAAAAATTTGTTGAGCAATGTCTGTCCAGCGTTATTCATTTCCACCACAATGGAACTAAACCGCGAAATAGAAACCGGAAGCGGACTTACTTCCTACCGAGTTTATGGTTGCGCAACACAATTTCCCTTTCGTTCCTCTCTTCCATCGCAATCTCCCTTCCTTTAACTACATTCACTGTCTCGTTAACTTGATTACGCTAAAACAAACAACATTTTAAACGTTATTTTACTCGTTTCTCTTCCTGGTCGATTTTGGAATCGCTCCATTCTTCGTGAACATTTTGAAAAAATGTAGGATTTTAAATATGTCGTAGGAATAAATGCGACTAAATTATATGTATGTATAAATTAGAAATTTTAAGTGAAGATGTAGAATGAAACTCTGCATAAAGTGGACAGTGGGCATCAATATTGAATCTGTACAAAATGAGTCATAAATGATAACCTACCATCTTTCTCTATAAAAATACAAACAAGGATCGTTTTGCATATAACTTCCACAATTTTTGTCCCAAATCGTCGAACGAGTTTCTAGAATTAGGTATAGAGATTATTCACTCTAAAACATTTTTCTTCCGGACAATTAGTTCGCCTGGAAAATTCGATTCTTTCGATAAACTTTTGCTTCCAACAATGTTTTCTATTCGAATTACTCTTAACACGTTGAATGCCACGTCACCCATATGTGGGTGACGGAATTATTTGTGCAGATTTTAAAATGAATTTATACGCTGATACATTCATTGTACTAACCTTGATTAGGATCTGTAACATGCAGGAAAGTTGGAGGATTACTCAGTATCGTACGTTTAATTTTTTGCAATTTTTATTTCATTAGATAACTTACTTTGATTTTATGGAATTTTTCGGGTTTCTAGTTTGGCGACCAAAGTGTTAAATCTGTCCATAATTGATAAGAAAAATATGAATACGTTCATCAAAAGATTTTAGCTCTCCAGTATTGCTGTACGCCTTCAACATCCGCTAAAACCGTCTCTTGCCTCTATATTTACCTGACGGATGAGAGAAGAAGCGAAAGCCGAATGGCATGAAGGAAGAGGTCGCAAATAATCTCGTTCTTGTCTTTTCAGCAACATCCTTTCCCGGCTGCCTCTGCCGTCCCTCTCACTTTCCGGCGTTCGTCGATTTCGTCGTCTTTCTTTCCGCGCGGCTCAACTTTTTCAGCCTGTCGATCGCCCCCGGCTAAAGAAATCGGCGAAGGCAAACGAAAAAAGAAAACAAAAAAGAAAAGAAATAGGCTGCACGGCAGCTCGATGAAACTTTTGCTTTTGCGCGGCCGACTCGACCCTCTCGAATCCAGGAGAATACCTACTCGAACCTCTAGAAAGATTTAACTCTTTGAGGCACACGCTTCTCAAGAAAATAAACACCTTAGTTGCACAGAATTTTGCAAATTCACTGCTTCAAACTATGCGCCAAACTTAATAACAGCAGCACACACAACCTACTGATGCGTTTTGATTTGCATACATTTTTTTCCCACTTATTTACACATTTACCATCGGTACATAGCATTGTCAACTGAATGAAAAACTTTAAATAAAATATTAAACTGTATGACTATGAGTAACTTCAACTTTTCGAGGTGGGTTAAAATATATCCCACCATGCATGAAAAGCTAAGCAAAAGGTGGGATAGTTTTAAACCCATCTAGCCCCAAAGAGTTAAAATGCGGAGGAAGAAATTAAACAAACCCAGGCGGAGTGTTAAAAATGACTTTTAAGGGCCCGGGATAGTCGCGTGACTTTTTAATTAATAATTTCCATTCACAGGCTTCAGACACAGACTTAAGATCCGTCTTGGTCTTAAGTCTGTGACTAAACTTGTCACATTTTTTGCTCTGTATTATCGATATTAAGAAATTCTGACGCCAAAAACGTCCTTCAAGTTTTTGGCTTTGTTTCGCAGAGAATCGAGACAAAATATAGCTCAATTTGTAGCTGGAGATATTTTCTAGCGCGCGCTGGTCTCGACATCATCCAGAAAACTCATCCAATGACAGAAAAATGCTCGGATTCCACGGCATGCACATCGTCCATTTTTGGCCTACTTCTAACGCTTATGTTACCAAATATTCGCATAATCTCGTCAGCTCATGACCAGCGCACACTAGATTGAACCTTCCTCTTTCGAACGAGCCCTTTACCAGCGACAAAATATTCTTATATAAGGACGAAAAGTTGAGGCACGTAAAACCATTTTTCGCCTATTTTTGTCGGTAACGTGGTCACTCTACCTTATCGCGAATCTACGAAGACCGAATCGAATCAATAAATCGAATCAATTCAACGATGTACTCGAGTTATTTGATTCAAGATCAACTTAGGAGAATATTAAATGTATCAGAGGAACTTCGGACCACCACAGATCACTGTAGAACATAATACAGTCAATTCTCGATATATGTCAACAACACTGGTCATGTATCGTGCAAGGACGAAAACTTGAGGCACGTAAAACCATTTTTTGACGGTAATGTAGTCACTCTACCTTATCGCGAATCTACGAAGACCGGGCCCTTAACCTGTTCAAATTAGTAAAAGTTTCTATTTTTAATGAAAATCCACAGTCTTCAGTCGATTTTTTACTGTAGCAATTAAATCGAAAATACGTAAAAATTGAAATCAGAGTTATCGTTCGTAACTTCGTCATTCGTAGTAATAATAATTCAATACGATTAAAGATAGGAGTACAAGTAGAATAACAACAATTGAATATAACTCTTTAGAAAGCAAACTTAGAAAGCAAACTGTCGACTTGTCCGAGTCCACATTCTTTAGTTTTATATTCCTCTTCGCGTTGAACCAATAATGTTGCCAACAAACGTTTAGACGTTTCGAACGAATCGTTTTTATAACTTTGAAGAAAGTTGCTTACTTACGATCTTCGAGATCTTCATTCGGGACTACGGCGCAATGGCTGCTGCATCGGCGCCGATCGTCATGCTTGTCGCACGCACGTGTGCGGTTTCGAGCAATACGCTCCAATTGGTAATTATGCGTTGCATCGAGCCCGCCGTGGCTCCGTTTTCTTGTACCCGGCGACGTATAACAAGGGTGTAGATAACGATCAACATTGTTCGATGCCGGTTTTAGATTCGGAGAAAGTCGGCGTGTCCAGGAGTTTGCCGGAATTGCGTAAGGCCACGTCGATCCCTTAATTACCGGCGATGTCGGCTAACCTATTAATTAGCCGATCAGCTCGTGAGAACGTTGCGGATAGAATTTATAGCCGCAAGGATCGACGGGGTTTTAGAGAATTTTTAAGAAGCCCGCGAGTGTATGGGGTTCATCGCACGATTCTTTACTACGGTCCTTTTCTCACGGATTAATTAATGTTTATGGCTGATTGTTTCTCTTTTTTCAGAGGCTATTTGGGAAGAGACTAGACTGTTGGCTCGGAACAATGTTTCCGTTCTGCTGCACAACGCGAGTTCTGAAAATTAAATATTTAATTCTACAGGCTCGGACGAAGTTACGCTCTTTTATAAGGAAAAATGAAAAAATCGATTTTTTCTAAGTACCCTTTGGAAATGCCAATCAAGGTACTGTCCCTGCCTCGCAAGAAGTTGATGCTCCAGTAGGCACATGATTAGGCTTTGACGTCACACGCTGCATAGTATGCGCAACCGCTGTAGCCAATAGAGCAGCTAGAGGCGTGCCCGTTCCACTCTGACCAATCAGCCCCGCATTCCTTTCACGAGACTTCTTGTGCGGCACGCACAGTACATATTATTTTGTCTCATTTAATTTTGACAAATGCCTCTCAGATGACTCAGAGTCAGTTACTCAGAGATAAGTTAGATGACACCGTAGCGGAGCCAACGGAGCGTCAAGAAAAGAAAGTAATAGCTGATATAATAGTGTATGTAGCTGCTGTATTTTTCAATGAATGCAGACAATTTTTATTTTACCATAAAACTCCGCAGTCCAACAATAACCATCTTTCGGACCAAGGAGGGACTATCCGGCAGAGTTCGGATTTGCAAATAATCCGTTAATTATCGTTCGATTTTATTTGTAATCGGCAGCTGGCGGCTCGCAAGAGGAAACCTCGGCAGGGCTGATTATCTGCGCGAGGGCCGCTAATTTTCCAGGAACGCGTGTCTTCCTCGTTTCCATCCTCGACTTCCTCGTGGTCTTATCGACGATCGAAAAGGAATGCGCCTGGTACGTCGGCCACGAAACGACGATAAACGGCACGACGGAATTGCCGGTTTGCTCGTCTCGGATTATCGGGCGAGTGCACCGAGTGCACCGAGTGCACGCGTCCCGCGGGACGCCGTGCCGGGAAGCTCTACGTGCGAGCATGTGCATCGCCGCGGCTTCCGTAAGTGTGCCGTGCGTCGTTTCCGGTAGGACGCTCCGGTGCATCCAACTTGCAGCCAAACCTGTCCGTGTGCGGGTGCGCTAAGGATGCAACGGACTTGTTCCCGGCTCCTCCTTCTCGCAGATTTCCTGCTTCGAATTATAGAGATTCTGTTTGCTACTTTCTAGTCATTTTGTGCCGACTCCGGTCGATGATCGTGCGAACATTGTGATTCATCCCTCGACATGTAGCATCCACTCTCTATTTATGCGAGGGGTGATTAAAAATAAGAATTGCCCAAGTCAATCGTCAGTTTTGTATTTAACCTATTCATTTCTGTCATAAGTGCATAAAATATGTCGCCTATTTGTAATAATCAAGATGATGCGAGGTGGAAAATTAGGATTTAATTGAAGCAGTCGGAAGGCAGATTTGAAATTATAGTAGAAGTGCTAGGAACAAAGATATATGGATACATGGTCACTCTTTCGACACTTATGTCAGGGTTCAAATGAAAATTGAGCACCACGTTCAAAATCTTCTGTATCTATTTAAATCTCTCGACGTCTAGCTGTATGCATAAAATATAAGTGATCGTTGAATTCTTTTGGCACACAAAATATACAAAAATTTGTACAAGTTTGAGAACTGCAGATTTTGTGTGCACATTTGACAAAAGTGGCCAGTGAGCATACAAACCTGTGAAATCATTAGGGTTTAAAAGCATAATTATTCTCACTTTATTAAAAGTATTGAGCGAATAAATACAGTTTTGTTCGGCTCCTCTATTTTGTACGACTGCCTCGTGCGATTTTTATGTTGCAGAAGACTCCGCAGTCTAATCACGATTACTGTCGATCGATGCGAGAGATATATAATTACAGCAAAATCAGGTTTTAATATTAAACTACCAGAGATGGAGTTTCGTGATTTCAGACCGTGGAATTCGGTTGCCGCAGAAATTACGAGCGAATGCTAAGCCGCATAAATAACAGAGAGATGGTGGCAAATAGAGACAGTAATTCATGGTGTCGGGTACCCGTTGACGAACGCTGCTCTTCTTATGGGAATCACGTCGTCGGATTGTTGCGTGTTCACAAAAGCAGACGCGACCGGTGAGAACCGGGCTAGGATAGCATAAAATACGAGTCTGGTTGCTAAAGAGGACATTAAAACGATGATTACTGTGTTTCAATTATATTACAAAGCTTGTTTGTTCATTCTGTTACTTGAACTTTCTAACTGGACTCCGTCGCTTCCGCGAGCGCTCTTTTCTTTGATTGAACGCGAGGCGAATTTTAATTATCCGCCATTGAAACTGTTTTCAGTACCTCGTGGCGTAAAACTTTCAATCGAACACTATTCTCGGCCGTTTTTATTCCAGTGCTCTCGAGCATAATGTGGAGCAGTAATGGCACAGTTGTAAGAGAGTATTTTAATATATTTTCATATGCTTAAAAGAGTGTGAAGGCTAATTAAAATTTGTACAAGAGCGCGGAGTTACAGAGCATGTAATATTTACACACTCGCCCAAACTAATTCGCTCGCGAAATATACGAGATGCAATGTAGTGGAAAGCAGAACGTTTTTCAGTGTGTAAATAAAGATAAGCGAAAACGTTCCGGCTAATAGCTATTCGATACTAATTAAACGCGGATTTCGTGTCGGTTTCAAGTGCTATTTTACCCGGACCTCGTATTGTTAATCACCGTTCAAAGTCTTGATCGTCGAGCACGGTTTCAAATTTTCACTTATTCGAGAGATCCAAACTTTCAATGGCTTCAGAAATTCATAATATGTACATCAATTCTGTAAAAAAATCGGCCAGGAAAACATTCCAAATTTTCCATCTTGGAATCGCTGAAACGGTGAAGATTGTTTTACAAAAAGTTCTAAAACAAACACCTGTCGAACCCCACAATTTCCATAAATAATTTCGATGCAAACTTCATTTGAAATTCGATAGAATCGCAACAGAAAATCGCAGATCAACTTTTCCGAGATCACCGACAAGGGGAAACTTCTTTTTAAAAGGCCACATCGAAATGAACCTGGGGAAAAAATTCTTTAAACTCTACGAATTCATAGGATTCCAAAAGAAAAGAGAAAACGTGAATTCACTCTTGAAAAGGAGCACAGGCAGAATATTCTCCGATTTTTTGAACACGCGAATGCAAGAGACAAAAGATTACACGGTGTCTCGATAATTTATTGGAGCGGTGTGCTCCAGAGGTCCGATACCAATGAGTATTTCGGGCAACAGTGGTGCTCAATTCCTGTGGGTCCGTTTCACGGCCATGATGGAACCACGAAAGAGACTCACCTGGCACGTCTCGGCACAAAAGGATCAAAAAGGTTCGCCCCCCTTTCGCTCGGTGTTACGGGGCACAGACTGTAGCCTCTCCTTCGAGCGGAGCTGTGTTTCTCTCTCTCTCTCTCCATTCCTTCCACTCCCATAGCAGAGGCCGCATACCTCCTTAGGATGCAGTGTAGACCTGTCCATTGGCTGGCAGACATCGGTTCTTTTCCGAAACGACGACGACGACTCATGAAACCGAGAGGATAGAGAAACCGGGGGGAATAGTTGTACAGATAGCCGTGTGCCGGTGCGTCATGAGGTTCAGTGAATACGTGAACGTTCCTTGAACTGAGAAGCAAGTGCCCGGGGATAGTCAGCGATCGACCAAGAAAGAACAAAACAAAAGAGAGGAAAAAATACACGTGCTGCGATGAGTTGATACGCCGCGCTGCTGGGGAAGAAGGATCTTGAACCGACTTTATGAGGTAAGGACCTTGAAGGATATCGTTCGCGGTGCGACCGATTGCAAAAGTCCCGGGGACACGATAAAAACCAGGACTATAACGCCAGGCATTTCGCTCGAGGATCCTGGACGTTCGAATTAATTGCTGTTCTAAACTAGTTACTCCGTTTTCGGAGCGAGCACCTTTCAAGCAGCCGGTCTAGCCTTGCGAAACACGAAATCCTTTTATATTGAGCGTAATCTGTCCGCCGCGAGTTGTCGCGTTAGTGCAACCGTATCCTGTTGATATTTCCTTGACCTGCGAGGAATTGCGACATCTCGATGCGCGACATTACGGTTGATATTTAATCGCTCCTTTTCTGGTGCCCATCTTTTTCGAGCTGACTTTCCGCTTCGGTGATCTTCGAATTCCTTTTTTTATTTCTGCCTTTGAGGGATTAGAGATACTCGATGCGAAGGTGCGAGTTGGACGCAGTCATTTCTATTTTGAATATACGTTCTCCCGGTTCTTGCATACCGATCTCCCATAGACCGCAAGCGTAATGGCACTATGACAATGCCTCGAGGCACGCGGATCTTGCCAAACTACCGTCACCGTTTTCGCCACTCCGACGGAAACCAGTCTGACTGGCATGAGCGGGCTAGTCGATGTCTCGGCTTCGCGGAGCCGGTGTCAAGTTCGTGGAACAGGAATATTCGCGGACAAATTGCTAGATCATTAATTCGTATCGATTAATTCGCGAATTTTCCCACACCCCCGAGCAGCGCAACCTTGACCTCGACAGAAAATCCAGTCGGTTTTAGGGCGTTGAGAGCCGAATGTCCGTGTGGCACATCGTCCATTTTGTTTCTCTGTTCTATTCATATTTGTCGCTAGGAGATGATTAAATTCACTCAGCGCTCTTTGCAAGCCTGTGAGAAGCCAGTTTCGTGTAACGTAACCATAACAAATATGTAAAATGAAGTTTCCACTACTTGTGGGATGACCTGATCAATTCAAAAGATCCCCCTTTTTGACTACTGTGACAATATGGTTATTCAATTCAGTAGGAGCCAATAAACAAATAGATCTATAGAAAATACTTCCAAAAACGAGTTTGAAAAAATTGCTCGATGAATGTACGAACGGTGTTGAACATTGTCCGAATGGTCCACTATTCGGTGGTTCAAAGGTCGTTTAATTAACACGTTCACGGACAGTAAAAATTTCAGTGAGCTGCGAAAATAGGCAGGCAGTTTTTCTTGAAACTAGTCGTACTATCCGAAATCTGATTAGACGTAAACAATATTAATAAGTTAACTGTCATTGGTAATGCCAGTTGGTCATTACTTTGAAATGTATATGAATTACAAAAACTTAAGTTTGTGTAAAATTAACCCTTAAATGCACGAGTGGGGTCCGCGAAGGACCCCAGTATTGGATTTTGTGTTAACATTTTTAGACTCGCCATTTTTAGTTTACAGAAATTTTACAGTTTTACAGAAAGTTTACAGAAATAAATTGTTAATGGATTATAAATTCCTCAATGGACCCCATGTATGCATTCATGTTCCTAATATTTAGTTTACCTATGCACTTAAGGGTTAAATAAATGAAAATTGGCTTTAAAATTTGAATGCTACAGCATTCGTGTCATTTTGCGTCGCTATGAGAATGAATGCTACAGCGTTCGCGTCCGCGAACGTGTTAATAGACAGTGGATTTCATTTATGATAAAAATGAGTAGATAAAATGTAGAACGGGAAAAATATGCGGATAAATTGATTACAAAATAATTTCCTGATGTATGACGATATAGTTCTGTACCATTTTCAGCTTTCTGAGCATCTCTTTTGCAATTTCTTCCGCGCAAAAATAGTCTACTAATCAAGGGACATTAAATTCCTGCAAGCGTGCACAACAGAAAAGTTGACCGGTCAACGGGTAAACAATGGCGTAGCTAATCCTAGATAACTGAAGTCAGTCTCCGATTTGCGAATAGCTTCCGCTTCGGGATGCAAAGTTTACGGTCCGCTCGTTGAATAGACAAATAAATCCGCTGGTAATCGAGGATTGACGGCCGCGGGCGGTTTCGAGACGGCCTCTATGAAATTTCACGCGCCGCTGTTCGCCGGCCTCCCAGTGGCGTAGAACCTTCTCGCGAATCCGCGAGACCGATTTTCTCTTGGAAAGCAAAAGAGTGCACAAGCGGGTAACTGTTCCCGCGGCGCTGGTGCGCGCGAGGACCCGGCGTCCTAGACTCGTTAATCGCCGGGAAAGGCGGTGAAACAGAGAGAAGCCCAGAAAACGGAGAAGCCGTGGCGCGCGAAAGGGGGGAGCAAAAGAAAAAACCGTTATGGTACCCTCCCCCCCCCCCCCTCCCTTCCTTTCAAACGACCGAACGCCATTACGTTACGCGCCTGGAATCCTGACACTGTGCGACCAGGTGATACCAGGATGAATGACTAAGAAAACCAGCGTCCTGCCACGCGTTTGCGCTCTTCTTCTTCGCTCGCCATTTTTTTGCAACCGGCTCCTCGACTTCCTTCGCGGACAGGATGTCGCGCGTTTCGCGATAACATCTCTCGAAGATGTATCATTCACCTTGGAACCTCTCCGACGTACTTCCTGGTACCGTTCGTTTCGAAGAACACGAACCTATGCTGCCCTTCTTGTAGTTGAGAGCGAATTTTTTCGCCAGGTGTAATTGTCTTCGCGTGTCAACGTCGGAGGTCCGAGAGATCATCTTTCGCCCATGTAGCGAACTCAATATACAATGACTAATATTCGGACGCTTTTAACCATTTGCACTCGAAGCTATTTTAATTACAAAACGAAACATTTCTTCCGACCTAGAATATTTCTTTTCCATATAATTTTTTTTTATGTTTTACATACGAGAATGGTGCAATTTACTCTTGGAATACTGAATTGTAAAATGTAAAAAATATTTTGAGTAACGATACAGCAATTTTTAGAGACGCCTTACAGTCGCCATTCGAGTGCTAGGGGTTAAAAATCGTATAACTTTGTTAATATTGAACCATACGACTTGGAGTTTTTTAAGAAGTTAGCACAATTGGTTTGCTACATAAAGTGAAAAGAATTATTTACGAAAAAATATTAAAATATTTAAAAAAATATAATAAAATATAATATAATATATTAAATATAATATTTATTAAAATATTTTATTTATTTATTAAAATTGCAATTGGTCGAAATTGCAAAGAATATACTAAAAGTATTTTGCAATTTTTTTATGTGGACTTATATTGAAAAATTGGAAAATACGATTTGTTGATCTGTATGAATTATACATAATCTGAGAATTTCATAAAAATCGGTCAAGATTGCAATGAGCGAAATTCTGCGATTTTCACCCTTAAGCTTTCATCGTTAAACGTTTGTAGCTCATTGCAACGTTGCCCGATTTTTATGAAATATTCCGAATATGTATAATTCATACAGATATACAAAACGTACCTTTTAAATTTTTCAAAATGTTGCAAAATACATCTTTCAGTACTTCCTCTGCAATTTCGACCAATTGCAATTTTAATTTAACATTTCTTCTAACTTCTCAAAAAAATTCTAGTAGTATAGTCCAATATTGACAAATGTATACGATTTTTAAGAGCGTCCGAATATTAGTGGGATTCACTGTAGCTTCCCAATATGTCAATTAAATTAATAAATTGCTTTTCGGTTTGTGTTTCAACCTTCAACTCGGAAAACAAATTGCTCCAACCTTGTGCAAGACAATCCCCGGTATTAAATCGATATGATGGTAAAAAATCCATAAATTGGAAAGGTAAATAGCGACAATTTTATAAATTTCTTTTTCGAAAATGTGTCAAAGTGTGATCAATTCAGATACCCAGAACTCGCACAGAATCACTAAAAAAAAAAAAACATAAGCAACACGATTTGATGAAAAAAATTGTCACCATTATACGTAAGCAATTCTTTGAATACAACCGCAGAATAATGACCATAGTGATCACACTGAGGCGTTCAAGTTGATGGTACCATTGAAGTACATCTGACCGTGCACTCGCGACGCGAATATGCATTATCCCGTGACACATTTTGCCACGCGTTACCTCAGCGAATTCTGTCGCACAGTGCCTCAGCGATTTTTTTTCCATGGGAACAAACGCCCCGCGATAAACACGCTCGCGCGAGAAGAAAAAGCTTTCTATCTAGATGGCACAGAAATTAATTCCGCGGCGCGACGCGGCGAAAACATAATAAACAAACGAAACGCCTTTAACGGGACGTTGCTTGTTGCTCGAGCTACGCTGCATAAAATTGAATATACAGGGATTTCTCGATGTATGTCAACAACGCGGATCTCGCCAGCGTCATGTATCGTCCAGGAGACATTCCCGAGCCGTGTTATGTTTACACTCTTCGGCGTCCGAGGTCTTTCGAGCTTCGTGACCCCTCACGGGGTATACCGCGCGGTAGTGGGGATAATTCCGCGACATTGTAATTTGCTGTCGTAATATTACGTTCCATATATTAGGTGTACCCATAAGTAATCAATTATTTGCAAAGAATTTGTTTTGCCTTTAGTTCTGTACCGATCGTTGAACAGGAAACACGTGTTCTTTTACAGTTTTCGGAGCAGCCTGTGTTCAAAATATTCTAATAATTTTTTTTACAACCCTGTAATAAAATGGCGGCGTCCGTACCTTCCGAGGATCATATTCGTCATTGCATACTTTTTCATTTTCATGCGGGATTTAATGCAACGGTGACAACAAAGAAAATTTGCGATGTTTACGGAGATGTATTGAAGGTCAACAAGTGTCAACGTTGGTTCAGAAGGTTTCCTGCTGGCGATTATGATCTCTCTGACAGGCCTCGAAGTGGACGACCAGTTGAGTTTGATAATGACACCCTAAAATCTCTAGTGGAAGCTGACCCAAAATTAAGTATACAGGAATTATCGAGAAGCCTTGGATCCACATGGTCAAATACAAAGGCACCCACACGAGATGGGAAAGGCATATAGGCAAGGAATATGGGTACCGCACCAATTATCTGAGACTAACGAGAATATTCGTCGATCAATTTGCACTTCATTGCTATCCAGATTTCGTAGGGATCCATTTCTTAGCAGAATCGTTACCGGAGATGAAAAATGGATTCTTTGTGATAACATAAAGCGTTCCGAGCAATGGCTTTCTGCAAATCAAACCGCAATATCAACCCCTAAACCTGGCTTATCACTTAGAGAGGTGTTACTGTGCATTTGGTGAGACTGTCGTGACATAATTCACTTTGAGTTGTTGAAACCTGGAGAAACAGTTACCGCTGAGTTGTATTGTCAGCAATTACAACGGCTGTATTCAGAACTATTGAAAAAGAGGGCATCTTCAGTCCACAGAAAAGGTGTAAAACTGCTAATTGATAATGCCCGGCCCTATACAGCGAAACTCACTCAGGAAAAAATTAGAGAATTGCAATGGGAAGTTTTACCGCACCCCCGTACTCACCGGATATTGCTCCCTGTGATTATGATCTTTCCAGATCTCCGGAGCATTATTTAAGAAATAAAACTAATTTTGGTTCACGAACCCTGGATTTCTATAAGAGAGCGATTGAAAATTTGAAAGATGTCAACTGTCCTTGATAATGATGAAATTAAGAAATAAAAACTTGAATTTACTACAAAGTTTGTTTCATATTTCAAAATAATTGATTACTTATGGGTCCCCCTAATAGGAAGGTACATATCCAAATATTGGCGATGTAAAATCTGGTGGAAACAAGTTCGATTGATAATTGCGGACACTTGTGAATTTATCGGTAACGCGACTGGAACTCCAGTAAAATAATAATCGCGCTGGATTCGGACTTCTCTTCCGCAATCTACGCGAACCATTAATATACCCGATGCCAGCGGGGTACCTTTTCTCGTTAGAGCGCGTAATCTATAGCAGAGTGATTTCATTTTCGCGTGTAGCAACGCGCATCGTCAGCAGTCGTCGATACGTTCGCGGTGGGGGATTCCAGATGCGATTTCAACTATCTATGTTCATCATTCAATTTCCGGGCCGTCTCGAGCCTGATTGGAAGTAACTGCCGCTTCTATTTAAGGATGGGAGCGTTCGAAATAATGCCGGTCAGCTGTTTCGGGTGTGTTTTCTAAATAACATCGACCTAAATAACCAAATCGCTCGAATCAAATACTCGGTCTCGGAACAAGTGTTGGCCAAGAAGGTAACTGCGAAGAAATCGTGCCGGCGAGTTAATGACACGAGACCAGTGGTTCGCGAAACGGATAAAATAATTTCCTCAACGGATTAAACGATACCAGACGAGGATGCGGTTCATTAAAGACCGAAAGCCTACTTTTCTCCTTAAGCCTAATGGGACCCGGTCAATTTTGTCGGTTGAAATTGATTGAAAGTAACGACCACGTGTGTGTCAAGACTAGGCTCCGTGGAAGATTCGCAATCAGGAGCACATCTTCTCAATTATCGCGACTCGTACGCACCGAAACTCAAGCAGTCGAAGCTCGGACAGTAAATCATGCGCGCCATTACGCTCGCGATGGGCTGGTAACTTTATCCTGCATAACGTACGGTTATCAGAGTCCACAAACATCGGAGCAAATTGGTATTTTGATTAGAGCAGATGGAACCACGGTCCATTGGACCATCTTCTGTCTGCAAAAGAGTATCCCCGTTATCGAGACGCATCTTCAGGAATCTTTGTTTCTTAATTGTTCCTCCGGGTGGCAACGACTCGTCCATTGTGATTCCGATCGGGGGGGTTGATTATCCGCGATCTTCCTCGAGGGAAATCCGCGGATTTCTTCCTGGTACGGAAGTTAGGCGATGAATCCATCGCTCAATCCCGCTGTATCATTTTACACTCGGTCGCTGGTAATTGCCACCTCTGCTCAAGGTATCTCGCGTGCGTGTGTGCGCATCCGTACGGTGCAAGCATGCTGCTCGTCATGGATTTTAACGCCGCGTGGTTTTCCGCGTTGCGCGCCTCCGAGGCAGGAATCACGCTCGCACCGAGACCGCGCGAGCCTAATTATTGTTGCAGATTAGGCTCGAGCCGCGCGCCGATAAATATTTACAAAAATTTCTCGTTGCCCCGCTTATCGCCGACATCGAGGCTCCTCGAATTTTCCCATGAATATTCCGAACACCCGTTGCGTACAACCGGGGATAGTGAAACCACTGTCTCGTAAAAGTTCACGAAAGTAAACAAACGAGCATCGTTGTTGCGTAATGCAGCACCCTGCTGAAACATTATTCCATGGAATGTAGAAAGCATAACAGGGATGCTTTGTTCCTGGGCGATCGACCGTTCGAAATAGAATGAAATATAAAGTGCAATTTTTCCGCGTTTAATTTTTCTGTCTAGCGAATTACTGTATTAAATAACAATGTGAGAAGAATACAGTGCAGTTTTCTACCGATTGTTCCACGTTATTGGCTTCTTTCTTAGGTCAAATGTTTAATTGAACGAGCTTAGTGGACTGATGTGTTCAACACAAATGTGAAAAGTGGAATAAATTGTTGCTTTGTAATATTGAATGAGACACATGTTGAACATTTCAATCTGAATATTGGTTCTTTGTCCTACATTCTTGTAGCAAATTGTAAAATCTGGATGCAAAATAAATAAATTCTAGGAATTTAATCGTGGCTCATGGCAAAGCCAATAAACTCATTGGAAAACTATTCTAAATAACAGTTAAAATTATTCAACTGATTCAATGCAAGGTACCAAAAATTATGCACCAACAATTAGCCTTACAATGGCTCCAATGATCGTCATTATGAAATAAATCGCGAAGCAGAGCACCAGTATTATTTCCATATCAATATTGACGTATTAAAATCATTAACAGATGAAATAAACTTCTGTGAAACTCCATGCTCGACGATATATGTCAGTATCATCCAGCATAAAAGTCTTGAACCGATAAGCATACAAAGTATCGAGGGCACCATTGGTAGCGTTCTTAAGTGCCCGGGTAAGTCACGTGACTTTTTAATTAATAATTTCCATTCACAGCCTTCAGACTTAAGATCCGTCTTGGTCTTGACCCGACGAGTCATAATGACTGAACTTGTCACATTTGTTTGCTCTGTATTATCGATATTATGAATTGTGACGCCAGAAATGTGCTTGCAGTTTTTGGCTTTATTTCGTAGAGAATCAAGACAAAATATAGCTCAATTTGTAGTTGGAGATATTTTCTAGTGCGGGTTGGTCTCGATTTCATCCAGAAAACTCATCGAATGGCATAAAAATGCTAGGATAGACTAGAAATGCTAGGATGCATTTCTAGGATCCCAAATTTCTGAGCTCCCTAATTTCTAACCTCCACAAACTTCTAAGCTCCCAAATTTCTAACCTCCCCAAACTTCTAAGCTCCCAAATTTCTAACCTCCCCAATTTCTAGGACCCCAAACTTCTAAGCTCCCAAATTTCTAACCTCCCCAAACTTCTAAGCTCCCAAATTTCTAACCTCCCCAAACTTCTAAGCTCCCAAATTTCTAACCTCCCCAAACTTCTAAGCTCCCAAATTTCTAACCTCCCCAAACTTCTAAGCTCCCAAATTTCTAACCTCCCCAATTTCTAGGACCCCAAACTTCTAAGCTCCCAAATTTCTAACCTCCCCAAACTTCTAAGCTCCCAAATTTCTAACCTCCCCAAACTTCTAAGCTCCCAAATTTCTAACCTCCCCAAACTTCTAAGCTCCCAAATTTCTAACCTCCCCAAACTTCTAAGCTCCCAAATTTCTAACCTCCCCAATTTCTAGGACCCCAAACTTCTAAGCTCCCAAATTTCTAACCTCCCCAAACTTCTAAGCTCCCAAATTTCTAACCTCCCCAAACTTCTAAGCTCCCAAATTTCTAACCTCCCCAAACTTCTAAGCTCCCAAATTTCTAACCTCCCCAAACTTCTAAGCTCCCAAATTTCTAACCTCCCCAAACTTCTAAGCTCCCAAATTTCTAACCTCCCCAATTTCTAGGACCCCAAATTTCTAAGCTCCCAAATTTCTAACCTCCCCAAACTTCTAAGCTCCCAAATTTCTAACCTCCCCAAACTTCTAAGCTCCCAAATTTCTAACCTCCCCAAACTTCTAAGCTCCCAAATTTCTAACCTCCCCAAACTTCTAAGCTCCCAAATTTCTAACCTCCCCAATTTCTAGGACCCCAAACTTCTAAGCTCCCAAATTTCTAACCTCCCCAAACTTCTAAGCTCCCAAATTTCTAACCTCCCCAATTTCTAGGACCCCAAACTTCTAAGCTCCCAAATTTCTAACCTCCCTAATTTCTAACCTCCCCAATTTCTAAGCACCCAAATTTCTAAGCTCCCAAATTTATATTCTTATTTAAGGACGAAAACTTGAAGCACGTAAAACCATTTTTTGACAGTAATGTAGTCACTCTACCTTATCGCGAAGCTACGGAGTCCGACCCCTTAAAGATTGATTTTATTCGCAGATTTGGAACCGGTTACATTCTGAGCCGTTTCACCGTCGCGTGCTTAGAAAGATTTAGACAGCGGAAATGAATTCTTCCTCGAGTGCGTAACAGTGATTGAATATTTGCAGCCACGTAGAGTTTCCACTGCAACGACAGCCCGTTAGCGTACCCACCGATGTCGCTTGCTTAATAATTACCTTTCTCGAAGACAATACTTGATAACAGCCTTCGGAACACGGAAGTCGGCTAGTGGTATGCACAAAAACACGAAGAAACTGCCGGGAGAGTTGTCCCCGGTAATTGTTCCTTCCTTTCAACAGAATGATTAGTTCTCACGCGTCGTTTCAACATTGTCCACAACCCCATGCAAATGCATACTAAACGCTTCCTAATTCCGTAGAAAGTTCACTCCGACGATCGTTCCTATCTCATGATGCAAATGACTCATATGATGATTCGAATCCAAACTATAGTTGCAATCGGCTAACTGCGAGAACCACGAATTAACACTAAACCTACCACCGCCGGTCAAAATGACCGATTCCAAATTTTTCATTTTACAAGTACTGAAATTATAAAGATGATTTCGTGGAAATAATTAAATGAATATATCTAGTTGTATATGTGTTAGAATACGAACCGCTCAACATCTAAATAAATTCAGTCTCGTCGTTTTTATGAGAGATACAAAACGATAAAATAGCATTTTTAAATTCTTTGAATATTTCTATTGTCTTGCCACTGATCTACTTGTCCCTGCCATAAATGCACAAAGTCTTGAATCTAGCAAAGTGTACGAGTCAGAACTAAATGCTTACATCCAGAGAAATTCAAAATTTGAGTAAATAAAATTATTCCGAACCAATGGTTGAAGATAAGTCAGAAATGAATGGATCGTTAAGTAAATGAACCTTTCAATTTCGAGCCGGGTATCGAACGATCGTCGATCAGCGAGCAATCGGTTAATGTATCTCGCGATTTGCTCCAAATACCCAACTGCATTCTGAGGTAACACGGTCTGAATATTGTTACTTGTTGGTTTAACTATAGCAGGAAAATGTGATCGGTCGAGTGGCTCTGATTCCGTAGGAACGGCTGTCTCGAGTGAGAGTTATGACGGTGGGGTAGGATAGCGCGGAACGCGTTCTGCGTTTATCTCGAGCCGATGCCTGTTGTGCAAGACTTTTGTGTTCGGAATCCGTCCGGAGGCTCTACTAGAAAGTTACCGGCGCAGATTGTAACAGATCTGCGTAACGCTAATGCACGTTGCCCATTGGCCCGTGAAGTTTCACGACTTGATCTTGAAATTACTTTTGAGCCTTGTTTCTCGTTGGTAACCGCGCCAACGGGCGCCATAAATCATCGCTCGAAAAACGCGAACGCACCTAATAAAACAAACGTACGTGCAGGTACTCAATTAGAATTACAAAATCTCATTGTGTATTCTATGTCGAAATGACAAACCGAAATATACTACCGATGTACACGTAAATAAACATTTTCTACCTCAATCGCAAGAAATGGAAACCAAACGGAAAGTTACTTCTCTGTTTAGTAATTATAATTATGGATTTCATGCATTTATGACAAAAATGGGTAAACACAATTTCAAGCCGTGTATTGGTTTTGAGTTAATAAAATAATTGAAAGGAGCAATCAATTGCAAATATTTTGCATAAAGATCGCAGTCTAATTGTAATAGATTGAAAGTAGTGTATCGATGTCCTTTACTTATTTTAATCTTCCTGCTTCTTCAAATTACACTGCTATGCAAAATTAAAGGAGCATTACATCTCAACGAAAAACTGTTGATATTCACTTGACAAACTAAAAACGATTGTCGTGCTATTTTTTCCGTATTCATTTAAGTATT